>NW_028133380.1:0-600000 GCF_964374135.1 Grampus griseus
TGTCATCAGGCCCTAGCAGCATAATGAGTGGATTCAGGTACGATGATTCTAAGTGAAATAAGTCACACAGAAAAAGAAACATCATAAGATATCAGCTACTACACGGAATGTAAACTTGGCTACACAGGAACTGAATTACAAAACAGAACAGGGTCTCAAATGTAGAAAACCAACTTATGCTTGCTTAAGGGGAAAGGTGAGTTGGGGTGCTGCATAAAAGCAGAGATTGAAATTAGCACAGATACCGTTCCATAAGCCAAATATGTAATAGACAAGAGCTACTCCTTGCTCAACGAAGTGGACTCAACACCCCATATTAATCGCCTAAGAATGTACCTGACTAGTAAGAATCTTAAAACCTACGGATTTATATGTCTCTGAAAGAGAATCAATCGTATGTACAGTGGCATAAACGCAGCAGTGATAGGATTGGTGAGGTTTGGTGAGCAAATGCAGATCCTTTGAAGTCATATTGCATGGTACCCATTCCATGGGTCTCAACTCTCCAGGTTTAAGGTATTCTTCCTTCAGCTAAAACATGCATGTGGAACCCAGAGTATGATCCACCGTGTCGATCGGGAGACGTGTTCAAATATGTCTCAGTTTTCCTCCCCTGGTATTCGGGTGAAACATTCCAGACGCTTTACTAACTCTCTCCCCACTTGGAGAGTCAGCGCCTTTAACCTCCTCTTTGGCCCAGTTTGCAATTTCTGCGGAAGATGAACAGGAATAGGGAGAACCAATGAGAGACTAGCTGGAGGTGTCTGGACGGGCAAATTTAACTCTCATTTCCCATCTGGAAGAGGAAATAACCAAAGGCTCAGCGTGCCGTGCCGGAACCAGATTAGGGCCTGAAGCCATCCTGCGGTGTTGCGGCCAGCTCAAAAGAAAGTGAGTTGAAGAAAGGAGCTCAGGGGCACTGTAATTCACAAACCTGCAGAGTTATAAATGACAGCTATCGTCCAAAAATATACTGAAGTAAGGCTGCCAAGAGGACTTGAAAGCGGGGCAGAATTGCAGGAAACCGATTTCAGGAGATAGACTGGAATTGCATTGAAAGCATAGGAAAAGAGGCAGAACGTCCACAATGATGCACTTGGCCAAAAAGGGCGTATGCGTTTTTTCCTGAATATATTCAGGAAAAAACGCATACGCCCTTTTTGGCCAACCAAGCAAGCTTGCAAAGGAAATCTGCACTACAATGAAGTCTCACTTCCCCCCGGTCAAAAGGGCCATCTGAAAAAAGTGTAAAATCCTGAAAGGCAGGACAGGCCATGGAGAACTGGGAACCTTGTTATGCTGATGGGCGGGATGTAAATTGCCAACAGACACTCGGGAGAAGTGTATGGTGTTTCCTGAAACATCTAAAAAACAAAGCAACAGAGCCTAGGGCACTTCCACTTATGGTCCTATAGCTTAGGGAAATTAAAATCAAAAAGACACAGCCACCCCAAAGTTTGGGACGCCTCTGTTTACAAGAACCTCGTTTACAGTACAAGTTCAACATCGCAGAAAGTGAAAAATGGATAAAGAAGATGTGGTATTTACTTACAAAGCAATATCACTCAGCAATGAAATCTATGTCATCAGGCTCTTAGCAGCACAATGAGTGGATTCAGGTATGATGATTCTAACTGAAATAAGTCACACAGAAAAAGAAACATCATAAGATATCACTAATAAACGGAATGTAAACTTGGCTACACAGGAACTGAATTCCAAAACAATACAGGGTCTCAAATTTAGAAAACCAACTTATGCTTGCTTAAGAGGAAAGGTGAGTTGGGGTGCTGCATAAAACCAGAGATTGAAATGAGCACAGATAAAGTTCCTTAAGCCAAATATGGAATAGACAAGAGCTACTCCTTGCTCAACGAAATGGACTCAACACCGCATATTAAACGCCTAAGAATGTACCTGACTAGTAAGTATCTTAAAACCTATGGATCGCTATGTCTCCGAAAGAGAATCAAGCATGTGTACAGGGGCATAAACGCAGCAGTGATAGGATTGGAGAGGTTCGGTGAGCAAATGAAGACCCTTTGAAGTCATATTGCATGGTACTCATTCCACGGGTTTCAACTACCCAGTTTTAAGGTATTCTTCCTTCAGCTAAAACATGCATGTGGAACCTAAAGTATGATCAACCATGTGATCGGGAGACGTGTTCAAATATGTCTCAGTTTTCCTCCCCTGGTACTCGGGTGCAACATTCCAGACGCTTTACTAACACTCTCCCGACTTGGAGAATCAGTCCCTTTAACCCCCTGTTTGGCCCAGTTTGCAATTTCTGCGGAAGATGAAAAGGAATAGCGAGAACCAATGAGAGACTAGCTGGAGGTGGCTGGACGGGCAAATTTAACTCTCATTTCCCACCAGGAAGAGGAAATAACCAAAGGCTCAGCGTGCCGTGCCGGAACCAGATTAGGGCCTGAAGCCATCCTGCGGTGTTGCGGCCAGGTCACAAGAAAGCGAGTTGAAGAAAGGAGCTCAGGGGCACTGTAATTCACAAACCTGCACAGTTATAAATGACAGCTATCATCCAAAAATAGACTAAAGTAAGGCTGCCAAGAGGACTTGAAAGCGGGGCAGAATTGCAGGAAACCGATTTCAGGAGGTAGACTGGAATTGCATTGAAAGCATAGGAAAAGAGGCAGAACGTCCACAATGATGCACTTGGCCAAAAAGGGCATATGCGTTTTTTCCTGAATATATTCAGGAAAAAACGCATACGCCCTTTTTGGCCAACCAAGCAAACTTGCAAAGGAAATCTGCACTACAATGAAGTCTCACTTCCCCCCGGTCAAAAGGGCCATCTGAAAAATGTGTAAAATCCAGAAAGGCAGGACAGGCCATGGAGAACTGGGAGCCTTGTTATGCTGATGGGCGGGATGTAAATTGCCAACAGACACTCGGGAGAAGTGTATGGTGTTTCCTGAAACATCTAAAAAACAAAGCAACAGAGCCTAGGGCACTTCCACTTATGGTCCTATAGCTTAGGGAAATTAAAATCAAAAAGACACAGCCAACCCAAAGTTTGGGACGCCTCTGTTTACAAGAACCTCGTTTACCGTACAAGTTCAATATCACAGAAAGTGAAAAATGGATAAAGAACTTGTGGTACTTACGTACAATGCAGTATCACTCAGCAATGAAATCTATGTCATCAGGCCCGTAGCAGCATAATGAGTGGATTCAGGTACGATGATTCTAACTGAAATAAGTCACACAGAAAAAGAAACATCATAAGATATCACTAATAAACGGAATGTAAACTTGGCTACACAGGAACTGAATTCCAAAACAATACAGGGTCTCAAATTTAGAAAACCAACTTATGCTTGCTTAAGGGGAAAGGTGAGTTGGGGTGCTGCATAAAACCAGAGATTGAAATGAGCCCAGATAAAGTTCCTTAAGCCAAATATGGAATAGACAACAGCTACTCCTTCCTCAACGAAATGGACTCAACACCCCATATTAAACGCCTAAGAATGTACCTGACTAGTAAGTATCTTAAAACCTATGGATTGCTATGTCTCCAAAAGAGAATCAAGCATGTGTACAGGGGCATAAATGCAGCAGTGATAGGATTGGAGAGGTTCGGTGAGCAAATGAAGACCCTTTGAAGTCATATTGCATGGTACCCATTCCACGGGTCTCAACTCTCCAGGTTTAAGGTATTCTTCCTTCAGCTAAAACATGCATGTGGAACCCAGAGTATGATCAACCGTGTGAACGGGAGACGTGTTCAAATATGTCTCAGTTTTCCTCCCCTGGTACTCGGGTGCAACATTCCAGACGCTTTACTAACACTCTCCCCACTTGGAGAGTCAGCGCCTTTAACCTCCTGTTTGGCCCAGTTTGCAATTTCTGCGGAGGATGAACAGGAATAGGGAGAACCAATGAGAGGCTAGCTGGAGGTGTCTGGACGGGCAAATTTAACTCTCATTTCCCACCAGGAAGAGGAAATAACCAAAGGCTCAGCGTGCCGTGCCGGAACCAGATTAGGGCCTGAAGCCATCCTGCGGTGTTGCGGCCAGCTCAAAAGAAAGTGAGTTGAAGAAAGGAGCTCAGGGGCACTGTAATTCACAGACCTGCAGAGTTATAAATGACAGGTATCGTCCAAAAATATACTGAAGTAAGGCTGCCAAGAGGACTTGAAAGCGGGGCAGAATTGCAGGAAACCGATTTCAGGAGGTAGACAGGAATTGCATTGAAAGCATAGGAAAAGAGGCAGAACGTCCACAATGATGCACTTGGCCAAAAAGGGCGTATGCGTTTTTTCCTGAATATATACAGGAAAAAACGCATACGCCCTTTTTGGCCAACCAAGCAAGCTTGCAAATGAAATCTGCACTACAATGAAGTCTCACTTCCCCCCGGTCAAAAGGGCCATCTGAAAAAAGTGTAAAATCCAGAAAGGCAGGACAGGCCATGGAGGACTGGGAGCCTTGTTATGCTGATGGGCGGGATGTAAATTGCCAACAGACACTCGGGAGAAGTGTATGGTGTTTCCTGAAACATCTAAAAAACAAAGCAACAGAGCCTAGGGCACTTCCACTTATGGTCCTATAGCTTAGGGAAATTAAAATCAAAAAGACACAGCCACCCCAAAGTTTGGGACGCCTCTCTTTACAAGAACCTCGTTTACAGTACATGTTTAACGTCGCAGAAAGTGAAAAATGGATAAAGAAGTTGTGGTATTTACTTACAAAGCAATATGACTCAGCAATGAAATCTATGTCATCAGGCCCGTAGCAGCACAATGAGTGGATTCAGGTACGATGATTCTAACTGAAATAAGTCACACAGAAAAAGAAACATCATAAGATATCACTAATACACGGAATGTAAACTTGGCTACACAGGGTCTGAATTACAGAACAGAACAGGGTCTCAAATTTAGAAAAGCAACTTATGCTTGCTTAAGGGGAAAGCTGAGTTGGGGTGCTGCATAAAACCAGAGATTGAAATGAGCACAGATAAAGTTCCTTAAGCCAAATATGGAATAGACAAGAGCTACTCCTTGCTCAATGAAATGGACTCAACACCCCATATTAAACGCCTAAGAATGTACCTGACTAGTAAGTATCTTAAAACCTATGGATTGCTATGTCTCCGAAAGAGAATCAAGCATGTGTACAGGGGCATAAACGCAGCAGTGATAGGATTGGAGAGGTTTGGTGAGCAAATGAAGACCCTTTGAAGTCATATTGCATGGTACCCATTCCACGGGTTTCAACTCTCCAGGTTTAAGGTATTCTTCCTTCAGCTAAAACATGCATGTGGAACCTAGAGTATGATCAACCATGTGATCGGGAGACGTGTTCAAATATGTCTCAGTTTTCATACCCTGGTACTCGGGTGCAACATTCCAGACGCTTTACTAACACTCTCCTGACTTGGAGAGTCAGACCCTTTAACCTCCTGTTTGGCCCAGTTTGCAATTTCTGCGGAAGATGAACAGGAATAGCGAGAACCAATGAGAGACTAGCTGGAGGTGTCTGGACGGGCAAATTTAACTCTCATTTCCCACCAGGAAGAGGAATTAACCAAAGGCTCAGCGTGCCGTGCCAGAACCAGATTAGGGCCTGAAGCCATCCTGTGGTGTTGCGGCCAGGTCACAAGAAAGCGAGTTGAAGAAAGGAGCTCAGGGGCACTGTAATTCACAAACCTGCAGAGTTATAAATGACAGCTATCGTCCAAAAATATACTGAAGTAAGGCTGCCAAGAGGACTTGAAAGCGGGGCAGAATTGCAGGAAACCGATTTCAGGAGGTAGACTGGAATTGCATTGAAAGCATAGGAAAAGAGGCAGAACGTCCACAATGATGCACTTGGACAAAAAGGGCGTATGCGTTTTTTCCTGAATATATTCAGGAAAAAACGCATACGCCCTTTTTGGCCAACCAAGCAAACTTGCAAAGGAAATCTGCACTACAATGAAGTCTCACTTCCCCCCGGTCAAAAGGGCCATCTGAAAAATGTGTAAAATCCAGAAAGGCAGGACAGGCCATGGAGAACTGGGAGCCTTGTTATGCTGATGGGCGGGATGTAAATTGCCAACAGACACTAGAGAGAAGTGTATGGTGTTTCCTGAAACATTTAAAAAACAAAGCAACAGAGCCTAGGGCACTTCCACTTATGGTCCTATAGCTTAGGGAAATTAAAATCAAAAAGACACAGCCACCCCAAAGTTTGGGACGCCTCTGTTTACAAGAACCTCGTTTACCGTACAAGTTCAATATCACAGAAAGTGAAAAATGGATAAAGAACTTGTGGTACTTATGTACAATGCAGTATCACTCAGCAATGAAATCTATGTCATCAGGCCCGTAGCCGCATAATTAGTGGATTCAGGTACGATGATTCTAACTGAAATAAGTCACACAGAAAAAGAAACATCATAAGATATCACTAATACACGGAATGTAAACTTGACTACACAGGAACTGAATTCCAAAACAGAACAGGGTCTCAAATTTAGAAAACCACCTTATGCTTGCTTAAGGGGAAAGGTGAGTTGGGGTGCTGCATAATACCAGAGATTGAAATGAGCACAGATAAAGTTCCTTAAGCCAAATATGGAATAGACAAGAGCTACTCCTTGCTCAACGAAATGGACTCAACACCCCATATTAAACGCCAAAGAATGTACCTGACTAGTAAGTATCTTAAAACCTATGGTTTGCTATGTCTCCGAAAGAGAATCAAGCCTGTGTACAGGGGCATAAACGCAGCAGTGATAGGATTGGAGAGGTTTGGTGAGCAAATGAAGACCCTTTGAAGTCATATTGCATGGTACCCATTCCACGGGTTTCAAATACCCAGGTTTAATGTATTCTTCCTTCAGCTAAAACATGCATGTGGAACCTAGAGTATGATCAACCATGTGATCAGGAGACGTGTTCAAATATGTCTCAATTTTCCTCCCCTGGTACTCGGGTGCAACATTCCAGATGCTTTACTAACACTCTCCCCACTTGGAGAGTCAGCGCCTTTAACCTCCTGTTTGGCCCAGTTTGCAATTTCTGCGGAAGATGAACAGGAATAGCGAGAACCAATGAGAGGCTAGCTGGATGTGTGTGGACGGGCAAATTTAACTCTCATTTCCCACCAGGAAGAGGAAATAACCAAAGGCTCAGCGTGCAGTGCCGGAACCAGATTAGGGCCTGAAGCCATCCTGCGGTGTTGCGGCCAGCTGAAAAGAAAGCGAGTTGAAGAAAGGAGCTCAGGGGCACTGTAATTCACAAACCTGCACAGTTATAAATGACAGCTATCGTCGAAAAATATACTGAAGTAAGGCTGCCAAGAGGACTTGAAAGCGGTGCAGAATTGCAAGAAACCGATTTCAGGAGGTAGACTGGATTTGCATTGAAAGCATAGGAAAAGAGGCAGAACGTCCACAATGATGCACTTGGCCAAAAAGGGCGTATGCGTTTTTTCCTGAATATATTCAGGAAAAAACGCATACGCCCTTTTTGGCCAACCAAGCAAGCTTGCAAAGGAAATCTGCACTACAATGAAGTCTCACTTCCCCCCGGTCAAAAGGGCCATCTGAAAAAAGTGTAAAATCCAGAAAGGCAGGACAGGCCATGGAGAACTGGGAGCCTTGTTATGCTGATGGGCGGGATGTAAATTGCCAACAGACACTCGGGAGAAGTGTATGGTGTTTCCTGAAACATCTAAAAAACAAAGCAACAGAGCCTAGGGCACTTCCACTTATGGTCCTATAGCTTAGGGAAATTAAAATCAAAAAGACACAGCCACCCCAAAGTTTGGGACGCCTCTGTTTACAAGAACCTCGTTTACCGTACAAGTTCAATATCACAGAAAGTGAAAAATGGATAAAGAACTTGTGGTACTTACGTACAATGCAGTATCACTCAGCAATGAAATCTATGTCATCAGGCCCGTAGCAGCATAATGAGTGGATTCAGGTACGATGATTCTAACTGAAATAAGTCACACAGAAAAAGAAACATCATAAGATATCACTAATACACGGAATGTAAACTTGGCTACACAGGAACTGAATTCCAAAACAGAACAGGGTCTCAAATTTAGAAAACCAACTTATGCTTGCTTAAGGGGAAAGGTGAGTTGGGGTGCTGCATAAAACCAGAGATTGAAATGAGCACAGATAAAGTTCCTTAAGCCAAATATGGAATAGACAAGAGCTACTCCTTGCTCAACGAAATGGACTCAACACCCCATATTAAACGCCTAAGAATGTACCTGACTAGTAAGTATCTTAAAACCTATGGATTGCTATGTCTCCAAAAGAGAATCAAGCATGTGTACAGGGGCATAAATGCAGCAGTGATAGGATTGGAGAGGTTCGGTGAGCAAATGAAGACCCTTTGAAGTCATATTGCATGGTACCCATTCCACGGGTCTCAACTCTCCAGGTTTAAGGTATTCTTCCTTCAGCTAAAACATGCATGTGGAACCCAGAGTATGATCAACCGTGTGAACGGGAGACGTGTTCAAATATGTCTCAGTTTTCCTCCCCTGGTACTCGGGTGCAACATTCCAGACGCTTTACTAACACTCTCCCCACTTGGAGAGTCAGCGCCTTTAACCTCCTGTTTGGCCCAGTTTGCAATTTCTGCGGAGGATGAACAGGAATAGGGAGAACCAATGAGAGACTAGCTGGAGGTGTCTGGACGGGCAAATTTAACTCTCATTTCCCATCTGGAAGAGGAAATAATCAAAGGCTCAGCGTGCCGTGCCGGAACCAGATTAGGGCCTGAAGCCATCCTGTGGTGTTGCGGCCAGGTCACAAGAAAGCGAGTTGAAGAAAGGAGCTCAGGGGCACTGTAATTCACAAACCTGCAGAGTTATAAATGACAGCTATCGTCCAAAAATATACTGAAGTAAGGCTGCCAAGAGGACTTGAAAGCGGGGCAGAATTGCAGGAAACCGATTTCAGGAGGTAGACTGGAATTGCATTGAAAGCATAGGAAAAGAGGCAGAACGTCCACAATGATGCACTTGGCCAAAAAGGGCGTATGCGTTTTTTCCTGAATATATTCAGGAAAAAACGCATACGCCCTTTTTGGCCAACCAAGCAAACTTGCAAAGGAAATCTGCACTACAATGAAGTCTCACTTCCCCCCGGTCAAAAGGGCCATCTGAAAAAATTGTAAAATCCAGAAAGGCAGGACAGGCCATGGAGAACTGGGAGCCTTGTTATGCTGATGGGCGGGATGTAAATTGCCAACAGACACTAGAGAGAAGTGTATGGTGTTTCCTGAAACATTTAAAAAACAAAGCAACAGAGCCTAGGGCACTTCCACTTATGGTCCTATAGCTTAGGAAAATTAAAATCAAAAAGACACAGCCACCCCAAAGTTTGGGACGCCTCTGTTTACAAGAACCTCGTTTACAGTACATGTTCAACGTCGCAGAAAGTGAAAAATGGATAAAGAAGTTGTGGTATTTACTTACAAAGCAATATGACTCAGCAATGAAATCTATGTCTTCAGGCCCGTAGCAGCACAATGAGTGGATTCAGGTACGATGATTCTAACTGAAATAAGTCACACAGAAAAAGAAACATCATAAGATATCACTAATACACGGAATGTAAACTTGCCTACACAGGGTCTGAATTACAGAACAGAACAGGGTCTCAAATTTAGAAAAGCAACTTATGCTTGCTTAAGGGGAAAGCTGAGTTGGGGTGCTGCATAAAACCAGAGATTGAAATGAGCACAGATAAAGTTCCTTAAGCCAAATATGGAATAGACAAGAGCTACTCCTTGCTCAATGAAATGGACTCAAAACCCCATATTAAACGCTTAAGAATGTACCTGACTAGTAAGTATCTTAAAACCTATGGATTGCTATGTCTCCGAAAGAGAATCAAGCCTGTGTACAGGGGCATAAACGCAGCAGTGATAGGATTGGAGAGGTTTGGTGAGCAAATGAAGACCCTTTGAAGTCATATTGCATGGTACCCATTCCAAGGGTTTCAGTTACCCAGGTTTA
The DNA here is from genome assembly GCF_964374135.1 of Grampus griseus. Taxonomy (NCBI): domain Eukaryota; kingdom Metazoa; phylum Chordata; class Mammalia; order Artiodactyla; family Delphinidae; genus Grampus; species Grampus griseus. Next base: position 9,996 of record NW_028133380.1, read on the forward strand.
AGGTATTCTTCCTTCAGCTAAAAGATGCATGTGGAACCTAGAGTATGATCAACCATGTGATCGGGAGACGTGTTCAAATATGTCTCAGTTTTCGTACCCTGGTACTCGGGTGCAACATTCCAGACGCTTTACTAACACTCTCCCGACTTGGAGAGTCAGTCCCTTTAAACTCCTGTTTGGCCCAGTTTGCAATTTCTGCGGAAGATGAACAGGAATAGGGAGAACCAATGAGAGACTAGCTGGAGGTGTCTGGACGGGCAAATTTAACTCTCATTTCCCACCAGGAAGAGGAATTAACCAAAGGCTCAGCGTGCCGTGCCGGAACCAGATTAGGGCCTGAAGCCATCCTGCGGTGTTGCGGCCAGGTCACAAGAAAGCGAGTTGAAGAAAGGAGCTCAGGGGCACTGTAATTCACAAACCTGCAGAGTTATAAATGACAGCTATCGTCGAAAAATATACTGAAGTATGGCTGCCAAGAGGACTTGAAAGCGGGGCAGAATTGCAGGAAACCGATTTCAGGAGGTAGACTGGAATTGCATTGAAAGCATAGGAAAAGAGGCAGAGCGTCCACAATGATGCACTTGGCCAAAAAGGGCGTATGCGTTTTTTCCTGAAAATATTCAGGAAAAAACGCATACGCCCTTTTTGGCCAACCAAGCAAGCTTGCAAAGGAAATCTGCACTACAATGAAGTCTCACTTCCCCCCGGTCAAAAGGGCCATCTGAAAAAAGTGTAAAATCCAGAAAGGCAGGACAGGCCATGGAGAACTGGGAGCCTTGTTATGCTGATGGGCGGGATGTAAATTGCCAACACACACTCGGGAGAAGTGTATGGTGTTTCCTGAAACATCTAAAAAACAAAGCAACAGAGCCTAGGGCACTTCCACTTATGGTCCTATAGCTTAGGGAAATTAAAATCAAAAAGACACAGCCACCTCAAAGTTTGGGAAGCCTCTGTTTACAAGAACCTCGTTTACAGTACATGTTCAACGTCGCAGAAAGTGAAAAATGGATAAAGAAGTTGTGGTATTTACTTACAAAGCGATATCACTCAGCAATGAAATCTATGTCATCAGGCCCATAGCAGCATAATGAGTGGATTCAGGTACGATGATTCTAACTGAAATAAGTCACACAGAAAAAGAAACATCATAAGATATCACTAATACACGGAATGTAAACTTGGCTACACAGGAACTGAATTCCAAAACAGAACAGGGTATCAAATTTAGAAAACCAACTTATCCTTGCTTAAGGGGAAAGGTGAGTTGGGGTGCTGCATAAAACCAGAGATTGAAATGAGCACAGATAAAGTTCCTTAAGCCAAATATGGAATAGACAAGAGCTACTCCTTGCTCAACGAAATGGACTCAACACCGCATATTAAACGCCTAAGAATGTACCTGACTAGTAAGTATCTTAAAACCTATGGATTGCTATGTCTCCGAAAGAGAATCAAGCATGTGTACAGGGGCATAAACGCAGCAGTGATAGGATTGGAGAGGTTCGGTGAGCAAATGAAGACCCTTTGAAGTCATATTGCATGGTACCCATTCCACGGGTTTCAACTACCCAGGTTTAAGGTATTCTTCCTTCAGCTAAAACATGCATGTGGAACCTAGAGTATGATCAACCATGTGATCGGGAGACGTGTTCAAATATGTCTAAGTTTCCGTACCCTGGTACTCGGGTGCAACATTCCAGACGCTTTACTAACACTCTCCCGACTTGGAGAGTCACTCCCTTTAACCTCCTGTTTGGCCCAGTTTGCAATTTCTGCGGAAGATGAACAGGAATAGCGAGAACCAATGAGAGACTAGCTGGAGGTGTCTGGATGGGCAAATTTAACTCTCATTTCCCACCAGGAAGAGGAATTAACCAAAGGCTCAGCGTGCCGTGCCGGAACCAGATTAGGGCCTGAAGCCATCCTGCGGTGTTGCGGCCAGGTCACAAGAAAGCGAGTTGAAGAAAGGAGCTCAGGGGCACTGTAATTCACAAACCAGCAGAGTTATAAATGACAGCTATCATCCAAAAATATACTGAAGTAAGGCTGCCAAGAGGACTTGAAAGCGGGGCAGAATTGCAGGAAACCGATTTCAGGAGGTAGACTGGAATTGCATTGAAAGCATAGGAAAAGAGGCAGAACGTCCACAATGATGCACTTGGCCAAAAAGGGCGTATGCGTTTTTTCCTGAATATACTCAGGAAAAACGCATACGCACTTTTTGGCCAACCAAGCAAGCTTGTAAATGAAATCTGCACTACAATGAAGTCTCACTTCCCCCCAGTCAAAAGGGCCATCTGAAAAAGGTGTAAAATCCAGAAAGGCAGGACAGGCCATGGAGAATTGGGAGCCTTGTTATGCTGATGGGCGGGATGGAAATTGCCAACAGACAATAGGGAGAAGTGTATGGTGTTTCCTGAAACATCTAAAAAACAAAGCAACAGAGCCTAGGGCACTTCCACTTATGGTCCTATAGCTTAGGGAAATTAAAATCAAAAAGACACAGCCAACCCAAAGTTTGGGACGCCTCTGTTTACAAGAACCTCGTTTACCGTACAAGTTCCATATCACAGAAAGTGAAAAATGGATAAAGAACTTGTGGTACTTATGTACAATGCAGTATCACTCAGCAATGAAATCTATGTCATCAGGCTCTTAGCAGCACAATGAGTGGATTCAGGTACGATGATTCTAACTGCAATAAGTCACACAGAAAAAGAAACATCATAAGATATCACTAATACACGGAATGTAAACTTGGCTACACAGGAACTGAATTCCAACACAGAACAGGGTCTCAAATTTAGAAAAGCAACTTATGCTTGCTTAAGGGGAAAGGTGAGTTGGAGTGCTGCATAAAACCAGAGATTGAAATGAGCACAGATAAAGGTCTTTAAGCCAAATATGGAATAGACAAGAGCTACTCCTTGCTCAATGAAATGGACTCTACACCGCATATTAAACGCCTAACAATGTACCTGACTAGTAAGTATCTTAAAACCTATGGATTGCTATGTCTCCGAAAGAAAATCAAGCATGTGTACAGGGGCATAAACGCAGCAGTGATAGGATTGGAGAGGTTCGGTGAGCAAATGAAGACCCTTTGAAGTCATATTGCATGGTAGCCATTCCACGGGTTTCAACTACCCAGGTTTAAGGTATTCTTCCTTCAGCTAAAACATGCATGTGGAACCTAGAGTATGATCAACCATGTGATCGGGAGACGTGTTCAAATATGTCTCAGTTTTCGTACCCTGGTACTCGGGTGCAACATTCCAGACGCTTTACTAACATTCTCCTGACTTGGAGAGTCAGTCCCTTTAACCTCCTGTTTGGCCCAGTTTGCAATTTCTGCGGAAGATGAACAGGAATAGGGAGAACCAATGAGAGACTAGCTGGAGGTGTCTGGACGGGCAAATTTAACTCTCATTTCCCACCAGGAAGAGGAATTAACCAAAGGCTCAGCGTGCCGGGCCGGAACCAGATTAGGGCCTGAAGCCATCCTGCGGTGTTGCGGCCAGGTCACAAGAAAGCGAGTTGAAGAAAGGAGTTCAGGGGCACTGTAATTCACAAACCTGCAGAGTTATAAATGACAGCTATCGTCCAAAAATAGACTGAAGTAAGGCTGCCAAGAGGACTTGAAAGCAGGGCAGAATTGCAGGAAACCGATTTCAGGAGGTAGACTGGAATTGCACTGAAAGCATAGGAAAAGAGGCAGAACGTCCACAATGATACACTTGGCCAAAAAGGACGTATGCGTTTTTTCCTGAATATATTCAGGGAAAAACGCATATGCACTTTTTGGCCAAGCAAGCAAACTTGCAAAGGAAATCTGCACTACAATGAAGTCTCACTTCCCCCCGGTCAAAAGGGCCATCTGAATAAAGTGTAAAATCCAGAAAGGCAGGACAGGCCATGGAGAACTGGGAGCCTTGTTATGCTGATGGGCGGTATGCAAATTGCCAACAGACACTCGGGAGAAGTGTATGGTGTTTCCTGAAACATCTAAAAAACAAAGCAACAGAGCCTAGGGCACTTCCACTTATGGTCCTATAGCTTAGGGAAATTAAAATCAAAAAGACACAACCACCCCAAAGTTTGGGACGCCTCTGTTTACAAGAACCTCGTTTACCGTACAAGTTCAATATCACAGAAAGTGAAAAATGCATAAAGAACTTGTGGTACTTAAGTAAAATGCAGTATCACTCAGCAATGAAATCTATGTCATCAGGCCCATAGCAGCATAATGAGTGGACTCAGGTACGATGATTCTAACTGAAATAAGTCACACAGAAAAAGAAACATCATAAGATATCACTAATACACGGAATGTAAACTTGGCTACACAGGAACTGAATTACAGAACAGAACAGGGTCTCAAATTTAGAAAACCAACTTATGTTTGCTTAAGGGGAAAGGTGAGTTGGGGTGCTGCATAAAACCAGAAATTGAAATGAGCACAGATAAAGTTCCTTAAGCCAAATATGGAATAGACAAGAGCTACTCCTTGCTCAACGAAATGGACTCAACACCGCATATTAAACGCCTAAGAATGTACCTGACTAGTAAGTATCTTAAAACCTATGGATTGCTATGTCTCAGAAAGAGAATCAAGCATGTGTACAGGGGCATAAACGCAGCAGTGATAGGATTGGAGAGGTTCGGTGAGCAAATGAAGACCCTTTGAAGTCATATTGCATGGTACCCATTCCACGGGTTTCAACTACCCAGGTTTAAGGTATTCTTCCTTCAGCTAAAACATGCATGTGGAACCTAGAGTATGATCAACCATGTGATCGGGAGACGTGTTCAAATATGTCTCAGTTTTCCTCCCCTGTTACTCGGGTGCAACATTCCAGACGCTTTACTAACACTCTCCCGACTTGGAGAGTCAGTCCCTTTAACCTCCTGTTTGGCCCAGTTTGCAATTTCTGCGGAAGATGAACAGGAATAGCAAGAAACAATCACAGACTAGCTGGAGGTGTCTGGACGGGCAAATTTAACTCTCATTTCCCACCAGGAAGAGGAATTAACCAAAGGCTCAGCGTGCCGTGCCCGAACCAGATTAGGGACTGAAGCCATCCTGCGGTGTTGCGGCCAGCTCACAAGAAAGCGAGTTGAAGAAAGGAGCTCAGGGGCACTGTAATTCACAAACCTGCAGAGTTATAAATGACAGCTATCGTCCAAAAATATACTGAAGTAAGGCTGCCAAGAGGACTTGAAAGCGGGGCAGAATTGCAGGAAAGCGATTTCAGGAGGTAGACTGGAATTGCATTGAAAGCATAGGAAAAGAGGCAGAGCGTCCACAATGATGCACTTGGCCAAAAAGGGCATATGCGTTTTTTCCTGAATATATTCAGGAAAAAACGCATACGCCCTTTTTGGCCAACCAAGCAAGCTTGCAAAGGAAATCTGCACTACAATGAAGTCTCACTTCCCCCCGGTCAAAAGGGCCATCTGAAAAAAGTGTAAAATCCAGAAAGGCAGGACAGGCCATGGAGAACTGGGAGCCTTGTTATGCTGATGGGCGGGATGTAATTTGCCAACAGACACTCGGGAGAAGTGTATGGTGTTTCCTGAAACATCTAAAAAACAAAGCAACAGAGCCTAGGGCACTTCCACTTATGGTCCTATAGTTTAGGGAAATTAAAATCAAAAAGACACAGCCACCCCACAGTTTGGGACGTCTCTGTTTACAAGAACCTCGTTTACCGTACAAGTTCAATATCACAGAAAGTGAAAAATGGATAAAGAACTTGTGGTACTTACGTACAATGCAGTATCACTCAGCAATGAAATCTATGTCATCAGGCCCGTAGCAGCATAATGAGTGGATTCAGGTACGATGATTCTAACTGAAATAAGTCACACAGAAAAAGAAACATCATAAGATATCACTAATACACGGAATGTAAACTTGGCTACACAGGAACTGAATTCCAAAACAGAACAGGGTTTCAAATTTAGAAAACCAACTTATGCTTGCTTAAGGGGAAAGGTGAGTTGGGGTGCTGCATAAAACCAGAGATTGAAATGAGCACAGATAAAGTTCCTTAAGCCAAATATGGAATAGACACGAGCTACTCCTTGCTCAACGAAATGGACTCAACACCCCATATTAAACGCCTAAGAATGTACCTGACTAGTAAGTATCTTAAAACCTATGGATTGCTATGTCTCCAAAAGAGAATCAAGCTTGTGTACAGGAGCATAAACACAGCAGTGATAGGATTGGAGAGGTTCGGTGAGCAATTGAAAACCCTTTGAAGTCATATTGCATGGTACCCATTCCACGGGTCTCAACTCTCCAGGTTTAAGGTATTCTTCCTTCAGCTAAAACATGCATGTGGAACCCAGAGTATGATCAACCGTGTGAACGGGAGACGTGTTCAAATATGTCTCAGTTTTCCTCCCCTGGTACTCGGGTGCAACATTCCAGACGCTTCACTAACACTCTCCCCACTTGGAGAGTCAGCGCCTTTAACCTCCTGTTTGGCCCAGTTTGCAATTTCTGCGGAAGATGAACAGGAATAGGGAGAACCAATGAGAGACTAGCTGGAGGTGTCTGGACGGGCAAATTTAACTCTCATTTCCCATCTGGAAGAGGAAATAACCAAAGGCTCAGCGTGCCGTGCCGAAACCAGATTAGGGCCTGAAGCCATCCTGCGGTGTTGCGGCCAGCTCAAAAGAAAGTGAGTTGAAGAAAGGAGCTCAGGGGCATTGTAATTCAAAAACCTGCAGAGTTATAAATGACAGCTATCGTCCAAAAATATACTGAAGTAAGGCTGCCAAGAGGACTTGAAAGCGGGGCAGAATTGCAGGAAACCGATTTCAGGAGGTAGACTGGAATTGCATTGAAAGCATAGGAAAAGAGGCAGAACGTCCACAATGATGCACTTGGCCAAAAAGGGCGTATGCGTTTTTTCCTGAATATATTCAGGAAAAAACGCATACGCCCTTTTTGGCCAACCAAGCAAGCTTGCAAAGGAAATCTGCACTACAATGAAGTCTCACTTTCCCCCGTCAAAAGGGCCATCTGAAAAAAGTGTAAAATCCAGAAAGGCAGGACAGGCCATTGAGAACTGGGAGCCTTGTTATGCTGATGGGCGGGATGTAAATTGCCAACAGACACTCGGGAGAAGTGTATGGTGTTTCCTGAAACATCTAAAAAACAAAGCAACAGAGCCTAGGGCACTTCCACTTATGGTCCTATAGCTTAGGGAAATTAAAATAAAAAGACACAGCCACCCCAAAGTTTGGGACGCCTCTGTTTACAAGAACCTCGTTTACAGTACAAGTTCAACATCGCAGAAAGTGAAAAATGGATAAAGAAGTTGTGGTATTTACTTAAAAAGCAATATCACTCAGCAATGAAATCTATGTCATCAGGCTCTTAGCAGCACAATGAGTGGATTCAGGTATGATGATTCCAACTGAAATAAGTCACACAGAAAAAGAAACATCATAAGATATCACTAATACACGGAATGTAAACTTGGCTACACAGGAACTGAATTACAGAACAGAACAGGGTCTCAAATTTAGAAAACCAACTTATGCTTGCTTAAGGGGAAAGGTGAGTTGGGGTGCTGCATAAAACCAGAGATTGAAATGAGCACAGATAAAGTTCCTTAAGCCAAATATGGAATAGACAAGAGCTACTCCTTGCTCAACGAAATGGACTCAACACCGCATATTAAACGCCTAAGAATGTACCTGACTAGTAAGTATCTTAAAACCTATGGATTGCTATGTCTCCGAAAGAGAATCAAGCATGTGTACAGGGGCATAAACGCAGCAGTGATAGGATTGGAGAGGTTCGGTGAGCAAATGAAGACCCTTTGAAGTCATATTGCATGGTACCCATTCCACGGGTTTCAACTACCCAGGTTTAAGGTATTCTTCCTTCAGCTAAAACATGCATGTGGAACCTAGAGTATGATCAACCATGTGATCGGGAGACGTGTTCAAATATGTCTCAGTTTTCGTACCCTGGTACTCGGGTGCAACATTCCAGACGCTTTACTAACATTCTAACGACTTGGAGACTCAGTCCCTTTAACCTCCTGTTTGGCCCAGTTTGCAATTTCTGCGGAAGATGAACAGGAATAGGGAGAACCAATGAGAGACTAGCTGGAGGTGTCTGGACGGGCAAATTTAACTCTCATTTCCCACCAGGAAGAGGAAATAACCAAAGGCTCAGCGTGGCGTGCCGGAACCAGATTAGGGCCTGAAGCCATCCTGCGGTGTTGCGGCCAGGTCACAAGAAAGCGAGTTGAAGAAAGGAGCTCAGGGGCACTGTAATTCACAAACCTGCAGAGTTATAAATGACAGCTATCATCCAAAAATAGACTAAAGTAAGGCTGCCAAGAGGACTTGAAAGCGGGGCAGAATTGCAGGAAACCGATTTCAGGAGGTAGACTGGAATTGCATTGAAAGCATAGGAAAAGAGGCAGAACGTCCACAATGATGCACTTGGCCAAAAAGTGCGTATGCGTTTTTTCCTGAATATATTCAGGAAAAAACGCATACGCCCTTTTTGGCCAACCAAGCAAACTTTCAAAGGAAATCTGCACTACAATGAAGTCTCACTTCCCCCCGGTCAAAAGGGCCATCTGAAAAAAGTGTAAAATCCAGAAAGGCAGGACAGGCCATGGAGAACTGGGAGCCTTGTTATGCTGATGGGCGGGATGTAAATTGCCAAAAGACACTCAGGAGAAGTGTATGGTGTTTCCTGAAACATCTAAAAAACAAAGCAACAGAGCCTAGGGCACTTCCACTTATGGTCCTATAGCTTAGGGAAATTAAAATCAAAAAGACACAGCCACCCCAAAGTTTGGGACGCCTCTGTTTACAAGAACCTCTTTTACCATACAAGTTCAATATCACAGAAAGTGAAAAATGGATAAAGAACTTGTGGTACTTACGTACAATGCAGTATCACTCAGCAATTAAATCTATGTCATCAGGCCCGTAGCAGCATAATGAGTGGATTCAGGTACGATGATTCTAACTGAAATAAGTCACACAGAAAAAGAAACATCATAAGATATCACTAATACACGGAATGTAAACTTGACTACACAGGAACTGAATTCCAAAACAGAACAGGGTCTCAAATTTAGAAAACCAACTTATGCTTGCTTAAGGGGAAAGGTGAGTTGGGGTGCTGCATAAAACCAGAGATTGAAATGAGCACAGATAAAGTTCCTTAAGCCAAATATGGAATAGACAAGAGCTACTCCTTGCTCAACGAAATGGACTCAACACCCCATATTAAACGCCTAAGAATGTACCTGACTAGTAAGTATCTTAAAACCTATGGATTGCTATGTCTCCAAAAGAGAATCAAGCATGTGTACATGGGCATAAATGCAGCAGTGATAGGATTGGAGAGGTTCGGTGAGCAAATGAAGACCCTTTGAAGTCATATTGCATGGTACCCATTCCACGGGTCTCAACTCTCCAGGTTTAAGGTATTCTTCTTTCAGCTAAAACATGCATGTGGAACCCAGAGTATGATCAACCGTGTGAACGGGAGATGTGTTCAAATATGTCTCAGTTTTCCTCCCCTGGTACTCGGGTGCAACATTCCAGACGCTTTACTAACACTCTCCCCACTTGGAGAGTCAGCGCCTTTAACCTCCTGTTTGGCCCAGTTTGCAATTTCTGCGGAAGATGAACAGGAATAGGGAGAACCAATGAGAGACTAGCTGGAGGTGTCTGGACGGGCAAATTTAACTCTCATTTCCCACCACGAAGAGGAATTAACCAAAGGCTCAGCGTGCCGTGCCGGAAGCAGATTAGGGCCTGAAGCCATCCTGTGGTGTTGCGGCCAGCTCAAAAGAAAGTGAGTTGAAGAAAGGAGCTCAGGGGCACTGTAATTCACAAACCTGCAGAGTTATAAATGACAGCTATCGTCCAAAAATAGACTGAAGTAAGGCTGCCAAGAGGACTTGAAAACGGGGCAGAATTGCAGGAAACCGATTTCAGGAGGTAGACTGGAATTGCATTGAAAGCATAGGAAAAGAGGCAGAACGTCCACAATGATGCACTTGGCCAAAAAGGGCGTATGCGTTTTTTCCTGAATATATTCAGGAAAAAACGCATACGCCCTTTTTGGCCAACCAAGCAAACTTGCAAAGGAAATCTGCACTACAATGAAGTCTCACTTCCCCCCGGTCAAAAGGGCCATCTGAAAAAAGTGTAAAATCCAGAAAGGCAGGACAGGCCATGGAGAACTGGGAGCCTTGTTATGCTGATGGGCGGGATGTAAATTGCCAAAAGACACTCAGGAGAAGTGTATGGTGTTTCCTGAAACATCTAAAAAACAAAGCAACAGAGCCTAGGGCACTTCCACTTATGGTCCTATAGCTTAGGGAAATTAAAATCAAAAAGACACAGCCACCCCAAAGTTTGGGACGCCTCTGTTTACAAGAACCTCTTTTACCATACAAGTTCAATATCACAGAAAGTGAAAAATGGATAAAGAACTTGTGGTACTTACGTACAATGCAGTATCACTCAGCAATGAAATCTATATCGTTAGGCCCGTAGCAGCATAATGAGTGGATTCAGGTACGATGATTCTAACTGAAATAAGTCACACAGAAAAAGAAACATCATAAGATATCACTAATACACGGAATGAAAACTTGGCTACACAGGAACTGAATTCCAAAACAGAACAGGGTCTCAAATTTAGAAAACCAACTTATGCTTGCTTAAGAGGAAAGGTTAGTTGGGGTGTTGCATAAAACCAGAGATTGAAATGAGCACAGATAAAGTTCCTTAAGCCAAATATGGAATAGACAAGAGCTACTCCTTGCTCAACGAAATGGACTCAACACCCCATATTAAACGCCTAAGAATGTACCTGACTAGTAAGTATCTTAAAACCTATGGATTGCTATGTCTCCAAAAGAGAATCAAGCGTGTGTACAGGTGCATAAACGCAGCAGTGATAGGATTGGAGAGGTTCGGTGAGCAAATGAAGACCCTTTGAAGTCATATTGCATGGTACCCATTCCACGGGTCTCAACTCTCCAGATTTAAGGTATTCTGACTTCAGCTAAAACATGCATGTGGAACCCAGAGTATGATCAACCGTGTGAATGGGAGACGTGTTCAAATATGTCAGTTTTCCTCCCCTGGTACTCAGGTGCAACATTCCAGACGCTTTACTAACACTCTCCCCACTTGGAGAGTCACCGCCTTTAACCTCCTGTTTGGCCCAGTTTGCAATTTCTGCCTAAGATGAACAGGAATATGGAGAACCAATGAGAGACTAGCTGGAGGTGTCTGGACGGGCAAATTTAACACTCATTTCCCACCAGGAAGAGGAATTAACCAAAGGCTCAGCGTGCCGTGCCGGAACCAGATTAGGGCCTGAAGCCATCCTGTGGTGTTGCGGCCATCTCACAAGAAAGCGAGTTGAAGAAAGGAGCTCAGGGGCACTGTAATTCACAAACCTGCAGAGTTATAAATGACAGCTATCGTCCAAAAATAGACTGAAGTAAGGCTGCCAAGAGGACTTGAAAGCGGGGCAGAATTGCAGGAAACCGATTTCAGGAGGTAGACTGGAATTGCATTGAAAGCATAGGAAAAGAGGAAGAACGTCCACAATGATGCACTTGGCCAAAAAGGGTGTATGCATTTTTTCCTGAATATAGTCAGGAAAAAACGCATACGCCCTTTTTGGCCAACCAAGCAAGCTTGCAAAGGAAATCTGCACTACATTGAAGTCTCACTTTTCCACGGTCAAAAGGGCCATCTGAAAAAAGTGTAAAATCCAGAAAGGCAGGACAGGCCATGGAGAACTGGGAACCTTGTTATGCTGATGGGCGGGATGTATATTGCCAACAGACACTCGGGAGAAGTGTATGGTGTTTCCTGAAACATCTAAAAAACAAAGCAACAGAGCCAAGGGCACTTCCACTTATGGTCCTATAGCTTAGGGAAATTAAAATCAAAAAGACACAGCCACCCCAAGGTTTGGGACGGCTCTGTTTATAATAACCTCGTTTACAGTACAAGTTCAATATCGCAGAAAGTGAAAAATGGATAAAGAAGTTGTGCTATTTACGTACAATGCAATATCACTTGGCAATGAAATCTATGTCATCAGGCCCGTAACAGCACAATGAGTGGATGCAGGTATGGTGATTCTAACTGAAATAAGTCACACAGAAAAAGAAACATCATAAGATATCACTAATACACGGAATGTAAACTTGGCTACAGAGGAACTGAATTACAAAACAGAACAGGGTCTCAAATTTAGAAAACCAACTTATGCTTGCTTAAGGGGAAAGGTGAGTTGGGGTGCTGCATAAAACCAGAGATTGAAATGAGCACAGATAAAGTTCCTTAAGCCAAATATGGAATAGACAAGAGCTACTCCTTGCTCAACGAAATGGACTCAACACCCCATATTAAACGCCTAAGAATGTACCTGACTAGTAAGTATCTTAAAACCCAGGGATTGCTATGTCACCGAAAGAGAATGAAGCGTGTGTACTGGGGCATAAATGCAGCAGTGATAGGATTGGAGAGGTTCGGTGAGCAAATGAAGACCCTTTGAAGTCATATTGCATGGTACCCATTCCACGGGTCTCAACTCTCCAGGTTTAAGGTATTCTTCCTTCAGCTAAAACATGCATGTGGAACCCAGAGTATGATCAACCATGTGAACGGGAGACGTGTTCAAATATGTCTCAGTTTTCCTCCCCTGGTACTCGGGTGCAACATTCCAGATGCTTTACTAACACTCTCCCCACTTGGAGAGTCAGCGCCTTTAACCTCCTGTTTGGCCCAGTTTGCAATTTCTGCAGAAGATGAACAGGAATAGGGAGAACCAATGAGAGACTAGCTGGAGGTGTCTGGACGGGCAAATTTAACTCTCATTTCCCATCTGGAAGAGGAAATAACCAAAGGCTCAGCGTGCCGTGCCGGAACCAGATTAGGGCCTGAAGCCATCCTGCGGTGTTGCGGCCAGCTCAAAAGAAAGTGAGTTGAAGAAAGGAGCTCAGGGGCACTGTAATTCACAAACCTGCAGAGTTATAAATGACAGCTATCGTCGAAAAATATACTGAAGTAAGGCTGCCAAGAGGACTTGAAAGCGGGGCAGAATTGCAGGAAACCGATTTCAGGAGGTAGACTGGAATTGCATTGAAAGCATAGGAAAAGAGGCAGAACGTCCACAATGATGCACTTGGCCAAAAAGGGCGTATGCGTTTTTTCCTGAATATATTCAGGAAAAAACGCATACGCCCTTTTTGGCCAACCAAACAAGCTTGCAAAGGAAATCTGCACAACAATGAAGTCTCACTTCCCCCCCGGTCAAAAGGGCCATCTGAAAAAAGTGTAAAATCCAGAAAGGCAGGACAGGCCATGGAGAACTGGGAGCCTTGTTATGCTGATGGGCGGGATGTAAATTGCCAACAGACACTCGGGAGAAGTGTATGGTGTTTCCTGAAACATCTAAAAAACAAAGCAACAGAGCCTAGGGCACTTCCACTTATGGTCCTATAGCTTAGGGAAATTAAAGTAAAAAGACACAGCCACCCCAAAGTTTGGGACGCCTCTGTTTACAAGAACCTCGTTTACAGTACAAGTTCAACATCGCAGAAAGTGAAAAAAGGATAAAGAAGTTGTGGTATTTACTTAAAAAGCAATATCACTCAGCAATGAAATCTATGTCATCAGGCTCTTAGCAGCACAATGAGTGGATTCAGGTATGATGATTCTAACTGAAATAAGTCACACAGAAAAAGAAACATCATAAGATATCACTAATACACGGAATGTAAACTTGGCTACACAGGAACTGAATTACAGAACAGAACAGGGTCTCAAATTTAGAAAACCAACTTATGCTTGCTTAAGGGGAAAGGTGAGTTGGGGTGCTGCATAAAACCAGAGATTGAAATGAGCACAGATAAAGTTCCTAAAGCCAAATATGGAATAGACAAGAGCTACTCCTTGCTCAACGAAATGGACTCATCACCGCATATTAAACGCCTAAGAATGTACCTGACTAGTAAGTATCTTAAAACCTATGGATTGCTATGTCTCCGAAAGAGAATCAAGCGTGTGTACAGGGGCATAAACGCAGCAGTGATAGGATTGGAGAGGTTCGGTGAGCAAATGAAGACCCTTTGAAGTCATATTGCATGGTACCCATTCCACGGGTCTCAACTCTCCAGGTTTAAGGTATTCTTCCTTCAGCTAAAACATGCATGTGGAACCCAGAGTATGATCAACCGTGTGATCGGGAGACGTGTTCAAATATGTCTCAGTTTTCGTCCCCTGGTACTCAGGTGCAATATTCCAGACGCTTTACTAACACTCTCCCAAGTTGGAGAGTCAGCGCCTTTAACCTCCTGTTTGGCCCAGTTTGCAATTTCTGCGGAAGATGAACAGGAATAGGGAGAACCAATGAGAGACTAGCTGGAGGTGTCTGGACGGGCAAATTTAACTCTCATTTCCCACCAGGAAGAGGAAATAACCAAAGGCTCAGCGTGCCGTGCCGGAACCAGATTAGGGCCTGAAGCCATCCTGCGGTGTTGCGGCCAGCTCAAAAGAAAGCGAGTTGAAGAAAGGAGCTCAGGGGCACTGTAATTCACAAACCTGCAGAGTTATAAATGACAGCTATTGTCCAAAAATATACTGAAGTAAGGCTGCCAAGAGGACTTGAAAGCGGGGCAGAATTGCAGGAAACCGATTTCAGGAGGTAGACTGGAATTGCATTGAAAGCATAGGAAAAGAGGCAGAACGTCCACAATGATGCACTTGGCCAAAAAGGGCGTATGCGTTTTTTCCTGAATATATTCAGGAAAAAACGCATACACACTTTTTGGCCAACCAAGCAAGCTTGCAAAGGAAATCTGCACTACAATGAAGTCTCACTTCCCCCCGGTCAAATGTGTCATCTGAAAAAAGTGTAAAATCCAGAAAGGCAGGACAGGCCATGGAGAACGGGGAGCCTTGTTATGCTGATGGGCGGGATGTAAATTGCCAACAGCCGCTCTGTAGAAGTGTATGGTGTTTCCTGAAACATCTAAAAAACAAAGCAACAGAGCCTAGGGCACTTCCACTTATGGTCCTATAGCTTAGGGAAATTAAAATCAAAAAGACACAGCCACCCCAAAATTTGGGACGGCTCTTTTTACAGGAATCTCTTCTGCGGCACAAGGTAAATATCCCAGAGAGCAAATAATGGATAAAGAAGTTGCGGTACTTATGTACAACAGAATACCACTCAGCAATGAAATCTATGTCACCAGGCCTGTACCAGCATAATGAGTGGATTGAGGCACGATGATTCTAAGTGAAATAAGTCACACAGAAAAAGAAACATCATAAGGTATCACTAATACACGGAATGTGAACTTGGCTACACATGAACTGAATTACAAAACAGAACAGGGTCTCAAATTTAGAAAACCAACTTATGCTTGCTTAAGGGGGAAGGTGAGTTGGGGTGCTGCATAAAAGCAGAGTTTGAAATTAGCACAGATACCGTTCCATAAGCCAAATATGTAATAGACAAGACCTACCCCTTGCTCAACGAAATGGATTCAACAATGAGGTATCACCTCACACCTGGTAGAATAGGCTTCATAGAAAATCTACAAACAAAAAATGCTGGAAAGTGTGTGGAGAAAAGGAACCCTCTTCCACTATTGTTGGGAATATAAATTGATACAGTCATTATGGAGAACAATATGGAATTTCTTAAGAAACTAACAATAGAATTACCATATGATACAGCAATCCCAGTACTGGACATATACCCAGACAAAACCATAAATCAAAAAGAGTCATTCACCGCAATGTTCATTGCATCACTATTTACAATATCGAGGTAATGGAAGCAACCTAAATGCCCACAGACAGACGAATGCATAAAGCTGTGGTACATATATAAAATGGAATATTACTAAGCCATGAAAAGGAATGAAATTGGGTCATTTGTAGAGACGTCGATGGATCTAGAGACTGTCATACAGAGTGAAGTAAGTCAGAAAGAGAAAAACAAATCTTGTATATTCATGCATATATGTGGAACCTAGAAAAACTGTACAGATTAACCATTTTGCAAGGCATAAATAGAGCAACAGATGTAGACAACAAACGTATGGACAACAAGGGGGGAAAGCTGTTGGGGGGGTGGTGGTGGGACGAGTTGAGAGACTGGGATTGGCATGTATACATTTATATGTATAAAATAGATAACCAATAAGAACCTGCTGTATAAAAATATAAAATAAAATTCAAAATTAAAAAGAAATAAAATTTAAAAAATAAAACAGAAAAAACAATTATTCCCTGCACATACATGTATTTATATGAATAAATTATTTCCATGCTTATATCTGTAAATACAAAAAAGAGGAATAAAATCTACCTTGAACCAAAAACGAAAAAGAGAAAAAAACACAGAACCCACCAGTTACACAGAGGAAAACCGTATCAGGGCACTTGCTCCAGTTGTAAACAATTCTGAAGTTGGTCAGTGGTGGGGAATCGTCTCCCATTCAGCCAGCAGCCCCCACGCAACAAGCGTCCTCATTGCAAAGCTGGGGCACCGTGCCGAGGCATCTGTGAGTAAACGTGAGCTGAGCCCCAGGCCAGTTGCTGCTGAACTATTCCCACCCGTCCCAGGTAAAACACCTGAATATATACAAGGACTTGAAAGCCTAGAGGAAGGGCCATAGAGCCACACGAGTGACAGCATGCCGGCCGACTTGGTGCCTGCAGGCCAGCCAGGATGGTCCTGGCCCTGGGTGCTCTTCTGGAAGATTTCCATTTCCCTGCCTGAGATACCCGTCCTGTCCCTGCCCCCACTGCTTTTTTCCTTCCTCACCTCTGCCCAGGGAGAAATTCCAGCAGCAGGTATGGGTGACACATCCTCTTCTTTAGCAGGTGGCAGCCTGGCAACTGCTGCAGAAAGTCCAGCAGAGCCCCACTCACACTGGGCCACCCACAAAGCCGTGGCCTCTCACTCCCTCCCACCAGCCCAGCCCCGAGACTGCTGACAGGGCAGAGAAAATGGTGTCAGGCACGGCTGCAGGGGCTCTTGCTGCCTGGAGTGGTATTTATATTGATCTCAACCCAGGCACACCTGGGGAGGGCTGGCCGGCACGGTAAGGCTGCCCAGGTCAGCCAATCATCACCCCTCAGGGGCTCACAGTTGCAGAAAATGGAACTTGCTGAACGGCCAGGTCCAAGGAACAGGTGTGGGCTCCTGAGAGTCAGGATAGACAAGGGGCTGCAGCTTTGGCTTGTTTTCTAATCATTTTATCTGGCCCATGAGTGGGAGATAACTTCAAGAAAACCCTCTCCTAATGAGAGGAACCCAGGAGTCAGGGAGAGGAGGGGTGGGTGGTGGTTGGAGACAGAGGCCTGGTGCCCCGGGTGCAGTGGAAGTCTCTGGAAGACCAGGTGGAGGGAGGCCTCACGGAGTGATGCCCAGGGACACAGACCTGTCGCAGCTGCTGTTTGTTAGTTCAAGTCCTGCTCTGAGGTGCTCTGTGTCAGCTCTGAGCGACAGGTGAGCTGGGGGTGCTCTGCAATGAGGGCTATGTGCACGGTTCCTGTGTGCCCAGCCCTGCCACGGTACCTGCAAGGGTAGCTCTGTATCCTGGGAGGGGCCTGACCACGAGAGCCCCGTGGGCTGGGGTGGGGGTGGGGTACCTGCCCAGGTGAGCTCCATATTCTGGGATTGGTCTGACCACGAGAGCCCCATGGGCTGCTGGGGACCTGGTAAAGGATGTCAGGACAGTCAGTGAAGCCACCGAGGATATACCTCCAGTTGCTCCTAATTCCTACACCCTGCTGGTCATTCTACCAACCACCAGGACATGGTATTCTGTATTAGTCTTCAATGATGCCTTCTTTTGTATTCCATTAGTCCCAGAGTCACAAGAAATTTTGGCTTGTGAGTGGCAGGACTCAACATACAACTAAAACAATACTTCCGGGCCGTCTGGACCCAAGGGTGCAAAAATTCCCACACCGTCTTTGGGGAAAGCTTAGCTAAAGACCTAAAAGTTCTACCTCTGGAAAAGGAAACCTTCCTTCAATATGCAGACGACATTCTGATCGCCAGCCCTACTAAGGAGGCCTCTGAACTACCAAGCCAATAAAGGATAGAAGTTGTCCAAGAAAAAGCTCAAATATCACAGACTGCGGTGACCTGCCTGGGCTTCATTCTCACACAAGGTCAGAGAAGCCCATCCCAGGAAAGGGAAGAAACCATTTTCAGCCTTACCCCTTTCTAAAACTAGAAGACAGCTTAGGGGTTCCTGGGGAGGCCAGGGTTTGCTGCTTCTGGATCCCTAACTACAGTCTACTAGCTGGGCCTCTATATGAAACACTGAAAGGAAAAGATGATGATCCTTTTGAATAGAATCCAGAAGTGGCCTTTCAAGAATGGAAAGAGCAGTCAATTCAGACCCTTGCCCTGGAACTCCCTAATTTAGCTAAACCCTTTGACCTTTACATTCCCGGTGAAAGGTGAATCGCCATTGGAGAATTAGTGCAAAAACTGGGACCACTTGAAATGGAACAATGCAAGAATGCCATCCAGGTAGGATAAACTACGGTCACTAAGGAGCTTGGCCCACTGCCACATCTGGCCAAGATACTGGCGGTATCTAAAAACCTGGAAATCAGCAGCCCAAAAGGCCACCTCCCTCCTAAGGGAAAAGGACCCCATGTGGTGATCCTAACCACCAACCATGCCCTGAAGTTGCAGGGTTCGCTCCGTGGGCACACCGACCTCGAGTGAGGAGACCCTCCAACTCCAACATCCAGAGAGATAACCGGGGGCAACAGGGCACCATGACGACTCGTGTGAACATCACTTGACCTGGAGTTTCTCTCATAAAACAACAAGAGTGTGTCCCAAAAGAGTAGACTACTGCTTGCAGGACTTACTGCACCCAGAGGGGAGCTAATAGTCTTGGCGGGGGAACAGTATACCACACTGTCACCATAGAAAAGCCTACAGACACCGTGATGATGGTGGCCAATAAGACCGGCTGTACTCCTGTTTACTTCAAAAGGCTGTTGACTCAGTAGCCATCATGGTCCTTATCACCACTGACCCTGGACTGTCTGGGAGTTGAGCGGGCAGGGCTCTGACACCTGGTGCTGTTTGTACGTTAATTCAGGGGCCTAATTGAAGAAAGCGCAGACTACTGGTCAGAGCATCTAGGCTGGCAGAAACGGTCAGCCTAAGGTGGCCGAACAAATGTGGGGTGGGGTGAAACCGGCCCCCACAGCGTCTCTGCACATCTCTTTCCTGGACCCTTAAAGGTCATTAGAATCTATAACACTTCCAATGTTGGTGCTCAGGTGGACGAGCAGGGAGGCAGGGGTCCTGGGGACAATCAACGTCACCGGGAGGCTGCTGGGGAGAAGCTCTGACCTTTGCCCCAGGGTATGAGGGCTCCCAACTCAGCACTCAGCAGTTACAGAAGAAGGGTCTGCACCCTCAGCACTCCAAGAATGAGGAACGGGACAAAAGGCAGAGGAGGGGTTTGTCCCCAGCAAAGCCCATTAAAAATCCCTGGGAGATAAAAATAGAATCTGGGCAATAAAGTCAAGTCTAACCTTTTTTATCCTTTGTGCTTTGTCTAATTTCACGTGCTCCTAGGGTCCCGCATGCAGAGGTTCCACACCCGGCACTTCAGACCAGATTTCCTAGTGCAGAACGGCTGGGTCGACACCTCAGCTCCTGGGGCCCAGTGCAGACTCCACGATATAGAGCCTGAGCTACAGCCAACCCGGCCCTCGAGAGATCCGCCGCCTCCCTCCCTCCCACTGACTCTGACAGGATCTCTACACAGCAGCCCAGCCCACAGCCCACGGGGTAGTGCATGCTCTCACCTCTCCATTCTCTGATCAAAATATAAAGTTTCCTTTGCTTGTGAACCAAACTCAGTCTCGATCTGTTGGCCCCAATGACACTGGGCAGGGGGACACTTGTTGGGGTCCACTCTGGAGGATCAGTAACAGAAATTGAGACTATTGTAACCTCAATGAACAGATGTGTGAGCCAAACTGTAGTTAACATAGAACAGTGTATAAGGCTCGGGTAAAATAAGATGTTTCTAACACTTCCATTTGATATTTCCATCACTTTTTATAAGCAAGTTCAGTGAAAAGGTTTGTCTTATTTGTCAGGTCAATATTAGAGAAACGAAGTGATTTCTTTCCAAGGATGTACATCTAATAATCTTGGTTAAACTTTCAATCTTGTTTTAAATGCTTTTCCATTGAAAATGATACCTCTCTTTCAGCTCCCCCATTTCTGAGAAGTATAAAATCTTATAATTTATTATTACCAAAGGGGAAAGGTGGGAGGAGGGATAAATTAACAGTTTGGAATTAACACATACACACTGCTATGTATAAAATAGATCATCAACAAGGAACTACTGTATAGCACAGGGAACTACACTCAACATTTTGCAATAACCTATAAGGGGAAATAATCTGAAAAAGAATAGATATTTTTATTGACATCATCTATCAATGATAGTTAAAGTGTAGCCTAAGGGAAGCTGGTGGTGAGTGCTTCTGACCCTGAAGACTTCAATCATCTAAAGTTTGGACTCTGCCTACTTCCCAAGGCCCTTAATGAACATATGTGTAGCCGTAGCTTAAAAAATTCCCCAGTTTGGGTTTCGGGGAGACACTGATTTTGAAAAAGCCCTGGTGTTCTCCTTACATGAATGGGACTCTTCCTACTGCTAAAACATGTCTGTCACACCCAGAGGATGGTATACCGTCTGATCGGGAAGAGCTTGGAAAAGGCATCTCATCTCCTCATCTCCTGGTGCTCTGGTTCACCCCTCCAGCATCTTTACTAACAGTCTCCCCACTTGGAGATGTCAGTACTGTCAACATCCTGTTGCGTACAGTTTGGAATTTGTCCAGAGGATGAAGCGGAAGGATGAGGAACAATGAGAGACAAGTCCTAGGTGTTCAGACAGGCACATGTCACTCTAATTTCCAATCAGGAAGACGAATTGACCAAAGGCTAGGGTTGCCTATGGAAACAGTATAGGGCTTGAGGAAATCCCGCTGCTTTGTGGCCAGTTCCCATAAACACAAGTTGAACAATGGAACTCAGGGGCAGTAAAATTCACAAAACTGCAGAGTTGAAAATATCCATCACTGAAAAATGTCTTGAGGAAAGTCAGAGAAAAGGACTTGTAAGCAAGGGAGAATGGCAGGAAAGGGATTTGAGGAGGTAGAAAGGACTCGCCATTAAGCACAAGAAAAGGAGCTGAACATTGCCAACATTGCAGTTGGCCAAAAAGGGTGTATGCGTTTTTTTCTGTATATATTCAAGAAAAGGGCATACACTTTTTTAGCCAACCAAACAGGTGGGCACTGGAAGTCAATACTACAAAAGATATCACTTCGCATCAGTCAGAAGAGCCATCCTCATAAAGCGTAAACAACAGAAATGCAGGACAGGGCAACGAGAAGAGGGAGCCCTGTGAGACTTATAGTGGAAATGTATATTGCCAACGGCCATTCTGGAGAAGTGTATTGTGTTTACTAAAGCATCTAAAAAATGAGCTACAGAGCATAGGGCACTTGCCCTCATGGGCGTATATCTTGGGAAAAACAAAAATCGAGAGGACACAGGCACCCCAATGTTTACCCCTTCTCTGTTTAAAAGATCCTCGACTAGGATATAACTTAAATGTCTCTGGAGGGAAAAAATGGATAGAGATGTGGTACTTAGGTAGAGTGGAATATTATTCAGCCTGGAAATCAATGAAATATGGCCAGTTGTAACAACTCCGGAGGAGTTACGTATGATCATTCTAAGTGACAGAATTCAAAAAGAAAAAGACACATATCATAAGATATCACTTAAAGGTGGAATCCAAAATGGCTACACATGAAATAAATTACAAAACAGAAACATAGTCAAATATGTAGAAAACACGCATAAGGCTGCTAAACGGGAAAGGTGGGGAGGGGTGAGGCATCATCCAGGAGGTTGAAATTAGCAAAGATACCATTCCAAATACCAAACTGATAATCAACAAGGCCTACACGGTAGCTAAAAGAACTGCACTCAGCACACTCAAGTCACCGGAAAAGAATATATACGACTGGTAAGAATCTGAAAAAGAATTTATTGATGTCTCTCTGTACGTGAATCAAGTGGATGTACAGCAGCAAGAAACAGAGCTTTGAAAATCAGCTGTAACCAATATAGTAATAAATTGAAAAAAATAAACGACAGAGAGACAGAGAAAACCTCTTACAACTTTTCCTCAGGGACGGTGATGCAACATGGATTGAACACATCTAGACCCACAGCAGGATGAGACATAAGGCTGGAAACTGTTTGCGCTAAGAGAAATGTGAGGTTGGGTGAGGAAATGCACACCCTTTAAAGTAATACTACCTGGTACCCATTCAATGGGTCCCAAATCTGCAGGTTCAAGGGATCTTCCTACAGCTAAAACATGCATGGAAAACCCAGAGGACTGTACACCATGTGATCGGGAGATGTGTCTAAAATGCACCTCATTTATCCTCTCCTGGTGCTCCTGTTCACCATTCCAGCCACGCTACTTAGAATCTCCCCACTTGGAGAATCAGCACATTTAAACTTCTGTTTCACACATTTTGCAAATTGTGAGGAGGATGAACGGGAAGAGGGGGAACCAATGAGAGAAGAGTTGTAGGGGTTTGGACGGGCACATATCACTCTAATTTCCCATTAAGAATAAGAATTAAAGAAAGGCTCAGCCTGCCTCGCCGGAGCCAAAATAGGGCCTGAAGCAATCCTGCGGGTTTGAGGCCAGCTCACAAAAGAACAACTTAAAAAATGGAGCTCAGGGTCACTGCAATTCACAAACCTGCAGAGTTATAAATGAAAACTAACGTCCAAAAATATGTTGAGGTAAGGCAAAGAAGAGGATCTGAATGCAAGACAGAATTGCAAGAAACAGATTTCAAGAGATAGATTGGACTCGTCTTTAACGCACATGAAAAGCGGCAGAATTTCGACAATGATGCAGTTGGCCCAAAAGGGCGTATGCGTTTTTTCCTGATTATATCCAGGAAAAAACGCATACGCACTTTATGGGCAACGAAGCAAGCAAGCCATGCAAATGTGCACAACAAAGAAGTCTCACTTCCCACCGGTCAAAAGGGCCATCCTAAAAAATTGTAAAAACCAGAAATGCAGGACAGGCCATGGAGAACAGGGAGCCTTTATACGCTGATGGGCAGTGTGTGAACTGCCGAGAGCCACTCTGGAGAAGTGTATGGTGGTTCCTAAATCATCTAAAAAACAGAGCTACAGAGCATAGGACACTTCCAATCATGGGAGTATATCTAGGGAAGTCTAAAAATCAACAAGACACAAGCACACCACAGTTTAGGGCTACTCTGTTTACAAGAACCTCAACTTCAGTACACCTTAAATATCCCAGGAAAGAGAACAATGGATAAAGAAGATGTGGTACTTATGTACAATGGAATATCTCTTCACCATGAAATCAATGTAATAAGGCTAGTAGAAGGATAAAGAGTGGATTTAGGTCCGATAATACTACTTGAAATAAGTCAAACAGAAAAAGAAACATATCATAAGATATCACTTATAGAGGGAGGGTAAATATGGCTGCACAAGAAATGAATTACAGAACAGAACAGTGTCTCACATTTAGAAAACACACTTATGTCAGCTTAAGGGGAAAGGAGAGGTGGGGTGATGCATAAAACCAGAGTTTGAAATTAGCACAGATACCGTTCAATAAACCAAATAGGTATTAGACAAGATCTACACCTTGCTCAATGAACTGGCCTCAACACACCCTATACACCGCAGAGAAATATATCTGAGTAATAAGAATCTTAAAACCCATGTATTGATATATCTCCATAAGGGAATCAAGTGTGTGCAGAGCGGCACAAACACAGCAGTGAAAATGAGCTAAACCCCATTATAGAAATAAATTTTAAAAACAAAACGCAGAAACAATGAAAGAGAGAAAAATTCTTACAAAATTCGCTCAGGGGCTGTGATGCAACCTGGATTGACCACATATAAACCCACAGCTGGATAAGACATAAGGCTGGACACTTGGGGCTGAGAGGATTGGTGAGCTTTGGTGAGCAACTGCCGAAAGTTTAATGCAATACTTCATGCTACTCATTCCAAGGGTCCCAACACTCCAGGTTGAAGGGAATCTTCCTACAGCTAAACCATGCTTGGGAAACCCAGCGACTGGTATACCATATGATCGGGAAAGGTTTCTAAAACACACCTCAATTTTCCTCTTCTGGGGCTCCGGATCGACATTCCAGCCGCTTTACTAACAACATCTCCACATGGAGAGTCAATGCCTTTAAGTTCTGGTATCGCACAGTCTGCAGTTAGTGCGGAGGATGAATGGGAATAGGGGGAACCAGTGAGAAACTAGCTGTAGCGGTTTCAATGGGCACATGTCACTCTAATTTCACATCAGTAAGAAGAATTAACCAAAGGCACAGCAAGGTGCCCCAGAAGAAGAATAGAGCTTCAAGGAATCCTGTGGTTATGGGGCAAGATCACAAAAATAAGAGCTGAAAAATGGAGCTAAGGGCCACTGCAATTCAAAAACCTGCAGAGTTATAAAGGCCAACTATTTTCAAAAAATATATTGAGGTAAGGCTATGAAGAAGCATTGAAAGCAAGGCAGAATTGCAGGAAACCGATTTCAGGAGGTACACTGGAATTGCATTGAAAACATATGAAGAGAGTCAGAACCTCGACAATGATGCACTTGGCCAAAAAGGGCGTATGCGTTTTTTCCTGAATATAGTCAGGAAAAAACGCATACACACTTTTTGGCCAACCAAGCAAGCTTGCAAAGGAAATCTGCACTACAATGAAGTCTCACTTCCCCCCGGTCAAAAGGGCCATCTGAAAAAAGTGTAAAATCCAGAAAGGCACGACAGGCCATGGAGAACTGGGAGCCTTCTTATGCTGATGGGCGGGATGTAAATTGCCAACAGCCACTCTGGAGAAGTGTATGGTGTTTCCTGAAACATCTAAAAAACAAAGCAACAGAGCCTAGGGCACTTCCACTTATGGTCCTATAGTTTAGAGAAATTAAAATCAAAAAGACACAGCCACCCCAAGTTTGGGATGGCTCTGTTTATAAGAACCTCATATACGGTACAAGTTCAATATCGCAGAAAGTGAAAAATGGATAAAGAAGTTGTGGTACTTACGTACAATGCAGTATCACTCAGCAATGAAATCTATGTCATCAGGCCCGTAGCAGCATAATGAGTGGATTAAGTACAATGAATCTAACTGAAATAAGTCACACAGAGAAAGAAACATCATAAGATATCACTAATACACGGAATGTAAACTTGGCTACACAGGAACTGAATTCCAAAACAGAACAGGGTCTCAAATTTAGAAAACCAACTTATGCTTGCTTAAGGGGAAAGGTGAGTTGGGGTGCTGCATAAAACCAGAGATTGAAATGAGCACAGATAAAGTTCCTTAAGCCAAATATGGAATAGACAAGAGCTACTCCTTGCTCAACGAAATGGACTCAACACCCCATATTCAACGCCTAGGAATATACCTGACTAGTAAGAATCATAAAAGCTATGGATTTATATATCTCTGTAAGAGAATCAAGAGTGTGTACAGCGGCATTAAAGCAGTGAAAATCATCTAAATCCCATATTAAAAATAAATTTCTTAAACAAAACACAATGAGAGTGAAATAGAGAGCAATACTTAAGTAATTCATTCAAGGCTTCTGATGCAACCTGCATTTACCATATCTACACCCAGAGCTGGGTGACACATAAGGCTGGACACTTGGGGCTCATAAGATTGGTGAGGTTCGGTGAGCAAATGCAGACCCTTTGAAGTCATATTGCATGGTACCCATTCCATTGGTCTCAACTCTCCAGGTTTAAGGGATTCTTCCTTCAGCTAAAACATGCATGTGGAACCCAGAGTATGATCCACCGTGTGATCGAGAAACGTGTTCAAATGTGTCTCACTTTTCGTTCCCTGGTACTCGGGTGCAACATTCCAGACGCTTTACTAACACTCTCCTCACTTGGAGAGTGAATGCCTTTAACCTCCTGTTTGGCCCAGTTTGCAATTTCTGCGGAAGATGAACAGGAATAGGGAGAACCAATGAGAGACTAGCTGGAGGTGTCTGGACGGGCAAATTTAACTCTCATTTCCCACAGGGAAGAGGAATAAACCAAAGGCTCAGCATGCCGTGCCGGAACCAGATTAGGGCCTGAAGCAATCCTGCGGTGTTGTGGCCAGCTCACAAGAAAGCGAGTTGAAAAAAGGAGCTCAGGGGCACTGTAATTCACAAACCTGCAGAGTTATAAATGACAGCTATCGTCCAAAAATATACTGAAGTAAGGCTGCCAAGAGGACTTGAAACGGGGCAGAATTGCAGGAAACCGATTTCAGGAGGTAGACTGGAATTGCATTGAAAGCATAGGAAAAGAGGCAGAACGTCCACAATGATGCACTTGGACAAAAAGGCCGTATGCGTTTTTTCCTGAATATATTCAGGAAAAAACGCATACGCCCTTTTTGGCCAACCAAGCAAGCTTGCAAAGGAAATCTGCACTACAATGAAGTCTCACTTCCCCCCTGGTCAAAAGGGCCATCTGAAAAAAGTGTAAAATCCAGAAAGGCAGGACAGGCCATGGAGAACTGGGAGCCTTGTTATGCTGATGGGCGGGATGTAAATTGCCAACAGACACTCGGGAGAAGTGTATGGTGTTTCCTGAAACATCTAAAAAACAAAGCAACAGAGCCTAGGGCACTTCCACTTATGGTCCTATAGCTTAGGGAAATTAAAATCAAAAAGACACAGCCACCCCAAAATTTGGGACGGCTCTTTTTACAGGAATCTCTTCTGTGGCACAAGTTAAATATCCCAGAGAGCAAATAATGGATAAAGAAGTTGCGGTACTTATGTACAACA
The DNA here is from genome assembly GCF_964374135.1 of Grampus griseus. Lineage (NCBI taxonomy): Eukaryota > Metazoa > Chordata > Mammalia > Artiodactyla > Delphinidae > Grampus > Grampus griseus. Next base: position 37,019 of record NW_028133380.1, read on the forward strand.
GAATACCACTCAGCAATGAAATCTATGTCACCAGGCCTGTACCAGCATAATGAGTGGATTGAGGCACGATGATTCTAAGTGAAATAAGTCACACAGAAAAAGAAACATCATAAGGTATCACTAATACACGGAATGTGAACTTGGCTACACATGAACTGAATTACAAAACAGAACAGGGTCTCAAATTTAGAAAACCAACTTATGCTTGCTTAAGGGGGAAGGTGAGTTGGGGTGCTGCATAAAAGCAGAGTTTGAAATTAGCACAGATACCGTTCCATAAGCCAAATATGTAATAGACAAGACCTACTCCTTGCTCAACGAAATGGATTCAACAATGAGGTATCACCTCACACCTGGTAGAATAGGCTTCATAGAAAATCTACAAACAAAAAATGCTGGAAAGGGTGTGGAGAAAAGGAACCCTCTTCCACTATTGTTGGGAATATAAATTGATACAGTCATTATGGAGAACAATATGGAATTTCTTAAGAAACTAACAATAGAATTACCATATGATACAGCAATCCCAGTACTGGACATATACCCAGACAAAACCATAAATCAAAAAGAGTCATTCACCGCAATGTTCATTGCATCACTATTTACAATATCGAGGTAATGGAAGCAACCTAAATGCCCACAGACAGACGAATGCATAAAGCTGTGGTACATATATAAAATGGAATATTACTAAGCCATGAAAAGGAATGAAATTGGGTCATTTGTAGAGACGTCGATGGATCTAGAGACTGTCATACAGAGTGAAGTAAGTCAGAAAGAGAAAAACAAATCTTGTATATTCATGCATATATGTGGAACCTAGAAAAACTGTACAGATTAACCATTTTGCAAGGCATAAATAGAGCAACAGATGTAGACAACAAACGTATGGACAACAAGGGGGGAAAGCTGTTGGGGGGGTGGTGGTGGGACGAGTTGAGAGACTGGGATTGGCATGTATACATTTATATGTATAAAATAGATAACCAATAAGAACCTGCTGTATAAAAATATAAAATAAAATTCAAAATTAAAAAGAAATAAAATTTAAAAAATAAAACAGAAAAAACAATTATTCCCTGCACTTGCATGTATTTATATGAATAAATTATTTCCATGCTTATATCTGTAAATACAAAAAAGAGGAATAAAATCTACCTTGAACCAAAAACGAAAAAGAGAAAAAAACACAGAACCCACCAGTTACACAGAGGAAAACCGTATCAGGGCACTTGCTCCAGTTGTAAACAATTCTGAAGTTGGTCAGTGGTGGGGAATCGTCTCCCATTCAGCCAGCAGCCCCCACGCAACAAGCGTCCTCATTGCAAAGCTGGGGCACCGTGCCGAGGCATCTGTGAGTAAACGTGAGCTGAGCCCCAGGCCAGTTGCTGCTGAACTATTCCCACCCGTCCCAGGTAAAACACCTGAATATATACAAGGACTTGAAAGCCTAGAGGAAGGGCCATAGAGCCACACGAGTGACAGCATGCCGGCCGACTTGGTGCCTGCAGGCCAGCCAGGATGGTCCTGGCCCTGGGTGCTCTTCTGGAAGATTTCCATTTCCCTGCCTGAGATACCCGTCCTGTCCCTGCCCCCACTGCTTTTTTCCTTCCTCACCTCTGCCCAGGGAGAAATTCCAGCAGCAGGTATGGGTGACACATCCTCTTCTTTAGCAGGTGGCAGCCTGGCAACTGCTGCAGAAAGTCCAGCAGAGCCCCACTCACACTGGGCCACCCACAAAGCCGTGGCCTCTCACTCCCTCCCACCAGCCCAGCCCCGAGACTGCTGACAGGGCAGAGAAAATGGTGTCAGGCACGGCTGCAGGGGCTCTTGCTGCCTGGAGTGGTATTTATATTGATCTCAACCCAGGCACACCTGGGGAGGGCTGGCCGGCACGGTAAGGCTGCCCAGGTCAGCCAATCATCACCCCTCAGGGGCTCACAGTTGCAGAAAATGGAACTTGCTGAACGGCCAGGTCCAAGGAACAGGTGTGGGCTCCTGAGAGTCAGGATAGACAAGGGGCTGCAGCTTTGGCTTGTTTTCTAATCATTTTATCTGGCCCATGAGTGGGAGATAACTTCAAGAAAACCCTCTCCTAATGAGAGGAACCCAGGAGTCAGGGAGAGGAGGGGTGGGTGGTGGTTGGAGACAGAGGCCTGGTGCCCCGGGTGCAGTGGAAGTCTCTGGAAGACCAGGTGGAGGGAGGCCTCACGGAGTGATGCCCAGGGACACAGACCTGTCACAGCTGCTGTTTGTTAGTTCAAGTCCTGCTCTGAGGTGCTCTGTGTCAGCTCTGAGCGACAGGTGAGCTGGGGGTGCTCTGCAATGAGGGCTATGTGCACGGTTCCTGTGTGCCCAGCCCTGCCACGGTACCTGCAAGGGTAGCTCTGTATCCTGGGAGGGGCCTGACCACGAGAGCCCCGTGGGCTGGGGTGGGGGTGGGGTACCTGCCCAGGTGAGCTCCATATTCTGGGATTGGTCTGACCACGAGAGCCCCATGGGCTGCTGGGGACCTGGTAAAGGATGTCAGGACAGTCAGTGAAGCCACCGAGGATATACCTCCAGTTGCTCCTAATTCCTACACCCTGCTGGTCATTCTACCAACCACCAGGACATGGTATTCTGTATTAGTCTTCAATGATGCCTTCTTTTGTATTCCATTAGTCCCAGAGTCACAAGAAATTTTGGCTTGTGAGTGGCAGGACTCAACATACAACTAAAACAATACTTCCGGGCCGTCTGGACCCAAGGGTGCAAAAATTCCCACACCGTCTTTGGGGAAAGCTTAGCTAAAGACCTAAAAGTTCTACCTCTGGAAAAGGAAACCCTCCTTCAATATGCAGACGACATTCTGATCGCCAGCCCTACTAAGGAGGCCTCTGAACTACCAAGCCAATAAAGGATAGAAGTTGTCCAAGAAAAAGCTCAAATATCACAGACTGCGGTGACCTGCCTGGGCTTCATTCTCACACAAGGTCAGAGAAGCCCATCCCAGGAAAGGGAAGAAACCATTTTCAGCCTTACCCCTTTCTAAAACTAGAAGACAGCTTAGGGGTTCCTGGGGAGGCCAGGGTTTGCTGCTTCTGGATCCCTAACTACAGTCTACTAGCTGGGCCTCTATATGAAACACTGAAAGGAAAAGATGATGATCCTTTTGAATAGAATCCAGAAGTGGCCTTTCAAGAATGGAAAGAGCAGTCAATTCAGACCCTTGCCCTGGAACTCCCTAATTTAGCTAAACCCTTTGACCTTTACATTCCCGGTGAAAGGTGAATCGCCATTGGAGAATTAGTGCAAAAACTGGGACCACTTGAAATGGAACAATGCAAGAATGCCATCCAGGTAGGATAAACTACGGTCACTAAGGAGCTTGGCCCACTGCCACATCTGGCCAAGATACTGGCGGTATCTAAAAACCTGGAAATCAGCAGCCCAAAAGGCCACCTCCCTCCTAAGGGAAAAGGACCCCACGTGGTGATCCTAACCACCAACCATGCCCTGAAGTTGCAGGGTTCGCTCCGTGGGCACACCGACCTCGAGTGAGGAGACCCTCCAACTCCAACATCCAGAGAGATAACCGGGGGCAACAGGGCACCATGACGACTCGTGTGAACATCACTTGACCTGGAGTTTCTCTCATAAAACAACAAGAGTGTGTCCCAAAAGAGTAGACTACTGCTTGCAGGACTTACTGCACCCAGAGGGGAGCTAATAGTCTTGGCGGGGGAACAGTATACCACACTGTCACCATAGAAAAGCCTACAGACACCGTGATGATGGTGGCCAATAAGACCGGCTGTACTCCTGTTTACTTCAAAAGGCTGTTGACTCAGTAGCCATCATGGTCCTTATCACCACTGACCCTGGACTGTCTGGGAGTTGAGCGGGCAGGGCTCTGACACCTGGTGCTGTTTGTACGTTAATTCAGGGGCCTAATTGAAGAAAGCGCAGACTACTGGTCAGAGCATCTAGGCTGGCAGAAACGGTCAGCCTAAGGTGGCCGAACAAATGTGGGGCGGGGTGAAACCGGCCCCCACAGCGTCTCTGCACATCTCTTTCCTGGACCCTTAAAGGTCATTAGAATCTATAACACTTCCAATGTTGGTGCTCAGGTGGACGAGCAGGGAGGCAGGGGTCCTGGGGACAATCAACGTCACCGGGAGGCTGCTGGGGAGAAGCTCTGACCTTTGCCCCAGGGTATGAGGGCTCCCAACTCAGCACTCAGCAGTTACAGAAGAAGGGTCTGCACCCTCAGCACTCCAAGAATGAGGAACGGGACAAAAGGCAGAGGAGGGGTTTGTCCCCAGCAAAGCCCATTAAAAATCCCTGGGAGATAAAAATAGAATCTGGGCAATAAAGTCAAGTCTAACCTTTTTTATCCTTTGTGCTTTGTCTAATTTCACGTGCTCCTAGGGTCCCGCATGCAGAGGTTCCACACCCGGCACTTCAGACCAGATTTCCTAGTGCAGAACGGCTGGGTCGACACCTCAGCTCCTGGGGCCCAGTGCAGACTCCACGATATAGAGCCTGAGCTACAGCCAACCCGGCCCTCGAGAGATCCGCCGCCTCCCTCCCTCCCACTGACTCTGACAGGATCTCTACACAGCAGCCCAGCCCACAGCCCACGGGGTAGTGCATGCTCTCACCTCTCCATTCTCTGATCAAAATATAAAGTTTCCTTTGCTTGTGAACCAAACTCAGTCTCGATCTGTTGGCCCCAATGACACTGGGCAGGGGGACACTTGTTGGGGTCCACTCTGGAGGATCAGTAACAGAAATTGAGACTATTGTAACCTCAATGAACAGATGTGTGAGCCAAACTGTAGTTAACATAGAACAGTGTATAAGGCTCGGGTAAAATAAGATGTTTCTAACACTTCCATTTGATATTTCCATCACTTTTTATAAGCAAGTTCAGTGAAAAGGTTTGTCTTATTTGTCAGGTCAATATTAGAGAAACGAAGTGATTTCTTTCCAAGGATGTACATCTAATAATCTTGGTTAAACTTTCAATCTTGTTTTAAATGCTTTTCCATTGAAAATGATACCTCTCTTTCAGCTCCCCCATTTCTGAGAAGTATAAAATCTTATAATTTATTATTACCAAAGGGGAAAGGTGGGAGGAGGGATAAATTAACAGTTTGGAATTAACACATACACACTGCTATGTATAAAATAGATCATCAACAAGGAACTACTGTATAGCACAGGGAACTACACTCAACATTTTGCAATAACCTATAAGGGGAAATAATCTGAAAAAGAATAGATATTTTTATTGACATCATCTATCAATGATAGTTAAAGTGTAGCCTAAGGGAAGCTGGTGGTGAGTGCTTCTGACCCTGAAGACTTCAATCATCTAAAGTTTGGACTCTGCCTACTTCCCAAGGCCCTTAATGAACATATGTGTAGCCGTAGCTTAAAAAATTCCCCAGTTTGGGTTTCGGGGAGACACTGATTTTGAAAAAGCCCTGGTGTTCTCCTTACATGAATGGGACTCTTCCTACTGCTAAAACATGTCTGTCACACCCAGAGGATGGTATACCGTCTGATCGGGAAGAGCTTGGAAAAGGCATCTCATCTCCTCATCTCCTGGTGCTCTGGTTCACCCCTCCAGCATCTTTACTAACAGTCTCCCCACTTGGAGATGTCAGTACTGTCAACATCCTGTTGCGTACAGTTTGGAATTTGTCCAGAGGATGAAGCGGAAGGATGAGGAACAATGAGAGACAAGTCCTAGGTGTTCAGACAGGCACATGTCACTCTAATTTCCAATCAGGAAGACGAATTGACCAAAGGCTAGGGTTGCCTATGGAAACAGTATAGGGCTTGAGGAAATCCCGCTGCTTTGTGGCCAGTTCCCATAAACACAAGTTGAACAATGGAACTCAGGGGCAGTAAAATTCACAAAACTGCAGAGTTGAAAATATCCATCACTGAAAAATGTCTTGAGGAAAGTCAGAGAAAAGGACTTGTAAGCAAGGGAGAATGGCAGGAAAGGGATTTGAGGAGGTAGAAAGGACTCGCCATTAAGCACAAGAAAAGGAGCTGAACATTGCCAACATTGCAGTTGGCCAAAAAGGGTGTATGCGTTTTTTTCTGTATATATTCAAGAAAAGGGCATACACTTTTTTAGCCAACCAAACAGGTGGGCACTGGAAGTCAATACTACAAAAGATATCACTTCGCATCAGTCAGAAGAGCCATCCTCATAAAGCGTAAACAACAGAAATGCAGGACAGGGCAACGAGAAGAGGGAGCCCTGTGAGACTTATAGTGGAAATGTATATTGCCAACGGCCATTCTGGAGAAGTGTATTGTGTTTACTAAAGCATCTAAAAAATGAGCTACAGAGCATAGGGCACTTGCCCTCATGGGCGTATATCTTGGGAAAAACAAAAATCGAGAGGACACAGGCACCCCAATGTTTACCCCTTCTCTGTTTAAAAGATCCTCGACTAGGATATAACTTAAATGTCTCTGGAGGGAAAAAATGGATAGAGATGTGGTACTTAGGTAGAGTGGAATATTATTCAGCCTGGAAATCAATGAAATATGGCCAGTTGTAACAACTCCGGAGGAGTTACGTATGATCATTCTAAGTGACAGAATTCAAAAAGAAAAAGACACATATCATAAGATATCACTTAAAGGTGGAATCCAAAATGGCTACACATGAAATAAATTACAAAACAGAAACATAGTCAAATATGTAGAAAACATGCATAAGGCTGCTAAACGGGAAAGGTGGGGAGGGGTGAGGCATCATCCAGGAGGTTGAAATTAGCAAAGATACCATTCCAAATACCAAACTGATAATCAACAAGGCCTACACGGTAGCTAAAAGAACTGCACTCAGCACACTCAAGTCACCGGAAAAGAATATATACGACTGGTAAGAATCTGAAAAAGAATTTATTGATGTCTCTCTGTACGTGAATCAAGTGGATGTACAGCAGCAAGAAACAGAGCTTTGAAAATCAGCTGTAACCAATATAGTAATAAATTGAAAAAAATAAACGACAGAGAGACAGAGAAAACCTCTTACAACTTTTCCTCAGGGACGGTGATGCAACATGGATTGAACACATCTAGACCCACAGCAGGATGAGACATAAGGCTGGAAACTGTTTGCGCTAAGAGAAATGTGAGGTTGGGTGAGGAAATGCACACCCTTTAAAGTAATACTACCTGGTACCCATTCAATGGGTCCCAAATCTGCAGGTTCAAGGGATCTTCCTACAGCTAAAACATGCATGGAAAACCCAGAGGACTGTACACCATGTGATCGGGAGATGTGTCTAAAATGCACCTCATTTATCCTCTCCTGGTGCTCCTGTTCACCATTCCAGCCACGCTACTTAGAATCTCCCCACTTGGAGAATCAGCACATTTAAACTTCTGTTTCACACATTTTGCAAATTGTGAGGAGGATGAACGGGAAGAGGGGGAACCAATGAGAGAAGAGTTGTAGGGGTTTGGACGGGCACATATCACTCTAATTTCCCATTAAGAATAAGAATTAAAGAAAGGCTCAGCCTGCCTCGCCGGAGCCAAAATAGGGCCTGAAGCAATCCTGCGGGTTTGAGGCCAGCTCACAAAAGAACAACTTAAAAAATGGAGCTCAGGGTCACTGCAATTCACAAACCTGCAGAGTTATAAATGAAAACTAACGTCCAAAAATATGTTGAGGTAAGGCAAAGAAGAGGATCTGAATGCAAGACAGAATTGCAAGAAACAGATTTCAAGAGATAGATTGGACTCGTCTTTAACGCACATGAAAAGCGGCAGAATTTCGACAATGATGCAGTTGGCCCAAAAGGGCGTATGCGTTTTTTCCTGATTATATCCAGGAAAAAACGCATACGCACTTTATGGGCAACGAAGCAAGCAAGCCATGCAAATGTGCACAACAAAGAAGTCTCACTTCCCACCGGTCAAAAGGGCCATCCTAAAAAATTGTAAAAACCAGAAATGCAGGACAGGCCATGGAGAACAGGGAGCCTTTATACGCTGATGGGCAGTGTGTGAACTGCCGAGAGCCACTCTGGAGAAGTGTATGGTGGTTCCTAAATCATCTAAAAAACAGAGCTACAGAGCATAGGACACTTCCAATCATGGGAGTATATCTAGGGAAGTCTAAAAATCAACAAGACACAAGCACACCACAGTTTAGGGCTACTCTGTTTACAAGAACCTCAACTTCAGTACACCTTAAATATCCCAGGAAAGAGAACAATGGATAAAGAAGATGTGGTACTTATGTACAATGGAATATCTCTTCACCATGAAATCAATGTAATAAGGCTAGTAGAAGGATAAAGAGTGGATTTAGGTCCGATAATACTACTTGAAATAAGTCAAACAGAAAAAGAAACATATCATAAGATATCACTTATAGAGGGAGGGTAAATATGGCTGCACAAGAAATGAATTACAGAACAGAACAGTGTCTCACATTTAGAAAACACACTTATGTCAGCTTAAGGGGAAAGGAGAGGTGGGGTGATGCATAAAACCAGAGTTTGAAATTAGCACAGATACCGTTCAATAAACCAAATAGGTATTAGACAAGATCTACACCTTGCTCAATGAACTGGCCTCAACACACCCTATACACCGCAGAGAAATATATCTGAGTAATAAGAATCTTAAAACCCATGTATTGATATATCTCCATAAGGGAATCAAGTGTGTGCAGAGTGGCACAAACACAGCAGTGAAAATGAGCTAAACCCCATTATAGAAATAAATTTTAAAAACAAAACGCAGAAACAATGAAAGAGAGAAAAATTCTTACAAAATTCGCTCAGGGGCTGTGATGCAACCTGGATTGACCACATATAAACCCACAGCTGGATAAGACATAAGGCTGGACACTTGGGGCTGAGAGGATTGGTGAGCTTTGGTGAGCAACTGCCGAAAGTTTAATGCAATACTTCATGCTACTCATTCCAAGGGTCCCAACACTCCAGGTTGAAGGGAATCTTCCTACAGCTAAACCATGCTTGGGAAACCCAGCGACTGGTATACCATATGATCGGGAAAGGTTTCTAAAACACACCTCATTTTTCCTCTTCTGGGGCTCCGGATCGACATTCCAGCCGCTTTACTAACAACATCTCCACATGGAGAGTCAATGCCTTTAAGTTCTGGTATCGCACAGTCTGCAGTTAGTGTGGAGGATGAATGGGAATAGGGGGAACCAGTGAGAAACTAGCTGTAGTGGTTTCAATGGGCACATGTCACTCTAATTTCACATCAGTAAGAAGAATTAACCAAAGGCACAGCAAGGTGCCCCAGAAGAAGAATAGAGCTTCAAGGAATCCTGTGGTTATGGGGCAAGATCACAAAAATAAGAGCTGAAAAATGGAGCTAAGGGCCACTGCAATTCAAAAACCTGCAGAGTTATAAAGGCCAACTATTTTCAAAAAATATATTGAGGTAAAGCTATGAAGAAGCATTGAAAGCAAGGCAGAATTGCAGGAAACCGATTTCAGGAGGTACACTGGAATTGCATTGAAAACATATGAAGAGAGTCAGAACCTCGACAATGATGCACTTGGCCAAAAAGGGCGTATGTGTTTTTTCCTGAATATAGTCAGGAAAAAACGCATACACACTTTTTGGCCAACCAAGCAAGCTTGCAAAGGAAATCTGCACTACAATGAAGTCTCACTTTCCCCTGGTCAAAAGGGCCATCTGAAAAAAGTGTAAAATCCAGAAAGGCAGGACAGGCCATGGAGAACTGGGAGCCTTGTTATGCTGATGGGCGGGATGTAAATTGCCAACAGCCACTCTGGAGAAGTGTATGGTGTTTCCTGAAACATCTAAAAAACAAAGCAACAGAGCCTAGGGCACTTCCACTTATGGTCCTATAGTTTAGGGAAATTAAAATCAAAAAGACACAGCCACCCCAAGTTTGGGATGGCTCTGTTTATAAGAACCTCATATACGGTACAAGTTCAATATCGCAGAAAGTGAAAAATGGATAAAGAAGTTGTGGTACTTACGTACAATGCAGTATCACTCAGCAATGAAATCTATGTCATCAGGCCCGTAGCAGCATAATGAGTAGATTAAGTACAATGAATCTAACTGAAATAAGTCACACAGAGAAAGAAACATCATAAGATATCACTAATACACGGAATGTAAACTTGGCTACACAGGAACTGAATTCCAAAACAGAACAGGGTCTCAAATTTAGAAAACCAACTTATGCTTGCTTAAGTGGAAAGGTGAGTTGGGGTGCTGCATAAAACCAGAGATTGAAATGAGCACAGATAAAGTTCCTTAAGCCAAATATGGAATAGACAAGAGCTACTCCTTGCTCAACGAAATGGACTCCACACCCCATATTCAACGCCTAGGAATATACCTGACTAATAAGAATCATAAAAGCTATGGATTTATATATCTCTGTAAGAGAATCAAGAGTGTGTACAGCGGCATTAAAGCAGTGAAAATCATCTAAATCCCATATTAAAAATAAATTTCTTAAACAAAACACAATGAGAGTGAAATAGAGAGCAATACTTAAGTAATTCATTCAAGGCTTCTGATGCAACCTGCATTTACCATATCTACAGCCAGAGCTGGGTGACACATAAGGCTGGACACTTGGGGCTCATAAGATTGGTGAGGTTCGGTGAGCAAATGCAGACCCTTTGAAGTCATATTGCATGGTACCCATTCCATGGGTCTCAACTCTCCAGGTTTAAGGGATTCTTCCTTCAGCTAAAACATGCATGTGGAACCCAGAGTATGATCCACCGTGTGATCAAGAAACGTGTTCAAATGTGTCTCACTTTTCGTTCCCTGGTACTCGGGTGCAACATTCCAGACGCTTTACTAACACTCTCCTCACTTGGAGAGTGAATGCCTTTAACCTCCTGTTTGGCCCAGTTTGCAATTTCTGCGGAAGATGAACAGGAATAGGGAGAACCAATGAGAGACTAGCTGGAGGTGTCTGGACGGGCAAATTTAACTCTCATTTCCCACAGGGAAGAGGAATAAACCAAAGGCTCAGCATGCCGTGCCGGAACCAGATTAGGGCCTGAAGCAATCCTGCGGTGTTGTGGCCAGCTCACAAGAAAGCGAGTTGAAGAAAGGAGCTCAGGGGCACTGTAATTCACAAACCTGCAGATTTATAAATGACAGCTATTGTCCGAAAATATACTGAAGTAGGGTTGCCAAGAGGACTTGAATGCGGGGCAAAATTGCAGGAAACCGATTTCAGGAGGAATCGGAATTGGATTGCATTTAAAACACAGGAAAACAGGCAGAACGTCGACAATGATGCACGTGGCCAAAAAGGGCGTATGCGTTTTTTCCTGAATATATTCAGGAAAAAACGCATACGCCCTTTTTGGCCAACCAAGCAAGCTTGCAAAGGAAATCTGCACTACAATGAAGTCTCACTTCCCCCCGGTCAAAAGGGCCATCTGAAAAAAGTGTAAAATCCAGAAAGGCAGGACAGGCCATGGAGAACTGGGAGCCTTGTTATGCTGATGGGTGGGATGTAAATTGCCAACAGACACTCGGGAGAAGTGTATGGTGTTTCCTGAAACATCTAAAAAACAAAGCAACAGAGCCTAGGGCACTTCCACTTATGGTCCTATAGCTTAGGGAAATTAAAATCAAAAAGACACAGCCACCCCAAAGTTTGGGACGCCTCTGTTTACAAGAACCTCGTTTACAGTACAAGTTCAACATCGCAGAAAGTGAAAAATGGATAAAGAAGATGTGGTATTTACTTACAAAGCAATATCACTCAGCAATGAAATCTATGTCATCAGGCTCTTAGCAGCACAATGAGTGGATTCAGGTATGATGATTCTAACTGAAATAAGTCACACAGAAAAAGAAACATCATAAGATATCACTAATACACGGAATGTAAACTTGGCTACACAGGAACTGAATTCCAAAACAGAACAGGGTCTCAAATTTAGAAAACCAACTTATGCTTGCTTAAGGGGAAAGGTGAGTTGGGGTGCTGCATAAAACCAGAGATTGAAATGAGCACAGATAAAGTTCCTTAAGCCAAATATGGAATAGACAAGAGCTACTCCTTGCTCAACGAAATGGACTCAACACCGCATATTAAACGCCTAAGAATGTACCTGACTAGTAAGTATCTTAAAACCTATGGATTGCTATGTCTCCAAAAGAGAATCAAGCATGTGTACAGGGGCATAAACGCAGCAGTGATAGGATTGGAGAGGTTCGGTGAGCAAATGAAGACCCTTTGAAGTCATATTGCATGGTACCCATTCCACGGGTTTCAACTACCAAGGTTTAAGGTATTCTTCCTTCAGCTAAAACATGCATGTGGAACCCAGAGTATGATCAACCGTGTGAACGGGAGACGTGTTCAAATATGTCTCTGTTTTCCTCCCCTGGTACTCGGGTGCAACATTCCAGACGCTTTACTAACACTCTCCCCACTTGGAGAGTCAGCGCCTTTAACCTCCTGTTTGGCCCAGTTTGCAATTTCTGCGGAAGATGAACAGGAATAGTGAGAACCAATGAGAGACTAGCTAGAGGTGTCTGGACGGGCAAATTTAACTCTCATTTCCCACCAGGAAGAGGAATTAACCAAAGGCTCAGCGTGCCGTGCCGGAACCAGATTAGGGCCTGAAGCCATCCTGCGGTGTTGCGGCCAGGTCACAAGAAAGCGAGTTGAAGAAAGGAGCTCAGGGGCACTGTAATTCACAAACCTGCAGAGTTATAAATGACAGCTATCGTCCAAAAATATACTGAAGTAAGGCTGCCAAGAGGACTTGAAACGGGGCAGAATTGCAGGAAACCGATTTCAGGAGGTAGACTGGAATTGCATTGAAAGCATAGGAAAAGAGGCAGAACGTCCACAATGATGCACTTGGCCAAAAAGGGCGTATGCGTTTTTTCCTGAATATATTCAGGAAAAAACGCATACGCCCTTTTTGGCCAACCAAGCAAGCTTGCAAAGGAAATCTGCACTACAATGAAGTCTCACTTCCCCCCTGGTCAAAAGGGCCATCTGAAAAAATTGTAAAATCCAGAAAGGCAGGACAGGCCATGGAGAACTGGGAGCATTGTTATGCTGATGGGCGGGATGTAAATTGCCAACAGACACTCGGGAGAAGTGTATGGTGTTTCCTGAAACATCTAAAAAACAAAGCAACAGAGCCTAGGGCACTTCCACTTATGGTCCTATAGCTTAGGGAAATTAAAATCAAAAAGACACAGCCACCCCAAAATTTGGGACGGCTCTTTTTACAGGAATCTCTTCTGCGGCACAAGTTAAATATCCCAGAGAGCAAATAATGGATAAAGAAGTTGCGGTACTTACGTACAACAGAATACCACTCAGCAATGAAATCTATGTCACCAGGCCTGTACCAGCATAATGAGTGGATTGAGGCACGATGATTCTAAGTGAAATAAGTCACACAGAAAAAGAAACATCATAAGGTATCACTAATACACGGAATGTGAACTTGGCTACACATGAACTGAATTACAAAACAGAACAGGGTCTCAAATTAAAAAACCAACTTATGCTTGCTTAAGGGGGAAGGTGAGTTGGGGTGCTGCATAAAAGCAGAGTTTGAAATTAGCACAGATACCGTTCCATAAGCCAAATATGTAATAGACAAGACCTACCCCTTGCTCAACGAAATGGATTCAACAATGAGGTATCACCTCACACCTGGTAGAATAGGCTTCATAGAAAATCTACAAACAAAAAATGCTGGAAAGGGTGTGGAGAAAAGGAACCCTCTTCCACTATTGTTGGGAATATAAATTGATACAGTCATTATGGAGAACAATATGGAATTTCTTAAGAAACTAACAATAGAATTACCATATGATACAGCAATCCCAGTACTGGACATATACCCAGACAAAACCATAAATCAAAAAGAGTCATTCACCGCAATGTTCATTGCATCACTATTTACAATATCGAGGTAATGGAAGCAACCTAAATGCCCACAGACAGAGGAATGCATAAAGCTGTGGTACATATATAAAATGGAATATTACTAAGCCATGAAAAGGAATGAAATTGGGTCATTTGTAGAGACGTCGATGGATCTAGAGACTGTCATACAGAGTGAAGTAAGTCAGAAAGAGAAAAACAAAACTTGTATATTCATGCATATATGTGGAACCTAGAAAAACTGTACAGATTAACCATTTTGCAAGGCATAAATAGAGCAACAGATGTAGACAACAAACGCCTAGGGCACTTCCACTTATGGTCCTAAGTGGAAGATCCACTTGGTCCTTCCAACCAAGCAAGCTTGCAAAGGAAATCTGCACTACAATGAAGTCTCACTTCCCCCCGGTCAAAAGGGCCATCTGAAAAAAGTGTAAAATCCAGAAAGGCAGGACAGGCCATGGAGAACTGGGAGCACTGTTATGCTGATGGGCGGGATGTAAATTGCCAACAGACACTCAGGAGAAGTGTATGGTGTTTCCTGAAACATCTAAAAAACAAAGCAACAGAGCCTAGGGCACTTCCACTTATGGTCCTATAGCTTAGGGAAATTAAAATCAAAAAGACACAGCCACCCCAATGTTTGGGACGCCTCTGTTTACAAGAACCTCGTTTACCGTACAAGTTCAATATCGCAGAAAGTGAAAAATGGATAAAGAAGCTTTGGTATTTACTTACAAAGCAATATCACTCAGCAATGAAATCTATGTCATCAGGCCCTTAGCAGCACAATGAGTGGATTCAGGTATGATGATTCTAAATGAAATAAGTCACACAGAAAAAGAAACATCATAAGATATCAGTAATACACGGAATGTAAACTTGGCTACACAGGAACTGAATTACAGAACAGAACAGGGTCTCAAATTTAGAAAACCAACTTATGCTTGCTTAAGTGGAAAGGTGAGTTGGGGTGCTGCATAAAACCAGAGATCGAAATGAGCACAGATAAAGTTCCTTAAGCCAAATATGGAATAGACAAGAGCTACTCCTTGCTCAACGAAATGGACTCAACACCGCATATTAAACGCCTAAGAATGTACCTGACTAGTAAGTATCTTAAAACCTATGGATTGCTATGTCTCCGAAAGAGAATCAAGCATGTGTACAGGGGCATAAACGCAGCAGTGATAGGATTGGAGAGGTTCGGTGAGCAAATGAAGACCCTTTGAAGTCATATTGCATGGTACCCATTCCACGGGTTTCAACTACCCAGGTTTAAGGTATTCTTCCTTCAGCTAAAACATGCGTGTGGAACCTAGAGGATGATCAACCATGTGATCGGGAGACGTGTTCAAATATGTCTCAGTTTTCGTACCCTGGTACTCGGGTGCAACATTCCAGACGCTTTACTAACACTCTCCCGACTTGGAGAGTCAGTCCCTTTAACCTCCTGTTTGGCCCAGTTTGGAATTTCTGCGGAAGATGAACAGGAATAGCGAGAACCAATGAGAGACTAGCTGGAGGTGTCTGGACGGGCAAATTTAACTCTCATTTCCCACCAGGAAGAGGAATTAACCAAAGGCTCAGCGTGCCGTGCCGGAACCAGATTAGGGCCTGAAGCCATCCTGCGGTGTTGCGGACAGCTCAAAAGAAAGCGAGTTGAAGAAAGGAGCTCAGGGGCACTGTAATTCACAAACCTGCAGAGTTATAAATGACAGCTATCGTCCAACAATATACTGAAGTAAGGCTGCCAAGAGGACTTGAAAGCGGGGCAGAATTGCAGGAAACCGATTTCAGGAGGTAGACTGGAATTGCATTGAAAGCATAGGAAAAGAGGCAGAACGTCCACAATGATGCACTTGGCCAAAATGGGCGTATTCGTTTTTTCCTGAATATATTCAGGAAAAAACGCATACGCCCTTTTTGGCCAACCAAGCAAGCTTGCAAAGAAATCTGCACTACAATGAAGTCTCACTTCCCCCCGTCAAAAGGGCCATCTGAAAAAAGTGTAAAATCCAGAAAGGCAGGACAGGCCATAGAGAACTGGGAGCCTTGTTATGCTGATGGGCGGGATGTAAATTGCCAAAAGACACTCGGGAGAAGTGTATGGTGTTTCCTGAAACATCTAAAAAACAAAGCAACAGAGCCTAGGGCACTTCCACTTATGGTCCTATAGCTTAGCGAAATTAAAATCAAAAAGACACAGCCACCCCAAAGTTTGGGACGCCTCTGTTTACAAGAACCTCGTGTACAGTACAAGTTCAACATCGCAGAAAGTGAAAAATGGATAAAGAACTTGTGGTACTTACGTACAATGAAGTATCACTCAGCAATGAAATCTATGTCATCAGGCAAGTAGCAGCATAATGAGTGGATTCAGGTACGATGATTCCAACTGAAATAAGTCACACAGCAAAAGAAACATCATAAGATATCACTAATACACGGAATGTAAACTTGGCTACACAGGAACTGAATTCCAAAACAGAACAGGGTCTCAAATTTAGAAAACCAACTTATGCTTGCTTAAGGGGAAAGGTGAGTTGGGGTGCTGCATAAAACCAGAGATTGAAATGAGCACAGATAAAGTTCCTTAAGCCAAATATGGAATAGACAAGAGCTACTCCTTGCTCAACGAAATGGACTCAACACCCCATATTAAACGCCAAAGAATGTACCTGACTAGTAAGTATCTTAAAACCTATGGTTTGCTATGTCTCCAAAAGAGAATCAAGCATGTGTACAGGGGCATAAACGCAGCAGTGATAGGATTGGAGAGGTTCGGTGAGCAAATGAAGACCCTTTGAAGTCATATTGCATGGTTCCCATTACACGGGTCTCACCTCTACAGGTTTAAGGTATTCTTCCTTCAGCTAAAACATGCATGTGGAACCCAGAGTATGATCAACCGTGTGAACGGGAGACGTGTTCAAATATGTCTCAGTTTTCCTCCCCTGGTACTCGGGTGCAACATTCCAGACGCTTTACTAACACTCTCCCCACTTGGAGAGTCAGCGCCTTTAACCTCCTGTTTGGCCCAGTTCGCAATTTCTGCGGAAGATGAACAGGAATAGCGAGAACCAATGAGAGACTAGCTGGAGGTGTCTGGACGGGCAAATTTAACTCTCATTTCCCACCAGGAAGAGGAATTAACCAAAGGCTCAGCGTGCCGTGCCGGAACCAGATTATGGCCTGAAGCTATCCTGCGGTGTTGCGGCCAGGTCACAAGAAAGCGAGTTTAAGAAAGGAGCTCAGGGGCACTGTAATTCACAAACCTGCAGAATTATAAATGACAGCTATCATCCAAAAATATACTGAAGTAAGGCTGCCAAGAGGACTTGAAACGGGGCAGAATTGCAGGAAACCGATTTCAGGAGGTAGACTGGAATTGCATTGAAAGCATAGGAAAAGAGGCAGAATGTCCACAATGATGCACTTGGCCAAAAAGGGCGTATGCGTTTTTTCCTGAATATATTCAGGAAAAAACGCATACGCACTTTTTGGCCAACCAAGCAAGCTTGCAAAGGAAATCTGCACTACAATGAAGTCTCACTTCCCCCCGTCAAAAGGGCCATCTGAAAAAAGTGTAAAATCCAGAAATGCAGGACAGGCCATGGAGAACTGGGAGCCTTGTTATGCTGATGGGCGGGATGTAAATTGCCAACAGACACTCGGGAGAAGTGTATGGTGTTTCCTGAAACATCTAAAAAACAAAGCAACAGAGCCTAGGGCACTTCCACTTATGGTCCTATAGCTTAGGGAAATTAAAATCAAAAAGACACAGCCACCCCAAAGTTTGGGACGCCTCTGTTTACAAGAACCTCGTGTACAGTACAAGTTCAACATCGCAGAAAGTGAAAAATGGATAAAGAACTTGTGGTACTTACGTACAATGAAGTATCACTCAGCAATGAAATCTATGTCATCAGGCAAGTAGCAGCATAATGAGTGGATTCAGGTACGATGATTCCAACTGAAATAAGTCACACAGCAAAAGAAACATCATAAGATATCACTAATACACGGAATGTAAACTTGGCTACACAGGAACTGAATTCCAAAACAGAACAGGGTCTCAAATTTAGAAAACCAACTTATGCTTGCTTAAGGGGAAAGGTGAGTTGGGGTGCTGCATAAAACCAGAGATTGAAATGAGCACAGATAAAGTTCCTTAAGCCAAATATGGAATAGACAAGAGCTACTCCTTGCTCAACGAAATGGACTCAACACCCCATATTAAACGCCAAAGAATGTACCTGACTAGTAAGTATCTTAAAACCTATGGTTTGCTATGTCTCCAAAAGAGAATCAAGCATGTGTACAGGGGCATAAACGCAGCAGTGATAGGATTGGAGAGGTTCGGTGAGCAAATGAAGACCCTTTGAAGTCATATTTCATGGTTCCCATTACACGGGTCTCACCTCTACAGGTTTAAGGTATTCTTCCTTCAGCTAAAACATGCATGTGGAACCCAGAGTATGATCAACCGTGTGAACGGGAGACGTGTTCAAATATGTCTCAGTTTTCCTCCCCTGGTACTCGGGTGCAACATTCCAGACGCTTTACTAACACTCTCCCCACTTGGAGAGTCAGCGCCTTTAACCTCCTGTTTGGCCCAGTTCGCAATTTCTGCGGAAGATGAACAGGAATAGCGAGAACCAATGAGAGACTAGCTGGAGGTGTCTGGACGGGCAAATTTAACTCTCATTTCCCACCAGGAAGAGGAATTAACCAAAGGCTCAGCGTGCCGTGCCGGAACCAGATTATGGCCTGAAGCTATCCTGCGGTGTTGCGGCCAGGTCACAAGAAAGCGAGTTTAAGAAAGGAGCTCAGGGGCACTGTAATTCACAAACCTGCAGAGTTATAAATGACAGCTATCATCCAAAAATATACTGAAGTAAGGCTGCCAAGAGGACTTGAAACGGGGCAGAATTGCAGGAAACCGATTTCAGGAGGTAGACTGGAATTGCATTGAAAGCATAGGAAAAGAGGCAGAACGTCCACAATGATGCACTTGGCCAAAAAGGGCGTATGCGTTTTTTCCTGAATATATTCAGGAAAAAACGCATACGCCCTTTTTGGCCAACCAAGCAAGCTTGCAAAGGAAATCTGCACTACAATGAAGTCTCACTTCCCCCCGGTCAAAAGGGCCATCTGAAAAAAGTGTAAAATCCAGAAAGGCAGGACAGGCCATGGAGAACTGGGAGCCTTGTTATGCTGATGGGCGGGATGTAAATTGCCAACAGACACTCGGGAGAAGTGTATGGTGTTTCCTGAAACATATAAAAAACAAAGCAACAGAGCCTAGGGCACTTCCACTTATGGTCCTATAGCTTAGGGAAATTAAAATCAAAAAGACACAGCCACCCCAATGTTTGGGACGCCTCTGTTTACAAGAACCTCGTTTACCGTACAAGTTCAACATCGCAGAAAGTGAAAAATGGATAAAGAAGCTTTGGTATTTACTTACAAAGCAATATCACTCAGCAATGAAATCTATGTCATCAGGCCCTTAGCAGCACAATGAGTGGATTCAGGTATGATGATTCTAACTGAAATAAGTCACACAGAAAAAGAAACATCATAAGATATCAGTAATACACGGAATGTAAACTTGGCTACACAGGAACTGAATTACAGAACAGAACAGGGTCTCAAATTTAGAAAACCAACTTATGCTTGCTTAAGGGGAAAGGTGAGTTGGGGTGCTGCATAAAACCAGAGATCGAAATGAGCACAGATAAAGTTCCTTAAGCCAAATATGGAATAGACAAGAGCTACTCCTTGCTCAACGAAATGGACTCAACACCGCATATTAAACGCCTAAGAATGTACCTGACTAGTAAGTATCTTAAAACCTATGGATTGCTATGTCTCCGAAAGAGAATCAAGCATGTGTACAGGGGCATAAACGCAGCAGTGATAGGATTGGAGAGGTTCGGTGAGCAAATGAAGACCCTTTGAAGTCATATTGCATGGTACCCATTCCACGGGTTTCAACTACCCAGGTTTAAGGTATTCTTCCTTCAGCTAAAACATGCGTGTGGAACCTAGAGTATGATCAACCATGTGATCGGGAGACGTGTTCAAATATGTCTCAGTTTTCGTACCCTGGTACTCGGGTGCAACATTCCAGATGCTTTACTAACACTCTCCCGACTTGGAGAGTCAGTCCCTTTAACCTCCTGTTTGGCCCAGTTTGCAATTTCTGCGGAAGATGAACAGGAATAGCGAGAACCAATGAGAGACTAGCTGGAGGTGTCTGGACGGGCAAATTTAACTCTCATTTCCCACCAGGAAGAGGAATTAACCAAAGGCTCAGCGTGCCGTGCCGGAACCAGATTAGGGCCTGAAGCCATCCTGCGGTGTTGCGGCCAGCTCAAATGAAAGCGAGTTGAAGAAAGGAGCTCAGGGGCACTGTAATTCACAAACCTGCAGAGTTATAAATGATAGCTATCGTCCAACAATATACTGAAGTAAGGCTGCCAAGAGGACTTGAAAGTGGGGCATAATTGCAGGAAACCGATTTCAGGAGGTAGACTGGAATTGCATTGAAAGCATAGGAAAAGAGGCAGAACGTCCACAATGATGCACTTGGCCAAAAAGGGCGTATTCGTTTTTTCCTGAATATATTCAGGAAAAAACGTATACGCCCTTTTTGGCCAACCAAGCAACCTTGCAAAGGAAATCTGCACTACAATGAAGTCTCACTTCCCCCCGGTCAAAAGGGCCATCTGAAAAAAGTGTAAAATCCAGAAAGGCAGGACAGGCCATGGAGAACTGGGAGCCTTGTTATGCTGATGGGCGGGATGTAAATTGCCAACAGACACTCGGGAGAAGTGTATGGTGTTTCCTAAAACATCTAAAAAACAAAGCAACAGAGCCTAGGGCACTTCCACTTATGGTCCTATAGCTTAGGGAAAATAAATCAAAAAGACACAGCCACCCCAAAGTTTGGGACGCCTCTGTTTACAAGAACCTCGTTTACCGTACAAGTTCAACATCGCAGAAAGTGAAAAATGTATAAAGAACTTGTGGTACTTACGTACAATGCAGTATCACTCAGCAATGAAATCTATGTCATCAGGCCCTTAGCAGCACAATGAGTGGATTCAGGTATGATGATTCTAACTGAAATAATTCACACAGAAAAAGAAACATCATAAGATATCAGTAATACACGGAATGTAAACTTGGCTACACAGGAACTGAATTACAGAAAAGAACAGGGTCTCAAATTTAGAAAACCAACTTATGCTTGCTTAAGGGTAAAGGTGAGTTGGGGTGCTGCATAAAACCAGAGATCGAAATGAGCACAGATAAAGTTCCTTAAGCCAAATATGGAATAGACAAGAGCTACTCCTTGCTCAACGAAATGGACTCAACACCGCATATTAAACGCCTAAGAATGTACCTGACTAGTAAGTATCTTAAAACCTATGGATTGCTACGTCTCCGAAAGAGAATCAAGCGTGTTTACAGGGGCAGAAACGCAGCAGTGATAGGATTGGAGAGGTTCGGTGAGCAAATGAGGACCCTTTGAAGTCATATTGCATGGTACCCATTCCACGGGTCTCAACACTACAGGTTTAAGGTATTCTTCCTTCGGCTAAAACATGCATGTGGAACCCAGAGTATGATCAACCGTGTGAACGGGAGACGTGTTCAAATATGTCTCAGTTTCTGTCCCCTGGTACTCGGGTGCAACATTCCAGACGCTTTACTAACACTCTCCCCACTTGGAGAGTCAGCGCCTTTAACCTCCTGTTTGGCCCAGTTTGCAATTTCTGCGGAAGATTAACAGGAATAGGGAGAACCAATGAGAGACTAGCTGGAGGTGTCTGGACGGGCAAATTTAACTCTCATTTCCCACCAGGAAGAGGAAATAACCAAAGGCTCAGCGTGCCGTGCCGGAAACATTTTAGGGCCTGAAGCCATCCTGCGGTGTTGCGGTCAGCTCAAAAGAAAGCGAGTGAAGAAAGGAGCTCAGGGGCACTGTAATTCACAAACCTGCAGAGTTATAAATGACAGCTATCGTCTAAAAATATACTGAAGTAAGGCTGCCAAGAGGACTTGAAAGAGGGGCAGAATTGCAGGAAACCGATTTCAGGAGGTAGACTGGAATTGCATTGAAAGCATAGGAAAAGAGGCAGAACGTCCACAATGATGCACTTGGCCAAAAAGGGCGTATGCGTTTTTTCCTGAATATATTCAGGAAAAAACGCATACGCCCTTTTTGGCCAACCAAGCAAGCTTGCAAAGGAAATCTGCACTACAATGAAGTCTCACTTCCCCCCGGTCAAAAGGGCCATCTGAAAAAAGTGTAAAATCCAGAAAGGCAGGACAGGCCATGGAGAACTGGGAGCCTTGTTATGCTGATGGGCGGGATGTAAATTGCCAACAGACACTCGGGAGAAGTGTATGGTGTTTCCTGAAACATCTAAAAAACAAAGCAACAGAGCCTAGGGCACTTCCACTTATGGTCCTATAGCTTAGGGAAATTAAAATCAAAAAGACACAGCCACCCCAATGTTTGGGACGCCTCTGTTTACAAGAACCTCGTTTACCGTACAAGTTCAACATCGCAGAAAGTGAAAAATGGATAAAGAAGCTTTGGTATTTACTTACAAAGCAATATCACTCAGCAATGAAATCTATGTCATCAGGCCCTTAGCAGCACAATGAGTGGATTCAGGTATGATGATTCTAACTGAAATAAGTCACACAGAAAAAGAAACATCATAAGATATCAGTAATACACGGAATGTAAACTTGGCTACACAGGAACTGAATTACAGAACAGAACAGGGTCTCAAATGTAGAAAACCAACTTATGCTTGCTTAAGGGGAAAGGTGAGTTGGGGTGCTGCATAAAACCAGAGATCGAAATGAGCACAGATAAAGTTCCTTAAGCCAAATATGGAATAGACAAGAGCTACTCCTTGCTCAACGAAATGGACTCAACACCGCATATTAAACGCCTAAGAATGTACCTGACTAGTAAGTATCTTAAAACCTATGGATTGCTATGTCTCCGAAAGAGAATCAAGCATGTGTACAGGGGCATAAACGCAGCAGTGATAGGATTGGAGAGGTTCGGTGAGCAAATGAAGACCCTTTGAAGTCATATTGCATGGTACCCATTCCACGGGTTTCAACTACCCAGGTTTAAGGTATTCTTCCTTCAGCTAAAACATGCGTGTGGAACCTAGAGTATGATCAACCATGTGATCGGGAGACGTGTTCAAATATGTCTCAGTTTTCGTACCCTGGTACTCGGGTGCAACATTCCAGATGCTTTACTAACACTCTCCCGACTTGGAGAGTCAGTCCCTTTAACCTCCTGTTTGGCCCAGTTTGGAATTTCTGCGGAAGATGAACAGGAATAGCGAGAACCAATGAGAGACTAGCTGGAGGTGTCTGGACGGGCAAATTTAACTCTCATTTCCCACCAGGAAGAGGAATTAACCAAAGGCTCAGCGTGCCGTGCCGGAACCAGATTAGGGCCTGAAGCCATCCTGCGGTGTTGCGGCCAGCTCAAATGAAAGCGAGTTGAAGAAAGGAGCTCAGGGGCACTGTAATTCACAAACCTGCAGAGTTATAAATGATAGCTATCGTCCAACAATATACTGAAGTAAGGCTGCCAAGAGGACTTGAAAGTGGGGCATAATTGCAGGAAACCGATTTCAGGAGGTAGACTGGAATTGCATTGAAAGGATAGGAAAAGAGGCAGAACGTCCACAATGATGCACTTGGCCAAAAAGGGCGTATTCGTTTTTTCCTGAATATATTCAGGAAAAAACGTATACGCCCTTTTTGGCCAACCAAGCAAGCTTGCAAAGGAAATCTGCACTACAATGAAGTCTCACTTCCCCCCGGTCAAAAGGGCCATCTGAAAAAAGTGTAAAATCCAGAAAGGCAGGACAGGCCATGGAGAACTGGGAGCCTTGTTATGCTGATGGGCGGGATGTAAATTGCCAACAGACACTCGGGAGAAGTGTATGGTGTTTCCTAAAACATCTAAAAAACAAAGCAACAGAGCCTAGGGCACTTCCACTTATGGTCCTATAGCTTAGGGAAAATAAATCAAAAAGACACAGCCACCCCAAAGTTTGGGACGCCTCTGTTTACAAGAACCTCGTTTACCGTACAAGTTCAACATCGCAGAAAGTGAAAAATGTATAAAGAACTTGTGGTACTTACGTACAATGCAGTATCACTCAGCAATGAAATCTATGTCATCAGGCCCTTAGCAGCACAATGAGTGGATTCAGGTATGATGATTCTAACTGAAATAATTCACACAGAAAAAGAAACATCATAAGATATCAGTAATACACGGAATGTAAACTTGGCTACACAGGAACTGAATTACAGAAAAGAACAGGGTCTCAAATTTAGAAAACCAACTTATGCTTGCTTAAGGGTAAAGGTGAGTTGGGGTGCTGCATAAAACCAGAGATCGAAATGAGCACAGATAAAGTTCCTTAAGCCAAATATGGAATAGACAAGAGCTACTCCTTGCTCAACGAAATGGACTCAACACCGCATATTAAACGCCTAAGAATGTACCTGACTAGTAAGTATCTTAAAACCTATGGATTGCTACGTCTCCGAAAGAGAATCAAGCGTGTTTACAGGGGCAGAAACGCAGCAGTGATAGGATTGGAGAGGTTCGGTGAGCAAATGAGGACCCTTTGAAGTCATATTGCATGGTACCCATTCCACGGGTCTCAACACTACAGGTTTAAGGTATTCTTCCTTCGGCTAAAACATGCATGTGGAACCCAGAGTATGATCAACCGTGTGAACGGGAGACGTGTTCAAATATGTCTCAGTTTCTGTCCCCTGGTACTCGGGTGCAACATTCCAGACGCTTTACTAACACTCTCCCCACTTGGAGAGTCAGCGCCTTTAACCTCCTGTTTGGCCCAGTTTGCAATTTCTGCGGAAGATGAACAGGAATAGGGAGAACCAATGAGAGACTAGCTGGAGGTGTCTGGACGGGCAAATTTAACTCTCATTTCCCACCAGGAAGAGGAAATAACCAAAGGCTCAGCGTGCCGTGCCGGAAACATTTTAGGGCCTGAAGCCATCCTGCGGTGTTGCGGTCAGCTCAAAAGAAAGCGAGTGAAGAAAGGAGCTCAGGGGCACTGTAATTCACAAACCTGCAGAGTTATAAATGACAGCTATCGTCTAAAAATATACTGAAGTAAGGCTGCCAAGAGGACTTGAAAGAGGGGCAGAATTGCAGGAAACCGATTTCAGGAGGTAGACTGGAATTGCATTGAAAGCATAGGAAAAGAGGCAGAACGTCCACAATGATGCACTTGGCCAAAAAGGGCGTATGCGTTTTTTCCTGAATATATTCAGGAAAAAACGCATACGCCCTTTTTGGCCAACCAAGCAAGCTTGCAAAGGAAATCTGCACTACAATGAAGTCTCACTTCCCCCCGGTCAAAAGGGCCATCTGAAAAAAGTGTAAAATCCAGAAAGGCAGGACAGGCCATGGAGAACTGGGAGCCTTGTTATGCTGATGGGCGGGATGTAAATTGCCAACAGACACTCGGGAGAAGTGTATGGTGTTTCCTGAAACATCTAAAAAACAAAGCAACAGAGCCTAGGGCACTTCCACTTATGGTCCTATAGCTTAGGGAAATTAAAATCAAAAAGACACAGCCACCCCAATGTTTGGGACGCCTCTGTTTACAAGAACCTCGTTTACCGTACAAGTTCAACATCGCAGAAAGTGAAAAATGGGTAAAGAAGCTTTGGTATTTACTTACAAAGCAATATCACTCAGCAATGAAATCTATGTCATCAGGCCCTTAGCAGCACAATGAGTGGATTCAGGTATGATGATTCTAACTGAAATAAGTCACACAGAAAAAGAAACATCATAAGATATCAGTAATACACGGAATGTAAACTTGGCTACACAGGAACTGAATTACAGAACAGAACAGGGTCTCAAATGTAGAAAACCAACTTATGCTTGCTTAAGGGGAAAGGTGAGTTGGGGTGCTGCATAAAACCAGAGATCGAAATGAGCACAGATAAAGTTCCTTAAGCCAAATATGGAATAGACAAGAGCTACTCCTTGCTCAACGAAATGGACTCAACACCGCATATTAAACGCCTAAGAATGTACCTGACTAGTAAGTATCTTAAAACCTATGGATTGCTATGTCTCCGAAAGAGAATCAAGCATGTGTACAGGGGCATAAACGCAGCAGTGATAGGATTGGAGAGGTTCGGTGAGCAAATGAAGACCCTTTGAAGTCATATTGCATGGTACCCATTCCACGGGTTTCAACTACCCAGGTTTAAGGTATTCTTCCTTCAGCTAAAACATGCGTGTGGAACCTAGAGTATGATCAACCATGTGATCGGGAGACGTGTTCAAATATGTCTCAGTTTTCGTACCCTGGTACTCGGGTGCAACATTCCAGACGCTTTACTAACACTCTCCCGACTTGGAGAGTCAGTCCCTTTAACCTCCTGTTTGGCCCAGTTTGGAATTTCTGCGGAAGATGAACAGGAATAGCGAGAACCAATGAGAGACTAGCTGGAGGTGTCTGGACGGGCAAATTTAACTCTCATTTCCCACCAGGAAGAGGAATTAACCAAAGGCTCAGCGTGCCGTGCCGGAACCAGATTAGGGCCTGAAGCCATCCTGCGGTGTTGCGGCCAGCTCAAATGAAAGCGAGTTGAAGAAAGGAGCTCAGGGGCACTGTAATTCACAAACCTGCAGAGTTATAAATGATAGCTATCGTCCAACAATATACTGAAGTAAGGCTGCCAAGAGGACTTGAAAGTGGGGCATAATTGCAGGAAACCGATTTCAGGAGGTAGACTGGAATTGCATTGAAAGCATAGGATAAGAGGCAGAACGTCCACAATGATGCACTTGGCCAAAAAGGGCGTATTCGTTTTTTCCTGAATATATTCAGGAAAAAACGTATACGCCCTTTTTGGCCAACCAAGCAAGCTTGCAAAGGAAATCTGCACTACAATGAAGTCTCACTTCCCCCCGGTCAAAAGGGCCATCTGAAAAAAGTGTAAAATCCAGAAAGGCAGGACAGGCCATGGAGAACTGGGAGCCTTGTTATGCTGATGGGCGGGATGTAAATTGCCAACAGACACTCGGGAGAAGTGTATGGTGTTTCCTAAAACATCTAAAAAACAAAGCAACAGAGCCTAGGGCACTTCCACTTATGGTCCTGTAGCTTAGGGAAAATAAATCAAAAAGACACAGCCACCCCAAAGTTTGGGACGCCTCTGTTTACAAGAACCTCGTTTACCGTACAAGTTCAACATCGCAGAAAGTGAAAAATGTATAAAGAACTTGTGGTACTTACGTACAATGCAGTATCACTCAGCAATGAAATCTATGTCATCAGGCCCTTAGAGGCACAATGAGTGGATTCAGGTATGATGATTCTAACTGAAATAAGTCACACAGAAAAAGAAACATCATAAGATATCAGTAATACACGGAATGTAAACTTGGCTACACAGGAACTGAATTACAGAACAGAACAGGGTCTCAAATTTAGAAAACCAACTTATGCTTGCTTAAGGGTAAAGGTGAGTTGGGGTGCTGCATAAAACCAGAGATCGAAATGAGCACAGATAAAGTTCCTTAAGCCAAATATGGAATAGACAAGAGCTACTCCTTGCTCAACGAAATGGACTCAACACCGCATATTAAACGCCTAAGAATGTACCTGACTAGTAAGTATCTTAAAACCTATGGATTGCTATGTCTCCGAAAGAGAATCAAGCGTGTGTACAGGGGCAGAAACGCAGCAGTGATAGGATTGGAGAGGTTCGGTGAGCAAATGAGGACCCTTTGAAGTCATATTGCATGGTACCCATTCCAAGGGTCTCAACACTACAGGTTTAAGGTATTCTTCCTTCGGCTAAAACATGCATGTGGAACCCAGAGTATGATCAACCGTGTGAACGGGAGACGTGTTCA
This sequence comes from Grampus griseus, assembly GCF_964374135.1. Taxonomy (NCBI): domain Eukaryota; kingdom Metazoa; phylum Chordata; class Mammalia; order Artiodactyla; family Delphinidae; genus Grampus; species Grampus griseus. The sequence continues at coordinate 64,942 of NW_028133380.1, forward strand.
AATATGTCTCAGTTTCTGTCCCCTGGTACTCGGATGCAACATTCCAGACACTTTACTAACACTCTCCGCACTTGGAGAGTCAGCGCCTTTAACCTCCTGTTTGGCCCAGTTTGCAATTTCTGCGGAAGATGAACAGGAATAGGGAGAACCAATGAGAGACTAGCTGGAGGTGTCTGGACGGGCAAATTTAACTCTCATTTCCCACCAGGAAGAGGAAATAACCAAAGGCTCAGCGTGCCGTGCCGGAAACATTTTAGGGCCTGAAGCCATCCTGCGGTGTTGCGGTCAGCTCAAAAGAAAGTGAGTGAAGAAAGGAGCTCAGGGGCACTGTAATTCACAAACCTGCAGAGTTATAAATGACAGCTATCGTCTAAAAATATACTGAAGTAAGGCTGCCAAGAGGACTTGAAAGAGGGGCAGAATTGCAGGAAACCGATTTCAGGAGGTAGACTGGAATTGCATTGAAAGCATATTAAAAGAGGCAAAACTTCCACAATGATGCACTTGGCCAAAAAGGGCGTATGCGTTTTTCCCTGAATATATTCAGGAAAAAACGCATACGCCCTTTTTGGCCAACCAAGCAAGCTTGCAAAGGAAATCTGCACTACAATGAAGTCTCACTTCCCCCCGGTCAAAAGGGCCATCTGAAAAAAGTGTAAAATCCAGAAAGGCAGGACAGGCCATGGAGAACTGGGAACCTTGTTATGCTGATGGGCGGGATGTAAATTGCCAACAGACACTCGGGAGAAGTGTATGGTGTTTCCTGAAACATCTAAAAATCAAAGCAACAGAGCCTAGGGCACTTCCACTTATGGTCCTATAGCTTAGGGAAATTAAAATCAAAAAGACACAGCCACCCCAATGTTTGGGACGCCTCTGTTTACAAGAACCTCGTTTACCGTACAAGTTCAATATCACAGAAAGTGAAAAATGGATAAAGAACTTGTGGTACTTACGTACAATGCAGTATCACTCAGCAATGAAATCTATGTCATAAGGCCCATAGCAGCATAATGAGTGGATTCAGGTACGATGATTCTAACTGAAATAAGTCACACAGAAAAAGAAACATCATAAGATATCACTAATACACGGAATGTAAACTTGGCTACACAGGAACTGAATTACAGAACAGAACAGGGTCTCAAATTTAGAAAACCAACTTATGCTTGCTTAAGGGGAAAGGTGAGTTGGGGTGCTGCATAAAACCAGAGATCGAAATGAGCACAGATAAAGTTCCTTAAGCCAAATATGGAATAGACAAGAGCTACTCCTTGCTCAACGAAATGGACTCAACAACGCATATTAAACGCCTAAGAATGTACCTGACTAGTAAGTATCTTAAAACCTATGGATTGCTATGTCTCCGAAAGAGAATCAAGCATGTGTACAGGGGCATAAACGCAGCAGTGATAGGATTGGAGAGGTTCGGTGAGCAAATGAAGACCCTTTGAAGTCATATTGCATGGTACCCATTCCACGGGTTTCAACTACCCAGTTTTAAGGTATTCTTCCTTCAGCTAAAACATGCGTGTGGAACCTAGAGTATGATCAACCATGTGATCGGGAGACGTGTTCAAATATGTCTCAGTTTTCGTACCCTGGTACTCGGGTGCAACATTCCAGACGCTTTACTAACACTCTCCCGACTTGGAGAGTCAGTCCCTTTAACCTCCTGTTTGGCCCAGTTTGGAATTTTTGCGGAAGATGAACAGGAATAGCGAGAACCAATGACAGACTAGCTGGAGGTGTCTGGACGGGCAAATTTAACTCTCATTTCCCACCAGGAAGAGGAATTAACCAAAGGCTCAGCGTGCCGTGCCGGAACCAGATTAGGGCCTGAAGCCATCCTGCGGTGTTGCGGCCAGCTCAAATGAAAGCGAGTTGAAGAAAGGAGCTCAGGGGCACTGTAATTCACAAACCTGCAGAGTTATAAATGATAGCTATCGTCCAACAATATACTGAAGTAAGGCTGCCAAGAGGACTTGAAAGTGGGGCATAATTGCAGGAAACCGATTTCAGGAGGTAGACTGGAATTGCATTGAAAGCATATTAAAAGAGGCAAAACTTCCACAATGATGCACTTGGCCAAAAAGGGCGTATGCGTTTTTCCCTGAATATATTCAGGAAAAAACGCATACGCCCTTTTTGGCCAACCAAGCAAGCTTGCAAAGGAAATCTGCACTACAATGAAGTCTCACTTCCCCCCGGTCAAAAGGGCCATCTGAAAAAAGTGTAAAATCCAGAAAGGCAGGACAGGCCATGGAGAACTGGGAACCTTGTTATGCTGATGGGCGGGATGTAAATTGCCAACAGACAATCGGGAGAAGTGTATGGTGTTTCCTGAAACATCTAAAAAACAAAGCAACAGAGCCTAGGGCACTTCCACTTATGGTCCTATAGCTTAGGGAAATTAAAATCAAAAAGACACAGCCACCCCAAAGTTTGGGACGCCTCTGTTTGCAAGAACCTCGTTTACAGTACATGTTCAATGTCGCAGAAAGTGAAAAATGGATAAAGAAGTTGTGGTATTTACTTACAAAGCAATATCACTCAGCAATGAAATCTATGTCATCAGGCCCGTAGCAGCACAATGAGTGGATTCAGGTACGATGATTCTAACTGAAATAAGTCACACAGAAAAAGAAACATCATAAGATATCACTAATACACGGAATGTAAACTTGGCTACACAGGGTCTGAATTACAGAACAGAACAGGGTCTCAAATTTAGAAAAGCAACTTATGCTTGCTTAAAGGGAAAGCTGAGTTGGGGTGCTGCATAAAACCAGAGATTGAAATGAGCACAGATAAATTTCCTTAAGCCAAATATGGAATAGACAAGAGCTACTCCTTGCTCAACGAAATGGACTCAACACCGCATATTAAACGCCTAAGAATGTACCTGACTAGTAAGTATCTTAAAACCTATGGATTGCTATGTCTCCGAAAGAGAATCAAGCATGTGTACAGGGGCATAAACGCAGCAGTGATAGGATTGGAGAGGTTCGGTGAGCAAATGAAGACCCTTTGAAGTCATATTGCATGGTACCCATTCCACGGGTTTCAACTACCCAGGTTTAAGGTATTCTTCCTTCAGCTAAAACATGCATGTGGAACCTAGAGTATGATCAACCATGTGATCGGGAGACGTGTTCAAATATGTCTCAGTTTTCGTACCCTGGTACTCGGGTGCAACATTCCAGACGCTTTACTAACACTCTCCCGACTTGGAGAGTCAGTCCCTTTAACCTCCTGTTTGGCCCAGTTTGCAATTTCTGCGGAAGATGAACAGGAATAGGGAGAACCAATGAGAGACTAGCTGGAGGTGTCTGGACGGGCAAATTTAACTCTCATTTCCCACCAGGAAGAGGAAATAACCAAAGGCTCAGCGTGCCGTGCCGGAACCAGATTAGGGCCTGAAGCCATCCTGCGGTGTTGCGGCCAGGTCACAAGAAAGCGAGTTGAAGAAAGGAGCTCAGGGGCACTGTAATTCACAAACCTGCAGAGTTATAAATGACAGCTATCCTCCAAAAATAGACTGAAGTAAGGCTGCCAAGAGGACTTCAAAGCAGGGCAGAATTGCAGGAAACCGATTTCAGGAGGTAGACTGGAATTGCACTGAAAGCATAGGAAAAGAGGCAGAACGTCCACAATGATGCACTTGGCCAAAAAGGGCGTATGCGTTTTTTCCTGAATATATTCAGGAAAAAACGCATATGCACTTTTTGGCCAACCAAGCAAACTTGCAAAGGAAATCTGCACTACAATGAAGTCTCACTTCCCCCCGGTCAAAAGGGCCATCTGAAAAAAGTGTAAAATCCAGAAAGGCAGGACAGGCCATGGAGAACTGGGAGCCTTGTTATGCTGATGGGCGGTATGCAAATTGCCAACAGACACTCGGGAGAAGTGTATGGTGTTTCCTGAAACATCTAAAAAACAAAGCAACAGAGCCTAGGGCACTTCCACTTATGGTCCTATAGCTTAGGGAAATTAAAATCAAAAAGACACAGCCACCCCAAAGTTTGGGACGCCTCTGTTTACAAGAACCTCGTTTACCGTACAAGTTCAATATCACAGAAAGTGAAAAATGGATAAAGAACTTGTGGTATTTACGTACAATGCAGTATCACTCAGCAATGAAATCTATGTCATCAGGCCCGTAGCAGCACAATGAGTGGATTCAGGTCCGATGATTCTAACTGAAATAAGTCACACAGAAAAAGAAACATCATAAGATATCACTAATACACGGAATGTAAACTTGGCTACACAGGAACTGAATTCCAAAACAGAACAGGGTCTCAAATTTAGAAAACCACCTTATGCTTGCTTAAGGGGAAAGGTGAGTTGGGGTGCTGCATAAAACCAGAGATTGAAATGAGCACAGATAAAGTTCCTTAAGCCAAATATGGAATAGACAAGAGCTACTCCTTGCTCAATGAAATGGACTCAACACCGCATATTAAACGCCTAAAAATGTACCTGACTAGTAAGTATCTTAAAACCTATAGATTGCTATGTCTCCGAAAGAGAATCAAGCATGTGTACAGGGGCATAAACGCAGCAGTGATAGGATTGGAGAGGTTTGGTGAGCAAATGAAGACCCTTTGAAGTCATATTGCATGGTACCCATTCCACGAGTTTCAGTTACCCAGGTTTAATGTATTCTTCCTTCAGCTAAAACATGCATGTGGAACCTAGAGTATGATCAACCATGTGATCGGGAGACGTGTTCAAATATGTCTCAGTTTTCGTACCCTGGTCCTCGGGTGCAACATTCCAGACGCTTTACTAACACTCTCCCGACTTGGAGAGTCAGTCCCTTTAACCTCCTTTTTGGCCCAGTTTGCAATTTCTGCGGAAGATGAACAGGAATAGTGAGAACCAATGAGAGACTAGCTGGAGGTGTCTGGACGGGCAAATTTAACTCTCATTTCCCACCAGGAAGAGGAATTAACCAAAGGCTCAGTGTGCCGTGCCGGAACCAGATTAGGGCCTGAAGCCATCCTGCGGTGTTGCGGCCAGCTCACAAGAAAGCGAGTTGAAGAAAGGAGCTCAGGGGCACTGTAATTCACAAACCTGCAGAGTTATAAATGACAGCTATCGTCGAAAAATATACTGAAGTAAGGCTGCCAAGAGGACTTGAAAGCGGGGCAGAATTGCAGGAAACCGATTTCAGGAGGTAGACTGGAATTGCATTGAAAGCATAGGAAAAGAGGCAGCGCGTCCACAATGATGCACTTGGCCAAAGAGGGCGTATGTGTTTTTTCCTGAATATATTCAGGAAAAAACGCATACACACTTTTTGGCCAACCAAGCAAGCTTGCAAAGGAAATCTGCACTACAATGAAGTCTCACTTCCCCCCGGTCAAAAGGGCCATCTGAAAAAAGTGTAAAATCCAGAAAGGCAGGACAGGCCATGGAGAACTGGGAGCCTTGTTATGCTGATGGGCGGGATGTAAATTGCCAACAGACCCTCGGGAGAAGTGTATGGTGTTTCCTGAAACATCTAAAAAACAAAGCAACAGAGCCTAGGGCACTTCCACTTATGGTCCTATAGCTTAGGGAAATTAAAATCAAAAAGACACAGCCACCCCAAAGTTTGGGACGCCTCTGTTTACAAGAACCTCGTTTACCGTACAAGTTCAATATCACAGAAAGTGAAAAATGGATAAAGAACTTGTGGTACTTACGTACAATGCAGTATCACTCAGCAATGAAATCTATGTCATCAGGCCCGTAGCAGCATAATGAGTGGATTCAGGTACGATGATTCTAACTGAAATAAGTCACACAGCAAAAGAAACATCATAAGATATCACTAATACACGGAATGTAAACTTGGCTACACAGGAACTGAATTCCAAAACAGAACAGGGTCTCAAATTTAGAAAACCAACTTATGCTTGCTTAAGGGGAAAGGTGAGTTGGGGTGCTGCATAAAACCAGAGATTGAAATGAGCACAGATAAAGTTCCTTAAGCCAAATATGGAATAGACAAGAGCTACTCCTTGCTCAACGAAATGGACTCAACACCCCATATTAAACGCCTAAGAATGTACCTGACTAGTAAGTATCTTAAAACCTATGGATTGCTATGTCTCCAAAAGAGAATCAAGCATGTGTACAGGGGCATAAATGCAGCAGTGATAGGATTGGAGAGGTTCGGTGAGCAAATGAAGACCCTTTGAAGTCATATTGCATGGTACCCATTCCACGGGTCTCAACTCTCCAGGTTTAAGGTATTCTTCCTTCAGCTAAAACATGCATGTGGAACCCAGAGTATGATCAACCGTGTGAACGGGAGACGTGTTCAAATATGTCTCAGTTTTCCTCCCCTGGTACTCGGCTGCAACATTCCAGACGCTTTACTAACACTCTCCCCACTTGGAGAGTCAGCGCCTTTAACCTCCTGTTTGGCCCAGTTTGCAATTTCTGCGGAAGATGAACAGGAATAGGGAGAACCAATGAGAGACTAGCTGGAGGTGTCTGGACGGGCAAATTTAACTCTCATTTCCCACCAGGAAGAGGAAATAACCAAAGGCTCAGCGTGCCGTGCCGGAAACATTTTAGGGCCTGAAGCCATCCTGCGGTGTTGCGGTCAGCTCAAAAGAAAGCGAGTGAAGAAAGGAGCTCAGGGGCACTGTAATTCACAAACCTGCAGAGTTATAAATGACAGCTATCGTCTAAAAATATACTGAAGTAAGGCTGCCAAGAGGACTTGAAAGCGGGGCAGAATTGCAGGAAACCGATTTCAGGAGGTAGACTGGAATTGCATTGAAAGCATAGGAAAAGAGGCAGAACATCCACAATGATGCACTTGGCCAAAAAGGGCGTATGCGTTTTTTCCTGAATATATTCAGGAAAAAACGCATACGCCCTTTTTGGCCAACCAAGCAAGCTTGCAAAGGAAATCTGCACTACAATGAAGTCTCACTTCCCCCCGGTCAAAAGGGCCATCTGAAAAAAGTGTAAAATCCAGAAAGGCAGGACAGGCCATGGAGAACTGGGAGCCTTGTTATGCTGATGGGCGGGATGTAAATTGCCAACAGACACTCGGGAGAAGTGTATGGTGTTTCCTGAAACATCTAAAAAACAAAGCAACAGAGCCTAGGGCACTTCCACTTATGGTCCTATAGCTTAGGGAAATTAAAATCAAAAAGACACAGCCACCCCAAAGTTTGGGACGCCTCTGTTTACAAGAACCTCGTTTACCGTACAAGTTCAACATCGCAGAAAGTGAAAAATGGATAAAGAAGCTTTGGTATTTACTTACAAAGCAATATCACTCAGCAATGAAATCTATGTCATCAGGCCCTTAGCAGCACAATGAGTGGATTCAGGTATGATGATTCTAACTGAAATAAGTCACACAGAAAAAGAAACATCATAAGATATCAGTAATACACGGAATGTAAACTTGGCTACACAGGAACTGAATTACAGAACAGAACAGGGTCTCAAATTTAGAAAACCAACTTATGCTTGCTTAAGGGGAAAGGTGAGTTGGGGTGCTGCATAAAACCAGAGATCGAAATGAGCACAGATAAAGTTCCTTAAGCCAAATATGGAATAGACAAGAGCTACTCCTTGCTCAACGAAATGGACTCAACACCCCATATTAAACGCCTAAGAATGTACCTGACTAGTAAGTATCTTAAAACCTATGGATTGCTATGTCTCCGAAAGAGAATCAAGCATGTGTACAGGGGCATAAACGCAGCAGTGATAGGATTGGAGAGGTTCGGTGAGCAAATGAAGACCCTTTGAAGTCATATTGCATGGTACCCATTCCACGGGTTTCAACTACCCAGGTTTAAGGTATTCTTCCTTCAGCTAAAACATGCGTGTGGAACCTAGAGTATGATCAACCATGTGATCGGGAGACGTGTTCAAATATGTCTCAGTTTTCGTACCCTGGTACTCGGGTGCAACATTCCAGACGCTTTACTAACACTCTCCCGACTTGGAGAGTCAGTCCCTTTAACCTCCTGTTTGGCCCAGTTTGGAATTTCTGCGGAAGATGAACAGGAATAGCGAGAACCAATGACAGACTAGCTGGAGGTGTCTGGACGGGCAAATTTAACTCTCATTTCCCACCAGGAAGAGGAATTAACCAAAGGCTCAGCGTGCCGTGCCGGAACCAGATTAGGGCCTGAAGCCATCCTGCGGTGTTGCGGCCAGCTCAAATGAAAGCGAGTTGAAGAAAGGAGCTCAGGGGCACTGTAATTCACAAACCTGCAGAGTTATAAATGATAGCTATCGTCCAACAATATACTGAAGTAAGGCTGCCAAGAGGACTTGAAAGTGGGGCATAATTGCAGGAAACCGATTTCAGGAGGTAGACTGGAATTGCATTGAAAGCATAGGAAAAGAGGCAGAACGTCCACAATGATGCACTTGGCCAAAAAGGGCGTATTCGTTTTTTCCTGAATATATGCAGGAAAAAACGTATACGCCCTTTTTGGCCAACCAAGCAAGCTTGCAAAGGAAATCTGCACTACAATGAAGTCTCACTTCCCCCCGGTCAAAAGGGCCATCTGAAAAAAGTGTAAAATCCAGAAAGGCAGGACAGGCCATGGAGAACTGGGAGCCTTGTTATGCTGATGGGCGGGATGTAAATTGCCAACAGACACTCGGGAGAAGTGTATGGTGTTTCCTGAAACATCTAAAAAACAAAGCAACAGAGCCTAGGGCACTTCCACTTATGGTCCTATAGCTTAGGGAAAATAAATCAAAAAGACACAGCCACCCCAAAGTTTGGGACGCCTCTGTTTACAAGAACCTCGTTTACCGTACAAGTTCAACATCGCAGAAAGTGAAAAATGTATAAAGAACTTGTGGTACTTACGTACAATGCAGTATCACTCAGCAATGAAATCTATGTCATCAGGCCCTTAGCAGCACAATGAGTGGATTCAGGTATGATGATTCTAACTGAAATAATTCACACAGAAAAAGAAACATCATAAGATATCAGTAATACACGGAATGTAAACTTGGCTACACAGGAACTGAATTACAGAACAGAACAGGGTCTCAAATTTAGAAAACCAACTTATGCTTGCTTAAGGGTAAAGGTGAGTTGGGGTGCTGCATAAAACCAGAGATCGAAATGAGCACAGATAAAGTTCCTTAAGCCAAATATGGAATAGACAAGAGCTACTCCTTGCTCAACGAAATGGACTCAACACCGCATATTAAACGCCTAAGAATGTACCTGACTAGTAAGTATCTTAAAACCTATGGATTGCTATGTCTCCGAAAGAGAATCAAGCGTGTGTACAGGGGCAGAAACGCAGCAGTGATAGGATTGGAGAGGTTCGGTGAGCAAATGAGGACCCTTTGAAGTCATATTGCATGGTACCCATTCCACGGGTCTCAACACTACAGGTTTAAGGTATTCTTCCTTCGGCTAAAACATGCATGTGGAACCCAGAGTATGATCAACCGTGTGAACGGGAGACGTGTTCAAATATGTCTCAGTTTCTGTCCCCTGGTACTCGGGTGCAACATTCCAGACACTTTACTAACACTCTCCCCACTTGGAGAGTCAGCGCCTTTAACCTCCTGTTTGGCCCAGTTTGCAATTTCTGCGGAAGATGAACAGGAATAGGGAGAACCAATGAGAGACTAGCTGGAGGTGTCTGGACGGGCAAATTTAACTCTCATTTCCCACCAGGAAGAGGAAATAACCAAAGGCTCAGCGTGCCGTGCCGGAAACATTTTAGGGCCTGAAGCCATCCTGCTGTGTTGCGGTCAGCTCAAAAGAAAGCGAGTGAAGAAAGGAGCTCAGGGGCACTGTAATTCACAAACCTGCAGAGTTATAAATGACAGCTATCGTCTAAAAATATACTGAAGTAAGGCTGCCAAGAGGACTTGAAAGAGGGGCAGAATTGCAGGAAACCGATTTCAGGAGGTAGACTGGAATTGCATTGAAAGCATATTAAAAGAGGCAAAACTTCCACAATGATGCACTTGGCCAAAAAGGGCGTATGCGTTTTTCCCTGAATATATTCAGGAAAAAACGCATACGCCCTTTTTGGCCAACCAAGCAAGCTTGCAAAGGAAATCTGCACTACAATGAAGTCTCACTTCCCCCCGGTCAAAAGGGCCATCTGAAAAAAGTGTAAAATCCAGAAAGGCAGGACAGGCCATGGAGAACTGGGAACCTTGTTATGCTGATGGGCGGGATGTAAATTGCCAACAGACACTCGGGAGAAGTGTATGGTGTTTCCTGAAACATCTAAAAACCAAAGCAACAGAGCCTAGGGCACTTCCACTTATGGTCCTATAGCTTAGGGAAATTAAAATCAAAAAGACACAGCCACCCCAAAGTTTGGGACGCCTCTGTTTACAAGAACCTCGTTTACTGTACAACTTCAATATCACAGAAAGTGAAAAATGGATAAAGAACTTGTGGTACTTACGTACAATGCAGTATCACTCAGCAATGAAATCTATGTCATAAGGCCCATAGCAGCATAATGAGTGGATTCAGGTACGATGATTCTAACTGAAATAAGTCACACAGAAAAAGAAACATCATAAGATATCACTAATACACGGAATGTAAACTTGGCTACACAGGAACTGAATTACAGAACAGAACAGGGTCTCAAATTTAGAAAACCAACTTATGCTTGCTTAAGGGGAAAGGTGAGTTGGGGTGCTGCATAAAACCAGAGATCGAAATGAGCACAGATAAAGTTCCTTAAGCCAAATATGGAATAGACAAGAGCTACTCCTTGCTCAACGAAATGGACTCAACACCGCATATTAAACGCCTAAGAATGTACCTGACTAGTAAGTATCTTAAAACCTATGGATTGCTATGTCTCTGAAAGAGAATCAAGCATGTGTACAGGGGCATAAACGCAGCAGTGATAGGATTGGAGAGGTTCGGTGAGCAAATGAAGACCCTTTGAAGTCATATTGCATGGTACCCATTCCACGGGTTTCAACTACCCAGGTTTAAGGTATTCTTCCTTCAGCTAAAACATGCGTGTGGAACCTAGAGTATGATCAACCATGTGATCGGGAGACGTGTTCAAATATGTCTCAGTTTTCGTACCCTGGTACTCGGGTGCAACATTCCAGACGCTTTACTAACACTCTCCCGACTTGGAGAGTCAGTCCCTTTAACCTCCTGTTTGGCCCAGTTTGGAATTTCTGCGGAAGATGAACAGGAATAGCGAGAACCAATGACAGACTAGCTGGAGGTGTCTGAACGGGCAAATTTAACTCTCATTTCCCACCAGGAAGAGGAAATAACCAAAGGCTCAGCGTGCCGTGCCGGAACCAGATTAGGGCCTGAAGCCATCCTGCGGTGTTGCGGCCAGCTCAAATGAAAGCGAGTTGAAGAAAGGAGCTCAGGGGCACTGTAATTCACAAACCTGCAGAGTTATAAATGACAGCTATCGTCGAAAAATATACTGAAGTAAGGCTGCCAAGAGGACTTGAAAGCGGGGCAGAATTGCAAGAAACCGATTTCAGGAGGTAGACTGGATTTGCATTGAAAGCATAGGAAAAGAGGCAAAACGTCCACAATGATGCACTTGGCCAAAAAGGGCGTATGCGTTTTTTCCTGAATATATTCAGGAAAAAACGCATACGCCCTTTTTGGCCAACCAAGCAAGCTTGCAAAGGAAATCTGCACTACAATGAAGTCTCACTTCCCCCCGGTCAAAAGGGCCATCTGAAAAAAGTGTAAAATCCAGAAAGGCAGGACAGGCCATGGAGGACTGGGAACCTTGTTATGCTGATGGGCGGGATGTAAATTGCCAACAGACAATCGGGAGAAGTGTATGGTGTTTCCTGAAACATCTAAAAAACAAAGCAACAGAGCCTAGGGCACTTCCACTTATGGTCCTATAGCTTAGGGAAATTAAAATCAAAAAGACACAGCCACCCCAAAGTTTGGGACGCCTCTGTTTGCAAGAACCTCGTTTACAGTACATGTTCAATGTCGCAGAAAGTGAAAAATGGATAAAGAAGTTGTGGTATTTACTTACAAAGCAATATCACTCAGCAATGAAATCTATGTCATCAGGCCCGTAGCAGCACAATGAGTGGATTTAGGTACGATGATTCTAACTGAAATAAGTCACACAGAAAAAGAAACATCATAAGATATCACTAATACACGGAATGTAAACTTGGCTACACAGGGTCTGAATTACAGAACAGAACAGGGTCTCAAATTTAGAAAAGCAACTTATGCTTGCTTAAAGGGAAAGCTGAGTTGGGGTGCTGCATAAAACCAGAGATTGAAATGAGCACAGATAAATTTCCTTAAGCCAAATATGGAATAGACAAGAGCTACTCCTTGCTCAACGAAATGGACTCAACACCGCATATTAAACGCCTAAGAATGTACCTGACTAGTAAGTATCTTAAAACCTATGGATTGCTATGTCTCCGAAAGAGAATCAAGCATGTGTACAGGGGCATAAACGCAGCAGTGATAGGATTGGAGAGGTTCGGTGAGCAAATGAAGACCCTTTGAAGTCATATTGCATGGTACCCATTCCACGGGTTTCAACTACCCAGGTTTAAGGTATTCTTCCTTCAGCTAAAACATGCATGTGGAACCTAGAGTATGATCAACCATGTGATCGGGAGACGTGTTCAAATATGTCTCAGTTTTCGTACCCTGGTACTCGGGTGCAACATTCCAGACGCTTTACTAACACTCTCCCGACTTGGAGAGTCAGTCCCTTTAACCTCCTGTTTGGCCCAGTTTGCAATTTCTGTGGAAGATGAACAGGAATAGCGAGAACCAATGAGAGACTAGCTGGAGGTGTCTGGACGGGCAAATTTAACTCTCATTTCCCACCAGGAAGACGAATTAACCAAAGGCTTAGCGTGCCGTGCCGGAACCAGATTAGGGCCTGAAGCCATCCTGCGGTGTTGCGGCCAGGTCACAAGAAAGCGAGTTGAAGAAAGGAGCTCAGGGGCACTGTAATTCACAAACCTGCAGAGTTATAAATGACAGCTATCCTCCAAAAATAGACTGAAGTAAGGCTGCCAAGAGGACTTCAAAGCAGGGCAGAATTGCAGGAAACCGATTTCAGGAGGTAGACTGGAATTGCACTGAAAGCATAGGAAAAGAGGCAGAACGTCCACAATGATGCACTTGGCCAAAAAGGGCGTATGCATTTTTTCCTGAATATATTCAGGAAAAAACGCATATGCACTTTTTGGCCAACCAAGCAAACTTTCAAAGGAAATCTGCACTACAATGAAGTCTCACTTCCCCCCGGTCAAAAGGGCCATCTGAAAAAAGTGTAAAATCCAGAAAGGCAGGACAGGCCATGGAGAACTGGGAGCCTTGTTATGCTGATGGGCGGTATGCAAATTGCCAACAGACACTCGGGAGAAGTGTATGGTGTTTCCTGAAACATCTAAAAAACAAAGCAACAGAGCCTAGGGCACTTCCACTTATGGTCCTATAGCTTAGGGAAATTAAAATCAAAAAGACACAGCCACCCCAAAGTTTGGGACGCCTCTGTTTACAAGAACCTCGTTTACCGTACAAGTTCAATATCACAGAAAGTGAAAAATGGATAAAGAACTTGTGGTACTTACGTACAATGCAGTATCACTCAGCAATGAAATCTATGTCATCAGGCCCGTAGCAGCACAATGAGTGGATTCAGGTACGATGATTCTAACTGAAATAAGTCACACAGAAAAAGAAACATCATAAGATATCACTAATACACGGAATGTAAACTTGGCTACACAGGAACTGAATTCCAAAACAGAACAGGGTCTCAAATTTAGAAAACCACCTTATGCTTGCTTAAGGGGAAAGGTGAGTTGGGGTGCTGCATAAAACCAGAGATTGAAATGAGCACAGATAAAGTTCCTTAAGCCAAATATGGAATAGACAAGAGCTACTCCTTGCTCAATGAAATGGACTCAACACCCCATATTAAACGCCTAAAAATGTACCTGACTAGTAAGTATCTTAAAACCTATGGATTGCTATGTCTCCGAAAGAGAATCAAGCATGTGTACAGGGGCATAAACGCAGCAGTGATAGGATTGGAGAGGTTTGGTGAGGAAATGAAGACCCTTTGAAGTCATATTGCATGGTACCCATTCCACGGGTTTCAGTTACCCAGGTTTAATGTATTCTTCCTTCAGCTAAAACATGCATGTGGAACCTAGAGTATGATCAACCATGTGATCGGGAGACGTGTTCAAATATGTCTCAGTTTTCGTACCCTGGTCCTCGGGTGCAACATTCCAGACGCTTTACTAACACTCTCCCGACTTGGAGAGTCAGTCCCTTTAACCTCCTTTTTGGCCCAGTTTGCAATTTCTGCGGAAGATGAACAGGAATAGTGAGAACCAATGAGAGACTAGCTGGAGGTGTCTGGACGGGCAAATTTAACTCTCATTTCCCACCAGGAAGAGGAATTAACCAAAGGCTCAGCGTGCCGTGCCGGAACCAGATTAGGGCCTGAAGCCATCCTGCGGTGTTGCGGCCAGCTCACAAGAAAGCGAGTTGAAGAAAGGAGCTCAGGGGCACTGTAATTCACAAACCTGCAGAGTTATAAATGACAGCTATCGTCGAAAAATATACTGAAGTAAGGCTGCCAAGAGGACTTGAAAGCGGGGCAGAATTGCAGGAAACCGATTTCAGGAGGTAGACTGGAATTGCACTGAAAGCATAGGAAAAGAGGCAGCGCGTCCACAATGATGCACTTGGCCAAAGAGGGCGTATGTGTTTTTTCCTGAATATATTCAGGAAAAAACGCATACACACTTTTTGGCCAACCAAGCAAGCTTGCAAAGGAAATCTGCACTACAATGAAGTCTCACTTCCCCCCGGTCAAAAGGGCCATCTGAAAAAAGTGTAAAATCCAGAAAGGCAGGACAGGCCATGGAGAACTGGGAGCCTTGTTATGCTGATGGGAGGTATGCAAATTGCCAACAGACACTCGGGAGAAGTGTATGGTGTTTCCTGAAACATCTAAAAAACAAAGCAACAGAGCCTAGGGCACTTCCACTTATGGTCCTATAGCTTAGGGAAATTAAAATCAAAAAGCCACAGCCACCCCAAAGTTTGGGACGCCTCTGTTTACAAGAACCTCGTTTACCGTACAAGTTCAGTATCACAGAAAGTGAAAAATGGATAAAGAACTTGTGATACTTACGTACAATGCAGTATCACTCAGCAATGAAATCTATGTCATCAGGCCCGTAGCAGCACAATGAGTGGATTCAGGTACGATGATTCTAACTGAAATAAGTCACACAGAAAAAGAAACATCATAAGATATCAGTAATACACGGAATGTAAACTTGGCTACACAGGAACTGAATTCCAAAACAGAACAGGGTCTCAAATTTAGAAAACCACCTTATGCTTGCTTAAGGGGAAAGGTGATTTGGGGTGCTGCATAAAACCAGAGATTGAAATGAGCACAGATAAAGTTCCTTAAGCCAAATATGGAATAGACAAGAGCTACTCCTTGCTCAATGAAATGGACTCAACACCCCATATTAAACACCTAAAAATGTACCTGACTAGTAAGTATCTTAAAACCTATGGATTGCTATGTCTCCGAAAGAGAATCAAGCATGTGTACAGGGGCATAAACGCAGCAGTGATAGGATTGGAGAGGTTCGGTGAGCAAATGAAGACCCTTTGAAGTCATATTGCATGGTACCCATTCAACGGGTTTCAGTTACCCAGGTTTAAGGTATTCTTCCTTCAGCTAAAACATGCATGTGGAACCTAGAGTATGATCAACCATGTGATCGGGAGACGTGTTCAAATATGTCTCAGTTTTCGTACCCTGGTCCTCGGGTGCAACATTCCAGACGCTTTACTAACACTCTCCCGACTTGGAGAGTCAGTCCCTTTAACCTCCTGTTTGGCCCAGTTTGCAATTTCTGCGGAAGATGAACAGGAATAGCGAGAACCAATGAGAGACTAGCTGGAGGTGTCTGGACGGGCAAATTTAACTCTCATTTCCCACCAGGAAGAGGAATTAACGAAAGGCTCAGCGTGCCGTGCCGGAACCAGATTAGGGCCTGAAGCCATCCTGCGGTGTTGCGGCCAGGTCACAAGAAAGCGAGTTGAAGAAAGGAGCTCAGGGGCACTGTAATTCACAAACCTGCAGAGTTATAAATGACAGCTATCGTCCAAAAATAGACTGAAGTAAGGCTGCCAAGAGGACTTGAAAGCAGGGCAGAATTGCAGGAAACCGATTTCAGGAGGTAGACTGGAATTGCACTGAAAGCATAGGAAAAGAGGCAGAACGTCCACAATGATGCACTTGGCCAAAAAGGGCGTATGCGTTTTTTCCTGAATATATTCAGGAAAAAACGCATATGCACTTTTTGGCCAACCAAGCAAACTTGCAAAGGAAATCTGCACTACAATGAAGTCTCACTTCCCCCTGGTCAAAAGGGCCATCTGAAAAAAGTGTAAAATCCAGAAAGGCAGGACAGGCCATGGAGAACTGGGAGCCTTGTTATGCTGATGGGCGGGATGTAAATTGCCAACAGACACTCGGGAGAAGTGTATGGTGTTTCCTGAAACATCTAAAAAACAAAGCAACAGAGCCTAGGGCACTTCCACTTATGGTCCTATAGCTTAGGGAAATTAAAATCAAAAAGACACAGCCACCCCAAAGTTTGGGACGCCTCTGTTTACAAGAACCTCTTTTACCGTACAAGTTCAATATCACAGAAAGTGAAAAATGCATAAAGAACTTGTGGTACATACGTACAATGCAGTATCACTCAGCAATGAAATCTATGTCATCAGGCCCATAGCAGCATAATGAGTGGATTCAGGTATGATGATTCTAACTGAAATAAGTCACACAGAAAAGGAAACATCATAAGATATCACTAATACACGGAATGTAAACTTGGCTACACAGGAACTGAATTACAGAACAGAACAGGGTCTCAAATTTAGAAAACCAACTTATGCTTGCTTAAGGGGAAAGGTGAGTTGGGGTGCTGCATAAAACCAGAGATTGAAATGAGCACAGATAAAGTTCCTTAAGCCAAATATGGAATAGACAAGAGCTACTCCTTGCTCAACGAAAAGGACTCAACACCCCATATTAAACGCCTAAGAATGTACCTGACTAGTAAGTATCTTAAAACCTATGGATTGCTATGTCTCCGAAAGAGAATCAAGCATGTGTACAGGGGCATAAACGCAGCAGTGATAGGATTGGAGAGGTTCGGTGAGCAAATGAAGACCCTTTGAAGTCATATTGCATGGTACCCATTCCACGGGTTTCAACTACCCTGGTTTAAGGTATTCTTCCTTCAGCTAAAACATGCATGTGGAACCTAGAGTATGATCAACCATGTGATCGGGAGACGTGTTCAAATATGTCTAAGTTTTCGTACCCTGGTACTCGGGTGCAACATTCCAGATGCTTTACTAACACTCTACCGACTTGGAGAGTCAGTCCCTTTAACCTCCTGTTTGGCCCAGTTTCCAATTTCTGCGGAAGATGAACAGGAATAGCGAGAACCAATGAGAGACTAGCTGGAGGTGTCTGGATGGGCAAATTTAACTCTCATTTCCCACCAGGAAGAGGAATTAACCAAAGGCTCAGCGTGCCGTGCCGGAACCAGATTAGGGCCTGAAGCCATCCTGCGGTGTTGCGGCCAGGTCACAAGAAAGCGAGTTGAAGAAAGGAGCTCAGGGGCACTGTAATTCACAAACCTGCAGAGTTATAAATGACAGCTATCGTCGAAAAATATACTGAAGTAAGGCTGCCAAGAGTACTTGAAAGAGGGGCAGAATTGCACGAAACCGATTTCAGGAGGTAGACTGGAATTGCATTGAAAGCATAGGAAAAGAGGCAGAACGTCCACAATGATGCACTTGGCCAAAAAGGGCGTATACGTTTTTTCCTGAATATATTCAGGAAAAAACGCATACGCCCTTTTTGGCCAACCAAGCAAGCTTGCAAAGGAAATCTGCACTACAATGAAGTCTCACTTCCCCCCGGTCAAAAGGGCCATCTGAAAAAAGTGTAAAATCCAGAAAGGCAGGACAGGTCATGGAGAACTGGGAGCCTTGTTATGCTGATGGGCGGGATGTAAATTGCCAACAGACACTCGGGAGAAGTGTATGGTGTTTCCTGAAACATCTAAAAAACAAAGCAACAGAGCCTAGGGCACTTCCACTTATGGTCCTATAGCTTAGGGAAATTAAAATCAAAAAGACACAGCCACCCCAAAGTTTGGGACGCCTCTGTTTACAAGAACCTCGTTTACCGTACAAGTTCAATATCACAGAAAGTGAAAAATGGATAAAGAACTTGTGGTACTTACGTACAATGCAGTATCACTCAGCAATGAAATCTATGTCATCAGGCCCGTAGCAGCATAATGAGTGGATTCAGGTACGATGATTCTAACTGAAATAAGTCACACAGAAAAAGAAACATCATAAGATATCACTAATACACGGAATGTAAACTTGGCTACACAGGAACTGAATTCCAAAACAGAACAGGGTCTCAAATTTAGAAAACCAACTTATGCTTGCTTAAGGGGAAAGGTGAGTTGGGGTGCTGCATAAAACCAGAGATTGAAATGAGCACAGATAAAGTTCCTTAAGCCAAATATGGAATAGACAAGAGTTACTCCTTGCTCAATGAAATGGACTCAACACCCCATATTAAACGCCTAAGAATGTACCTGACTAGTAAGTATCTTAAAACCTATGGATTGCTATGTCTCCGAAAGAGAATCAAGCATGTGTACATGGGCATAAACGCAGCAGTGATAGGATTGGAGAGGTTTGGTGAGCAAATGAAGACCCTTTGAAGTCATATTGCATGGTACCCATTCCACGGGTTTCAGTTACCCAGGTTTAAGGTATTCTTCCTTCAGCTAAAACATGCATGTGGAACCTAGAGTATGATCAACCATGTGATCGGGAGACGTGTTCAAATATGTCTCAGTTTTCGTACCCTGGTACTCGGGTGCAACATTCCAGACGCTTTACTAACACTCTCCCGACTTGGAGAGTCAGTCCCTTTAACATCCTGTTTGGCCCAGTTTGCAATTTCTGCGGAAGATGAACAGGAATAGCGAGAACCAATGAGAGACTAGCTGGAGGTGTCTGGACGGGCAAATTTAACTCTCATTTCCCACCAGGAAGAGGAATTAACCAAAGGCTCAGCGTGCCGTGCCAGAACCAGATTAGGGCCTGAAGCCATCCTGCGGTGTTGCGGCCAGGTCACAAGAAAGCGAGTTGAAGAAAGGAGCTCAGGGGCACTGTAATTCACAAACCTGCAGAGTTATAAATGACAGCTATCATCCAAAAATATACTGAAGTAAGGCTGCCAAGAGGACTTGAAAGCAGGGCAGAATTGCAGGAAACCGATTTCAGGAGGTAGACTGGAATTGCACTGAAAGCATAGGAAAAGAGGCAGAACGTCCACAATGATGCACTTGGCCAAAAAGGGCGTATGCGTTTTTTCCTGAATATATTCAGGAAAAAACGCATATGCACTTTTTGGCCAACCAAGCAAACTTGCAAAGGAAATCTGCACTACAATGAAGTCTCACTTCCCCCTGGTCAAAAGGGCCATCTGAAAAAAGTGTAAAATCCAGAAAGGCAGGACAGGCCATGGAGAACTGGGAGCCTTGTTATGCTGATGGGCGGGATGTAAATTGCCAACAGACACTCGGGAGAAGTGTATGGTGTTTCCTGAAACATCTAAAAAACAAAGCAACAGAGCCTAGGGCACTTCCACTTATGGTCCTATAGCTTAGGGAAATTAAAATCAAAAAGACACAGCCACCCCAAAGTTTGGGACGCCTCTGTTTACAAGAACCTCGTTTACCGTACAAGTTCAATATCACAGAAAGTGAAAAATGCATAAAGAACTTGTGGTACATACGTACAATGCAGTATCACTCAGCAATGAAATCTATGTCATCAGGCCCATAGCAGCATAATGAGTGGATTCAGGTATGATGATTCTAACTGAAATAAGTCACACAGAAAAGGAAACATCATAAGATATCACTAATACACGGAATGTAAACTTGGCTACACAGGAACTGAATTACAGAACAGAACAGGGTCTCAAATTTAGAAAACCAACTTATGCTTGCTTAAGGGGAAAGGTGAGTTGGGGTGCTGCATAAAACCAGAGATTGAAATGAGCACAGATAAAGTTCCTTAAGCCAAATATGGAATAGACAAGAGCTACTCCTTGCTCAACGAAAAGGACTCAACACCCCATATTAAACGCCTAAGAATGTACCTGACTAGTAAGTATCTTAAAACCTATGGATTGCTATGTCTCCGAAAGAGAATCAAGCATGTGTACAGGGGCATAAACGCAGCAGTGATAGGATTGGAGAGGTTCGGTGAGCAAATGAAGACCCTTTGAAGTCATATTGCATGGTACCCATTCCACGGGTTTCAACTACCCTGGTTTAAGGTATTCTTCCTTCAGCTAAAACATGCATGTGGAACCTAGAGTATGATCAACCATGTGATCGGGAGACGTGTTCAAATATGTCTAAGTTTTCGTACCCTGGTACTCGGGTGCAACATTCCAGATGCTTTACTAACACTCTACCGACTTGGAGAGTCAGTCCCTTTAACCTCCTGTTTGGCCCAGTTTCCAATTTCTGCGGAAGATGAACAGGAATAGCGAGAACCAATGAGAGACTAGCTGGAGGTGTCTGGATGGGCAAATTTAACTCTCATTTCCCACCAGGAAGAGGAATTAACCAAAGGCTCAGCGTGCCGTGCCGGAACCAGATTAGGGCCTGAAGCCATCCTGCGGTGTTGCGGCCAGGTCACAAGAAAGCGAGTTGAAGAAAGGAGCTCAGGGGCACTGTAATTCACAAACCTGCAGAGTTATAAATGACAGCTATCGTCGAAAAATATACTGAAGTAAGGCTGCCAAGAGTACTTGAAAGAGGGGCAGAATTGCACGAAACCGATTTCAGGAGGTAGACTGGAATTGCATTGAAAGCATAGGAAAAGAGGCAGAACGTCCACAATGATGCACTTGGCCAAAAAGGGCGTATACGTTTTTTCCTGAATATATTCAGGAAAAAACGCATACGCCCTTTTTGGCCAACCAAGCAAGCTTGCAAAGGAAATCTGCACTACAATGAAGTCTCACTTCCCCCCGGTCAAAAGGGCCATCTGAAAAAAGTGTAAAATCCAGAAAGGCAGGACAGGTCATGGAGAACTGGGAGCCTTGTTATGCTGATGGGCGGGATGTAAATTGCCAACAGACACTCGGGAGAAGTGTATGGTGTTTCCTGAAACATCTAAAAAACAAAGCAACAGAGCCTAGGGCACTTCCACTTATGGTCCTATAGCTTAGGGAAATTAAAATCAAAAAGACACAGCCACCCCAAAGTTTGGGACGCCTCTGTTTACAAGAACCTCGTTTACCATACAAGTTCAATATCACAGAAAGTGAAAAATGGATAAAGAACTTGTGGTACTTACGTACAATGCAGTATCACTCAGCAATGAAATCTATGTCATCAGGCCCGTAGCAGCATAATGAGTGGATTCAGGTACGATGATTCTAACTGAAATAAGTCACACAGTAAAAGAAACATCATAAGATATCACTAATACACGGAATGTAAACTTGGCTACACAGGAACTGAATTTCAAAACAGAACAGGGTCTCAAATTTAGAAAACCAACTTATGCTTGCTTAAGGGGAAAGGTGAGTTGGGGTGCTGCATAAAACCAGAGATTGAAATGAGCACAGATAAAGTTCCTTAAGCCAAATATGGAATAGACAAGAGCTACTCCTTGCTCAATGAAATGGACTCAACACCCCATATTAAACGCCTAAGAATGTACCTGACTAGTAAGTATCTTAAAACCTATGGATTGCTATGTCTCCAAAAGAGAATCAAGCATGTGTACAGGGGCATAAACGCAGCAGTGATAGGATTGGAGAGGTTCGGTGAGCAAATGAAGACCCTTTGAAGTCATATTGCATGGTACCCATTCCACGGGTCTCAACTCTCCAGGTTTAAGGTATTCTTCCTTCAGCTAAAACATGCATGTGGAACCCAGAGTATGATCAACCGTGTGAACGGGAGACGTGTTCAAATATGTCTCAGTTTTCCTCCCCTGGTACTCGGGTGCAACATTCCAGACGCTTTACTAACACTCTCCCCACTTGGAGAGTCAGCGCCTTTAACCTCCTGTTTGGCCCAGTTTGCAATTTCTGCGGAAGATGAACAGGAATAGGGAGAACCAATGAGAGACTAGCTGGAGGTGTCTGGACGGGCAAATTTAACTCTCATTTCCCATCTGGAAGAGGAAATAACCAAAGGCTCAGCGTGCCGTGCCGGAACCAGATTAGGGCCTGAAGCCATCCTGCGGTGTTGCGGCCAGCTCAAAAGAAAGTGAGTTGAAGAAAGGAGCTCAGGGGCACTGTAATTCACAAACCTGCAGAGTTATAAATGACAGCTATCGTCCAAAAATAGACTGAAGTAAGGCTGCCAAGAGGACTTGAAAGCGGGGCAGAATTGCAGGAAACCGATTTCAGGAGGTAGACTGGAATTGCATTGAAAGCATAGGAAAAGAGGCAGAACGTCCACAATGATGCACTTGGCCAAAAAGGGCGTATGCGTTTTTTCCTGAATATATTCAGGAAAAAACGCATACGCCCTTTTTGGCCAACCAAGCAAGCTTGCAAAGGAAATCTGCACTACAATGAAGTCTCACTTCCCCCCGGTCAAAAGGGCCATCTGAAAAAAGTGTAAAATCCAGAAAGGCAGGACAGGCCATGGAGAACTGGGAGCCTTGTTATGCTGATGGGCGGGATGTAAATTGCCAACAGACACTCGGGAGAAGTGTATGGTGTTTCCTGAAACATCTAAAAAACAAAGCAACAGAGCCTAGGGCACTTCCACTTATGGTCCTATAGCTTAGGGAAATTAAAATCAAAAAGACACAGCCACCCCAAAGTTTGGGACGCCTCTGTTTACAAGAACCTCGTTTACCGTACAAGTTCAATATCACAGAAAGTGAAAAATGGATAAAGAACTTGTGGTACTTACGTACAATGCAGTATCACTCAGCAATGAAATCTATGTCATCAGGCCCGTAGCAGCATAATGAGTGGATTCAGGTACGATGATTCTAACTGAAATAAGTCACACAGAAAAAGAAACATCATAAGATATCACTAATACACGGAATGTAAACTTGGCTACACAGGAACTGAATTCCAAAACAGAACAGGGTCTCAAATTTAGAAAACCAACTTATGCTTGCTTAAGGGGAAAGGTGAGTTGGGGTGCTGCATAAAACCAGAGATTGAAATGAGCACAGATAAAGTTCCTTAAGCCAAATATGGAATAGACAAGAGCTACTCCTTGCTCAATGAAATGGACTCAACACCCCATATTAAACACCTAAAAATGTACCTGACTAGTAAGTATCTTAAAACCTATGGATTGCTATGTCTCCGAAAGAGAATCAAGCATGTGTACAGGGGCATAAACGCAGCAGTGATAGGATTGGAGAGGTTCGGTGAGCAAATGAAGACCCTTTGAAGTCATATTGCATGGTACCCATTCAACGGGTTTCAGTTACCCAGGTTTAAGGTATTCTTCCTTCAGCTAAAACATGCATGTGGAACCTAGAGTATGATCAACCATGTGATCGGGAGACGTGTTCAAATATGTCTCAGTTTTCGTACGCTGGTACTAGGGTGCAACATTCCAGACGCTTTACTAACACTCTCCCGACTTGGAGAGTCAGTCCCTTTAACCTCCTGTTTGGCCCAGTTTGCAATTTCTGCGGAAGATGAACAGGAATAGCGAGAACCAATGAGAGACTAGCTGGAGGTGTCTGGACGGGCAAATTTAACTCTCATTTCCCACCAGGAAGAGGAATTAACCAAAGGCTCAGCGTGCCGTGCCGGAACCAGATTAGGGCCTGAAGCCATCCTGCGGTGTTGCGGCCAGCTCAAAAGAAAGCGAGTTGAAGAAAGGAGCTCAGGGGCACTGTAATTCACAAACCTGCAGAGTTATAAATGACAGCTATCGTCCAAAAATATACTGAAGTAAGGCTGCCAAGAGGACTTGAAAGCGGGGCAGAATTGCAGGAAACCGATTTCAGGAGGTAGACTGGAATTGCATTGAAAGCATAGGAAAAGAGGCAGAGCGTCCACAATGATGCACTTGGCCAAAGAGGGCGTATGTGTTTTTTCCTGAATATATTCAGGAAAAAACGCATACGCCCTTTTTGGCCAACCAAGCAAGCTTGCAAAGGAAATCTGCACTACAATGAAGTCTCACTTCCCCCCGTCAGAAGGGCCATCTGAAAAAAGTGTAAAATCCAGAAAGGCAGGACAGGCCATGGAGAACTGGGAGCCTTGTTATGCTGATGGGCGGGATGTAAATTGCCAACAGACACTCGGGAGAAGTGTATGGTGTTTCCTGAAACATCTAAAAAACAAAGCAACAGAGCCTAGGGCACTTCCACTTATGGTCCTATAGCTTAGGGAAATTAAAATAAAAAAGACACAGCCACCCCAAAGTTTGGGACGCCTCTGTTTACAAGAACCTCGTTTACCGTACAAGTTCAATATCACAGAAAGTGAAAAATGGATAAAGAACTTGTGGTACTTACGTACAATGCAGTATCACTCAGCAATGAAATCTATGTCATCAGGCCCGTAGCAGCATAATGAGTGGATTCAGGTACGATGATTCTAACTGAAATAAGTCACACAGAAAAAGAAACATCATAAGATATCACTAATACACGGAATGTAAACTTGGCTACACAGGAACTGAATTCCAAAACAGAACAGGGTCTCAAATTTAGAAAACCAACTTATGCTTGCTTAAGGGGAAAGGTGAGTTGGGGTGCTGCATAAAACCAGAGATTGAAATGAGCACAGATAAAGTTCCTTAAGCCAAATATGGAATAGACAAGAGCTACTCCTTGCTCAACGAAATGGACTCAACACCCCATATTAAACGCCTAAGAATGTACCTGACTAGTAAGTATCTTAAAACCTATGGATTGCTATGTCTCCAAAAGAGAATCAAGCATGTGTACAGGGGCATAAATGCAGCAGTGATAGGATTGGAGAGGTTCGGTGAGCAAATGAAGACCCTTTGAAGTCATATTGCATGGTACCCATTCCACGGGTCTCAACTCTCCAGGTTTAAGGTATTCTTCCTTCAGCTAAAACATGCATGTGGAACCCAGAGTATGATCAACCGTGTGAACGGGAGACGTGTTCAAATATGTCTCAGTTTTCCTCCCCTGGTACTCGGGTGCAACATTCCAGACGCTTTACTAACACTCTCCCGACTTGGAGAGTCAGCGCCTTTAACCTCCTGTTCGGCCCAGTTTGCAATTTCTGCGGAAGATGAACAGGAATAGGGAGAACCAATGAGAGACTAGCTGGAGGTGTCTGGACGGGCAAATTTAACTCTCATTTCCCATCTGGAAGAGGAAATAACCAAAGGCTCAGCGTGCCGTGCCGGAACCAGATTAGGGCCTGAAGCCATCCTGCGGTGTTGCGGCCAGATCAAAAGAAAGTGAGTTGAAGAAAGGAGCTCAGGGGCACTGTAATTCACAAACCTGCAGAGTTATAAATGACAGCTATCGTCCAAAAATAGACTAAAGTAAGGCTGCCAAGAGGACTTGAAAGCGGGGCAGAATTGCAGGAAACCGATTTCAGGAGGTAGACTGGAATTGCATTGAAAGCATAGGAAAAGAGGCAGAACGTCCACAATGATGCACTTGGCCAGAAAGGGCGTATGCGTTTTTTCCTGAATATATTCAGGAAAAAACGCATACGCCCTTTTTGGCCAACCAAGCAAGCTTGCAAAGGAAATCTGCACTACAATGAAGTCTCACTTTCCCCCAGTCAAAAGGGCCATCTGAAAAATGTGTAAAATCCAGAAAGGCAGGACAGGCCATGGAGAACTGGGAGCCTTGTTATGCTGATGGGCGGGATGTAAATTGCCAACAGACACTCGGGAGAAGTGTATGGTGTTTCCTGAAACATCTAAAAAACAAAGCAACAGAGCCTAGGGCACTTCCACTTATGGTCCTATAGCTTAGGGAAATTAAAATCAAAAAGCCACAGCCACCCCAAAGTTTGGGACGCCTCTGTTTACAAGAACCTCGTTTACGGTACAAGTTCAATATCACAGAAAGTGAAAAATGGATAAAGAACTTGTGGTACTTACGTACAATGCAGTATCACTCAGCAATGAAATCTATGTCATCAGGCCCGTAGCAGCATAATGAGTGGATTCAGGTACGATGATTCTAACTGAAATAAGTCACACAGAAAAAGAAACATCATAAGATATCACTAATACACGGAATGTAAACTTGGCTACACAGGAACTGAATTCCAAAACAGAACAGGGTCTCAAATTTAGAAAACCAACTTATGCTTGCTTAAGGGGAAAGGTGAGTTGGGGTGCTGCATAAAACCAGAGATTGAAATGAGCACAGATAAAGTTCCTTAAGCCAAATATGGAATAGACAAGAGTTACTCCTTGCTCAATGAAATGGACTCAACACCCCATATTAAACGCCTAAGAATGTACCTGACTAGTAAGTATCTTAAAACCTATGGATTGCTATGTCTCCGAAAGAGAATCAAGCATGTGTACATGGGCATAAACGCAGCAGTGATAGGATTGGAGAGGTTTGGTGAGCAAATGAAGACCCTTTGAAGTCATATTGCATGGTACCCATTCCACGGGTTTCAGTTACCCAGGTTTAAGGTATTCTTCCTTCAGCTAAAACATGCATGTGGAACCTAGAGTATGATCAACCATGTGATCGGGAGACGTGTTCAAATATGTCTCAGTTTTCGTACCCTGGTACTCGGGTGCAACATTCCAGACGCTTTACTAACACTCTCCCGACTTGGAGAGTCAGTCCCTTTAACATCCTGTTTGGCCCAGTTTGCAATTTCTGCGGAAGATGAACAGGAATAGCGAGAACCAATGAGAGACTAGCTGGAGGTGTCTGGACGGGCAAATTTAACTCTCATTTCCCACCAGGAAGAGGAATTAACCAAAGGCTCAGCGTGCCGTGCCAGAACCAGATTAGGGCCTGAAGCCATCCTGCGGTGTTGCGGCCAGGTCACAAGAAAGCGAGTTGAAGAAAGGAGCTCAGGGGCACTGTAATTCACAAACCTGCAGAGTTATAAATGACAGCTATCGTCCAAAAATAGACTGAAGTAAGGCTGCCAAGAGGACTTGAAAGCAGGGCAGAATTGCAGGAAACCGATTTCAGGAGGTAGACTGGAATTGCACTGAAAGCATAGGAAAAGAGGCAGAACGTCCACAATGATGCACTTGGCCAAAAAGGGCGTATGCGTTTTTTCCTGAATATATTCAGGAAAAAACGCATATGCACTTTTTGGCCAACCAAGCAAACTTGCAAAGGAAATCTGCACTACAATGAAGTCTCACTTCCCCCTGGTCAAAAGGGCCATCTGAAAAAAGTGTAAAATCCAGAAAGGCAGGACAGGCCATGGAGAACTGGGAGCCTTGTTATGCTGATGGGCGGGATGTAAATTGCCAACAGACACTCGGGAGAAGTGTATGGTGTTTCCTGAAACATCTAAAAAACAAAGCAACAGAGCCTAGGGCACTTCCACTTATGGTCCTATAGCTTAGGGAAATTAAAATCAAAAAGACACAGCCACCCCAAAGTTTGGGACGCCTCTGTTTACAAGAACCTCGTTTACCGTACAAGTTCAATATCACAGAAAGTGAAAAATGCATAAAGAACTTGTGGTACATACGTACAATGCAGTATCACTCAGCAATGAAATCTATGTCATCAGGCCCATAGCAGCATAATGAGTGGATTCAGGTATGATGATTCTAACTGAAATAAGTCACACAGAAAAGGAAACATCATAAGATATCACTAATACACGGAATGTAAACTTGGCTACACAGGAACTGAATTACAGAACAGAACAGGGTCTCAAATTTAGAAAACCAACTTATGCTTGCTTAAGGGGAAAGGTGAGTTGGGGTGCTGCATAAAACCAGAGATTGAAATGAGCACAGATAAAGTTCCTTAAGCCAAATATGGAATAGACAAGAGCTACTCCTTGCTCAACGAAAAGGACTCAACACCCCATATTAAACGCCTAAGAATGTACCTGACTAGTAAGTATCTTAAAACCTATGGATTGCTATGTCTCCGAAAGAGAATCAAGCATGTGTACAGGGGCATAAACGCAGCAGTGATAGGATTGGAGAGGTTCGGTGAGCAAATGAAGACCCTTTGAAGTCATATTGCATGGTACCCATTCCACGGGTTTCAACTACCCTGGTTTAAGGTATTCTTCCTTCAGCTAAAACATGCATGTGGAACCTAGAGTATGATCAACCATGTGATCGGGAGACGTGTTCAAATATGTCTAAGTTTTCGTACCCTGGTACTCGGGTGCAACATTCCAGATGCTTTACTAACACTCTACCGACTTGGAGAGTCAGTCCCTTTAACCTCCTGTTTGGCCCAGTTTCCAATTTCTGCGGAAGATGAACAGGAATAGCGAGAACCAATGAGACACTAGCTGGAGGTGTCTGGATGGGCAAATTTAACTCTCATTTCCCACCAGGAAGAGGAATTAACCAAAGGCTCAGCGTGCCGTGCCGGAACCAGATTAGGGCCTGAAGCCATCCTGCGGTGTTGCGGCCAGGTCACAAGAAAGCGAGTTGAAGAAAGGAGCTCAGGGGCACTGTAATTCACAAACCTGCAGAGTTATAAATGACAGCTATCGTCGAAAAATATACTGAAGTAAGGCTGCCAAGAGTACTTGAAAGAGGGGCAGAATTGCACGAAACCGATTTCAGGAGGTAGACTGGAATTGCATTGAAAGCATAGGAAAAGAGGCAGAACGTCCACAATGATGCACTTGGCCAAAAAGGGCGTATACGTTTTTTCCTGAATATATTCAGGAAAAAACGCATACGCCCTTTTTGGCCAACCAAGCAAGCTTGCAAAGGAAATCTGCACTACAATGAAGTCTCACTTCCCCCCGGTCAAAAGGGCCATCTGAAAAAAGTGTAAAATCCAGAAAGGCAGGACAGGTCATGGAGAACTGGGAGCCTTGTTATGCTGATGGGCGGGATGTAAATTGCCAACAGACACTCGGGAGAAGTGTATGGTGTTTCCTGAAACATCTAAAAAACAAAGCAACAGAGCCTAGGGCACTTCCACTTATGGTCCTATAGCTTAGGGAAATTAAAATCAAAAAGACACAGCCACCCCAAAGTTTGGGACGCCTCTGTTTACAAGAACCTCGTTTACCATACAAGTTCAATATCACAGAAAGTGAAAAATGGATAAAGAACTTGTGGTACTTACGTACAATGCAGTATCACTCAGCAATGAAATCTATGTCATCAGGCCCGTAGCAGCATAATGAGTGGATTCAGGTACGATGATTCTAACTGAAATAAGTCACACAGTAAAAGAAACATCATAAGATATCACTAATACACGGAATGTAAACTTGGCTACACAGGAACTGAATTTCAAAACAGAACAGGGTCTCAAATTTAGAAAACCAACTTATGCTTGCTTAAGGGGAAAGGTGAGTTGGGGTGCTGCATAAAACCAGAGATTGAAATGAGCACAGATAAAGTTCCTTAAGCCAAATATGGAATAGACAAGAGCTACTCCTTGCTCAATGAAATGGACTCAACACCCCATATTAAACGCCTAAGAATGTACCTGACTAGTAAGTATCTTAAAACCTATGGATTGCTATGTCTCCAAAAGAGAATCAAGCATGTGTACAGGGGCATAAACGCAGCAGTGATAGGATTGGAGAGGTTCGGTGAGCAAATGAAGACCCTTTGAAGTCATATTGCATGGTACCCATTCCACGGGTCTCAACTCTCCAGGTTTAAGGTA
The DNA here is from genome assembly GCF_964374135.1 of Grampus griseus. Taxonomy (NCBI): domain Eukaryota; kingdom Metazoa; phylum Chordata; class Mammalia; order Artiodactyla; family Delphinidae; genus Grampus; species Grampus griseus. The sequence goes on from NW_028133380.1 coordinate 94,886, forward strand.
TTCTTCCTTCAGCTAAAACATGCATGTGGAACCCAGAGTATGATCAACCGTGTGAACGGGAGACGTGTTCAAATATGTCTCAGTTTTCCTCCCCTGGTACTCGGGTGCAACATTCCAGACGCTTTACTAACACTCTCCCCACTTGGAGAGTCAGCGCCTTTAACCTCCTGTTTGGCCCAGTTTGCAATTTCTGCGGAAGATGAACAGGAATAGGGAGAACCAATGAGAGACTAGCTGGAGGTGTCTGGACGGGCAAATTTAACTCTCATTTCCCATCTGGAAGAGGAAATAACCAAAGGCTCAGCGTGCCGTGCCGGAACCAGATTAGGGCCTGAAGCCATCCTGCGGTGTTGCGGCCAGCTCAAAAGAAAGTGAGTTGAAGAAAGGAGCTCAGGGGCACTGTAATTCACAAACCTGCAGAGTTATAAATGACAGCTATCGTCCAAAAATAGACTGAAGTAAGGCTGCCAAGAGGACTTGAAAGCGGGGCAGAATTGCAGGAAACCGATTTCAGGAGGTAGACTGGAATTGCATTGAAAGCATAGGAAAAGAGGCAGAACGTCCACAATGATGCACTTGGCCAAAAAGGGCGTATGCGTTTTTTCCTGAATATATTCAGGAAAAAACGCATACGCCCTTTTTGGCCAACCAAGCAAGCTTGCAAAGGAAATCTGCACTAAAATGAAGTCTCACTTCCCCCCGGTCAAAAGGGCCATCTGAAAAAAGTGTAAAATCCAGAAAGGCAGGACAGGCCATGGAGAACTGGGAGCCTTGTTATGCTGATGGGCGGGATGTAAATTGCCAACAGACACTCGGGAGAAGTGTATGGTGTTTCCTGAAACATCTAAAAAACAAAGCAACAGAGCCTAGGGCACTTCCACTTATGGTCCTATAGCTTAGGGAAATTAAAATCAAAAAGACACAGCCACCCCAAAGTTTGGGACGCCTCTGTTTACAAGAACCTCGTTTACCGTACAAGTTCAATATCACAGAAAGTGAAAAATGGATAAAGAACTTGTGGTACTTACGTACAATGCAGTATCACTCAGCAATGAAATCTATGTCATCAGGCCCATAGCAGCATAATGAGTGGATTCAGGTACGATGATTCTAACTGAAATAAGTCACACAGAAAAAGAAACATCATAAGATATCACTAATACACGGAATGTAAACTTGGCTACACAGGAACTGAATTCCAAAACAGAACAGGGTCTCAAATTTAGAAAACCAACTTATGCTTGCTTAAGGGGAAAGGTGAGTTGGGGTGCTGCATAAAACCAGAGATTGAAATGAGCACAGATAAAGTTCCTTAAGCCAAATATGGAATAGACAAGAGCTACTCCTTGCTCAACGAAATGGACTCAACACCCCATATTAAACGCCTAAGAATGTACCTGACTAGTAAGTATCTTAAAACCTATGGATTGCTATGTCTCCAAAAGAGAATCAAGCATGTGTACAGGGGCATAAATGCAGCAGTGATAGGATTGGAGAGGTTCGGTGAGCAAATGAAGACCCTTTGAAGTCATATTGCATGGTACCCATTCCACGGGTCTCAACTCTCCAGGTTTAAGGTTTCTTCCTTCAGCTAAAACATGCATGTGGAACCCAGAGTATGATCAACCGTGTGAATGGGAGACGTGTTCAAATATGTCTCAGTTTTCCTCCCCTGGTACTCGGGTGCAACATTCCAGACGCTTTACTAACACTCTCCCCACTTGGAGAGTCAGCGCCTTTAACCTCCTGTTTGGCCCAGTTTGCAATTTCTGCGGAAGATGAACAGGAATAGGGAGAACCAATGAGAGACTAGCTGGAGGTGTCTGGACGGGCAAATTTAACTCTCATTTCCCATCTGGAAGAGGAAATAACCAAAGGCTCAGCGTGCCGTGCCGGAACCAGATTAGGGCCTGAAGCCATCCTGCGGTGTTGCGGCCAGCTCAAAAGAAAGTGAGTTGAAGAAAGGAGCTCAGGGGCACTGTAATTCACAAACCTGCAGAGTTATAAATGACAGCTATCGTCCAAAAATAGACTGAAGTAAGGCTGCCAAGAGGACTTGAAAGCGGGGCAGAATTGCAGGAAACCGATTTCAGGAGGTAGACTGGAATTGCATTGAAAGCATAGGAAAAGAGGCAGAACGTCCACAATGATGCACTTGGCCAAAAAGGGCGTATGCGTTTTTTCCTGAATATATTCAGGAAAAAACGCATACGCCCTTTTTGGCCAACCAAGCAAGCTTGCAAAGGAAATCTGCACTACAATGAAGTCTCACTTCCCCCCGTCAGAAGGGCCATCTGAAAAAAGTGTAAAATCCAGAAAGGCAGGACAGGCCATGGAGAACTGGGAGCCTTGTTATGCTGATGGGCGGGATGTAAATTGCCAACAGACCCTCGGGAGAAGTGTATGGTGTTTCCTGAAACATCTAAAAAACAAAGCAACAGAGCCTAGGGCACTTCCACTTATGGTCCTATAGCTTAGGGAAATTAAAATCAAAAAGACACAGCCACCCCAAAGTTTGGGACGCCTCTGTTTACAAGAACCTCGTTTACCGTACAAGTTCAATATCACAGAAAGTGAAAAATGGATAAAGAACTTGTGGTACTTATGTACAATGCAGTATCACTCAGCAATGAAATCTATGTCATCAGGCCCGTAGCAGCATAATGAGTGGATTCAGGTACGATGATTCTAACTGAAATAAGTCACACAGAAAAAGAAACATCATAAGATATCACTAATACACGGAATGTAAACATGGCTACACAGGAACTGAATTTCAAAACAGAACAGGGTCTCAAATTTAGAAAACCAACTTATGCTTGCTTAAGGGGAAAGGTGAGTTGGGGTGCTGCATAAAACCAGAGATTGAAATGAGCACAGATAAAGTTCCTTAAGCCAAATATGGAATAGACAAGAGCTACTCCTTGCTCAACGAAATGGACTCAACACCGCATATTAAACGCCTAAGAATGTACCTGACTAGTAAGTATCTTAAAACCTATGGATTGCTATGTCTCCAAAAGAGAATCAATCGTGTGTACAGGGGCATAAACGCAGCAGTGATAGGATTGGAGAGGTTCGGTGAGCAAATGAAGACCCTTTGAAGTCATATTGCATGGTACCCATTCCACGGGTCTCAACTCTCCAGGTTTAAGGTATTCTTCCTTCAGCTAAAACATGCATGTGGAACCCAGAGTATGATCAACCGTGTGAACGGGAGACGTGTTCAAATATGTCTCAGTTTTCCTCCCCTGGTACTCGGGTGCAACATTCCAGACGCTTTACTAACACTCTCCCCACTTGGAGAGTCAGCGCCTTTAACCTCCTGTTTGGCCCAGTTTGCAATTTCTGCGGAAGATGAACAGGAATAGGGAGAACCAATGAGAGACTAGCTGGAGGTGTCTGGACGGGCAAATTTAACTCTCATTTCCCATCTGGAAGAGGAAATAACCAAAGGCTCAGCGTGCCGTGCCGGAACAAGATTAGGGCCTGAAGCCATCCTGCGGTGTTGCGGCCAGCTCAAAAGAAAGTGAGTTGAAGAAAGGAGCTCAGGGGCACTGTAATTCACAAACCTGCAGAGTTATAAATGACAGCTATCGTCCAAAAATAGACTGAAGTAAGGCTGCCAAGAGGACTTGAAAGCGGGGCAGAATTGCAGGAAACCGATTTCAGGAGGTAGACTGGAATTGCATTGAAAGCATAGGAAAAGAGGCAGAACGTCCACAATGATGCACTTGGCCAAAAAGGGCGTATGCGTTTTTTCCTGAATATATTCAGGAAAAAACGCATACGCCCTTTTTGGCCAACCAAGCAAGCTTGCAAAGGAAATCTGCACTACAATGAAGTCTCACTTCCCCCCGGTCAAAAGGGCCATCTGAAAAAAGTGTAAAATCCAGAAAGGCAGGACAGGCCATGGAGAACGGGGAGCCTTGTTATGCTGATGGGCGGGATGTAAATTGCCAACAGACACTCGGGAGAAGTGTATGGTGTTTCCTGAAACATCTAAAAAACAAAGCAACAGAGCCTAGGGCACTTCCAATTATGGTCCTATAGCTTAGGGAAATTAAAATCAAAAAGACACAGCCACCCCAATGTTTGGGACGCCTCTGTTTACAAGAACCTCGTTTACCGTACAAGTTCAATATCACAGAAAGTGAAAAATGGATAAAGAACTTGTGGTACTTACGTACAATGCAGTATCACTCAGCAATGAAATCTATGTCATCAGGCCCGTAGCAGCATAATGAGTGGATTCAGGTACGATGATTCTAACTGAAATAAGTCACACAGAAAAAGAAACATCATAAGATATCACTAATACACGGAATGTAAACTTGGCTACACAGGAACTGAATTCCAAAACAGAACAGGGTCTCAAATTTAGAAAACCAACTTATGCTTGCTTAAGGGGAAAGGTGAGTTGGGGTGCTGCATAAAACCAGAGATTGAAATGAGCACAGATAAAGTTCCTTAAGCCAAATATGGAATAGACAAGAGCTACTCCTTGCTCAATGAAATGGACTCAACACCCCATATTAAACGCCTAAGAATGTACCTGACTAATAAGTATCTTTAAACCTATGGATTGCTATGTCTCCGAAAGAGAATCAAGCATGTGTACATGGGCATAAACGCAGCAGTGATAGGATTGGAGAGGTTTGGTGTGCAAATGAAGACCCTTTGAAGTCATATTGCATGGTACCCATTCCACGGGTTTCAGTTACCCAGGTTTAAGGTATTCTTCCTTCAGCTAAAACATGCATGTGGAACCTAGAGTATGATCAACCATGTGATCGGGAGACGTGTTCAAATATGTCTCAGTTTTCGTACCCTGGTACTCGGGTGCAACATTCCAGACGCTTTACTAACACTCTCCCGACTTGGAGAGTCAGTCCCTTTAACATCCTGTTTGGCCCAGTTTGCAATTTTGCGGAAGATGAACAGGAATAGCGAGAACCAATGAGAGACTAGCTGGAGGTGTCTGGACGGGCAAATTTAACTCTCATTTCCCACCAGGAAGAGGAATTAACCAAAGGCTCAGCGTGCCGTGCCAGAACAAGATTAGGGCCTGAAGCCATCCTGCGGTGTTGCGGCCAGGTCACAAGAAAGCGAGTTGAAGAAAGGAGCTCAGGGGCACTGTAATTCACAAACCTGCAGAGTTATAAATGACAACTATCGTCCAAAAATAGACTGAAGTAAGGCTGCCAAGAGGACTTGAAAGCAGGGCAGAATTGCAGGAAACCGATTTCAGGAGGTAGACTGGAATTGCACTGAAAGCATAGGAAAAGAGGCAGAACGTCCACAATGATGCACTTGGCCAAAAAGGGCGTATGCGTTTTTTCCTGAATATATTCAGGAAAAAACGCATATGCACTTTTTGGCCAACCAAGCAAACTTGCAAAGGAAATCTGCACTACAATGAAGTCTCACTTCCCCCCGGTCAAAAGGGCCATCTGAAAAAAGTGTAAAATCCAGAAAGGCAGGACAGGCCATGGAGAACTGGGAGCCTTGTTATGCTGATGGGCGGTATGCAAATTGCCAACAGACACTCGGGAGAAGTGTATGGTGTTTCCTGAAACATCTAAAAAACAAAGCAACAGAGCCTAGGGCACTTCCACTTATGGTCCTATAGCTTAGGGAAATTAAAATCAAAAAGACACAGCCACCCCAAAGTTTGGGACGCCTCTGTTTACAAGAACCTCGTTTACCGTACAAGTTCAATATCACAGAAAGTGAAAAATGGATAAAGAACTTGTGGTACTTACGTACAATGCAGTATCACTCAGCAATGAAATCTATGTCATCAGGCCCGTAGCAGCATAATGAGTGGATTCAGGTACGATGATTCTAACTGAAATAAGTCACACAGAAAAAGAAACATCATAAGATATCACTAATACACGGAATGTAAACTTGGCTACACAGGAACTGAATTCCAAAACAGAACAGGGTCTCAAATTTAGAAAACCAACTTATGCTTGCTTAAGGGGAAAGGTGAGTTGGGGTGCTGCATAAAACCAGAGATTGAAATGAGCACAGATAAAGTTCCTTAAGCCAAATATGGAATAGACAAGAGCTACTCCTTGCTCAACGAAATGGACTCAACACCCCATATTAAACGCCTAAGAATGTACCTGACTAGTAAGTATCTTAAAACCTATGGATTGCTATGTCTCCGAAAGAGAATCAAGCATGTGTACAGGGGCATAAATGCAGCAGTGATAGGATTGGAGAGGTTCGGTGAGCAAATGAAGACCCTTTGAAGTCATATTGCATGGTACCCATTCCACGGGTCTCAACTCTCCAGGTTTAAGGTATTCTTCCTTCAGCTAAAACATGCATGTGGAACCCACAGTATGATCAACCGTGTGAACGGGAGACGTGTTCAAATATGTCTCAGTTTTCCTCCCCTGGTACTCGGGTGCAACATTCCAGACGCTTTACTAACACTCTCCCGACTTGGAGAGTCAGCGCCTTTAACCTCCTGTTTGGCCCAGTTTGCAATTTCTGCGGAAGATGAACAGGAATAGGGAGAACCAATGAGAGACTAGCTGGAGGTGTCTGGACGGGCAAATTTAACTCTCATTTCCCATCTGGAAGAGGAAATAACCAAAGGCTCAGCGTGCCGTGCCGGAACCAGATTAGGGCCTGAAGCCATCCTGCGGTGTTGCGGCCAGGTCACAAGAAAGCGAGTTGAAGAAAGGAGCTCAGGGGCACTGTAATTCACAAACCTGCAGAGTTATAAATGACAGCTATCGTCCAAAAATAGACTGAAGTAAGGCTGCCAAGAGGACTTGAAAGTGGGGCAAAATTGCAGGAAACCGATTTCAGGAGGTAGACTGGAATTGCATTGAAAGCATAGGAAAAGAGGCAGAACGTCCACAATGATGCACTTGGCCAAAAAGGGCGTATGCGTTTTTTCCTGAATATATTCAGGAAAAAACGCATACGCCTTTTTTGGCCAACCAAGCAAACTTGCAAAGGAAATCTGCACTACAATGAAGTCTCACTTTCCCCCGGTCAAAAGGGCCATCTGAAAAAAGTGTAAAATCCAGAAAGGCAGGACAGGCCATGGAGAACTGGGAGCCTTGTTATGCTGATGGGCGGGATGTAAATTGCCAACAGACACTCGGGAGAAGTGTATGGTGTTTCCTGAAACATCTAAAAAACAAAGCAACAGAGCCTAGGGCACTTCCACTTATGGTCCTATAGCTTAGGGAAATTAAAATCAAAAAGCCACAGCCACCCCAAAGTTTGGGACGCCTCTGTTTACAAGAACCTCGTTTACCGTACAAGTTCAATATCACAGAAAGTGAAAAATGGATAAAGAACTTGTGGTACTTACGTACAATGCAGTATCACTCAGCAATGAAATCTATGTCATCAGGCCCGTAGCAGCATTATGAGTGGATTCAGGTACGATGATTCTAACTGAAATAAGTCACACAGAAAAAGAAACATCATAAGATATCACTAATACACGGAATGTAAACTTGGCTACACAGGAACTGAATTCCAAAACAGAACAGGGTCTCAAATTTAGAAAACCAACTTATGCTTGCTTAAGGGGAAAGGTGAGTTGGGGTGCTGCATAAAACCAGAGATTGAAATGAGCACAGATAAAGTTCCTTAAGCCAAATATGGAATAGACAAGAGTTACTCCTTGCTCAATGAAATGGACTCAACACCCCATATTAAACGCCTAAGAATGTACCTGACTAGTAAGTATCTTAAAACCTATGGATTGCTATGTCTCCGAAAGAGAATCAAGCATGTGTACATGGGCATAAACGCAGCAGTGATAGGATTGGAGAGGTTTGGTGAGCAAATGAAGACCCTTTGAAGTCATATTGCATGGTAACCATTCCACGGGTTTCAGTTACCCAGGTTTAAGGTATTCTTCCTTCAGCTAAAACATGCATGTGGAACCTAGAGTATGATCAACCATGTGATCGGGAGACGTGTTCAAATATGTCTAAGTTTTCGTACCCTGGTACTCGGGTGCAACATTCCAGATGCTTTACTAACACTCTACCGACTTGGAGAGTCAGTCCCTTTAACCTCCTGTTTGGCCCAGTTTCCAATTTCTGCGGAAGATGAACAGGAATAGCGAGAACCAATGAGAGACTAGCTGGAGGTGTCTGGATGGGCAAATTTAACTCTCATTTCCCACCAGGAAGAGGAATTAACCAAAGGCTCAGCGTGCCGTGCCGGAACCAGATTAGGGCCTGAAGCCATCCTGCGGTGTTGCGGCCAGCTCAAAAGAAAGCGAGTTGAAGAAAGGAGCTCAGGGGCACTGTAATTCACAAACCTGCAGAGTTATAAATGACAGCTATCGTCCAAAAATATACTGAAGTAAGGCTGCCAAGAGGACTTGAAAGAGGGGCAGAATTGCACGAAACCGATTTCAGGAGGTAGACTGGAATTGCATTGAAAGCATAGGAAAAGAGGCAGAACGTCCACAATGATGCACTTGGCCAAAAAGGGCGTATACGTTTTTTCCTGAATATATTCAGGAAAAATCGCATACGCACTTTTTGGCCAACCAAGCAAGCTTGCAAAGGAAATCTGCACTACAATGAAGTCTCACTTCCCCCCGGTCAAAAGGGCCATCTGAACAAAGTGTAAAATCCAGAAAGGCAGGACAGGCCATGGAGAACTGGGAGCCTTGTTATGCTGATGGGCGGGATGTAAATTGCCAACAGACACTCGGGAGAAGTGTATGGTGTTTCCTGAAACATCTAAAAAACAAAGCAACAGAGCCTAGGGCACTTCCACTTATGGTCCTATAGCTTAGGGAAATTAAAATCAAAAAGACACAGCCACCCCAAAGTTTGGGACGCCTCTGTTTACAAGAACCTCGTTTACCATACAAGTTCAATATCACAGAAAGTGAAAAATGGATAAAGAACTTGTGGTACTTACGTACAATGCAGTATCACTCAGCAATGAAATCTATGTCATCAGGCCCGTAGCAGCATAATGAGTGGATTCAGGTACGATGATTCTAACTGAAATAAGTCACACAGTAAAAGAAACATCATAAGATATCACTAATACACGGAATGTAAACTTGGCTACACAGGAACTGAATTCCAAAACAGAACAGGGTCTCAAATTTAGAAAACCAACTTATGCTTGCTTAAGGGGAAAGATGAGTTGGGGTGCTGCATAAAACCAGAGATTGAAATGAGCACAGATAAAGTTCCTTAAGCCAAATATGGAATAGACAAGAGCTACTCCTTGCTCAACGAAATGGACTCAACACCCCATATTAAACGCCTAAGAATGTACCTGACTAGTAAGTATCTTAAAACCTATGGATTGCTATGTCTCCAAAAGAGAATCAAGCATGTGTACAGGGGCATAAATGCAGCAGTGATAGGATTGGAGAGGTTCGGTGAGCAAATTAAGACCCTTTGAAGTCATATTGCATGGTACCCATTCCACGGGTCTCAACTCTCCAGGTTTAAGGTATTCTTCCTTCAGCTAAAACATGCATGTGGAACCCAGAGTATGATCAACCGTGTGAACGGGAGACGTGTTCAAATATGTCTCAGTTTTCCTCCCCTGGTACTCGGGTGCAACATTCCAGACGCTTTACTAACACTCTCCCCACTTGGAGAGTCAGCGCCTTTAACCTCCTGTTTGGCCCAGTTTGCAATTTCTGCGGAAGATGAACAGGAATAGGGAGAACCAATGAGAGACTAGCTGGAGGTTTCTGGACGGGCAAATTTAACTCTCATTTCCCACCAGGAAGAGGAAATAACCAAAGGCTCAGCGTGCCGTGCCGGAACCAGATTAGGGCCTGAAGCCATCCTGCGGTGTTGCGGCCAGCTCAAAAGAAAGCGAGTTGAAGAAAGGAGCTCAGGGGCACTGTAATTCACAAACCTGCAGAGTTATAAATGACAGCTATCGTCCAAAAATAGACTGAAGTAAGGCTGCCAAGAGGACTTGAAAGCGGGGCAGAATTGCAGGAAACCGATTTCAGGAGGTAGACTGGAATTGCATTGAAAGCATAGGAAAAGAGGCAGAACGTCCACAATGATGCACTTGGCCAAAAAGGGCGTATGCGTTTTTTCCTGAATATATTCAGGAAAAAACGCATACGCCCTTTTTGGCCAACCAAGCAAGCTTGCAAAGGAAATCTGCACTACAATGAAGTCTCACTTCCCCCCGGTCAAAAGGGCCATCTGAAAAAAGTGTAAAATCCAGAAAGGCAGGACAGGCCATGGAGAACTGGGAGCCTTGTTATGCTGATGGGCGGGATGTAAATTGCCAACAGACACTCGGGAGAAGTGTATGGTGTTTCCTGAAACATCTAAAAAACAAAGCAACAGAGCCTAGGGCACTTCCACTTATGGTCCTATAGCTTAGGGAAATTAAAATCAAAAAGACACAGCCACCCCAAAGTTTGGGACGCCTCTGTTTACAAGAACCTCGTTTACCGTACAAGTTCAATATCACAGAAAGTGAAAAATGGATAAAGAACTTGTGGTACTTATGTACAATGCAGTATCACTCAGCAATGAAATCTATGTCATCAGGCCCGTAGCAGCATAATGAGTGGATTCAGGTACGATGATTCTAACTGAAATAAGTCACACAGAAAAAGAAACATCATAAGATATCACTAATACACGGAATGTAAACTTGGCTACACAGGAACTGAATTCCAAAACAGAACAGGGTCTCAAATTTAGAAAACCAACTTATGCTTGCTTAAGGGGAAAGGTGAGTTGGGGTGCTGCATAAAACCAGAGATTGAAATGAGCACAAATAAAGTTCCTTAAGCCAAATATGGAATAGACAAGAGCTACTCCTTGCTCAGCGAAATGGACTCAACACCGCATATTAAACGCCTAAGAATGTACCTGACTAGTAAGTATCTTAAAACCTATGGATTGCTATGTCTCCAAAAGAGAATCAAGCGTGTGTACAGGGGCATAAACGCAGCAGTGATAGGATTGGAGAGGTTCGGTGAGCAAATGAAGACCCTTTGAAGTCATATTGCATGGTACCCATTCCACGGGTCTCAACTCTCCAGGTTTAAGGTATTCTTCCTTCAGCTAAAACATGCATGTGGAACCCAGAGTATGATCAACCGTGTGAACGGGAGACGTGTTCAAATATGTCTCAGTTTTCCTCCCCTGGTACTCGGGTGCAACATTCCAGACGCTTTACTAACACTCTCCCCACTTGGAGAGTCAGCGCCTTTAACCTCCTGTTTGGCCCAGTTTGCAATTTCTGCGGAAGATGAACAGGAATAGGGAGAACCAATGAGAGACTAGCTGGAGGTGTCTGGACGGGCAAATTTAACTCTCATTTCCCATCTGGAAGAGGAAATAACCAAAGGCTCAGCGTGCCGTGCCGGAACCAGATTAGGGCCTGAAGCCATCCTGCGGTGTTGCGGCCAGCTCAAAAGAAAGTGAGTTGAAGAAAGGAGCTCAGGGGCACTGTAATTCACAAACCTGCAGAGTTATAAATGACAGCTATCGTCCAAAAATAGACTGAAGTAAGGCTGCCAAGAGGACTTGAAAGCGGGGCAGAATTGCAGGAAACCGATTTCAGGAGGTAGACTGGAATTGCATTGAAAGCATAGGAAAAGAGGCAGAACGTCCACAATGATGCACTTGGCCAAAAAGGGCGTATGCGTTTTTTCCTGAATATATTCAGGAAAAAACGCATACGCCCTTTTTGGCCAACCAAGCATGCTTGCAAAGGAAATCTGCACTACAATGAAGTCTCACTTCCCCCCGGTCAAAAGGGCCATCTGAAAAAAGTGTAAAATCCAGAAAGGCAGGACAGGCCATGGAGAACTGGGAGCCTTGTTATGCTGATGGGCGGGATGTAAATTGCCAACAGACACTCGGGAGAAGTGTATGGTGTTTCCTGAAACATCTAAAAAGCAAAGCAACAGAGCCTAGGGCACTTCCACTTATGGTCCTATAGCTTAGGGAAATTAAAATCAAAAAGACACAGCCACCCCAAAGTTTGGGACGCCTCTGTTTACAAGAACCTCGTTTACCGTACAAGTTCAACATCGCAGAAAGTGAAAAATGGATAAAGAACTTGTGGTACTTACGTACAATGCAGTATCACTTAGCAATGAAATCTATGTCATCAGGCCCGTAGCAGCATAATGAGTGGATTCAGGTACGATGATTCTAACTGAAATAAGTCACACAGAAAAAGAAACATCATAAGGTATCACTAATACACGGAATGTAAACTTGGCTACACAGGAACTGAATTACAGAACAGAACAGGGTCTCAAATTTAGAAAACCAACTTATGCTTGCTTAAGAGGAAAGGTGAGTTGGGGTGCTGCATAAAACCAGAGATTGAAATGAGCACAGATAAAGTTCCTTAAGCCAAATATGGAATAGACAAGAGCTACTCCTTGCTCAACGAAATGGACTCAACACCCCATATTAAACGCCTAAGAATGTACCTGACTAGTAAGTATCTTAAAACCTATGGATTGCTATGTCTCCGAAAGAGAATCAAGCATGTGTACAGGGACATAAATGCAGCAGTGATAGGATTGGAGAGGTTCGGTGAGCAAATGAAGACCCTTTGAAGTCATATTGCATGGTACCCATTCCACGGGTCTCAACTCTCCAGGTTTAAGGTATTCTTCCTTCAGCTAAAACATGCATGTGGAACCCAGAGTATGATCAACCATGTGATCGGGAGACGTGTTCAAATATGTCTCAGTTTTCCTCCCCTGGTACTCGGGTGCAACATTCCAGACGCTTTACTAACACTCTCCCGACTTGGAGAGTCAGCGCCTTTAACCTCCTGTTTGGCCCAGTTTGCAATTTCTGCGGAAGATGAACAGGAATAGGGAGAACCAATGAGAGACTAGCTGGAGGTGTCTGGACGGGCAAATTTAACTCTCATTTCCCACCAGGAAGAGGAAATAACCAAAGGCTCAGCGTGCCGTGCCGGAACCAGATTAGGGCCTGAAGCCATCCTGCGGTGTTGCGGCCAGCTCAAAAGAAAGTGAGTTGAAGAAAGGAGCCCAGGGGCACTGTAATTCACAAACCTGCAGAGTTATAAATGACAGCTATCGTCCAAAAATAGACTGAAGTAAGGCTACCAAGAGGACTTGAAAGCGGGGCAGAATTGCAGGAAACCGATTTCAGGAGGTAGACTGGAATTGCATTGAAAGCATAGGAAAAGAGGCAGAACGTCGACAATGATGCACTTGGCCAAAAAGGACGTATGCGTTTTTTCCTGAATATATTCAGGAAAAAACGCATACGCCCTTTTTGGCCAACCAAGCAAGCTTGCAAAGGAAATCTGCACTACAATGAAGTCTCACTTCCCCCCGGTCAAAAGGGCCATCTGAAAAAAGTGTAAAATCCAGAAAGGCAGCACAGGCCATGGAGAACTGGGAGCCTTGTTATGCTGATGGGCGGGATATAAATTGCCAACAGACACTCGGGAGAAGTGTATGGTGTTTCCTGAAACATCTAAAAAACAAAGCAACAGAGCCTAGGGCACTTCCACTTATGGTCCTATAGCTTAGGGAAATTAAAATCAAAAAGCCACAGCCACCCCAAAGTTTGGGACGCCTCTGTTTACAAGAACCTCGTTTACAGTACAAGTTCAACATCGCAGAAAGTGAAAAATGGATAAAGAAGGTGTGGTATTTACTTACAAAGCAATATCACTCAGCAATGAAATCTATGTCATCAGGCTCTTAGCAGCACAATGAGTGGATTCAGGTATGATGATTCTAACTGAAATAAGTCACACAGAAAAAGAAACATCATAAGATATCACTAATACACGGAATGTAAACTTAGCTACACAGGAACTGAATTACAGAACAGAACAGGGTCTCAAATTTAGAAAACCAACTTATGCTTGCTTAAGAGGAAAGGTGAGTTGGGGTGCTGCATAAAACCAGAGATTGAAATGAGCACAGATAAAGTTCCTTAAGCCAAATATGGAATAGACAAGAGCTACTCCTTACTCAACGAAATGGACTCAACACCGCATATTAAACGCCTAAGAATGTACCTGACTAGTAAGTATCTTAAAACCTATGGATTGCTATGTCTCCAAAAGAGAATCAAGCATGTGTACAGGGGCATAAACGCAGCAGTGATAGGATTGGAGAGGTTCGGTGAGCAAATGAAGACCCTTTGAAGTCATATTGCATGGTACCCATTCCACGGGTTTCAACTACCCAGGTTTAAGGTATTCTTCCTTCAGCTAAAACATGCATGTGGAACCTAGAGTATGATCAACCATGTGATCGGGAGACGTGTTCAAATATGTCTCAGTTTTCCTCCCCTGGTACTCGGGTGCAACATTCCAGACGCTTTACTAACACTCTCCCGACTTGGAGAATCAGTCCCTTTAACCTCCTGTTTGGCCCAGTTTGCAATTTCTGCGGAAGATGAAAAGGAATAGCGAGAACCAATGAGAGACTAGCTGGAGGTGGCTGGACGGGCAAATTTAACTCTCATTTCCCACCAGGAAGAGGAATTAACCAAAGGCTCAGCGTGCCGTGCCGGAACCAGATTAGGGCCTGAAGCCATCCTGCGGTGTTGCGGCCAGGTCACAAGAAAGCGAGTTGAAGAAAGGAGCTCAGGGGCACTGTAATTCACAAACCTGCAGAGTTATAAATGACAGCTATTGTCCAAAAATATATTGAAGTAAGGCTGCCAAGAGGACTTGAAAGCGGGGCAGAATTGCAGGAAACCGATTTCAGGAGGTAGACTGGAATTGCATTGAAAGCATAGGAAAAGAGGCAGAACGTCCACAATGATGCACTTGGCCAAAAAGGGCGTATGCGTTTTTTCCTGAATATATTCAGGAAAAAACCCATATGCCCTTTTTGGCCAACCAAGCAAACTTGCAAAGGAAATATGCACTACAATGAAGTCTCACTTCCCCCCGGTCAAAAGGGCCATCTGAAAAAAGTGTAAAATCCAGAAAGGCAGGACAGGCCATGGAGAACTGGGAGCCTTGTTATGCTGATGGG
Source organism: Grampus griseus (assembly GCF_964374135.1). Taxonomy (NCBI): domain Eukaryota; kingdom Metazoa; phylum Chordata; class Mammalia; order Artiodactyla; family Delphinidae; genus Grampus; species Grampus griseus. The sequence continues at coordinate 109,890 of NW_028133380.1, forward strand.
CGGGATGTAAATTGCCAACAGACACTCAGGAGAAGTGTATGGTGTTTCCTGAAACATCTAAGAAACAAAGCAACAGAGCCTAGGGCACTTACACTTATGGTCCTATAGCTTAGGGAAATTAAAATCAAAAAGACACAGCCACCCCAAAGTTTGGGACGCCTCTGTTTACAAGAACCTCGTTTACCGTACAAGTTCAATATCACAGAAAGTGAAAAATGGATAAAGAACTTGTGGTACTTACGTACAATGCAGTATCACTCAGCAATGAAATCTATGTCATCAGGCCCGTAGCAGCATAATGAGTGGATTCAGGTACGATGATTCTAACTGAAATAAGTCACACAGAAAAAGAAACATCATAAGATATCACTAATACACGGAATGTAATCTTGGCTACACAGGAACTGAATTCCAAAACAGAACAGGGTCTCAAATTTAGAAAACCAACTTATGCTTGCTTAAGGGGAAAGGTGAGTTGGGGTGCTGCATAAAACCAGAGATTGAAATGAGCACAGATAATATTCTATAAGGCAAATATGGAATAGACCAGAGCTACTCCTTGCTCAACGAAATGGACTCAACACCCCATATTCAACGCCTAGGAATATACCTGCCTAGTAAGAATCATAAAAGCAATGGATTTATATATCTCTGTAAGAGAATGAAGAGTGTGTACAGCGGCATTAAAGCAGTGAAAATCAGCTAAATCCCATATTAAAAATAAATTTCTTAAGCAAAACACAATGACAGTGAAATAGAGAGCAATACTTAAGTAATTCATTCAAGGCTTCTGATGCAACCTGCATTTACCATATCTACACCCAGAGCTGGGTGACACATAAGGCTGGACACTTGGGGCTCATAAGATTGGTGAGGTTCGGTGAGCAAATGCAGACCCTTTGAAGTCATATTGCATGGTACCCATTCCATGGGTCTCAACTCTCCAGGTTTAAGGGATTGTTCCTTCAGCTAAAACATACATGTGGAACCCAGAGTATGATCAACCATGTGATCGGGAGACGTGTTCAAATATGTCTCAGTTTTCCTCCCCTGGTACTCGGGTGCAACATTCCAGACGCTTTACTAACACTCTCCCGACTTGGAGAGTCAGTCTCTTTAACCTCCTGTTTGGCCCAGTTTGCAATTTCTGTGGAAGATGAACAGGAATAGGGAGAACCAATGAGAGACTAGCTGGAGGTGTCTGGACGGGCAAATTTAACTCTCATTTCCCACCAGGAAGAGGAATTAACCAAAGGCTCAGCATGCCTTGCCGGAACCGGATTAGGGCCTGAAGCCATCCTGCGGTGTTGCGGCCAGCTCACAAGAAAGCGAGTTGAAGAAAGGAGCTCAGGGGCCCTGTAATTCACAAACCTGCAGAGTTATAAATGACAGCTATTGTCCAAAAATATATTGAAGTAAGGCTGCCAAGAGGACTTGAAAGCGGGGCAGAATTGCAGGAAACCGATTTCAGGAGGTAGACTGGAATTGCATTGAAAGCATAGGAAAAGAGGCAGAACGTCAACAATGATGCACTTGGCCAAAAAGGGCGTATGCGTTTTTTCCTGAATATATTCAGGAAAAAACCCATATGCCCTTTTTGGCCAACCAAGCAAACTTGCAAATGAAATCTGCACTACAATGAAGTCTCACTTCCCCCCGGTCAAAAGGGCCATCTGAAAAAAGTGTAAAATCCAGAAAGGCAGGACAAGCCATGGAGAACTGGGAGCCTTGTTATGCTGATGGGCGGGATGTAAATTGCCAACAGACACTCAGGAGAAGTGTATGGTGTTTCCTGAAACATCTAAGAAACAAAGCAACAGAGCCTAGGGCACTTCCACTTATGGTCCTATAGCTTAGGGAAATTAAAATCAAAAAGACACAGCCACCCCAAAGTTTGGGACGCCTCTGTTTACAAGAACCTCGTTTACCGTACAAGTTCAATATCACAGAAAGTGAAAAATGGATAAAGAACTTGTGGTACTTACGTACAATGCAGTATCACTCAGCAATGAAATCTATGTCATCAGGCCCGTAGCAGCATAATGAGTGGATTCAGGTACGATGATTCTAACTGAAATAAGTCACACAGAAAAAGAAACATCATAAGATATCACTAATACACGGAATGTAAACTTGGCTACACAGGAACTGAATTCCAAAACAGAACAGGGTCTCAAATTTAGAAAACCAACTTATGCTTGCTTAAGGGGAAAGGTGAGTTGGGGTGCTGCATAAAACCAGAGATTGAAATGAGCACAGATAATATTCTATAAGGCAAATATGGAATAGACCAGAGCTACTCCTTGCTCAACGAAATGGACTCAACACCCCATATTCAACGCCTAGGAATATACCTGCCTAGTAAGAATCATAAAAGCAATGGATTTATATATCTCTGTAAGAGAATGAGGAGTGTGTACAGCGGCATTAAAGCAGTGAAAATCAGCTAAATCTCATATTAAAAATAAATTTCTTAAGCAAAACACAATGACAGTGAAATAGAGAGCAATACTTAAGTAATTCATTCAAGGCTTCTGATGCAACCTGCATTTACCATATCTACACCCAGAGCTGGGTGACACATAAGGCTGGACACTTGGGGCTCATAAGATTGGTGAGGTTCGGTGAGCAAATGCAGACCCTTTGAAGTCATATTGCATGGTACCCATTCCATGGGTCTCAACTCTCCAGGTTTAAGGGATTCTTCCTTCAGCTAAAACATGCATGTGGAACCCAGAGTATGATCCACCGTGTGATCAAGAAACGTGTTCAAATATGTCTCACTTTTCGTTCCCTGGTACTCGGGTGCAACATTCCAGACGCTTTACTAACACTCTCCCGACTTGGAGAGTCAGTCCCTTTAACCTCCTGTTTGGCCCAGTTTGCAATTTCTGCGGAAGATGAACAGGAATAGCGAGAACCAATGAGAGACTAGTTGGAGGTGTCTGGACGGGCAAATTTAACTCTCATTTCCCACAGGGAAGAGCAATAAACCAAAGGCTCAGCATGCCGTGCCGGAACCAGATTAGGGCCTGAAGCAATCCTGCGGTGTTGTGGCCAGCTCACAAGAAAGCGAGTTGAAGAAAGGAGCTCAGGGGCACTGTAATTCACAAACCTGCAGAGTTATAAATGACAGCTATTGTCCGAAAATATACTGAAGTAGGGCTGCCAAGAGGACTTGAATGCGGGGCAGAATTGCAGGAAACCGATTTCAGGAGGAATCGGAATTGGATTCATTTAAAACACAGGAAAAGAGGCAGAACGTCGACAATGATGCACTTGGCCAAAAAGGGCGTATGTGTTTTTTCCTGAATATATTCAGGAAAAAACGCATACGCCCTTTTTGGCCAACCAAGCAAGCTTGCAAAGGAAATCTGCACTACAATGAAGTCTCACTTCCCCCCGGTCAAAAGGGCCATCTGAAAAAAGTGTAAAATCCAGAAAGGCAGAACAGGCCATGGAGAACAGGGAGCCTTGTTATGCTGATGGGTGGAATGTAAATTACCAACAGCCGCTCTGTAGAAGTGTATGGTGTTTCCTGAAACATCTAAAAAACAAAGCAACAGAGCCTAGGGCACTTCCACTTATGGTCCTATAGCTTAGGGAAATTAAAATCAAAAAGACACAGCCACCCCAAAGTTTGGCACGCCTCTGTTTACAAGAACCTCGTTTACCGTACAAGTTCAATATCACAGAAAGTGAAAAATGGATAAAGAACTTGTGGTACTTACGTACAATGCAGTATCACTCAGCAATGAAATCTATGTCATCAGGCCCGTAGCAGCATAATGAGTGGATTCAGGTACGATGATTCTAACTGAAATAAGTCACACAGAAAAAGAAACATCATAAGATATCACTAATACACGGAATGTAAACTTGGCTACACAGGAACTGAATTACAGAAAAGAACAGGGTCTCAAATTTAGAAAACCAACTTATGCTTGCTTAAGAGGAAAGGTGAGTTGGGGTGCTGCATAAAACCAGAGATTGAAATGAGCACAGATGAAGTTCCTTAAGCCAAATATGGAATAGACAAGAGCTACTCCTTGCTCAACGAAATGGACTCAACACCCCATATTAAACGCCTAAGAATGTACCTGACTAGTAAGTATCTTAAAACCTATGGATTGCTATGTCTCCAAAAGAGAATCAAGCATGTGTACAGGGACATAAATGCAGCAGTGATAGGATTGGAGAGGTTCGGTGAGCAAATTAAGACCCTTTGAAGTCATATTGCATGGTACCCATTCCACGGGTCTCAACTCTCCAGGTTTAAGGTATTCTTCATTCAGATAAAACATGCATGTGGAACCCAGAGTATGATCAACCACGTGATCGGGAGACGTGTTCAAATATGTCTCAGTTTTCCTCCCCTGGTACTCGGGTGCAACATTCCAGACGCTTTACTAACACTCTCCCGACTTGGAGAGTCAGCGCCTTTAACCTCCTGTTTGGCCCAGTTTGCAATTTCTGCGGAAGATGAACAGGAATAGGGAGAACCAATGAGAGACTAGCTGGAGGTGTCTGGACGGGCAAATTTAACTCTCATTTCCCACCAGGAAGAGGAAATAACCAAAGGCTCAGCGTGCCGTGCCGGAACCAGATTAGGGCCTGAAGCCATCCTGAGGTGTTGCGGGCAGCTCAAAAGAAAGTGAGTTGAAGAAAGGAGCTCAGGGGCACTGTAATTCACAAACCTGCAGAGTTATAAATGACAGCTATCGTCCAAAAATATACTGAAGTAAGGCTGCCAAGAGGACTTGAAAGCGGGGCAGAATTGCAGGAAACCGATTTCAGGAGGTAGACTGGAATTGCATTGAAAGCATAGGAAAAGAGGCAGAACGTCCACAATGATGCACTTGGCCAAAAAGGGCGTATGCGTTTTTCCCTGAATATATTCAGGAAAAAACGCATACGCCCTTTTTGGCCAACCAAGCAAGCTTGCAAAGGAAATCTGCACTACAATGAAGTCTCACTTCCCCCCGGTCAAAAGGGCCATCTGAAAAAAGTGTAAAATCCAGAAAGGCAGGACAGGCCATGGAGAACTGGGAGCCTTGTTATGCTGATGGGCGGGATGTAAATTGCCAACAGACACTCAGGAGAAGTGTATGGTGTTTCCTGAAACATCTAAGAAACAAAGCAACAGAGCCTAGGGCACTTACACTTATGGTCCTATAGCTTAGGGAAATTAAAATCAAAAAGACACAGCCACCCCAAAGTTTGGGACGCCTCTGTTTACAAGAACCTCGTTTACCGTACAAGTTCAATATCACAGAAAGTGAAAAATGGATAAAGAACTTGTGGTACTTACGTACAATGCAGTATCACTCAGCAATGAAATCTATGTCATCAGGCCCGTAGCAGCATAATGAGTGGATTCAGGTACGATGATTCTAACTGAAATAAGTCACACAGAAAAAGAAACATCATAAGATATCACTAATACACGGAATGTAATCTTGGCTACACAGGAACTGAATTCCAAAACAGAACAGGGTCTCAAATTTAGAAAACCAACTTATGCTTGCTTAAGGGGAAAGGTGAGTTGGGGTGCTGCATAAAACCAGAGATTGAAATGAGCACAGATAATATTCTATAAGGCAAATATGGAATAGACCAGAGCTACTCCTTGCTCAACGAAATGGACTCAACACCCCATATTCAACGCCTAGGAATATACCTGCCTAGTAAGAATCATAAAAGCAATGGATTTATATATCTCTGTAAGAGAATGAAGAGTGTGTACAGCGGCATTAAAGCAGTGAAAATCAGCTAAATCCCATATTAAAAATAAATTTCTTAAGCAAAACACAATGACAGTGAAATAGAGAGCAATACTTAAGTAATTAATTCAAGGCTTCTGATGCAACCTGCATTTACCATATCTACACCCAGAGCTGGGTGACACATAAGGCTGGACACTTGGGGCTCATAAGATTGGTGAGGTTCGGTGAGCAAATGCAGACCCTTTGAAGTCATATTGCATGGTACCCATTCCATGGGTCTCAACTCTCCAGGTTTAAGGGATTCTTCCTTCAGCTAAAACATGCATGTGGAACCCAGAGTATGATCAACCATGTGATCGGGAGACGTGTTCAAATATGTCTCAGTTTTCCTCCCCTGGTACTCGGGTGCAACATTCCAGACGCTTTACTAACACTCTCCCGACTTGGAGAGTCAGTCTCTTTAACCTCCTGTTTGGCCCAGTTTGCAATTTCTGCGGAAGATGAACAGGAATAGGGAGAACCAATGAGAGACTAGCTGGAGGTGTCTGGACGGGCAAATTTAACTCTCATTTCCCACCAGGAAGAGGAATTAACCAAAGGCTCAGCATGCCTTGCCGGAACCGGATTAGGGCCTGAAGCCATCCTGCGGTGTTGCGGCCAGCTCACAAGAAAGCGAGTTGAAGAAAGGAGCTCAGGGGCCCTGTAATTCACAAACCTGCAGAGTTATAAATGACAGCTATTGTCCAAAAATATATTGAAGTAAGGCTGCCAAGAGGACTTGAAAGCGGGGCAGAATTGCAGGAAACCGATTTCAGGAGGTAGACTGGAATTGCATTGAAAGCATAGGAAAAGAGGCAGAACGTCAACAATGATGCACTTGGCCAAAAAGGGCGTATGCGTTTTTTCCTGAATATATTCAGGAAAAAACGCATATGCACTTTTTGGCCAACCAAGCAAACTTGCAAATGAAATCTGCACTACAATGAAGTCTCACTTCCCCCCGGTCAAAAGGGCCATCTGAAAAAAGTGTAAAATCCAGAAAGGCAGGACAAGCCATGGAGAACTGGGAGCCTTGTTATGCTGATGGGCGGGATGTAAATTGCCAACAGACACTCAGGAGAAGTGTATGGTGTTTCCTGAAACATCTAAGAAACAAAGCAACAGAGCCTAGGGCACTTCCACTTATGGTCCTATAGCTTAGGGAAATTAAAATCAAAAAGACACAGCCACCCCAAAGTTTGGGACGCCTCTGTTTACAAGAACCTCGTTTACCGTACAAGTTCAATATCACAGAAAGTGAAAAATGGATAAAGAACTTGTGGTACTTACGTACAATGCAGTATCACTCAGCAATGAAATCTATGTCATCAGGCCCGTAGCAGCATAATGAGTGGATTCAGGTACGATGATTCTAACTGAAATAAGTCACACAGAAAAAGAAACATCATAAGATATCACTAATACACGGAATGTAAACTTGGCTACACAGGAACTGAATTCCAAAACAGAACAGGGTCTCAAATTTAGAAAACCAACTTATGCTTGCTTAAGGGGAAAGGTGAGTTGGGGTGCTGCATAAAACCAGAGATTGAAATGAGCACAGATAATATTCTATAAGGCAAATATGGAATAGACCAGAGCTACTCCTTGCTCAACGAAATGGACTCAACACCCCATATTCAACGCCTAGGAATATACCTGCCTAGTAAGAATCATAAAAGCAATGGATTTATATATCTCTGTAAGAGAATGAGGAGTGTGTACAGCGGCATTAAAGCAGTGAAAATCAGCTAAATCTCATATTAAAAATAAATTTCTTAAGCAAAACACAATGACAGTGAAATAGAGAGCAATACTTAAGTAATTCATTCAAGGCTTCTGATGCAACCTGCATTTACCATATCTACACCCAGAGCTGGGTGACACATAAGGCTGGACACTTGGGGCTCATAAGATTGGTGAGGTTCGGTGAGCAAATGCAGACCCTTTGAAGTCATATTGCATGGTACCCATTCCATGGGTCTCAACTCTCCAGGTTTAAGGGATTCTTCCTTCAGCTAAAACATGCATGTGGAACCCAGAGTATGATCCACCGTGTGATCAAGAAACGTGTTCAAATATGTCTCACTTTTCGTTCCCTGGTACTCGGGTGCAACATTCCAGACGCTTTACTAACACTCTCCCGACTTGGAGAGTCAGTCCCTTTAACCTCCTGTTTGGCCCAGTTTGCAATTTCTGCGGAAGATGAACAGGAATAGCGAGAACCAATGAGAGACTAGTTGGAGGTGTCTGGACGGGCAAATTTAACTCTCATTTCCCACAGGGAAGAGCAATAAACCAAAGGCTCAGCATGCCGTGCCGGAACCAGATTAGGGCCTGAAGCAATCCTGCGGTGTTGTGGCCAGCTCACAAGAAAGCGAGTTGAAGAAAGGAGCTCAGGGGCACTGTAATTCACAAACCTGCAGAGTTATAAATGACAGCTATTGTCCGAAAATATACTGAAGTAGGGCTGCCAAGAGGACTTGAATGCGGGGCAGAATTGCAGGAAACCGATTTCAGGAGGAATCGGAATTGGATTCATTTAAAACACAGGAAAAGAGGCAGAACGTCGACAATGATGCACTTGGCCAAAAAGGGCGTATGTGTTTTTTCCTGAATATATTCAGGAAAAAACGCATACGCCCTTTTTGGCCAACCAAGCAAGCTTGCAAAGGAAATCTGCACTACAATGAAGTCTCACTTCCCCCCGGTCAAAAGGGCCATCTGAAAAAAGTGTAAAATCCAGAAAGGCAGAACAGGCCATGGAGAACAGGGAGCCTTGTTATGCTGATGGGTGGAATGTAAATTACCAACAGCCGCTCTGTAGAAGTGTATGGTGTTTCCTGAAACATCTAAAAAACAAAGCAACAGAGCCTAGGGCACTTCCACTTATGGTCCTATAGCTTAGGGAAATTAAAATCAAAAAGACACAGCCACCCCAAAGTTTGGCACGCCTCTGTTTACAAGAACCTCGTTTACCGTACAAGTTCAATATCACAGAAAGTGAAAAATGGATAAAGAACTTGTGGTACTTACGTACAATGCAGTATCACTCAGCAATGAAATCTATGTCATCAGGCCCGTAGCAGCATAATGAGTGGATTCAGGTACGATGATTCTAACTGAAATAAGTCACACAGAAAAAGAAACATCATAAGATATCACTAATACACGGAATGTAAACTTGGCTACACAGGAACTGAATTACAGAACAGAACAGGGTCTCAAATTTAGAAAACCAACTTATGCTTGCTTAAGAGGAAAGGTGAGTTGGGGTGCTGCATAAAACCAGAGATTGAAATGAGCACAGATGAAGTTCCTTAAGCCAAATATGGAATAGACAAGAGCTACTCCTTGCTCAACGAAATGGACTCAACACCCCATATTAAACGCCTAAGAATGTACCTGACTAGTAAGTATCTTAAAACCTATGGATTGCTATGTCTCCAAAAGAGAATCAAGCATGTGTACAGGGACATAAATGCAGCAGTGATAGGATTGGAGAGGTTCGGTGAGCAAATAAAGACCCTTTGAAGTCATATTGCATGGTACCCATTCCACAGGTCTCAACTCTCCAGGTTTAAGGTATTCTTCCTTCAGATAAAACATGCATGTGGAACCCAGAGTATGATCAACCACGTGATCGGGAGACGTGTTCAAATATGTCTCAGTTTTCCTCCCCTGGTACTCGGGTGCAACATTCCAGACGCTTTACTAACACTCTCCCGACTTGGAGAGTCAGCGCCTTTAACCTCCTGTTTGGCCCAGTTTGCAATTTCTGCGGAAGATGAACAGGAATAGGGAGAACCAATGAGAGACTAGCTGGAGGTGTCTGGACGGGCAAATTTAACTCTCATTTCCCACCAGGAAGAGGAAATAACCAAAGGCTCAGCGTGCCGTGCCGGAACCAGATTAGGGCCTGAAGCCATCCTGAGGTGTTGCGGCCAGCTCAAAAGAAAGTGAGTTGAAGAAAGGAGCTCAGGGGCACTGTAATTCACAAACCTGCAGAGTTATAAATGACAGCTATCGTCCAAAAATATACTGAAGTAAGGCTGCCAAGAGGACTTGAAAGCGGGGCAGAATTGCAGGAAACCGATTTCAGGAGGTAGACTGGAATTGCATTGAAAGCATAGGAAAAGAGGCAGAACGTCCACAATGATGCACTTGGCCAAAAAGGGCGTATGCGTTTTTCCCTGAATATATTCAGGAAAAAACGCATACGCCCTTTTTGGCCAACCAAGCAAGCTTGCAAAGGAAATCTGCACTACAATGAAGTCTCACTTCCCCCCGGTCAAAAGGGCCATCTGAAAAAAGTGTAAAATCCAGAAAGGCAGCACAGGCCATGGAGAACTGGGAGCCTTGTTATGCTGATGGGCGGGATATAAATTGCCAACAGACACTCGGGAGAAGTGTATGGTGTTTCCTGAAACATCTAAAAAACAAAGCAACAGAGCCTAGGGCACTTCCACTTATGGTCCTATAGCTTAGGGAAATTAAAATCAAAAAGACACAGCCACCCCAAAGTTTGGGACGCCTCTGTTTACAAGAACCTCGTTTACAGTACAAGTTCAACATCGCAGAAAGTGAAAAATGGATAAAGAACTTGTGGTATTTACTTACAAAGCAATATCACTCAGCAATGAAATCTATGTCATCAGGCTCTTAGCAGCACAATGAGTGGATTCAGGTATGATGATTCTAACTGAAATAAGTCACACAGAAAAAGAAACATCATAAGATATCAGTAATACACGGAATGTAAACTTGGCTACACAGGAACTGAATTACAGAACAGAACAGGGTCTCAAATTTAGAAAACCAACTTATGCTTGCTTAAGAGGAAAGGTGAGTTGGGGTGCTGCATAAAACCAGAGATTGAAATGAGCACAGATAAAGTTCCTTAAGCCAAATATGGAATAGACAAGAGCTACTCCTTACTCAACGAAATGGACTCAACACCGCATATTAAACGCCTAAGAATGTACCTGACTAGTAAGTATCTTAAAACCTATGGATTGCTATGTCTCCGAAAGAGAATCAAGCATGTGTACAGGGGCATAAACGCAGCAGTGATAGGATTGGAGAGGTTCGGTGAGCAAATGAAGACCCTTTGAAGTCATATTGCATGGTACCCATTCCACGGGTTTCAACTACCCAGGTTTAAGGTATTCTTCATTCAGCTAAAACATGCATGTGGAACCTAGAGTATGATCAACCATGTGATCGGGAGACGTGTTCAAATATGTCTCAGTTTTCGTACCCTGGTACTCGGGTGCAACATTCCAGATGCTTTACTAACACTCTCCCGACTTGGAGAGTCAGTCTCTTTAACCTCCTGTTTGGCCCAGTTTGCAATTTCTGCGGAAGATGAACAGGAATAGGGAGAACCAATGAGAGACTAGCTGGAGGTGTCTGGACGGGCAAATTTAACTCTCATTTCCCACCAGGAAGAGGAATTAACCAAAGGCTCATCATGCCGTGCCGGAACCGGATTAGGGCCTGAAGCCATCCTGCGGTGTTGCGGCCAGCTCACAAGAAAGCGAGTTGAAGAAAGGAGCTCAGGGGCACTGTAATTCACAAACATGCAGAGTTATAAATGACAGCTATTGTCCAAAAATATATTGAAGTAAGGCTGCCAAGAGGACTTGAAAGCGGGGCAGAATTGCAGGAAACCGATTTCAGGAGGTAGACTGGAATTGCATTGAAAGCATAGGAAAAGAGGCAGAACGTCCACAATGATGCACTTGGCCAAAAAGGGCGTATGCGTTTTTTCCTGAATATATTCAGGAAAAAACCCATATGCCCTTTTTGGCCAACCAAGCAAACTTGCAAAGGAAATCTGCACTACAATGAAGTCTCACTTCCCCCCGGTCAAAAGGGCCATCTGAAAAAAGTGTAAAATCCAGAAAGGCAGGACAGGCCATGGAGAACTGGGAGCCTTGTTATGCTGATGGGCGGGATGTAAATTGCCAACAGACACTCGGGAGAAGTGTATGGTGTTTCCTGAAACATCTAAGAAACAAAGCAACAGAGCCTAGGGCACTTACACTTATGGTCCTATAGCTTAGGGAAATTAAAATCAAAAAGACACAGCCACCCCAAAGTTTGGGACGCCTCTGTTTACAAGAACCTCGTTTACCGTACAAGTTCAATATCACAGAAAGTGAAAAATGGATAAAGAACTTGTGGTACTTACGTACAATGCAGTATCACTCAGCAATGAAATCTATGTCATCAGGCCCGTAGCAGCATAATGAGTGGATTCAGGTACGATGATTCTAACTGAAATAAGTCACACAGAAAAAGAAACATCATAAGATATCACTAATACACGGAATGTAATCTTGGCTACACAGGAACTGAATTCCAAAACAGAACAGGGTCTCAAATTTAGAAAACCAACTTATGCTTGCTTAAGGGGAAAGGTGAGTTGGGGTGCTGCATAAAACCAGAGATTGAAATGAGCACAGATAATATTCTATAAGGCAAATATGGAATAGACCAGAGCTACTCCTTGCTCAACGAAATGGACTCAACACCCCATATTCAACGCCTAGGAATATACCTGCCTAGTAAGAATCATAAAAGCAATGGATTTATATATCTCTGTAAGAGAATGAAGAGTGTGTACAGCGGCATTAAAGCAGTGAAAATCAGCTAAATCCCATATTAAAAATAAATTTCTTAAGCAAAACACAATGACAGTGAAATAGAGAGCAATACTTAAGTAATTCATTCAAGGCTTCTGATGCAACCTGCATTTACCATATCTACACCCAGAGCTGGGTGACACATAAGGCTGGACACTTGGGGCTCATAAGATTGGTGAGGTTCAGTGAGCAAATGCAGACCCTTTGAAGTCATATTGCATGGTACCCATTCCATGGGTCTCAACTCTCCAGGTTTAAGGGATTCTTCCTTCAGCTAAAACATGCATGTGGAACCCAGAGTATGATCCACCGTGTGATCAAGAAACGTGTTCAAATATGTCTCACTTTTCGTTCCCTGGTACTCGGGTGCAACATTCCAGACGCTTTACTAACACTCTCCCGACTTGGAGAGTCAGTCCCTTTAACCTCCTGTTTGGCCCAGTTTGCAATTTCTGCGGAAGATGAACAGGAATAGCGAGAACCAATGAGAGACTAGTTGGAGGTGTCTGGACGGGCAAATTTAACTCTCATTTCCCACAGGGAAGAGCAATAAACCAAAGGCTCAGCATGCCGTGCCGGAACCAGATTAGGGCCTGAAGCAATCCTGCGGTGTTGTGGCCAGCTCACAAGAAAGCGAGTTGAAGAAAGGAGCTCAGGGGCACTGTAATTCACAAACCTGCAGAGTTATAAATGACAGCTATTGTCCGAAAATATACTGAAGTAGGGCTGCCAAGAGGACTTGAATGCGGGGCAGAATTGCAGGAAAACGATTTCAGGAGGAATCGGAATTGGATTCATTTAAAACACAGGAAAAGAGGCAGAACGTCGACAATGATGCACTTGGCCAAAAAGGGCGTATGTGTTTTTTCCTGAATATATTCAGGAAAAAACTCATACGCCCTTTTTGGCCAACCAAGCAAGCTTGCAAAGGAAATCTGCACTACAATGAAGTCTCACTTCCCCCCGGTCAAAAGGGCCATCTGAAAAAAGTGTAAAATCCAGAAAGGCAGAACAGGCCATGGAGAACAGGGAGCCTTGTTATGCTGATGGGTGGAATGTAAATTACCAACAGCCGCTCTGTAGAAGTGTATGGTGTTTCCTGAAACATCTAAAAAACAAAGCAACAGAGCCTAGGGCACTTCCACTTATGGTCCTATAGCTTAGGGAAATTAAAATCAAAAAGACACAGCCACCCCAAAGTTTGGCACGCCTCTGTTTACAAGAACCTCGTTTACCGTACAAGTTCAATATCACAGAAAGTGAAAAATGGATAAAGAACTTGTGGTACTTACGTACAATGCAGTATCACTCAGCAATGAAATCTATGTCATCAGGCCCGTAGCAGCATAATGAGTGGATTCAGGTACGATGATTCTAACTGAAATAAGTCACACAGAAAAAGAAACATCATAAGATATCACTAATACACGGAATGTAAACTTGGCTACACAGGAACTGAATTACAGAACAAAACAGGGTCTCAAATTTAGAAAACCAACTTATGCTTGCTTAAGGGGAAAGGTGAGTTGGGGTGCTGCATAAAACCAGAGATTGAAATGAGCACAGATGAAGTTCCTTAAGCCAAATATGGAATAGACAAGAGCTACTCCTTGCTCAACGAAATGGACTCAACACCCCATATTAAACGCCTAAGAATGTACCTGACTAGTAAGTATCTTAAAACCTATGGATTGCTATGTCTCCAAAAGAGAATCAAGCATGTGTACAGGGACATAAATGCAGCAGTGATAGGATTGGAGAGGTTCGGTGAGCAAATGAAGACCCTTTGAAGTCATATTGCATGGTACCCATTCCACGGGTCTCAACTCTCCAGGTTTAAGGTATTCTTCCTTCAGATAAAACATGCATGTGGAACCCAGAGTATGATCAACCACGTGATCGGGAGACGTGTTCAAATATGTCTCAGTTTTCCTCCCCTGGTACTCGGGTGCAACATTCCAGACGCTTTACTAACACTCTCCCGACTTGGAGAGTCAGCGCCTTTAACCTCCTGTTTGGCCCAGTTTGCAATTTCTGCGGAAGATGAACAGGAATAGGGAGAACCAATGAGAGACTAGCTGGAGGTGTCTGGACGGGCAAATTTAACTCTCATTTCCCACCAGGAAGAGGAATTAACCAAAGGCTCAGCGTGCCGTGCCGGAACCAGATTAGGGCCTGAAGCCATCCTGAGGTGTTGCGGCCAGCTCAAAAGAAAGTGAGTTGAAGAAAGGAGCTCAGGGGCACTGTAATTCACAAACCTGCAGAGTTATAAATGACAGCTATCGTCCAAAAATATACTGAAGTAAGGCTGCCAAGAGGACTTGAAAGCGGGGCAGAATTGCAGGAAACCGATTTCAGGAGGTAGACTGGAATTGCATTGAAAGCATAGGAAAAGAGGCAGAACGTCCACAATGATGCACTTGGCCAAAAAGGGCGTATGCGTTTTTCCCTGAATATATTCAGGAAAAAACGCATACGCCCTTTTTGGCCAACCAAGCAAGCTTGCAAAGGAAATCTGCACTACAATGAAGTCTCACATCCCCCTGGTCAAAAGGGCCATTTGAAAAAAGTGTAAAATCCAGAAAGCCACGACAGGCCATGGAGAACTGGGAGCCTTGTTATGCTGATGGGCGGGATGTAAATTGCCAACAGACACTCGGGAGAAGTGTATGGTGTTTCCTGAAACATCTAAAAAACAAAGCAACAGAGCCTAGGGCACTTCCACTTATGGTCCTATAGCTTAGGGAAATTAAAATCAAAAAGACACAGCCACCCCAAAGTTTGGGACGCCTCTGTTTACAAGAACCTCGTTTACAGTACAAGTTCAACATCGCAGAAAGTGAAAAATGGATAAAGAAGATGTGGTATTTACTTACAAAGCAATATCACTCAGCAATGAAATCTATGTCATCAGGCTCTTAGCAGCACAATGAGTGGATTCAGGTATGATGATTCTAACTGAAATAAGTCACACAGAAAAAGAAACATCATAAGATATCAGTAATACACGGAATGTAAACTTGGCTACACAGGAACTGAATTACAGAACAGAACAGGGTCTCAAATTTAGAAAACCAACTTATGCTTGCTTAAGAGGAAAGGTGAGTTGGGGTGCTGCATAAAACCAGAGATTGAAATGAGCACAGATAAAGTTCCTTAAGCCAAATATGGAATAGACAAGAGCTACTCCTTACTCAACGAAATGGACTCAACACCGCATATTAAACGCCTAAGAATGTACCTGACTAGTAAGTATCTTAAAACCTATGGATTGCTATGTCTCCGAAAGAGAATCAAGCATGTGTACAGGGGCATAAACGCAGCAGTGATAGGATTGGAGAGGTTCGGTGAGCAAATGAAGACCCTTTGAAGTCATATTGCATGGTACCCATTCCACGGGTTTCAACTACCCAGGTTTAAGGTATTCTTCCTTCAGCTAAAACATGCATGTGGAACCTAGAGTATGATCAACCATGTGATCGGGAGACGTGTTCAAATATATCTCAGTTTTCCTCCCCTGGTACTCGGGTGCAACATTCCAGACGCTTTACTAACACTCTCCCGACTTGGAGAATCTGTCCCTTTAACCTCCTGTTTGGCCCAGTTTGCAATTTCTGCGGAAGATGAAAAGGAATAGCGAGAACCAATGAGAGACTAGCTGGAGGTGGCTGGACGGGCAAATTTAACTCTCATTTCCCACCAGGAAGAGGAAATAACCAAAGGCTCAGCGTGCCGTGCCGGAACCAGATTAGGGCCTGAAGCCATCCTGCGGTGTTGCGGCCAGGTCACAAGAAAGCGAGTTGAAGAAAGGAGCTCAGGGGCACTGTAATTCACAAACCTGCACAGTTATAAATGACAGCTATCATCCAAAAATAGACTAAAGTAAGGCTGCCAAGAGGACTTGAAAGCGGGGCAGAATTGCAGGAAACCGATTTCAGGAGGTAGACTGGAATTGCATTGAAAGCATAGGAAAACAGGCAGAACGTCCACAATGATGCAATTGGCCAAAAAGGGCATATGCGTTTTTTCCTGAATATATTCAGGAAAAAACGCATACGCACTTTCTGGCCAACCAAGCAAACTTGCAAAGGAAATCTGCACTACAATGAAGTCTCACTTCCCCTCGGTCAAAAGGGCCATCTGAAAAAAGTGTAAAATCCAGAAAGGCAGAACAGGCCATGGAGAACAGGGAGCCTTGTTATGCTGATGGGTGGAATGTAAATTACCAACAGCCGCTCTGTAGAAGTGTATGGTGTTTCCTGAAACATCTAAAAAACAAAGCAACAGAGCCTAGGGCACTTCCACTTATGGTCCTATAGCTTAGGGAAATTAAAATCAAAAAGACACAGCCACCCCAAAGTTTGGCACGCCTCTGTTTACAAGAACCTCGTTTACCGTACAAGTTCAATATCACAGAAAGTGAAAAATGGATAAAGAACTTGTGGTACTTACGTACAATGCAGTATCACTCAGCAATGAAATCTATGTCATCAGGCCCGTAGCAGCATAATGAGTGGATTCAGGTACGATGATTCTAACTGAAATAAGTCACACAGAAAAAGAAACATCATAAGATATCACTAATACACGGAATGTAAACTTGGCTACACAGGAACTGAATTACAGAACAGAACAGGGTCTCAAATTTAGAAAACCAACTTATGCTTGCTTAAGAGGAAAGGTGAGTTGGGGTGCTGCATAAAACCAGAGATTGAAATGAGCACAGATGAAGTTCCTTAAGCCAAATATGGAATAGACAAGAGCTACTCCTTGCTCAACGAAATGGACTCAACACCCCATATTAAACGCCTAAGAATGTACCTGACTAGTAAGTATCTTAAAACCTATGGATTGCTATGTCTCCAAAAGAGAATCAAGCATGTGTACAGGGACATAAATGCAGCAGTGATAGGATTGGAGAGGTTCGGTGAGCAAATGAAGACCCTTTGAAGTCATATTGCATGGTACCCATTCCACAGGTCTCAACTCTCCAGGTTTAAGGTATTCTTCCTTCAGATAAAACATGCATGTGGAACCCAGAGTATGATCAACCACGTGATCGGGAGACGTGTTCAAATATGTCTCAGTTTTCCTCCCCTGGTACTCGGGTGCAACATTCCAGACGCTTTACTAACACTCTCCCGACTTGGAGAGTCAGCGCCTTTAACCTCCTGTTTGGCCCAGTTTGCAATTTCTGCGGAAGATGAACAGGAATAGGGAGAACCAATGAGAGACTAGCTGGAGGTGTCTGGACGGGCAAATTTAACTCTCATTTCCCACCAGGAAGAGGAAATAACCAAAGGCTCAGCGTGCCGTGCCGGAACCAGATTAGGGCCTGAAGCCATCCTGAGGTGTTGCGGCCAGCTCAAAAGAAAGTGAGTTGAAGAAAGGAGCTCAGGGGCACTGTAATTCACAAACCTGCAGAGTTATAAATGACAGCTATCGTCCAAAAATATACTGAAGTAAGGCTGCCAAGAGGACTTGAAAGCGGGGCAGAATTGCAGGAAACCGATTTCAGGAGGTAGACTGGAATTGCATTGAAAGCATAGGAAAAGAGGCAGAACGTCCACAATGATGCACTTGGCCAAAAAGGGCGTATGCGTTTTTCCCTGAATATATTCAGGAAAAAACGCATACGCCCTTTTTGGCCAACCAAGCAAGCTTGCAAAGGAAATCTGCACTACAATGAAGTCTCACTTCCCCCCGGTCAAAAGGGCCATCTGAAAAAAGTGTAAAATCCAGAAAGGCAGCACAGGCCATGGAGAACTGGGAGCCTTGTTATGCTGATGGGCGGGATATAAATTGCCAACAGACACTCGGGAGAAGTGTATGGTGTTTCCTGAAACATCTAAAAAACAAAGCAACAGAGCCTAGGGCACTTCCACTTATGGTCCTATAGCTTAGGGAAATTAAAATCAAAAAGACACAGCCACCCCAAAGTTTGGGACGCCTCTGTTTACAAGAACCTCGTTTACAGTACAAGTTCAACATCGCAGAAAGTGAAAAATGGATAAAGAACTTGTGGTATTTACTTACAAAGCAATATCACTCAGCAATGAAATCTATGTCATCAGGCTCTTAGCAGCACAATGAGTGGATTCAGGTATGATGATTCTAACTGAAATAAGTCACACAGAAAAAGAAACATCATAAGATATCAGTAATACACGGAATGTAAACTTGGCTACACAGGAACTGAATTACAGAACAGAACAGGGTCTCAAATTTAGAAAACCAACTTATGCTTGCTTAAGAGGAAAGGTGAGTTGGGGTGCTGCATAAAACCAGAGATTGAAATGAGCACAGATAAAGTTCCTTAAGCCAAATATGGAATAGACAAGAGCTACTCCTTACTCAACGAAATGGACTCAACACCGCATATTAAACGCCTAAGAATGTACCTGACTAGTAAGTATCTTAAAACCTATGGATTGCTATGTCTCCGAAAGAGAATCAAGCATGTGTACAGGGGCATAAACGCAGCAGTGATAGGATTGGAGAGGTTCGGTGAGCAAATGAAGACCCTTTGAAGTCATATTGCATGGTACCCATTCCACGGGTTTCAACTACCCAGGTTTAAGGTATTCTTCATTCAGCTAAAACATGCATGTGGAACCTAGAGTATGATCAACCATGTGATCGGGAGACGTGTTCAAATATGTCTCAGTTTTCGTACCCTGGTACTCGGGTGCAACATTCCAGATGCTTTACTAACACTCTCCCGACTTGGAGAGTCAGTCTCTTTAACCTCCTGTTTGGCCCAGTTTGCAATTTCTGCGGAAGATGAACAGGAATAGGGAGAACCAATGAGAGACTAGCTGGAGGTGTCTGGACGGGCAAATTTAACTCTCATTTCCCACCAGGAAGAGGAATTAACCAAAGGCTCATCATGCCGTGCCGGAACCGGATTAGGGCCTGAAGCCATCCTGCGGTGTTGCGGCCAGCTCACAAGAAAGCGAGTTGAAGAAAGGAGCTCAGGGGCACTGTAATTCACAAACATGCAGAGTTATAAATGACAGCTATTGTCCAAAAATATATTGAAGTAAGGCTGCCAAGAGGACTTGAAAGCGGGGCAGAATTGCAGGAAACCGATTTCAGGAGGTAGACTGGAATTGCATTGAAAGCATAGGAAAAGAGGCAGAACGTCCACAATGATGCACTTGGCCAAAAAGGGCGTATGCGTTTTTTCCTGAATAGATTCAGGAAAAAACCCATATGCCCTTTTTGGCCAACCAAGCAAACTTGCAAAGGAAATCTGCACTACAATGAAGTCTCACTTCCCCCCGGTCAAAAGGGCCATCTGAAAAAAGTGTAAAATCCAGAAAGGCAGGACAGGCCATGGAGAACTGGGAGCCTTGTTATGCTGATGGGCGGGATGTAAATTGCCAACAGACACTCGGGAGAAGTGTATGGTGTTTCCTGAAACATCTAAGAAACAAAGCAACAGAGCCTAGGGCACTTACACTTATGGTCCTATAGCTTAGGGAAATTAAAATCAAAAAGACACAGCCACCCCAAAGTTTGGGACGCCTCTGTTTACAAGAACCTCGTTTACCGTACAAGTTCAATATCACAGAAAGTGAAAAATGGATAAAGAACTTGTGGTACTTACGTACAATGCAGTATCACTCAGCAATGAAATCTATGTCATCAGGCCCGTAGCAGCATAATGAGTGGATTCAGGTACGATGATTCTAACTGAAATAAGTCACACAGAAAAAGAAACATCATAAGATATCACTAATACACGGAATGTAATCTTGGCTACACAGGAACTGAATTCCAAAACAGAACAGGGTCTCAAATTTAGAAAACCAACTTATGCTTGCTTAAGGGGAAAGGTGAGTTGGGGTGCTGCATAAAACCAGAGATTGAAATGAGCACAGATAATATTCTATAAGGCAAATATGGAATAGACCAGAGCTACTCCTTGCTCAACGAAATGGACTCAACACCCCATATTCAACGCCTAGGAATATACCTGCCTAGTAAGAATCATAAAAGCAATGGATTTATATATCTCTGTAAGAGAATGAAGAGTGTGTACAGCGGCATTAAAGCAGTGAAAATCAGCTAAATCCCATATTAAAAATAAATTTCTTAAGCAAAACACAATGACAGTGAAATAGAGAGCAATACTTAAGTAATTCATTCAAGGCTTCTGATGCAACCTGCATTTACCATATCTACACCCAGAGCTGGGTGACACATAAGGCTGGACACTTGGGGCTCATAAGATTGGTGAGGTTCGGTGAGCAAATGCAGACCCTTTGAAGTCATATTGCATGGTACCCATTCCATGGGTCTCAACTCTCCAGGTTTAAGGGATTCTTCCTTCAGCTAAAACATGCATGTGGAACCCAGAGTATGATCAACCATGTGATCGGGAGACGTGTTCAAATATGTCTCAGTTTTCCTCCCCTGGTATTCGGGTGCAACATTCCAGACGCTTTACTAACACTCTCCCGACTTGGAGAGTCAGTCTCTTTAACCTCCTGTTTGGCCCAGTTTGCAATTTCTGCGGAAGATGAACAGGAATAGGGAGAACCAATGAGAGACTAGCTGGAGGTGTCTGGACGGGCAAATTTAACTCTCATTTCCCACCAGGAAGAGGAATTAACCAAAGGCTCAGCATGCCTTGCCAGAACCGGATTAGGGCCTGAAGCCATCCTGCGGTGTTGCGGCCAGCTCACAAGAAAGCGAGTTGAAGAAAGGAGCTCAGGGGCCCTGTAATTCACAAACCTGCAGAGTTATAAATGACAGCTATTGTCCAAAAATATATTGAAGTAAGGCTGCCAAGAGGACTTGAAAGCGGGGCAGAATTGCAGGAAACCGATTTCAGGAGGTAGACTGGAATTGCATTGAAAGCATAGGAAAAGAGGCAGAACGTCAACAATGATGCACTTGGCCAAAAAGGGCGTATGCGTTTTTTCCTGAATATATTCAGGAAAAAACGCATATGCCCTTTTTGGCCAACCAAGCAAACTTGCAAATGAAATCTGCACTACAATGAAGTCTCACTTCCCCCCGGTCAAAAGGGCCATCTGAAAAAAGTGTAAAATCCAGAAAGGCAGGACAAGCCATGGAGAACTGGGAGCCTTGTTATGCTGATGGGCGGGATGTAAATTGCCAACAGACACTCAGGAGAAGTGTATGGTGTTTCCTGAAACATCTAAGAAACAAAGCAACAGAGCCTAGGGCACTTCCACTTATGGTCCTATAGCTTAGGGAAATTAAAATCAAAAAGACACAGCCACCCCAAAGTTTGGGACGCCTCTGTTTACAAGAACCTCGTTTACCGTACAAGTTCAATATCACAGAAAGTGAAAAATGGATAAAGAACTTGTGGTACTTACGTACAATGCAGTATCACTCAGCAATGAAATCTATGTCATCAGGCCCGTAGCAGCATAATGAGTGGATTCAGGTACGATGATTCTAACTGAAATAAGTCACACAGAAAAAGAAACATCATAAGATATCACTAATACACGGAATGTAAACTTGGCTACACAGGAACTGAATTCCAAAACAGAACAGGGTCTCAAATTTAGAAAACCAACTTATGCTTGCTTAAGGGGAAAGGTGAGTTGGGGTGCTGCATAAAACCAGAGATTGAAATGAGCACAGATAATATTCTATAAGGCAAATATGGAATAGACCAGAGCTACTCCTTGCTCAACGAAATGGACTCAACACCCCATATTCAACGCCTAGGAATATACCTGCCTAGTAAGAATCATAAAAGCAATGGATTTATATATCTCTGTAAGAGAATGAAGAGTGTGTACAGCGGCATTAAAGCAGTGAAAATCAGCTAAATCTCATATTAAAAATAAATTTCTTAAGCAAAACACAATGACAGTGAAATAGAGAGCAATACTTAAGTAATTCATTCAAGGCTTCTGATGCAACCTGCATTTACCATATCTACACCCAGAGCTGGGTGACACATAAGGCTGGACACTTGGGGCTCATAAGATTGGTGAGGTTCGGTGAGCAAATGCAGACCCTTTGAAGTCATATTGCATGGTACCCATTCCATGGGTCTCAACTCTCCAGGTTTAAGGGATTCTTCCTTCAGCTAAAACATGCATGTGGAACCCAGAGTATGATCCACCGTGTGATCAAGAAACGTGTTCAAATATGTCTCACTTTTCGTTCCCTGGTACTCGGGTGCAACATTCCAGACGCTTTACTAACACTCTCCCGACTTGGAGAGTCAGTCCCTTTAACCTCCTGTTTGGCCCAGTTTGCAATTTCTGCGGAAGATGAACAGGAATAGCGAGAACCAATGAGAGACTAGTTGGAGGTGTCTGGACGGGCAAATTTAACTCTCATTTCCCACAGGGAAGAGCAATAAACCAAAGGCTCAGCATGCCGTGCCGGAACCAGATTAGGGCCTGAAGCAATCCTGCGGTGTTGTGGCCAGCTCACAAGAAAGCGAGTTGAAGAAAGGAGCTCAGGGGCACTGTAATTCACAAACCTGCAGAGTTATAAATGACAGCTATTGTCCGAAAATATACTGAAGTAGGGCTGCCAAGAGGACTTGAATGCGGGGCAGAATTGCAGGAAAACGATTTCAGGAGGAATCGGAATTGGATTCATTTAAAACACAGGAAAAGAGGCAGAACGTCGACAATGATGCACTTGGCCAAAAAGGGCGTATGTGTTTTTTCCTGAATATATTCAGGAAAAAACTCATACGCCCTTTTTGGCCAACCAAGCAAGCTTGCAAAGGAAATCTGCACTACAATGAAGTCTCACTTCCCCCCGGTCAAAAGGGCCATCTGAAAAAAGTGTAAAATCCAGAAAGGCAGAACAGGCCATGGAGAACAGGGAGCCTTGTTATGCTGATGGGTGGAATGTAAATTACCAACAGCCGCTCTGTAGAAGTGTATGGTGTTTCCTGAAACATCTAAAAAACAAAGCAACAGAGCCTAGGGCACTTCCACTTATGGTCCTATAGCTTAGGGAAATTAAAATCAAAAAGACACAGCCACCCCAAAGTTTGGCACGCCTCTGTTTACAAGAACCTCGTTTACCGTACAAGTTCAATATCACAGAAAGTGAAAAATGGATAAAGAACTTGTGGTACTTACGTACAATGCAGTATCACTCAGCAATGAAATCTATGTCATCAGGCCCGTAGCAGCATAATGAGTGGATTCAGGTACGATGATTCTAACTGAAATAAGTCACACAGAAAAAGAAACATCATAAGATATCACTAATACACGGAATGTAAACTTGGCTACACAGGAACTGAATTACAGAACAGAACAGGGTCTCAAATTTAGGAAACCAACTTATGCTTGCTTAAGAGGAAAGGTGAGTTGGGGTGCTGCATAAAACCAGAGATTGAAATGAGCACAGATGAAGTTCCTTAAGCCAAATATGGAATAGACAAGAGCTACTCCTTGCTCAACGAAATGGACTCAACACCCCATATTAAACGCCTAAGAATGTACCTGACTAGTAAGTATCTTAAAACCTATGGATTGCTATGTCTCCAAAAGAGAATCAAGCATGTGTACAGGGACATAAATGCAGCAGTGATAGGATTGGAGAGGTTCGGTGAGCAAATGAAGACCCTTTGAAGTCATATTGCATGGTACCCATTCCACGGGTCTCAACTCTCCAGGTTTAAGGTATTCTTCCTTCAGATAAAACATGCATGTGGAACCCAGAGTATGATCAACCACGTGATCGGGAGACGTGTTCAAATATGTCTCAGTTTTCCTCCCCTGGTACTCGGGTGCAACATTCCAGACGCTTTACTAACACTCTCCCGACTTGGAGAGTCAGCGCCTTTAACCTCCTGTTTGGCCCAGTTTGCAATTTCTGCGGAAGATGAACAGGAATAGGGAGAACCAATGAGAGACTAGCTGGAGGTGTCTGGACGGGCAAATTTAACTCTCATTTCCCACCAGGAAGAGGAATTAACCAAAGGCTCAGCGTGCCGTGCCGGAACCAGATTAGGGCCTGAAGCCATCCTGAGGTGTTGCGGCCAGCTCAAAAGAAAGTGAGTTGAAGAAAGGAGCTCAGGGGCACTGTAATTCACAAACCTGCAGAGTTATAAATGACAGCTATCGTCCAAAAATATACTGAAGTAAGGCTGCCAAGAGGACTTGAAAGCGGGGCAGAATTGCAGGAAACCGATTTCAGGAGGTAGACTGGAATTGCATTGAAAGCATAGGAAAAGAGGCAGAACGTCCACAATGATGCACTTGGCCAAAAAGGGCGTATGCGTTTTTCCCTGAATATATTCAGGAAAAAACGCATACGCCCTTTTTGGCCAACCAAGCAAGCTTGCAAAGGAAATCTGCACTACAATGAAGTCTCACATCCCCCTGGTCAAAAGGGCCATTTGAAAAAAGTGTAAAATCCAGAAAGCCACGACAGGCCATGGAGAACTGGGAGCCTTGTTATGCTGATGGGCGGGATGTAAATTGCCAACAGACACTCGGGAGAAGTGTATGGTGTTTCCTGAAACATCTAAAAAACAAAGCAACAGAGCCTAGGGCACTTCCACTTATGGTCCTATAGCTTAGGGAAATTAAAATCAAAAAGACACAGCCACCCCAAAGTTTGGGACGCCTCTGTTTACAAGAACCTCGTTTACAGTACAAGTTCAACATCGCAGAAAGTGAAAAATGGATAAAGAAGATGTGGTATTTACTTACAAAGCAATATCACTCAGCAATGAAATCTATGTCATCAGGCTCTTAGCAGCACAATGAGTGGATTCAGGTATGATGATTCTAACTGAAATAAGTCACACAGAAAAAGAAACATCATAAGATATCAGTAATACACGGAATGTAAACTTGGCTACACAGGAACTGAATTACAGAACAGAACAGGGTCTCAAATTTAGAAAACCAACTTATGCTTGCTTAAGAGGAAAGGTGAGTTGGGGTGCTGCATAAAACCAGAGATTGAAATGAGCACAGATAAAGTTCCTTAAGCCAAATATGGAATAGACAAGAGCTACTCCTTACTCAACGAAATGGACTCAACACCGCATATTAAACGCCTAAGAATGTACCTGACTAGTAAGTATCTTAAAACCTATGGATTGCTATGTCTCCGAAAGAGAATCAAGCATGTGTACAGGGGCATAAACGCAGCAGTGATAGGATTGGAGAGGTTCGGTGAGCAAATGAAGACCCTTTGAAGTCATATTGCATGGTACCCATTCCACGGGTTTCAACTACCCAGGTTTAAGGTATTCTTCCTTCAGCTAAAACATGCATGTGGAACCTAGAGTATGATCAACCATGTGATCGGGAGACGTGTTCAAATATATCTCAGTTTTCCTCCCCTGGTACTCGGGTGCAACATTCCAGACGCTTTACTAACACTCTCCCGACTTGGAGAATCTGTCCCTTTAACCTCCTGTTTGGCCCAGTTTGCAATTTCTGCGGAAGATGAAAAGGAATAGCGAGAACCAATGAGAGACTAGCTGGAGGTGGCTGGACGGGCAAATTTAACTCTCATTTCCCACCAGGAAGAGGAAATAACCAAAGGCTCAGCGTGCCGTGCCGGAACCAGATTAGGGCCTGAAGCCATCCTGCGGTGTTGCGGCCAGGTCACAAGAAAGCGAGTTGAAGAAAGGAGCTCAGGGGCACTGTAATTCACAAACCTGCACAGTTATAAATGACAGCTATCATCCAAAAATAGACTAAAGTAAGGCTGCCAAGAGGACTTGAAAGCGGGGCAGAATTGCAGGAAACCGATTTCAGGAGGTAGACTGGAATTGCATTGAAAGCATAGGAAAACAGGCAGAACGTCCACAATGATGCAATTGGCCAAAAAGGGCATATGCGTTTTTTCCTGAATATATTCAGGAAAAAACGCATACGCACTTTCTGGCCAACCAAGCAAACTTGCAAAGGAAATCTGCACTACAATGAAGTCTCACTTCCCCTCGGTCAAAAGGGCCATTTGAAAAAAGTGTAAAATCCAGAAAGGCAGGACAGGCCATGGAGAACTGGGAGCCTTGTTATGCTGATGGGCGGGATGTAAATTGCCAACAGACACTCGGGAGAAGTGTATGGTGTTTCCTGAAACATCTAAAAAACAAAGCAACAGAGCCTAGGGCACTTCCACTTATGGTCCTATAGCTTAGGGAAATTAAAATCAAAAAGACACAGCCACCCCAAAGTTTGGGACGCCTCTGTTTACAAGAACCTCCTTTACCGTACAAGTTCAATATCACAGAAAGTGAAAAATGGATAAAGAACTTGTGGTATTTACTTACAAAGCAATATCACTCAGCAATGAAATCTATGTCATCAGGCCCGTAGCAGCACAATGAGTGGTTTCAGGTATGATGATTCTAACTGAAATAAGTCACACAGAAAAAGAAACATCATAAGATATCAGTAATACACGGAATGTAAACTTGGCTACACAGGAACTGAATTACAGAAAAGAACAGGGTCGCAAATTTAGAAAACCAACTTATGCTTGCTTAAGGGGAAAGGTGAGTTGGGGTGCTGCATAAAACCAGAGATTGAAATGAGCACAGATGAAGTTCCTTAAGCCAAATATGGAATAGACAAGAGCTACTCCTTGCTCAACGAAATGGACTCAACACCCCATATTAAACGCCTAAGAATGTACCTGACTAGTAAGTATCTTAAAACCTATGGATTGCTATGTCTCCAAAAGAGAATCAAGCATGTGTACAGGGACATAAATGCAGCAGTGATAGGATTGGAGAGGTTCGGTGAGCAAATGAAGACCCTTTGAAGTCATATTGCATGGTACCCATTCCACGGGTCTCAACTCTCCAGGTTTAAGGTATTCTTCCTTCAGATAAAACATGCATGTGGAACCCAGAGTATGATCAACCACGTGATCGGGAGACGTGTTCAAATATGTCTCAGTTTTCCTCCCCTGGTACTCGGGTGCAACATTCCAGACGCTTTACTAACACTCTCCCGACTTGGAGAGTCAGCGCCTTTAACCTCCTGTTTGGCCCAGTTTGCAATTTCTGCGGAAGATGAACAGGAATAGGGAGAACCAATGAGAGACTAGCTGGAGGTGTCTGGACGGGCAAATTTAACTCTCATTTCCCACCAGGAAGAGGAATTAACCAAAGGCTCAGCGTGCCGTGCCGGAACCAGATTAGGGCCTGAAGCCATCCTGAGGTGTTGCGGCCAGCTCAAAAGAAAGTGAGTTGAAGAAAGGAGCTCAGGGGCACTGTAATTCACAAACCTGCAGAGTTATAAATGACAGCTATCGTCCAAAAATATACTGAAGTAAGGCTGCCAAGAGGACTTGAAAGCGGGGCAGAATTGCAGGAAACCGATTTCAGGAGGTAGACTGGAATTGCATTGAAAGCATAGGAAAAGAGGCAGAACGTCCACAATGATGCACTTGGCCAAAAAGGGCGTATGCGTTTTTCCCTGAATATATTCAGGAAAAAACGCATACGCCCTTTTTGGCCAACCAAGCAAGCTTGCAAAGGAAATCTGCACTACAATGAAGTCTCACTACCCCCTGGTCAAAAGGGCCATTTGAAAAAAGTGTAAAATCCAGAAAGCCACGACAGGCCATGGAGAACTGGGAGCCTTGTTATGCTGATGGGCGGGATGTAAATTGCCAACAGACACTCGGGAGAAGTGTATGGTGTTTCCTGAAACATCTAAAAAACAAAGCAACAGAGCCTAGGGCACTTCCACTTATGGTCCTATAGCTTAGGGAAATTAAAATCAAAAAGACACAGCCACCCCAAAGTTTGGGACGCCTCTGTTTACAAGAACCTCGTTTACAGTACAAGTTCAACATCGCAGAAAGTGAAAAATGGATAAAGAAGATGTGGTATTTACTTACAAAGCAATATCACTCAGCAATGAAATCTATGTCATCAGGCTCTTAGCAGCACAATGAGTGGATTCAGGTATGATGATTCTAACTGAAATAAGTCACACAGAAAAAGAAACATCATAAGATATCAGTAATACACGGAATGTAAACTTGGCTACACAGGAACTGAATTACAGAACAGAACAGGGTCTCAAATTTAGAAAACCAACTTATGCTTGCTTAAGAGGAAAGGTGAGTTGGGGTGCTGCATAAAACCAGAGATTGAAATGAGCACAGATAAAGTTCCTTAAGCCAAATATGGAATAGACAAGAGCTACTCCTTACTCAACGAAATGGACTCAACACCGCATATTAAACGCCTAAGAAGGTACCTGACTAGTAAGTATCTTAAAACCTATGGATTGCTATGTCTCCGAAAGAGAATCAAGCATGTGTACAGGGGCATAAACGCAGCAGTGATAGGATTGGAGAGGTTCGGTGAGCAAATGAAGACCCTTTGAAGTCATATTGCATGGTACCCATTCCACGGGTTTCAACTACCCAGGTTTAAGGTATTCTTCCTTCAGCTAAAACATGCATGTGGAACCTAGAGTATGATCAACCATGTGATCGGGAGACGTGTTCAAATATATCTCAGTTTTCCTCCCCTGGTACTCGGGTGCAACATTCCAGACGCTTTACTAACACTCTCCCGACTTGGAGAATCTGTCCCTTTAACCTCCTGTTTGGCCCAGTTTGCAATTTCTGCGGAAGATGAAAAGGAATAGCGAGAACCAATGAGAGACTAGCTGGAGGTGGCTGGACGGGCAAATTTAACTCTCATTTCCCACCAGGAAGAGGAAATAACCAAAGGCTCAGCGTGCCGTGCCGGAACCAGATTAGGGCCTGAAGCCATCCTGCGGTGTTGCGGCCAGGTCACAAGAAAGCGAGTTGAAGAAAGGAGCTCAGGGGCACTGTAATTCACAAACCTGCACAGTTATAAATGACAGCTATCATCCAAAAATAGACTAAAGTAAGGCTGCCAAGAGGACTTGAAAGCGGGGCAGAATTGCAGGAAACCGATTTCAGGAGGTAGACAGGAATTGCATTGAAAGCATAGGAAAACAGGCAGAACGTCCACAATGATGCACTTGGCCAAAAAGTGCATATGCGTTTTTTCCTGAATATATTCAGGAAAAAACGCATACGCACTTTCTGGCCAACCAAGCAAACTTGCAAAGGAAATCTGCACTACAATGAAGTCTCACTTCCCCTCGGTCAAAAGGGCCATTTGAAAAAAGTGTAAAATCCAGAAAGGCAGGACAGGCCATGGAGAACTGGGAGCCTTGTTATGCTGATGGGCGGGATGTAAATTGCCAACAGACACTCGGGAGAAGTGTATGGTGTTTCCTGAAACATCTAAAAAACAAAGCAACAGAGCCTAGGGCACTTCCACTTATGGTCCTATAGATTAGGGAAATTAAAATCAAAAAGACACAGCCACCCCAAAGTTTGGGACGCCTCTGTTTACAAGAACCTCCTTTACCGTACAAGTTCAATATCACAGAAAGTGAAAAATGGATAAAGAACTTGTGGTATTTACTTACAAAGCAATATCACTCAGCAATGAAATCTATGTCATCAGGCCCGTAGCAGCACAATGAGTGGTTTCAGGTATGATGATTCTAACTGAAATAAGTCACACAGAAAAAGAAACATCATAAGATATCAGTAATACACGGAATGTAAACTTGGCTACACAGGAACTGAATTACAGAACAGAACAGGGTCTCAAATTTAGAAAACCAACTTATGCTTGCTTAAGGGGAAAGGTGAGTTGGGGTGCTGCATAAAAGCAGAGATTGAAATGAGCACAGATAAAGTTCCTTAAGCCAAATATGGAATAAACAAGAGCTACTCCTTGCTCAACGAAATGGACTCAACACCGCATATTAAACGCCTAAGAATGTACCTGACTAGTAAGTATCTTAAAACCTATAGATTGCTATGTCTCCAAAAGAGAATCAAGCGTGTGTACAGGGGCATAAACGCAGCAGTGATAGGATTGGATAGGTTCGGTGAGCAAATGAAGACCCTTTGAACTCATATTGCATGGTACCCATTCCACGGGTTTCAACTACCCAGGTTTAAGGTATTCTTCATTCAGCTAAAACATGCATGTGGAACCTAGAGTATGATCAACCATGTGATCGGGAGACGTGTTCAAATATGTCTCAGTTTTCGTACCCTGGTACTCGGGTGCAACATTCCAGATGCTTTACTAACACTCTCCCGACTTGGAGAGTCAGTCTCTTTAACCTCCTGTTTGGCCCAGTTTGCAATTTCTGCGGAAGATGAACAGGAATAGCGAGAACCAATGAGAGACTAGCTGGAGGTGTCTGGACGGGCAAATTTAACTCTCATTTCCCACCAGGAAGAGGAATTAACCAAAGGCTCAGCATGCCGTGCCGGAACCGGATTAGGGCCTGAAGCCATCCTGCGGTGTTGCGGCCAGCTCACAAGAAAGCGAGTTGAAGAAAGGAGCTCAGGGGCACTGTAATTCACAAACCTGCAGAGTTATAAATGACAGCTATTGTCCAAAAATATATTGAAGTAAGGCTGCCAAGAGGACTTGAAAGCGGGGCAGAATTGCAGGAAACCGATTTCAGGAGGTAGACTGGAATTGCATTGAAAGCATAGGAAAAGAGGCAGAACGTCCACAATGATGCACTTGGCCAAAAAGGGCGTATGCGTTTTTTCCTGAATATATTCAGGAAAAAACGCATACGCCCTTTTTGGCCAACCAAGCAAACTTGCAAAGGAAATCTGCACTACAATGAAGTCTCACTTCCCCCCGGTCAAAAGGGCCATCTGAAAAAAGTGTAAAATCCAGAAAGGCAGGACAGGCCATGGAGAACTGGGAGCCTTGTTATGCTGATGGGCAGGATGTAAATTGCCAACAGACACTCAGGAGAAGTGTATGGTGTTTCCTGAAACATCTAAAAAACAAAGCAACAGAGCCTAGGGCACTTCCACTTATGGTCCTATAGCTTAGGGAAATTAAAATCAAAAAGACACAGCCACCCCATAATTTGGGACGGCTCTTTTTACAGGAATCTGTTCTGCGGCACAAGTTAAATATCTCAGAGAGCAAATAATGGATAAAGAAGTTGCGGTACTTATGTACAACAGAATACCACTCAGCAATGAAATCTATGTCACCAGGCCCGTACCAGCATAATGAGTGGATTGAGGCACGATGATTCTAAGTGAAATAAGTCACACAGAAAAAGAAACATCATAAGGTATCACTAATACACGGAATGTGAACTTGGCTACACATGAACTGAATTACAAAACAGAACATGGTCTCAAATTTAGAAAACCAACTTATGCTTGCTTAAGGGGAAGGTGAGTTGGGGTGCTGCATAAAAGCAGAGTTTGAAATTAGCACAGATACCGTTCCATAAGCCAAATATTTAATAGACAAGACCTACCCCTTGCTCAACGAAATGGATTCAACAATGAGGTATCACCTCACACCTTGTAGAATAGGCATCATTGAAAATCTACAAACAAAAAATGCTGGAAAGGGTGTGGAGAAAAGGAACCCTCTTCCACTATTGTTGGGAATATAAATTGATACAGTCATTATGGAGAACAATATAGAATTTCTTAAGAAACTAACAATAGAATTACCATATGATACAGCAATCCCAGTACTGGACATATACCCAGACAAAACCATAAATCAAAAAGAGTCATTCACCGCAATGTTCATTGCATCACTATTTACAATATCGAGGTAATGGAAGCAACCTAAATGCCCACAGACAGACGAATGCATAAAGCTGTGGTACATATATAAAATGGAATATTACTAAGCCATGAAAAGGAATGAAATTGGGTCATTTGTAGAGACGTCGATGGATCTAGAGACTGTCATACAGAGTGAAGTAAGTTAGAAAGAGAAAAACAAATCTTGTATATTCATGCATATATGTGGAACCTAGAAAAACTGTACAGATTAACCATTTTGCAAGGCATAAATAGAGCAACAGATGTAGACAACAAACGTATGGACAACAAGGGGGGAAAGCTGTTGGGGGGGTGGTGGTGGGAGGAGTTGAGAGACTGGGATTGGCATGTATACATTTATATGTATAAAATAGATAACCAATAAGAACCTGCTGTATAAAAATATAAAATAAAATTCAAAATTAAAAAGAAATAAAATTTAAAAAATAAAACAGAAAAAACAATTATTCCCTGCACATACATGTATTTATATGAATAAATTATTTCCATGCTTATATCTGTAAATACAAAAAAGAGGAATAAAATCTACCTTGAACCAAAAACGAAAAAGAGAAAAAAACACAGAACCCACCAGTTACACAGAGGAAAACCGTATCAGGGCACTTGCTCCAGTTGTAAACAATTCTGAAGTTGGTCAGTGGTGGGGAATCATCTCCCATTCAGCCAGCAGCCCCCACGCAACAAGCGTCCTCATTGCAAAGCTGGGGCACCGTGCCGAGGCATCTGTGAGTAACCGTGATCTGAGCCCCAGGCCAGTTGTTGCTGAACTATTCCCACCCGTCCCAGGTAAAACACCTGAATATATACAAGGACTTGAAAGCCTAGAGGAAGGGCCATAGAGCCACACGAGTGACAGCATGCCAGCCGACTTGGTGCCTGCAGGCCAGCCAGGATGGTCCTGGCCCTGGGTGCTCTTCTGGAAGATTTCCATTTCCCTGCCTGAGATACCCATCCTGTCCCTGCCCCCACTGCTTTTTTCCTTCCTCACTTCTGCCCAGGGAGAAATTCCAGCAGCAGGTATGGGTGACACATCCTCTTCTTTAGCAGGTGGCAGCTTGGCAACTGCTGCAGAAAGTCCAGCAGAGCCCCACTCACACTGGGCCACCCACAAAGCCGTGGCCTCTCACTCCCTCCCACCAGCCCAGCCCCGAGACTGCTGACAGGGCAAAGAAAATGGTGTCAGGCACGGCTGCAGGGGCTCTTGCTGCCTGGAGTGGTATTTATATTGATCTCAACCCAGGCACACCTGGGGAGGGCTGGCCGGCACGGTAAGGCTGCCCAGGTCAGCCAATCATCACCCCTCAGGGACTCACAGTTGCAGAAAATGGAACTTGCTGAACCGGCCAGGTCCAAGGAACAGGTGTGGGCTCCTGAGAGTCAGGATAGACAAGGGGCTGCAGCTTTGGCTTGTTTTCTAATCATTTTATCTGGCCCATGAGTGGGAGACAACTTCAAGAAAACCCTCTCCTAATGAGAGGAACCCAGGAGTCAGGGAGAGGAGGGGTGGGTGGTGGTTGGAGACAGAGGCCTGGTGCCCCGGGTGCAGTGGAAGTCTCTGGAAGACCAGGTGGAGGGAGGCCTCACGGAGTGATGCCCAGGGTCACAGACCTGTCGCAGCTGCTGTTTGTTAGTTCAAGTCCTGCTCTGAGGTGCTCTGTGTCAGCTCTGAGTGACAGGTGAGCTGGGGGTGCTCTGCAATGAGGGCTATGTGCACGGTTCCTGTGTGCCCAGCCCTGCCACGGTACCTGCAAGGGTAGCTCTGTATCCTGGGAGGGGCCTGATCACAAGAGCCCCGTGGGCTGGGGTGGGGGTGGGGTACCTGCCCATGTGAGCTCCATAGTCTGGGATTGGTCTGACCACGAGAGCCCCATGGGCTGCTGGGGACCTGGTAAAGGATGTCAGGACAGTCAGTGAAGCCACTGAGGATATACCTCCAGTTGCTCCTAATTCCTACACCCTGCTGGTCATTCTACCAACCACCAGGACATGGTATTCTGTATTAGTCTTCAATGATGCCTTCTTTTGTATTCCATTAGTCCCAGAGTCACAAGAAATTTTGGCTTGTGAGTGGCAGGACTCAACATACAACTAAAACAATACTTCCGGGCCGTCTGGCCCCAAGGGTGCAAAAATTCCCACACCGTCTTTGGGGAAAGCTTAGCTAAAGACCTAAAAGTTCTACCTCTGGAAAAGGAAACCCTCCTTCAATATGCAGACGACATTCTGATCGCCAGCCCTACTAAGGAGGCCTCTGAACT
The DNA here is from genome assembly GCF_964374135.1 of Grampus griseus. Taxonomy (NCBI): domain Eukaryota; kingdom Metazoa; phylum Chordata; class Mammalia; order Artiodactyla; family Delphinidae; genus Grampus; species Grampus griseus. Next base: position 144,201 of record NW_028133380.1, read on the forward strand.
ACCAAGCCAATAAAGGATAGAAGTTGTCCAAGAAAAAGCTCAAATATCACAGACTGCGGTGACCTGCCTGGGCTTCATTCTCACAGAAGGTCAGAGAAGCCCATCCCAGGAAAGGGAAGAAACCATTTTCAGCCTTACCCCTTTCTAAAACTAGAAGACAGCTTAGGGGTTCCTGGGGAGGCCAGGGTTTGCTGCTTCTGGATCCCTAACTACAGTCTACTAGCTGGGCCTCTATATGAAACACTGAAAGGAAAAGATGATGATCCTTTTGAATAGAATCCAGAAGTGGCCTTTCAAGAATGGAAAGAGCAGTCAATTCAGACCCTTGCCCTGGAACTCCCTAATTTAGCTAAACCCTTTGACCTTTACATTCCCGGTGAAAGGTGAATCGCCATTGGAGAATTAGTGCAAAAACTGGGACCACTTGAAATGGAACAATGCAAGAATGCCATCCAGGTAGGATAAACTACGGTCACTAAGGAGCTTGGCCCACTGCCACATCTGGCCAAGATACTGGCGGTATCTAAAAACCTGGAAATCAGCAGCCCAAAAGGCCACCTCCCTCCTAAGGGAAAAGGACCCCACGTGGTGATCCTAACCACCAACCATGCCCTGAAGTTGCAGGGTTCGCTCCGTGGGCACACCGACCTCGAGTGAGGAGGCCCTCCAACTCCAACATCCAGAGAGATAACCGGGGGCAACAGGGCACCATGACGACTCGTGTGAACATCACTTGACCTGGAGTTTCTCTCATAAAACAACAAGGGTGTGTCCCAAAAGAGTAGACTACTGCTTGCAGGACTTACTGCACCCAGAGGGGAGCTAATAATCTTGGCGGGGGAACAGTATACCACACTGTCACCATAGAAAAGCCTACAGACACCGTGATGATGGTGGCCAATAAGACCGGCTGGACTCCTGTTTACTTCAAAAGGCTGTTGACTCAGTAGCCATCATGGTCCTTATCACCACTGACCCTGGACTGTCTGGGAGTTGAGCGGGCAGGGCTCTGACACCTGGTGCTGTTTGTACGTTAATTCAGGGGCCTAATTGAAGAAAGCACAGACTACTGGTCAGAGCATCTAGGCTGGCAGAAACGGTCAGCCTAAGGTGGCCGAACAAATGTGGGGCGGGGTGAAACCGGCCCCCACAGCGTCTCTGCACATCTCTTTCCTGGACCCTTAAAGGTCATTAGAATCTATAACACTTCCAATGCTGGTGCTCAGGTGGACGAGCAGGGAGGCAGGGGGCCTGGGGACAATCAACGTCACCGGGAGGCTGCTGGGGAGAAGCTCTGACCCTCGCCCCAGGGTATGAGGGCTCCCAACTCAGCACGCAGCAGTTACAGAAGAAGGGTCTGCACCCTCAGCACTCCAAGAATGAGGAACGGGACAAAAGGCAGAGGAGGGGTTTGTCCCCAGCAAAGCCCATTAAAAATCCCTGGGAGATAAAAATAGAATCTGGGCAATAAAGTCAAGTCTAACCTTTTTTATCCTTTGTGCTTTGTCTAATTTCACGTGCTCCTAGGGTCCCGCATGCAGAGGTTCCACACCCGGCACTTCAGACCAGATTTCCTAGTGCAGAATGGCTGGGTCGACACCTCAGCTCCTGGGGCCCAGTGCAGACTCCACGATATAGAGCCTGAGCTACAGCCAACCCGGCCCTCGAGAGCTCCGCCGCCTCCCTCCCTCCCACTGACTCTGACAGGATCTCTACACAGCAGCCCAGCCCACAGCCCACGGGGTAGTGCATGCTCTCACCTCTCCATTCTCTGATCAAAATATAAAGTTTCCTTTGCTTGTGAACCAAACTCAGTCTCGATCTGTTGGCCCCAATGACACTGGGCAGGGGGACACTTGTTGGGGTCCACTCTGGAGGATCAGTAACAGAAATTGAGACTATTGTAACCTCAATGAACAGATGTGTGAGCCAAACTGTAGTTAACATAGAACAGTGTATAAGGCTCGGGTAAAATAAGATGTTTCTAACACTTCCATTTGATATTTCCATCACTTTTTATAAGCAAGTTCAGTGAAAAGGTTTGTCTTATTTGTCAGGTCAATATTAGAGAAACGAAGTGATTTCTTTCCAAGGATGTACATCTAATAATCTTGGTTAAACCTTCAATCTTGTTTTAAATGCTTTTCCATTGAAAATGATACCTCTCTTTCAGCTCCCCCATTTCTGAGAAGCATAAAATCTTATAATTTATTATTACCAAAGGGGAAAGGTGGGAGGAGGGATAAATTAACAGTTTGGAATTAACACATACACACTGCTATGTATAAAATAGATCATCAACAAGGAACTACTGTATAGCACAGGGAACTACACTCAACATTTTGCAATAACCTATAAGGGGAAATAATCTGAAAAAGAATAGATATTTTTATTGACATCATCTATCAATGATAGTTAAAGTGTAGCCTAAGGGAAGCTGGTGGTGAGTGCTTCTGACCCTGAAGACTTCAATCATCTAAAGTTTGGACTCTGCCTACTTCCCAAGGCCCTTAATGAACATATGTGTAGCCGTAGCTTAAAAACTTCCCCAGTTTGGGTTTCGGGGAGACACTGATTTTGAAAAAGCCCTGGTGTTCTCCTTACATGAATGGGACTCTTCCTACTGCTAAAACATGTCTGTCACACCCAGAGGATGGTATACCGTCTGATCGGGAAGAGTTTGGAAAAGGCATCTCATCTCCTCATCTCCTGGTGCTCGGGTTCACCCCTCCAGCGTCTTTACTAACAGTCTCCCCACTTGGAGATGTCAGCACTGTCAACATCCTGTTGCGTACAGTTTGGAATTTGTCCAGAGGATGAAGCGGAAGGATGAGGAACAATGAGAGACAAGTCCTAGGTGTTCAGACAGGCACATGTCACTCTAATTTCCAATCAGGAAGACGAATTGACCAAAGGCTAGGGTTGCCCATGGAAACAGTATAGGGCTTGAGGAAATCCCGCTGCTTTGTGGCCAGTTCCCATAAACACAAGTTGAACAATGGAATTCAGGGGCAGTAAAATTCACAAAACTGCAGAGTTGAAAATATCCATCACTGAAAAATGTCTTGAGGAAAGTCAGAGAAAAGGACTTGTAAGCAAGGGAGAATGGCAGGAAAGGGATTTGAGGAGGTAGAAAGGACTCGCCATTAAGCACAAGAAAAGGAGCTGAACATTGCCAACATTGCAGTTGGCCAAAAAGGGTGTATGCGTTTTTTTCTGTATATATTCAAGAAAAGGGCATACACTTTTTTAGCCAACCAAACAGGTGGGCACTGGAAGTCAATACTACAAAAGATATCACTTCGCATCAGTCAGAAGAGCCATCCTCATAAAGCGTAAACAACAGAAATGCAGGACAGGGCAACGAGAAGAGGGAGCCCTGTGAGACTTATAGTGGAAATGTATATTGCCAACGGCCATTCTGGAGAAGTGTATTGTGTTTACTAAAGCATCTAAAAAATGAGCTACAGAGCATAGGGCACTTGCACTCATGGGCGTATATCTTGGGAAAAACAAAAATCGAGAGGACACAGGCACCCCAATGTTTACCCCCTCTCTGTTTAAAAGATCCTCGACTAGGATATAACTTAAATGTCTCTGGAGGGAAAAAATGGATAGAGATGTGGTACTTAGGTAGAGTGGAATATTATTCAGCCTGGAAATCAATGAAATATGGCCAGTTGTAACAACTCCGGAGGAGTTACGTATGATCATTCTAAGTGACAGAATTCAAAAAGAAAAAGACACATATCATAAGATATCACTTAAAGGTGGAATCCAAAATGGCTACACATGAAATAAATTACAAAACAAAAACATAGTCAAATATGTAGAAAACACGCCTAAGGCTGCTAAACGGGAAAGGTGGGGAGGGGTGAGGCATCATCCAGGAGGTTGAAATTAGCAAAGATACCATTCCAAATACCAAACTGATAATCAACAAGGCCTACACGGTAGCTAAAAGAACTGCACTCAGCACACTCAAGTCACCGGAAAAGAATATATACGACTGGTAAGAATCTGAAAAAGAATTTATTGATGACTCTCTGTACGTGAATCAAGTGGATGTACAGCAGCAAGAAACAGAGCTTTGAAAATCAGCTGTAACCAATATAGTAATAAATTGAAAAAAATAAACGACAGAGAGACAGAGAAAACCTCTTACAACTTTTCCTCAGGGACGGTGATGCAACATGGATTGAACACATCTAGACCCACAGCAGGATGAGACATAAGGCTGGAAACTGTTTGCGCTAAGAGAAATGTGAGGTTGGGTGAGGAAATGCACACCCTTTAAAGTAATACTACCTGGTACCCATTCAATGGGTCCCAAATCTGCAGGTTCAAGGGATCTTCCTACAGCTAAAACATGCATGGAAAACCCAGAGGACTGTACACCATGTGATCGGGAGATGTGTCTAAAATGCACCTCATTTATCCTCTCCTGGTGCTCCTGTTCACCATTCCAGACATGTTACTTAGAATCTCCCCACTTGGAGAATCAGCACATTTAAACTTCTGTTTCACACATTTTGCAAATTGTGAGAAGGATGAATGGGAAGAGGGGGAACCAATGAGAGAATAGTTGTAGGGGTTTGGACGGGCACATATCACTCTAATTTCCCATTAAGAATAAGAATTAAAGAAAGGCTCAGCCTGCCTCGCCGGAGCCAAAATAGGGCCTGAAGCAATCCTGTGGGTTTGTGGCCAGCTCACAAAAGAGCAACTTAAAAAATGGAGCTCAGGGTCACTGCAATTCACAAACCTGCAGAGTTATAAATGAAAACTAACGTCCAAAAATATGTTGAGGTAAGGCAAAGAAGAGGATCTGAATGCAAGACAGAATTGCAAGAAACAGATTTCAAGAGATAGATTGGACTCGTCTTTAATGCACATGAAAAGCGGCAGAATTTCGACAATGATGCAGTTGGCCCAAAAGGGCGTATGCGTTTTTTCCTGATTATATCCAGGAAAAAACGCATACGCACTTTATGGGCAACGAAGCAAGCAAGCAATGCAAATGTGCACAACAAAGAAGTCTCACTTCCCACCGGTCAAAAGGGCCATCCTAAAAAATTGTAAAAACCAGAAATGCAGGACAGGCCATGGAGAACAGGGAGCCTTTATACGCTGATGGGCAGTGTGTGAACTGCCGAGAGCCACTCTGGAGAAGTGTATGGTGGTTCCTACATCATCTAAAAAACAGAGCTACAGAGCATAGGACACTTCCAATCATGGGAGTATATCTAGGGAAGTCTAAAAATCAACAAGACACAAGCACACCACAGTTTAGGGCTACTCTGTTTACAAGAACCTCAACTTCAGTACACCTTAAATATCCCAGGAAAGAGAACAATGGATAAAGAAGATGTGGTACTTATGTACAATGGAATATCTCTTCACCATGAAATCAATGTAATAAGGCTAGTAGAAGGATAAAGAGTGGATTTAGGTCCGATAATACTACTTGAAATAAGTCAAACAGAAAAAGAAACATATCATAAGATATCACTTATAGAGGGAGGGTAAATATGGCTGCACAAGAAATGAATTACAGAACAGAACAGTGTCTCACATTTAGAAAACACACTTATGTCAGCTTAAGGGGAAAGGAGAGGTGGGGTGATGCATAAAACCAGAGTTTGAAATTAGCACAGATACCGTTCAATAAACCAAATAGGTATTAGACAAGATCTACACCTTGCTCAATGAACTGGCCTCAACACACCCTATACACCGCAGAGAAATATATCTGAGTAATAAGAATCTTAAAACCCATGTATTGATATATCTCCATAAGGGAATCAAGTGTGTGCAGAGCGGCACAAACACAGCAGTGAAAATGAGCTAAACCCCATTATAGAAATAAATTTTAAAAACAAAACTCTGAAACAATGAAAGAGAAAAATTCTTACAAAATTCGCTCAGGGGCTGTGATGTAACCTGGATTGACCACATATAAACCCACAGCTGGATAAGACATAAGGCTGGACACTTGGGGCTGAGAGGATTGGTGAGCGTTGGTGAGCAACTGCCGAAAGTTTAATGCAATACTTCATGCTACTCAGTCCAAGGGTCCCAACACTCCAGGTTGAAGGGAATCTTCCTACAGCTAAACTATGCTTGGGAAACCCAGCGACTGGTATACCATATGATCGGGAAAGGTTTCTAAAACACACCTCATTTTTCCTCTCCTGGGGCTCCGGATCGACATTCCAGCCCCTTTACTAACAACATCCCCACATGGAGTCAATGCCTTTAAGTTCTGGTATCGCACAGTCTGCAGTTAGTGTAGAGGATGAATGGGAATAGGGGGAACCAGTGAGAAACAAGCTGTAGCAGTTTCAATGGGCACATGTCACTCTAATGTCACATCAGTAAGAAGAATTAACCAAAGGCACAGCAAGGTGCCCCAGAAGAAAAATAGGGCTTCAAGGAATCCTGTGGTTATGGGGCAAGACCACAAAAATAAGAGCTGAAAAGTGGGGCTAAGGGCCACTGCAATTCAAAATCCTGCAGAGTTATAAAGGCCAACTATTTTCAAAAAATATATTGAGGTAAGGCTATGAAGAGACATTGAAAGCAAGGCAGAATTGCAGGAAACCGATTTCAGGAGGTAGACTGGAATTGCACTGAAAACATATGAAGAGAGTCAGAACCTCGACAATGATGCACTTGGCCAAAAAGGGCGTATGTGTTTTTTCCTGAATATATTCAGGAAAAAAGGCATACACACTTTTTGGCCAACCAAGCAAGCTTGCAAAGGAAATCTGCACTACAATGAAGTCTCACTTCCACCTGGTCAAAAGGGCCATCTGAAAAAAGTGTAAAATCCATAAAGGCACGACAGGGCATGGAGAACTGGGAGCCTTCTTATGCTGATGGGCAGGATGTAAATTGCCAACAGCCACTCTGGAGAAGTGTATGGTGTTTCCTGAAACATCTAAAAAACAAAGCAACAGAGCCTAGGGCACTTCTACTTATGGTCCTATAGATTAGGGAAATAAAAATTAAAAAGACACAGCCACCCCAAAGTTTGGAACGGCTTTGTTTACAAGAACCTCGTTTACCGTACAAGTTCAATATCGCAGAAAGTGAAAAATGGATAAAGAAGTTGTGGTACTTATGTACAATGCAATATCACTCAGCAATGAAATCTATGTCATCAGGCCCTTAGCAGCACAATGAGTGGATTCAGGTATGATGATTCTAACTGAAATAAGTCACACAGAAAAAGAAACATCATAAGATATCTGTAATACACGGAATGTAAACTTGGCTACTCAGGAACTGAATTACAGAACAGAACAGGGTCTCAAATTTAGAAAACCAACTTATGCTTGCTTAAGGGGAAAGGTGAGTTGGGGTGCTGCATAAAACCAGAGATTGAAATGAGCACAGATAAAGTTCCTTAAGCCAAATATGTAATAGACAAGAGCTACTCCTTGCTCAACGAAATGGACTCAACACCCCATATTAAACGCCTAAGAATATACGTGACTAGTAAGAATCTTAAAACGTATGGATGGCTATGTCTGAAAGAGAATCAAGCATGTGTACAGGGGCATAAACGCAGCAGTGATAGGATTGGAGAGGTTCGGTGAGCAAATGAAGACCCTTTGAAGTCATATTGCATGGTACCCATTCCACGGGTTTCAACTACCCAGGTTTAAGGTATTCTTCCTTCAGCTAAAACATGCATGTGGAACCTAGAGTATGATAAACCATGTGATCGGGAGAGGTGTTCAAATATGTCTCAGTTTTCGTACCCTGGTACTCGGGTGCAACATTCCAGACGCTTTACTAACACTCTCCCGACTTGGAGAGTCAGTCCCTTTAACCTCCTGTTTGGCCCAGTTTGCAATTTCTGCGGAAGATGAACAGGAATAGCGAGAACCATTGAGAGACTAGCTGGAGGTGTCTGGACGGGCAAATTTAACTCTCATTTCCCACCAGGAAGAGGAATTAACCAAAGGCTCAGCGTGCCGTGCCGGAACCAGATTAGGGCCTGAAGCCATGCTGCGGTGTTGCGGCCAGGTCACAAGAAAGCGAGTTGAAGAAAGGAGCTCAGGGGCACTGTAATTCACAAACCTGCAGAGTTATAAATGACAGCTATCGTCCAAAAATATACTGAAGTAAGGCTGCCAAAAGGAGTTGAAAGCGCGGCAGAATTGCAGGAAACCGATTTCAGGATGTAGACTGGAATTGCATTGAAAGCATAGGAAAAGAGGCAGAATGTCCACAAGAATGCACTTGGCCAAAAAGCGCGTATGCGTTTTTTCCTGAATATAGTCAGGAAAAAACGCATACGCCCTTTTTGGCCAACCAAGCAAGCTTGCAAAGGAAATCTGCACTACAATGAAGTCTCACTTCCCCCCGGTCAAAAGGGCCATCTGAAAAAAGTGTAAAATCCAGAAAGGCAGGACAGGCCGTGGAGAACTGGGAACCTTGTTATGCTGATGAGCGGGATGTAAATTGCCAACAGACACTCGGGAGAAGTGTATGGTGTTTCCTGAAACATCTAAAAAACAAAGCAACAGAGCCTAGGGCACTTCCACTTATGGTCCTATAGCTTAGGGAAATTAAAATCAAAAAGACACAGCCACCCCAAAGTTTGGGACGGCTCTGTTTACCACAACCTCGTTTACCGTACAAGTTCAATATCACAGAAAGTGAAAAATGGATAAATAAGTTGTGGAACTCACGTACAATGCAGTATCACTCAGCAATGAAATCTATGACATCAGGCCTGTAGCAGCATAATGAGTAGAGTTAGATACGATGATTCTAACTGAAATAAGTCACACAGAAAAAGAAACATCATAAGATATCACTAACACACGGAATGTAAACTTGGCTACACAAGAACTGAATTGCAGAACAGAACAGGGTCTCAAATTGAGAAAACCAACTTATGCTTGCTTAAGGGGAAAGTTGAGTTGGGGTGCTGCATAAAAGCAGAGATTGAAATGAGCACAGATAAAGTTCCTTAAGCCAAATATGGAATAGACAAGAGCTACTCCTTGCTCAACGAAATGGACTCAACACCCCATATTAAACGCCTAAGAATGTACCTGACTAGTAAGTATCTTAAAACGTATGGGTTGCTATGTCTACAAAAGAGAATCAAGCGTGTGTACAGGGGCATAAATGCAGCAGTGATAGGATTGGAGAGGTTCGGTGAGCAAATGAAGACCCTTTGAAGTCATATTGCATGGTACCCATTCCACGGGTCTCAACTCTCTATGTTTAAGGTATTCTTCCTTCAGCTAAAACATGCATGTGGAACCCAGAGTATGATCAACCGTCTGAACGGGAGACGTGTTCAAATATGTCTCAGTTTTCCTCCCCTGGTACTCGGGTGCAACATTCCAGACGCTTTACTAACACTCTCCCCACTTGGAGAGTCAGCGCCTTTAACCTCCTGTTTGGCCCAGTTTGCAATTTCTGCGGAAGATGAACAGGAATAGCGAGAACCAATGAGAGACTAGCTGGAGGTGTCTGGACGGGCAAATTTAACTCTCATTTCCCACCAGGAAGAGGAAATAACCAAAGGCTCAGCGTGCCGTGCCGGAACCAAATTAGGGCCTGAAGCCATCCAGCGGTGTTGCGGCCAGCTAAAAAGAAAGCGAGTTGAAGAAAGGAGCTCAGGGGCAGTGTAATTCACAAACCTGCACAGTTATAAATGACAGCTATCGTCCAAAAATATACTGAAGTAAGGCTGCCAAGAGGACTTGAAATCGGGGCAGAATTGTAGGAAACCGATTTCAGGAGGTAGACTGGAATTGCATTGAAAGCATAGGAAAAGAGGCAGAACGTCCACAATGATGCACTTGGCCAAAAAGGGCGTATGCGTTTTTTCCTGAATATATTCAGGAAAAAACGCATACGCCCTTTTTGGCCAACCAAGCAAACTTGCAAAGGAAATCTGCACTACAATGAAGTCTCACTTCCCCCCGGTCAAAAGGGCCAACTGAAAAAAGTGTAAAATCCAGAAAGGCAGGACAGGCCATGGAGAACTGGGAGCCTTGTTATGCTGATGGGCGGGATGTAAATTGCCAACAGACACTCGGGAGAAGTGTATGGTGTTTCCTGAAACATCTAAAAAACAAAGCAACAGAGCCTAGGGCACTTCCACTTATGGTCCTATAGCTTAGGGAAATTAAAATCAAAAAGACACAGCCACCCAAAAGTTTGGAACAGCTCTGTTTACAAGAACCTCATTTACCGTACAAGTTCAACATCGCAGAAATGGAAAAATGGATAAAGAATTTGTGGAATTTACTTACAAAGCAATATCACTCAGCAATGAAATCTATGTCATCAGGCCCTTAGCAGCACAATGAGTAGATTCAGGTATGATGATTCTAACTGAAATAAGTCACACAGAAAAAGAAACATCATAAGATATCAGTAATACACGGAATGTAAACTTGGCTACACAGGAACTGAATTCCAAAACAGAACAGGGTCTCAAATTTAGAAAACCAACTTATGCTTGCTTAAGGGGAAAGCTGAGTTGGGGTGCTGCATAAAACCAGAGATTGAAATGAGCACAGATAAAGTTCCTTAAGCCAAATATGGAATAGACAAGAGCTACTCCTTGCTCAACAAAAAGGACTCAACACCCCATATTAAACGCCTAAGAATGTACCTGACTAGTAAGTATCTTAAAACCTATGGATTGCTATGTCTCCGAAAGAGAATCAAGCATGTGTACAGGGGCATAAACGCAGCAGTGATAGGATTGGAGAGGTTCGGTGAGCAAATGAAGACCCTTTGAATTCATATTGCATGGTACGCATTACACGGGATTCAACTACCCAGTTTTAAGGTATTCTTCCTTCAGCTAAAACATGCATGTGGAACCCAGAGTATGATCAACCGTCTGAACGGGAGACGTGTTCAAATATGTCTCAGTTTTCCTCACCTGGTACTCGGGTGCAACATTCCAGACGCTTTACTAACACTCTCCCCACTTGGAGAGTCAGTCCCTTTAACCTCCTGTTTGGCCCAGTTTGCAATTTCTGCGGAAGATGAACAGGAATAGGGAGAACCAATGAGAGACTAGCTGGAGTTGTCTGGACGGGCAAATTTAACTCTCATTTCCCAACAGGAAGAGGAATTAACCAAAGGCTCAGCGTGCCGTGCTGGAAGCAGATTAGGGCCTGAAGCCATCATGCGGTGTTGCGGCCAGCTCAAAAGAAAGCGAGTTGAAGAAAGGAGCTTAGGGGCACTGTAATTCACAAACCTGCAGAGTTATAAATGACAGCTATTGTCCAAAAATATACTGAAGTAAGGCTGCCAAGAGGACTTGAAAGTGGGGCAGAATTGCAGGAAACCGATTTCAGGAGGTAGACTGGAATTGCATTGAAAGCATAGGAAAAGAGGCAGAACGTCCACAATGATGCACTTGGCCAAAAAGGGCGTTTGCGTTTTTTCCTGAATACATTCAGGAAAAAAGGCATACGCCCTTTTTGGCCAACCAAGCAAGCTTGCAAAGGAAATCTGCACTACAATGAAGTCTCACTTCCCCCCGGTCAAAAGGGCCATCTGAAAAAAGTGTAAAATCCAGAAAGGCAGGACAGGCAATGGAGAACTGGGAGCCTTGTTATGCTGATGGGCGGGATGTAAATTGCCAAGAGACACTCGGGAGAAGTGTATGGTGTTTCCTGAAACATCTAAAAAACAAAGCAACAGAGCCTAGGGCACTTCCACTTATGGTCCTATAGCTTAGGGAAATTAAAATCAAAAAGATACAGCCACCCCAAAGTTTGGGACGCCTCTGTTTACAAGAACCTCGTTTACCGTACAAGTTCAATATCGCAGAAAGTGGAAAATGGATAAAGAACTTGTGGTACTTACGTACAATGCACTATCACTCAGCAATGAAATCTATGTCATCAGGCCCGTAGCAGCATAATGAGTGGATTCAGGTACGATGATTCTAACTGAAACAAGTCACACAGAAAAAGAAACATCATAAGATATCACTAATACATGGAATGTAAACTTGGCTACAGAGGAACTGAATTCCAAAACAGAACAGGGTCTCAAATTTAGAAAACCAACTTATGCTTGCTTAAGGTGAAAGGTGAGTTGGGGTGCTGCATAAAACCAGAGATTGAAATGAGCACAGATAAAGTTCCTTAAGCCAAATATGGAATAGACAAGAGCTACTCCTTGCTCAACGAAATGGACTCAACACCCCATATTAAACGCCTAAGAATGTACCTGACTAGTAAGTATCTTAAAACGTATGGGTTGCTATGTCTCCAAAAGAGAATCAAGCGTGTGTACAGGGGCATAAACGCAGCAGTGATATGATTGGAGAGGTTCGGTGAGCAAATGAAGACCCTTTGAAGTCATATTGCATGGTACCCATTCCACGGGTCTCAACTCTCCAGGTTTAAGGTATTCTTCCTTCAGCTAAAACATGCATGTGGAACCCAGAGTATGATCAACCATGTGAACGGCAGACGTGTTCAAATATGTCTCAGTTTTCCTCCCCTGGTACTCGGGTCCAACATTCCAGACGCTTTACTAAGACTCTCCCCATTTGGAGAGTCAGTGCCTTTAACCTCCTGTTTGGCCCAGTTTGCAATTTCTGTGGAAGATGAACAGGAATAGGGAGAACCAATGAGAGACTAGCTGGAGGTGTCTGGACGGGCAAATTTAACTCTCATTTCCCACCAGGAAGAGGAAATAAACAAAGGCTCAGCGTGCTGTGCCAGAACCAAATTAGGGCCTGAAGCCATCCAGCGGTGTTGCGGCCAGCTCAAAAGAAAGCGAGTTGAAGAAAGGAGCTCAGGGGCACTGTAATTCACAAACATGCAGAGTTATAAATGACAGCTATCGTCCAAAAATATACTGAAGTAATGCTGCCAAGAGGACTTGAAATCGGGGCAGAATTGTAGGAAACCGATTTCAGGAGGTAGACTGGAATTGCATTGAAAGCATAGGAAAAGAGGCAGAACGTCCACAATGATGCACTTGGCCAAAAAGGGCGTATGCGTTTTTTCCTGAATATATTCAGGAAAAAACGCATACGCCCTTTTTGGCCAACCAAGCAAACTTGCAAAGGAAATCTGCACTACAATGAAGTCTCACTTCCCCCCGGTCAAAAGGGCCAATTGAAAAAAGTGTAAAATCCAGAAAGGCAGGACAGGCCATGGAGAACTGGGAGCCTTGTTATGCTGATGGGCGGGATGTAAATTGCCAACAGACACTCGGAAGAAGTGTATGGTGTTTCCTGAAACATCTAAAAAACAAAGCAACAGAGCCTAGGGCACTTCCACTTATGGTCTATAGCTTAGGGAAATTAAAATCAAAAAGACACAGCCACCCCAAAGTTTGGAACGGCTCTGTTTACAAGAACCTCATTTACCGTACAAGTTCAACATCGCAGAAATTGAAAAATGGATAAAGAAGTTGTGGAATTTACTTACAAAGCAATATCACTCAGCAATGAAATCTATGTCATCAGGCCCTTAGCAGCACAATGAGTTGATTCAGGTATGATGATTCTAACTGAAATAATTCACACAGAAAAAGAAACATCATAAGATATCAGTAATACACGGAATGTAAACTTGGCTACACAGGAACTGAATTCCAAAACAGAACAGGGTCTCAAATTTAGAAAACCAACTTATGCTTGCTTAAGGGGAAAGCTGAGTTGGGGTGCTGCATAAAACCAGAGATTGAAATGAGCACAGATAAAGTTCCTTAAGCCAAATATGGAATAGACAAGAGCTACACCTTGCTCAACAAAAAGGACTCAACACCCCATATTAAACGCCTAAGAATGTACCTGACTAGTAAGTATCTTAAAACCTATGGATTGCTATGTCTCCGAAAGAGAATCAAGCATGTGTACAGGGGCATAAACGCAGCAGTGATAGGATTGGAGAGGTTCGGTGAGCAAATGAAGACCCTTTGAAGTCATATTGCATGGTACGCATTACACGGGATTCAACTACCCAGGTTTAAGGTATTCTTCCTTCAGCTAAAACATGCATGTGGAACCTAGAGTATGATCAACCATGTGATCGGGAGACGTGTTCAAATATGTATCAGTTTTCCTCCCCTGGTACTCGGGTGCAACATTCCAGACGCTTTACTAACACTCTCTCGACTTGGAGAGTCAGTCCCTTTAACCTCCTGTTTGGCCCAGTTTGCAATTTCTGCGGAAGATGAACAGGAATAGCGAGAACCAATGAGAGACTAGCTGGAGGTGTCTGGACGGGCAAATTTAACTCTCATTTCCCACCAGGAAGAGGAATTAACTAAAGGCTCAGCGTGCCGTGCCGGAACCAGATTAGGGCCTGAAGCCATCCTGCGGTGTTGCGGCCAGCTCACAAGAAAGCGAGTTGAAGAAAGGAGCTCAGGGGCACTGTAATTCACAAACCTGCAGAGTTATAAATGACAGCTATCGTCCAAAAATATACTGAAGTAAGGCTGCCAACAGGACTTGAAATCGGGGCAGAATTGTAGGAAACCGATTTCAGCAGGTAGACTGGAATTGCATTGAAAGCATAGGAAACTAGGCAGAACGTCCACAATGATGCACTTGGTCAAAAAGGGCGTATGCGTTTTTTCCTGAATATATTCAGGAAAAAACGCATACGCCCTTTTTGGCCAACCAAGCAAGCTTGCCAAGGAAATCTGCACTACAATGAAGTCTCACTTCCCCCCGGTCAAAAGGGCCATCTGAAAAAAGTGTAAAATCCAGAAAGGCAGGACAGGCCATGGAGAACTGGGAGCCTTGTTATGCTGATGGGCGGGATGTAAATTGCCAACAGACACTCGGGAGAAGTGTATGGTGTTTCCTGAAACATCTAAAAAACAAAGCAACAGAGCCTAGGGCACTTCCACTTATGGTCCTATAGCTTAGGGAAATTAAAATCAAAAAGACACAGCCACCCCAAAGTTTGGGACGCCTCTGTTTACAAGACCCTTGTTTACAGTACAAGTTCAACATCGCAGAAAGTGAAAAATGGATAAAGAAGTTGTGGTATTTACTTACAAAGCAATATCACTCAGCAATGAAATCTATGTCATCAGGCCCTTAGCAGCACAATGAGTGGATTCAGGTATGATGATTCTAACTGAAATAAGTCACACAGAAAAAGAAACATCATAAGATATCAGTAATACACGGAATGTAAACTTGGCTACACAGGAACTGAATTACAGAACAGAACAGGGTCTCAAATTTAGAAAACCAACTTATGCTTGCTTAAGGGTAAAGGTGAGTTGAGGTGCTGCATAAAACCAGAGATTGAAATGAGCACAGATAAAGTTCCTTAAGCCAAATATGGAATAGACTAGATCTACTCCTTGTTCAACGAAATGGACTCAACACCGCATATTAAACGCCTAAGTATGTAGCTGACTAGTAAGTATCTTAAAACCTATGGATTGCTATGTCTCCAAAAGAGAATCAAGCGTGTGTACAGGGGCATAAACGCAGCAGTGATAGGATTGGAGAGGTTCGATGAGCAAATGAAGACCCTTTGAAGTCATATTGCATGGTACCCATTCCACAGGTTTCAACTACCCACGTTTAAGGTATTCTTGCTTCAGCTAAAACATGCATGTGGAACCCAGAGTATGATCAACCGTGGGAACGGGAGACGTGTTCAAATATGTCTCAGTTTTCCTCCCCTGGTACTCGGGTGCAACATTCCAGATGCTTTACTAACACTCTCCCCACTTGGAGAGTCAGCGCCTTTAACCTCCTGTTTGGCCCAGTTTGCAATTTCTGCGGAAGATGAACAGGAATAGGGAGAACCAATGAGAGACTAGCTGGAGGTGTCTGGACGGACAAATTTAACTCTCATTTCCCACCAGGAAGAGGAAATAACCAAAGGCTCAGCGTGCCGTGCCGGAACCAGATTAGGGCCTGAAGCCATCCTGCGGTGTTGCGGCCAGGTCACAAGAAAGCGAGTTGAAGAAAGGAGCTCAGGGGCACTGTAATTCACAAACCTGCAGAGTTATAAATGACAGCTATCGTCCAAAAATATACTGAAGTAAGGCTGCCAAGAGGACTTGAAAGCAGGGCAGAATTGCAGGAAACCGATTTCAGGAGGTAGACTGGAATTGCATTGAAAGCATAGGAAAAGAGGCAGAACGTCCACAATGATGCACTTGATCAAAAAGGGCGTATGCGTTTTTTCCTGAATATATTCAGGAAAAAACGCATACGCCCTTTTTGGCCAACCAAGCAAGCTTGCAAAGGAAATCTGCACTACAATGAAGTCTCACTTCCCCCCGGTCAAAAGGGCCATCTGAAAAAAGTGTAAAATCCAGAAAGTCAGGACAGGCCATGGAGAACTGGGAGCCTTGTTATGCTGATGGGCGGGATGTAAATTGCCAACAGACACTTGGGAGAAGTGTATGGTGTTTCCTGAAACATCTAAAAAACAAAGCAACAGAGCCTAGGGCACTTCCACTTATGGTCCTATAGCTTAGGGAAATTAAAATCAAAAAGACACAGCCACCCCAAAGTTTGGGACGCCTCTGTTTACAAGACCCTTGTTTACAGTACAAGTTCAACATCGCAGAAAGTGAAAAATGGATAAAGAAGTTGTGGTATTTACTTACAAAGCAATATCACTCAGCAATGAAATCTATGTCATCAGGCCCTTAGCAGCACAAAGAGTGGATTCAGGTATGATGATTCTAACTGAAATAAGTCACACAGAAAAAGAAACATCATAAGATATCAGTAATACACGGAATGTAAACTTGGCTACACAGGAACTGAATTACAGAACAGAACAGGGTCTCAAATTTAGAAAACCAACTTATGCTTGCTTAAGGGGAAAGGTGAGTTGGGGTGCTGCATAAATCCAGAGATTGAAATGAGCACAGATAAAGTTCCTTAAGCCAAATATGGAATAGACAAGATCTACTCCTTGTTCAACGAAATGGACTCAACACCGCATATTAAACGCCTAAGTATGTAGCTGACTAGTAAGTATCTTAAAACCTATGGATTGCTATGTCTCCAAAAGAGAATCAAGCGTGTGTACAGGGGCATAAACGCAGCAGTGATAGGATTGGAGAGTTTCGGTGAGCAAATGAAGACCCTTTGAAGTCATATTGCATGGTACCCATTCCACAGGTTTCAACTACCCACGTTTAAGGTATTCTTCCTTCAGCTAAAACATGCATGTGGAACCCAGAGTATGATCAACTGTGTGAACGGGAGACGTGTTCAAATATGTGTCAGTTTTCCTCCCCTGGTACTCGGGTGCAACATTCCAGACGCTTTACTAACACTCTCCCCACTTGGAGAGTCAGCGCCTTTAACCTCCTGTTTGGCCCAGTTTGCAATTTCTGTGGAAGATGCACAGGAATAGGGAGAACCAATGAGAGACTAGCTGGAGGTGTCTGGACGGGCAAATTTAACTCTCATTTCCCACCAGGAAGAGGAATTAACCAAAGGCTCAGCGTGCCGTGCCGGAACCAGATTAGGGCCTGAAGCCATCCTGCAGTGTTGCGGCCAGCTCAAAAGAAAGCGAGTTGAAGAAAGGAGCTCAGGGGCACTGTAATTCACAAACCTGCAGAGTTATAAATGACAGCTATCGTCCAAAAATATACTGAAGTAAGGCTGCCAACAGGACTTGAAATCGGGGCAGAATTGTAGGAAACCGATTTCAGCAGGTAGACTGGAATTGCATTGAAAGCATAGGAAACTAGGCAGAACGTCCACAATGATGCACTTGGTCAAAAAGGGCGTATGCGTTTTTTCCTGAATATATTCAGGAAAAAACGCATACGCCCTTTTTGGCCAACCAAGCAAGCTTGCCAAGGAAATCTGCACTACAATGAAGTCTCACTTCCCCCCGGTCAAAAGGGCCATCTGAAAAAAGTGTAAAATCCAGAAAGGCAGGACAGGCCATGGAGAACTGGGAGCCTTGTTATGCTGATGGGCGGGATGTAAATTGCCAACAGACACTCGGGAGAAGTGTATGGTGTTTCCTGAAACATCTAAAAAACAAAGCAACAGAGCCTAGGGCACTTCCACTTATGGTCCTATAGCTTAGGGAAATTAAAATCAAAAAGACACAGCCACCCCAAAGTTTGGGACGCCTCTGTTTACAAGACCCTTGTTTACAGTACAAGTTCAACATCGCAGAAAGTGAAAAATGGATAAAGAAGTTGTGGTATTTACTTACAAAGCAATATCACTCAGCAATGAAATCTATGTCATCAGGCCCTTAGCAGCACAATGAGTGGATTCAGGTATGATGATTCTAACTGAAATAAGTCACACAGAAAAAGAAACATCATAAGATATCAGTAATACACGGAATGTAAACTTGGCTACACAGGAACTGAATTACAGAACAGAACAGGGTCTCAAATTTAGAAAACCAACTTATGCTTGCTTAAGGGTAAAGGTGAGTTGAGGTGCTGCATAAAACCAGAGATTGAAATGAGCACAGATAAAGTTCCTTAAGCCAAATATGGAATAGACTAGATCTACTCCTTGTTCAACGAAATGGACTCAACACCGCATATTAAACGCCTAAGTATGTAGCTGACTAGTAAGTATCTTAAAACCTATGGATTGCTATGTCTCCAAAAGAGAATCAAGCGTGTGTACAGGGGCATAAACGCAGCAGTGATAGGATTGGAGAGGTTCGATGAGCAAATGAAGACCCTTTGAAGTCATATTGCATGGTACCCATTCCACAGGTTTCAACTACCCACGTTTAAGGTATTCTTGCTTCAGCTAAAACATGCATGTGGAACCCAGAGTATGATCAACCGTGGGAACGGGAGACGTGTTCAAATATGTGTCAGTTTTCCTCCCCTGGTACTCGGGTGCAACATTCCAGATGCTTTACTAACACTCTCCCCACTTGGAGAGTCAGCGCCTTTAACCTCCTGTTTGGCCCAGTTTGCAATTTCTGCGGAAGATGAACAGGAATAGGGAGAACCAATGAGAGACTAGCTGGAGGTGTCTGGACGGACAAATTTAACTCTCATTTCCCACCAGGAAGAGGAAATAACCAAAGGCTCAGCGTGCCGTGCCGGAACCAGATTAGGGCCTGAAGCCATCCTGCGGTGTTGCGGCCAGGTCACAAGAAAGCGAGTTGAAGAAAGGAGCTCAGGGGCACTGTAATTCACAAACCTGCAGAGTTATAAATGACAGCTATCGTCCAAAAATATACTGAAGTAAGGCTGCCAAGAGGACTTGAAAGCAGGGCAGAATTGCAGGAAACCGATTTCAGGAGGTAGACTGGAATTGCATTGAAAGCATAGGAAAAGAGGCAGAACGTCCACAATGATGCACTTGATCAAAAAGGGCGTATGCGTTTTTTCCTGAATATATTCAGGAAAAAACGCATACGCCCTTTTTGGCCAACCAAGCAAGCTTGCAAAGGAAATCTGCACTACAATGAAGTCTCACTTCCCCCCGGTCAAAAGGGCCATCTGAAAAAAGTGTAAAATCCAGAAAGTCAGGACAGGCCATGGAGAACTGGGAGCCTTGTTATGCTGATGGGCGGGATGTAAATTGCCAACAGACACTTGGGAGAAGTGTATGGTGTTTCCTGAAACATCTAAAAAACAAAGCAACAGAGCCTAGGGCACTTCCACTTATGGTCCTATAGCTTAGGGAAATTAAAATCAAAAAGACACAGCCACCCCAAAGTTTGGGACGCCTCTGTTTACAAGACCCTTGTTTACAGTAGAAGTTCAACATCGCAGAAAGTGAAAAATGGATAAAGAAGTTGTGGTATTTACTTACAAAGCAATATCACTCAGCAATGAAATCTATGTCATCAGGCCCTTAGCAGCACAAAGAGTGGATTCAGGTATGATGATTCTAACTGAAATAAGTCACACAGAAAAAGAAACATCATAAGATATCAGTAATACACGGAATGTAAACTTGGCTACACAGGAACTGAATTACAGAACAGAACAGGGTCTCAAATTTAGAAAACCAACTTATGCTTGCTTAAGGGGAAAGGTGAGTTGGGGTGCTGCATAAATCCAGAGATTGAAATGAGCACAGATAAAGTTCCTTAAGCCAAATATGGAATAGACAAGATCTACTCCTTGTTCAACGAAATGGACTCAACACCGCATATTAAACGCCTAAGTATGTAGCTGACTAGTAAGTATCTTAAAACCTATGGATTGCTATGTCTCCAAAAGAGAATCAAGCGTGTGTACAGGGGCATAAACGCAGCAGTGATAGGATTGGAGAGTTTCGGTGAGCAAATGAAGACCCTTTGAAGTCATATTGCATGGTACCCATTCCACAGGTTTCAACTACCCACGTTTAAGGTATTCTTCCTTCAGCTAAAACATGCATGTGGAACCCAGAGTATGATCAACTCTGTGAACGGGAGACGTGTTCAAATATGTGTCAGTTTTCCTCCCCTGGTACTCGGGTGCAACATTCCAGACGCTTTACTAACACTCTCCCCACTTGGAGAGTCAGCGCCTTTAACCTCCTGTTTGGCCCAGTTTGCAATTTCTGTGGAAGATGCACAGGAATAGGGAGAACCAATGAGAGACTAGCTGGAGGTGTCTGGACGGGCAAATTTAACTCTCATTTCCCACCAGGAAGAGGAATTAACCAAAGGCTCAGCGTGCCGTGCCGGAACCAGATTAGGGCCTGAAGCCATCCTGCAGTGTTGCGGCCAGCTCAAAAGAAAGCGAGTTGAAGAAAGGAGCTCAGGGGCACTGTAATTCACAAACCTGCAGAGTTATAAATGACAGCTATCGTCCAAAAATAGACTGAAGTAAGGCTGCCAAGAGGACTTGAAAGCGGGGCAGAATTGCAGGAAACCGATTTCAGGAGGTAGACTGGAATTGCATTGAAAGCATAGGAAAAGAGGCAGAACGTCCACAATGATGCACTTGGCCAAAAAGTGCGTATGCGTTTTTTCCTGAATATATTCAGGAAAAAACGCATACGCCCTTTTTGGCCAACCAAGCAAACTTGCAAAGGAAATCTGCACTACAATGAAGTCTCACTTCCCCCCGGTCAAAAGGGCCAACTGAAAAAAGTGTAAAATCCAGAAAGGCAGGACAGGCCACGGAGAACTGGGAGCCTTGTTATGCTGATGGGCGGGATGTAAATTGCCAACAGACACTCGGGAGAAGTGTATGGTGTTTCCTGAAACATCTAAAAAACAAAGCAGCAGAGCCTAGGGCACTTCCACTTATGGTCCTATAGCTTAGGGAAATTAAAATCAAAAAGACACAGCCACCCAAAAGTTTGGAACGGCTCTGTTTACAAGAACCTCGTTTACAATACAAGTTCAACATCGCAGAAATTGAAAAATGGATAAAGAAGTTGTGGTATTTACTTACAAAGCAATATCACTCAGCAATGAAATCTATGTCATCAGGCCCTTAGCAGCACAATGAGTGGATTCAGGTATGATGATTCTAACTGAAATAAGTCACACAGAAAAAGAAACATCATAAGATATCAGTAATACACGGAATGTAAACTTGGCTACACAGGAACTGAATTACAGAACAGAACAGGGTCTCAAATTTAGAAAACCAACTTATGCTTGCTTAAGGGGAAAGGTGAGTTGGGGTGCTGCATAAAACCAGAGATTGAAATGAGCACAGATAAAGTTCCTTAAGCCAAATATGGAATAGACAAGAGCTACTCCTTGCTCAACGAAATGGACTCAACACCCCATATTAAACGCCTAAGAATGTACCTGACTAGTAAGTATCTTAAAACCTATGGATTGCTATGTCTCCAAAAGAGAATCAAGCGTGTGTACAGGGGCATAAACGCAGCAGTCATAGGATTGGAGAGGTTCGGTGAGCAAATGAAGACCCTTTGAAGTCATATTGCATGGTACCCATTGCACAGGTTTCAACTACCCACGTTTAAGGTATTCTTGCTTCAGCTAAAACATGCATGTGGAACCCAGAGTATGATCAACCGTGTGAACGGGAGACGTGTTCAAATATGTGTCAGTTTTCCTCCCCTGGTACTCGGGTGCAACATTCCAGATGCTTTACTAACACTCTCCCCAATTGGAGAGTCAGCGCCTTTTACCTCCTGTTTGGCCCAGTTTGCAATTTCTGCGGAAGATGAACAGGAATAGGGAGAACCAATGAGAGACTAGCTGGAGGTGTCTGGACGGGCAAATTTAACTCTCATTTCCCACCAGGAAGAGGAAATAACCAAAGGCTCACCGTGCTGTGCCGGAACCAGATTAGGGCCTGAAGCCATCCTGCGGTGTTGCGGCCAGGTCACAAGAAAGCGAGTTGAAGAAAGGAGCTCAGGGGCACTGTAATTCACAAACCTGCACAGTTATAAATGACAGCTATCGTCCAAAAATATACTGAAGTAAGGCTGCCAAGAGGACTTGAAAGCGGGGCAGAATTGCAGGAAACCGATTTCAGGAGGTAGACTGGAATTGCATTGAAAGCATAGGAAAAGAGGCAGAACGTCCACAATGATGCACTTGGTCAAAAAGGGCGTATGCGTTTTTTCCTGAATACATTCAGGAAAAAACGCATACGCCCTTTTGGCCAACCAAGCAAGCTTGCCAAGGAAATCTGCACTACAATGAAGTCTAACTTCCCCCCGGTCAAAAGGGCCATCTGAAAAAAGTGTAAAATCCAGAAAGGCAGGACAGGCCATGGAGAACTGGGAGCCTTGTTATGCTGATGGGCGGGATGTAAATTGCCAACAGACACTCGGGAGAAGTGTATGGTGTTTCCTGAAACATCTAAAAAACAAAGCAACAGAGCCTAGGGCACTTCCACTTATGGTCCTATAGCTTAGGGAAATTAAAATCAAAAAGACACAGCCACCCCAAAGTTTGGGACGCCTCTGTTTACAAGACCCTTGTTTACAGTACAAGTTCAACATCGCAGAAAGTGAGAAATGGATAAAGAAGTTGTGGTATTTACTTACAAAGCAATATCACTCAGCAATGAAATCTATGTCATCAGGCCCTTAGCAGCACAATGAGTGGATTCAGGTATGATGATTCTAACTGAAATAAGTCACACAGAAAAAGAAACATCATAAGATATCAGTAATACACGGAATGTAAACTTGGCTACACAGGAACTGAATTACAGAACAGAACAGGGTCTCAAATTTAGAAAACCAACTTATGCTTGCTTAAGGGTAAAGGTGAGTTTGGGTGCTGCATAAAACCAGAGATTGAAATGAGCACAGATAAAGTTCCTTAAGCCAAATAAGGAATAGACTAGATCTACTCCTTGTTCAACGAAATGGACTCAACACCGCATATTAAACGCCTAAGTATGTAGCTGACTAGTAAGTATCTTAAAACCTATGGATTGCTATGTCTCCAAAAGAGAATCAAGCGTGTGTACAGGGGCATAAACGCAGCAGTGATAGGATTGGAGAGGTTCGATGAGCAAATGAAGACCCTTTGAAGTCATATTGCATGGTACCCATTCCACAGGTTTCAACTACCCACGTTTAAGGTATTCTTGCTTCAGCTAAAACATGCATGTGGAACCCAGAGTATGATCAACCGTGGGAACGGGAGACGTGTTCAAATATGTGTCAGTTTTCCTCCCCTGGTACTCGGGTGCAACATTCCAGATGCTTTACTAACACTCTCCCCACTTGGAGAGTCAGCGCCTTTAACCTCCTGTTTGGCCCAGTTTGCAATTTCTGCGGAAGATGAACAGGAATAGGGAGAACCAATGAGAGACTAGCTGGAGGTGTCTGGACGGACAAATTTAACTCTCATTTCCCACCAGGAAGAGGAAATAACCAAAGGCTCAGCGTGCCGTGCCGGAACCAGATTAGGGCCTGAAGCCATCCTGCGGTGTTGCGGCCAGGTCACAAGAAAGCGAGTTGAAGAAAGGAGCTCAGGGGCACTGTAATTCACAAACCTGCAGAGTTATAAATGACAGCTATCGTCCAAAAATATACTGAAGTAAGGCTGCCAAGAGGACTTGAAAGCAGGGCAGAATTGCAGGAAACCGATTTCAGGAGGTAGACTGGAATTGCATTGAAAGCATAGGAAAAGAGGCAGAACGTCCACAATGATGCACTTGATCAAAAAGGGCGTATGCGTTTTTTCCTGAATATATTCAGGAAAAAACGCATACGCCCTTTTTGGCCAACCAAGCAAGCTTGCAAAGGAAATCTGCACTACAATGAAGTCTCACTTCCCCCCGGTCAAAAGGGCCATCTGAAAAAAGTGTAAAATCCAGAAAGGCAGGACAGGCCATGGAGAACTGGGAGCCTTGTTATGCTGATGGGCGGGATGTAAATTGCCAACAGACACTTGGGAGAAGTGTATGGTGTTTCCTGAAACATCTAAAAAACAAAGCAACAGAGCCTAGGGCACTTCCACTTATGGTCCTATAGCTTAGGGAAATTAAAATCAAAAAGACACAGCCACCCCAAAGTTTGGGACGCCTCTGTTTACAAGACCCTTGTTTACAGTACAAGTTCAACATCGCAGAAAGTGAAAAATGGATAAAGAAGTTGTGGTATTTACTTACAAAGCAATATCACTCAGCAATGAAATCTATGTCATCAGGCCCTTAGCAGCACAAAGAGTGGATTCAGGTATGATGATTCTAACTGAAATAAGTCACACAGAAAAAGAAACATCATAAGATATCAGTAATACACGGAATGTAAACTTGGCTACACAGGAACTGAATTACAGAACAGAACAGGGTCTCAAATTTAGAAAACCAACTTATGCTTGCTTAAGGGGAAAGGTGAGTTGGGGTGCTGCATAAATCCAGAGATTGAAATGAGCACAGATAAAGTTCCTTAAGCCAAATATGGAATAGACAAGATCTACTCCTTGTTCAACGAAATGGACTCAACACCGCATATTAAACGCCTAAGTATGTAGCTGACTAGTAAGTATCTTAAAACCTATGGATTGCTATGTCTCCAAAAGAGAATCAAGCGTGTGTACAGGGGCATAAACGCAGCAGTGATAGGATTGGAGAGTTTCGGTGAGCAAATGAAGACCCTTTGAAGTCATATTGCATGGTACCCATTCCACAGGTTTCAACTACCCACGTTTAAGGTATTCTTCCTTCAGCTAAAACATGCATGTGGAACCCAGAGTATGATCAACTGTGTGAACGGGAGACGTGTTCAAATATGTGTCAGTTTTCCTCCCCTGGTACTCGGGTGCAACATTCCAGACGCTTTACTAACACTCTCCCCACTTGGAGAGTCAGCGCCTTTAACCTCCTGTTTGGCCCAGTTTGCAATTTCTGTGGAAGATGCACAGGAATAGGGAGAACCAATGAGAGACTAGCTGGAGGTGTCTGGACGGGCAAATTTAACTCTCATTTCCCACCAGGAAGAGGAATTAACCAAAGGCTCAGCGTGCCGTGCCGGAACCAGATTAGGGCCTGAAGCCATCCTGCGGTGTTGCGGCCAGCTCAAAAGAAAGCGAGTTGAAGAAAGGAGCTCAGGGGCACTGTAATTCACAAACCTGCAGAGTTATAAATGACAGCTATCGTCCAAAAATAGACTGAAGTAAGGCTGCCAAGAGGACTTGAAAGCGGGGCAGAATTGCAGGAAACCAATTTCAGGAGGTAGACTGGAATTGCATTGAAAGCATAGGAAAAGAGGCAGAACGTCCACAATGATGCACTTGGCGAAAAAGTGCGTATGCGTTTTTTTCTGAATATATTCAGGAAAAAACGCATACGCCCTTTTTGGCCAACCAAGCAAGCTTGCAAAGGAAATCTGCACTACAATGAAGTCTCACTTCCCCCCGGTCAAAAGGGCCATCTGAAAAAAGTGTAAAATCCAGAAAGGCAGGACAGGCCATGGAGAACTGGGAGCCTTGTTATGCTGATGGGCGGGATGTAAATTGCCAACAGACACTCGGGAGAAGTGTATGGTGTTTCCTGAAACATCAAAAAAACAAAGCAACAGAGCCTAGGGCACTTCCACTTATGGTCCTATAGCTTAGGGTAATTAAAATCAAAAAGACACAGCCACCCCAAAGTTTGGGACGCCACTGTTTACAAGAACCTCGTTTACAGTACAAGTTCAACATCACAGAAAGTGAAAAATGGATAAAGAAGTTGTGGTATTTACTTACAAAGCAATATCACTCAGCACTGAAATCTATGTCATCAGGCCCTTAGCAGCATAATGAGTGGATTCAGGTATGATGATTCTAACTGAAATAAGTCACACAGAAAAAGAAACATCATAAGATATCACTAATACACGGAATGTAAACTTGGCTACACAGGAACTGAATTACAGAACAGAAGAGAGTCTCAAATTTAGAAAACCAACTTATACTTGCTTAAGGGGAAAGGTGAGTTGGGGTGCTGCATAAAACCAGAGATTGAAATGAGCACACATAAAGTTCCTTAAGCCAAATATGGAATAGACTAGAGCTACTCCTTGCTCAAAGAAATGGACTCAACACCGCATATTAAACGCCTAAGAATGTACCTGACTAGTAAGTATCTTAAAACCTATGGATTGCTATGTCTCCGAAAGAGAATCAAGCATGTGTACAGGGGCATAAACGCAGCAGTGATAGGATGGGAGAGGTTCGGTGAGCAAATGAAGACCCTTTGAAGTCATATTGCATGGCACCCATTCTACGGGTCTCAACTACCCAGGTTTGAGGTATTCTTCCTTCAGCTAAAACATGCATGGGGAACCTAGAGTATGATCAACCATGTGATCGGGAGACGTGTTCAAATATGTCTCAGTTTTCCTCCCCTGGTACTCGGGTGCAACATTCCAGACACTTTACTAACACTCTCCCGACTTGGAGAGTCAGTCCCTTTAACCTCCTGTTTGGCCCAGTTTGCAATTTCTGCGGAAGATGAACAGGAATAGCGAGAACCAATGAGAGACTAGCTGGAGGTGTCTGGACAGGCAAATTTAACTCTCATTTCCCACCAGGAAGAGGAATTAACCAAAGGCTCAGCGTGCCGTGCCGGAACCAGATTAGGGCCTGAAGCCATCCTGCGGTGTTGCGGCCAGCTCACAAGAAAGTGAGTTGAAGAAAGGAGCTCAGGGGCACTGTAATTCACAAACCTGCAGGGTTATAAATGACAGCTTTCGTCCAAAAATATACTGAAGTAAGGCTGCCAAGAGGACTTGAAAGCGGGGCAGAATTGCAGGAAACCGATTTCAGGAGGTAGACTGGAATTGCATTGAAAGCATAGGAAAAGAGGCAGAACGTCCACAATGATGCACTTGGCCAAAAAGGGCGTATGCGTTTTTTCCTGAATATATTCAGGAAAAAACGCATACGCCCTTTTTGGCCAACCAAGCAAGCTTGCAAAGGAAATCTGCACTACAATGAAGTCTCACTTCCCCCCGGTCAAAAGGGCAATCTGAAAAAAGTGTAAAATCCAGAAAGGCAGGACAGGCCATGGAGAATTAGGAGCCTTGTTATGCTGATGGGCGGGATGTAAATTGCCAACAGACACTCGGGAGAAGTGTATGGTGTTTCCTGAAACATCTAAAAAACAAAGCAACAGAGCCTAGGGCACTTCCACTTATGGTCCTATAGCTTAGGGAAATTAAAATCAAAAAGACACAGCCACCCCAAAGTTTGGGACGCCTCTGTTTACAAGAACCTCGTTTACAGTACAAGTTCAACATCGCAGAAAGTGAAAAATGGATAAAGAAGTTGTGGTATTTACTTACACAGCAATATCACTCAGCAATGAAATCTATGTCATCAGGCCCGTAGCAGCATAATGAGTGGATTCAGGTATGATAATTCTAACTGAAATAACTCACACAGAAAAAGAAACATCATAAGATATCAGTAATACACGGAATGTAAACTTGGCTACACAGGAACTGAATTACAGAACAGAACAGGGTCTCAAATTTAGAAAACCAACTTATGCTTGCTTAAGGGGAAAGGTGAGTTGGGGTGCTGCATAAATCCAGAGATTGAAATGAGCACAGATAAAGTTCCTTAAGCCAAATATGGAATAGACAAGATCTACTCCTTGTTCAACGAAATGGACTCAACACCGCATATTAAACGCCTAAGTATGTAGCTGACTAGTAAGTATCTTAAAACCTATGGATTGCTATGTCTCCAAAAGAGAATCAAGCGTGTGTACAGGGGCATAAACGCAGCAGTGATAGGATTGGAGAGGTTCGGTGAGCAAATGAAGACCCTTTGAAGTCATATTGCATGGTACCCATTCCACAGGTTTCAACTACCCACGTTTAAGGTATTCTTCCTTCAGCTAAAACATGCATGTGGAACCCAGAGTATGATCAACTGTGTGAACGGGAGACGTGTTCAAATATGTGTCAGTTTTCCTCCCCTGGTACTCGGGTGCAACATTCCAGACGCTTTACTAACACTCTCCCCACTTGGAGAGTCAGCGCCTTTAACCTCCTGTTTGGCCCAGTTTGCAATTTCTGTAGAAGATGCACAGGAATAGGGAGAACCAATGAGAGACTAGCTGGAGGTGTCTGGACGGGCAAATTTAACTCTCATTTCCCACCAGGAAGAGGAATTAACCAAAGGCTCAGCGTGCCGTGCCGGAACCAGATTAGGGCCTGAAGCCATCCTGCGGTGTTGCGGCCAGCTCAAAAGAAAGCGAGTTGAAGAAAGGAGCTCAGGGGCACTGTAATTCACAAACCTGCAGAGTTATAAATGACAGCTATCGTCCAAAAATAGACTGAAGTAAGGCTGCCAAGAGGACTTGAAAGCGGGGCAGAATTGCAGGAAACCGATTTCAGGAGGTAGACTGGAATTGCATTGAAAGCATAGGAAAAGAGGCAGAACGTCCACAATGATGCACTTGGCCAAAAAGGGCGTATGCGTTTTTTCCTGAATATATTCAGGGAAAAACGCATACGCCATTTTTGGCCAACGAAGCAAGCTTGCAAAGGAAATCTGCACTACAATGAAGTCTCACTTCCCCCCAGTCAAAAGGGCAATCTGAAAAAAGTGTAAAATCCAGAAAGGCAGGACAGGCCATGGAGAACTTGGAGCCTTGTTATGCTGATGGGCGGGATGTAAATTGCCAACAGACACTCGGGAGAAGTGTATGGTGTTTCCTGAAACATCTAAAAAACAAAGCAACAGAGCCTAGGGCACTTCCACTTATGGTCCTATAGCTTAGGGAAATTAAAATCAAAAAGACACAGCCACCCCAAAGTTTGGGACGCCTCTGTTTACAAGAACCTCATTTACATTACAAGTTCAACAACGCAGAAAGTGAAAAATGGATAAAGAAGTTGTGGTATTTACTTACAAAGCAATATCACTCAGCAATGAAATCTATGTCATCAGGCCCGTAGCAGCATAATGAGTGGATTCAGGTATGATAATTCTAACTGAAATAACTCACACAGAAAAAGAAACATCATAAGATATCAGTAATACACGGAATGTAAACTTGGCTACACAGGAACTGAATTACAGAACAGAACAGGGTCTCAAATTTAGAAAACCATCTTATGCTTGCTTAAGGGTAAAGGTGAGTTCGGGTGCTGCATAAAACCAGAGATTGAAATGAGCACAGATAAAGTTCCTTAAGCCAAATATGGAATAGACAAGAGCTACTCCTTGCTCAACGAAATGGACTCAACACCGCATATTAAACGCCTAAGAATGTACCTGACTAGTAAGTATCTTAAAACCTATGGATTGCTATGTCTCCGAAAGAGAATCAAGCATGTGTACAGGGGCATAAACGCAGCAGTGATAGGATTGGAGAGGTTCGGTGAGCAAACGAAGACCCTTTGAAGTCATATTGCATGGTACCCATTCCACGGGTTTCAACTACCCAAGTTTAAGGTATTCTTCCTTCAGCTAAAACATGCATGTGGAACCCAGAGTATGATCAACCATGTGATCGGGAGACGTGTTCAAATATGTTTCAGTTTTCCTCCCCTGGTACTCGGGTGCAACTTTCCAGATGCTTTACTAACACTCTCCCGACTTGGAGAGTCAGTCCCTTTAACCTCCTGTTTGGCCCAGTTTGCAATTTCTGCGGAAGATGAACAGGAATAGGGAGAACCAATGAGAGACTAGCTGGAGGTGTCTGGACGGGCAAATTTAACTCTCATTTCCCACCAGGAAGAGGAATTAACCAAAGGCTCAGCGTGCCGTGCCAGAACCAGATTAGGGCCTGAAGCCAGCCTGCGGTGTTGCGGCCAGCTCACAAGAAAGCGAGTTGAAGAAAGGAGCTCAGGGGCACTGTAATTCACAAACCTGCAGAGTTATAAATGACAGGTATCGTCCAAAAATATACTGAAGTAAGGCTGCCAAGAGGACTTGAAAGCGGGGCAGAATTACAGGAAACCGATTTCAGGAGGTAGACTGGAATTGCATTGAAAGCATAGGAAAAGAGGCAGAACGTCCCCAATGATGCACTTGGCCAAAAAGGGCGTATGCGTTTTTTCCTGAATATATTCAGGAAAAAACGCATACGCCCTTTTTGGCCAACCAAGCAAGCTTGCAAAGGAAATCTGCACTACAATGAAGTCTCACTTCCCCCCGGTCAAAAGGGCCATCTGAAAAAAGTGTAAAATCCAGCAAGGCAGGACAGGCCATGGAGAACTGGGAGCCTTGTTATGCTGATGGGCGGGATGTAAATGGCCAACAGACACTCGGGAGAAGTGTATGGTGTTTCCTGAAACATCTAAAAAACAAAGCAACAGAGCCTAGGGCACTTCCACTTATGGTCCTATAGCTTAGGGAAATTAAAATCAAAAAGACACAGCCACCCCAAAGTTTGGGACGCCTCTGTTTACAAGAACCTCGTTTACAGTACAAGTTCAACATCGCAGAAAGTGAAAAATGGATAAAGAAGTTGTGGTATTTACTTACAAAGCAATATCACTCAGCAATGAAATCTATGTCATCAGGCCCGTACCAGCATAATGAGTGGATTCAGGTATGATGATTCTAACTGAAATAAGTCACACAGAAAAAAAACCATCATAAGATATCAGTAATACACGGAATGTAAACTTGGCTACACAGGAACTGAATTACAGAACAGAACAGGGTCTCAAATTTAGAAAACCAACTTATGCTTGCTTAAGGGTAAAGGTGAGTTCGGGTGCTGCATAAAACCAGAGATTGAAATGAGCACAGATAAAGTTCCTTAAGCCAAATATGGAATAGACAAGAGCTACTCCTTGCTCAACGAAATGGACTCAACACCGCATATTAAACGCCTAAGAATGTACCTGACTAGTAAGTATCTTAAAACCTATGGATTGCTATGTCTCCGAAAGAGAATCAAGCATGTGTACAGGGGCATAAATGCAGCAGTGATAGGATTGGAGAGGTTCGGAGAGCAAATGAAGACCCTTTGAAGTCATATTGCATGGTACCCATTCCACGGGTTTCAACTACCCAAGTTTAAGGTATTCTTCCTTCAGCTAAAACATGCATGTGGAACCCAGAGTATGATCAACCATGTGATCGGGAGACGTGTTCAAATATGTCTCAGTTTTCGTACCCTGGTACTCGGGTGCAACATTCCAGATGCTTTCCTAACACTCTCCCGACTTGGAGAGTCAGTCCCTTTAACCTCCTGTTTGGCCCAGTTTGCAATTTCTGCGGAAGATGAACAGGAATAGCGAGAACCAATGAGAGACTAGCTGGAGGTGTCTGGACGGGCAAATTTAACTCTCATTTCCCACCAGGAAGAGGAATTAACCAAAGGCTCAGCATGCCGTGCCCGAACCAGATTAGGGCCTGAAGCCATCCTGCGGTGTTGCGGCCAGCTCACAAGAAAGCGAGTTGAAGAAAGGAGCTCAGGGGCACTGTAATTCACAAACCTGCAGAGTTATAAATGACAGCTATCGTCCAAAAATATACTGAAGTAAGGCTGCCAAGAGGACTTGAAAGTGGGGCAGAATTGCAGGAAACCGATTTCAGCAGGTAGACTGGAATTGCATGGAAAGCATAGGAAAAGAGGCAGAACGTCCCCAATGATGCACTTGGCCAAAAAGGGCGTATGCGTTTTTTCCTGAATATATTCAGGAAAAAACGCATACGCCCTTTTTGGCCAAACAAGCAAGATTGCAAAGGAAATCTGCACTACAATGAAGTCTCACTTCCCCCCGGTCAAAAGGGCCATCTGAAAAAAGTGTAAAATCCAGCAAGGCAGGACAGGCCATGGAGAACTGGGAGCCTTGTTATGCTGATGAGCGGGATGTAAATTGCCAACAGACACTGGGGAGAAGTGTATGGTGTTTCCTGAAACATCTAAAAAACAAAGCAACAGAGCCTAGGGCACTTCCACATATGGTCCTAAAGCTTAGGGAAATTAAAATCAAAAAGACACATCCACCCCAAAGTTTGGGACGCCTCTGTTTACAAGAACCTCGTTTACAGTACAAGTTCAACATCACAGAAAGTGAAAAATGGATAAAGAAGTTGTGGTATTTACTTACAAAGCAATATCACTCAGCAATGAAATCTATGTCATCAGGCCCGTAGCAGCATAATGAGTGGATTCAGGTATGATAATTCTAACTGAAATAACTCACACAGAAAAAGAAACATCATAAGATATCAGTAATACACGGAATGTAAACTTGGCTACACAGGAACTGAATTACAGAACAGAACAGGGTCTCAAATTTAGAAAACCAACTTATGCTTGCTTAAGGGGAAAGGTGAGTTGGGGTGCTGCATAAAACCATAGATTGAAATGAGCACACATAAAGTTCCTTAAGCCAAATATGGAATAGACTAGAGCTACTCCTTGCTCAAAGAAATGGACTCAACACCGCATATTAAACGCCTAAGAATGTACCTGACTAGTAAGTATCTTAAAACCTATGGATTGCTATGTCTCCGAAAGAGAATCAAGCATGTGTACAGGGGCATAAACGCAGCAGTGATAGGATTGGAGAGGTTCGGTGAGCAAATGAAGACCCTTTGAAGTCATATTGCATGGCACCCATTCTACGGGTCTCAACTACCCAGGTTTGAGGTATTCTTCCTTCAGCTAAAACATGCATGTGGAACCTAGAGTATGATCAACCATGTGATCGGGAGACGTGTTCAAATATGTCTCAGTTTTCGTCCCCTGGTACTCGGGTGCAACATTCCAGACGCTTTACTAACACTCTCCCGACTTGGAGAGTCAGTCCCTTTAACCTCCTGTTTGGCCCAGTTTGCAATTTCTGCGGAAGATGAACAGGAATAGCGAGAACCAATGAGAGACTAGCTGGAGGTGTCTGGACGGGCAAATTTAACTCTCATTTCCCACCAGGAAGAGGAATTAACCAAAGGCTCAGCGTGCCGTGCCGGAACCAGATTAGGGCCTGAAGCCATCCTGCGGTGTTGCGGCCAGCTCACAAGAAAGTGAGTTGAAGAAAGGAGCTCAGGGGCACTGTAATTCACAAACCTGCAGAGTTATAAATGACAGCTTTCGTCCAAAAATATACTGAAGTAAGGCTGCCAAGAGGACTTGAAAGCGGGGCAGAATTGCAGGAAACCGATTTCAGGAGGTAGACTGGAATTGCATTGAAAGCATAGGAAAAGAGGCAGAACGTCCACAATGATGCACTTGGCCAAAAAGGGCGTATGCGTTTTTTCCTGAATATATTCAGGAAAAAACGCATACGCCCTTTTTGGCCAACCAAGCAAGCTTGCAAAGGAAATCTGCACTACAATGAAGTCTCACTTCCCCCCGGTCAAAAGGGCAATCTGAAAAAAGTGTAAAATCCAGAAAGGCAGGACAGGCCATGGAGAATTAGGAGCCTTGTTATGCTGATGGGCGGGATGTAAATGGCCAACAGACACTCGGGAGAAGTGTATGGTGTTTCCTGAAACATCTAAAAAACAAAGCAACAGAGCCTAGGGCACTTCCACTTATGGTCCTATAGCTTAGGGAAATTAAAATCAAAAAGACACAGCCACCCCAAAGTTTGGGACGCCTCTGTTTACAAGAACCTCGTTTACCGTACAAGTTCAACATCGCAGAAAGTGAAAAATGGATAAAGAAGTTGTGGTATTTACTTACAAAGCAATATCACTCAGCAATGAAATCTATGTCATCAGGCCCGTAGCAGCATAATGAGTGGATTCAGGTAAGATAATTCTAACTGAAATAAGTCACACAGAAAAAGAAACATCATAAGATATCAGTAATACACGGAATGTAAACTTGGCTACACAGGAACTGAATTACAGAACAGAACAGGGTCTCAAATTTAGAAAACCAACTTATGCTTGCTTAAGGGTAAAGGTGAGTTGGGGTGCTGCATAAAACCAGAGATTGAAATGTGCACAGATAAAGTTCCTTAAGCCAAATATGGAATAGACAAGAGCTACTCCTTGCTCAACGAAATGGACTCAACACCGCATATTAAACACCTAAAAATGTACCTGACTAGTAAGTATCTTAAAACCTATGGATTGCTATGTCTCCGAAAGAGAATCAAGCATGTGTACAGGGGCATAAACGCAGCAGTGATAGGATTGGAGAGGTTCGGTGAGCAAATGAAGACCCTTTGAAGTCATATTGCATGGTACCCATTCCACGGGTTTCAACTACCGAAGTTTAAGGTATTCTTCCTTCAGCTAAAACATGCATGTGGAACCCAGAGTATGATCAACCATGTGATCGGGAGACGTGTTCAAATATGTCTCAGTTTTTCTCCCCTGGTACTCAGGTGCAACATTCCAGATTCTTTACTAACACTCTCCCGACTTGGAGAGTCAGTCCCTTTAACCTCCTGTTTGGCCCAGTTTGCAATTTCTGCGGAAGATGAACAGGAATAGCGAGAACCAATGAGAGACTAGCTGGAGGTGTCTGGACGGGCAAATTTAACTCTCATTTCCCACCAGGAAGAGGAATTAACCAAAGGCTCAGCGTGCCGTGCCTGAACCAGATTAGGGCCTGAAGCCAGCCTGCGGTGTTGCGGCCAGCTCAAAAGAAAGCGAGTTGAAGAAAGGAGCTCAGGGGCACTGTAATTCACAAACCTGCAGAGTTATAAATGACAGCTATCGTCCAAAAATATACTGAAGTAAGGCTGCCAAGAGGACTTGAAAGCGGGGCAGAATTGCAGGAAACCAATTTCAGGAGGTAGACTGGAATTGCATTGAAAGCATAGGAAAAGAGGCAGAACGTCCACAATGATGCACTTGGCCAAAAAGGGCGTATGCGTTTTTTCCTGAATATATTCAGGAAAAAACGCATACGCCCTTTTTGGACAACCAAGCAAGCTTGCAAAGGAAATCTGCACTACAATGAAGTCTCACTTCCCCCCCGGTCAAAAGGGCCATCTGAAAAAAGTGTAAAATCCAGAAAGGCAGGACAGGCCATGGAGAACTGGGAGCCTTGTTATGCTGATGGGCGGGATGTAAATTGCCAACAGACACTCGGGAGAAGTGTATGGTGTTTCCTGAAACATCTAAAAAACAAAGCAACAGAGCCTAGGGCACTTCCACTTATGGTCCTATAGCTTAGGGAAATTAAAATCAAAAAGACACAGCCACCCCAATGTTTGGGACGCCTCTGTTTACAAGAACCTCGTTTACAGTACAAGTTCAACATCACAGAAAGTGAAAAATGGATAAAGAAGTTGTGGTATTTACTTACAAAGCAATATCACTCAGCCCTGAAATCTATGTCATCAGGCCCTTAGCAGAATAATGAGTGGACTCAGGTATGATGATTCTAACTGAAATAAGTCACACAGAAAAAGAAACATCATAAGATATCAGTAATACACGGAATGTAAACTTGGCTACACAGGAACTGAATTACAGAACAGAACAGGGTCTCAAATTTAGAAAACCAACTTATGCTTGCTTAAGGGGAAAGGTGAGTTGGGGTGCTGCATAAAAGCAGAGATTGAAATGAGCACAGATAAAGTTCCTTAAGCCAAATATGGAATAGACAAGAGCTACTCCTTGCTCAACGAAATGGACTCAACACCGCATTTTAAACGCCTGAGAATGTACCTGACTAGTAAGTATCTTAAAACCTATGGATTGCTATGTCTCCGAAAGAGAATCAAGCATGTGTACAGGGGCATAAACGCAGCACTGATAGGATTGGAGAGGTTCGGTGAGCAAATGAAGACCCTTTGAAGTCATATCGCATGGTACACATTCCACGGGTTTCAACTATCCAGGTTTAAGGTATTCTTCCTTCAGCTAAAACATGCATGTGGAACCCAGAGTATGATCAACCACGTGATCGGGAGACGTGTTCAAATATGTCTCAGTTTTCCTCCCATGGTACTTGGGTGCACCATTCCAGATGCTTTACTAACACTCTCCCGACTTGGAGAGTCAGTCCCTTTAACCTCCTGTTTGGCCCAGTTTGCAATTTCTGCGGAAGATGAACAGGAATAGCGAGAACCAATGAGAGACTAGCTGGAGGTGTCTGGACGGGCAAATTTAACTCTCATTTCCCACCAGGAAGAGGAATTAACCAAAGGATCAGCGTGCCGTTCCGGAACCAGATTAGGGCCTGAAGCCATCCTGCGGTGTTGCGGCCAGCTCACAGGAAAGCGAGTTGAAGAAAGGAGATCAGGGGCACTGTAATTCACAAACCTGCAGAGTTATAAATGACAGCTATCGTCCAAAAATATACTGAAGTAAGGCTGCCAAGAGGACTTGAAATTGGGGCAGAATTGCAGGAAACCGATTTCAGGAGGTAGACTGGAATTGCATTGAAAGCATAGGAAAAGAGGCAGAACGTCCACAATGATGCACTTGGCCAAAAAGGGCGTATGCGTTTTTTCCTGAATATACTCAGGAAAAAACGCATACGCCCTTTTTGGCCAACCAAGCAAGCTTGCAAAGGAAATCTGCACTACAATGAAGTCTCACTTCCCCCCGGTCAAAAGGGCCATCTGAAAAAAGTGTAAAATCCAGAAAGGCAGGACAGGCCATGGAGAACTTGGAGCCTTGTTATGCTGATGGGCGGGATGTAAATTGCCAACAGACACTCAGGAGAAGTGTATGGTGTTTCCTGAAACATCTAAAAAACGAAGCAACAGAGCCTAGGGCACTTCCACTTATGGTCCTATAGCTTAGGGAAATTAAAATCAAAAAGACACAGCCACCCCAAAGTTTGGGACGCCTCTGTTTACAAGAACCTCATTTACATTACAAGTTCAACAACGCAGAAAGTGAAAAATGGATAAAGAAGTTGTGGTATTTACTTACAAAGCAATATCACTCAGCAATGAAATCTATGTCATCAGGCCCGTAGCAGCATAATGAGTGGATTCAGGTATGATAATTCTAACTGAAATAACTCACACAGAAAAAGAAACATCATAAGATATCAGTAATACACGGAATGTAAACTTGGCTACACAGGAACTGAATTACAGAACAGAACAGGGTCTCAAATTTAGAAAACCATCTTATGCTTGCTTAAGGGTAAAGGTGAGTTCGGGTGCTGCATAAAACCAGAGATTGAAATGAGCACAGATAAAGTTCCTTAAGCCAAATATGGAATAGACAAGAGCTACTCCTTGCTCAACGAAATGGACTCAACACCGCATATTAAACGCCTAAGAATGTACCTGACTAGTAAGTATCTTAAAACCTATGGATTGCTATGTCTCCGAAAGAGAATCAAGCATGTGTACAGGGGCATAAACGCAGCAGTGATAGGATTGGAGAGGTTCGGTGAGCAAACGAAGACCCTTTGAAGTCATATTGCATGGTACCCATTCCACGGGTTTCAACTACCCAAGTTTAAGGTATTCTTCCTTCAGCTAAAACATGCATGTGGAACCCAGAGTATGATCAACCATGTGATCGGGAGACGTGTTCAAATATGTTTCAGTTTTCCTCCCCTGGTACTCGGGTGCAACATTCCAGATGCTTTACTAACACTCTCCCGACTTGGAGAGTCAGTCCCTTTAACCTCCTGTTTGGCCCAGTTTGCAATTTCTGCGGAAGATGAACAGGAATAGGGAGAACCAATGAGAGACTAGCTGGAGGTGTCTGGACGGGCAAATTTAACTCTCATTTCCCACCAGGAAGAGGAATTAACCAAAGGCTCAGCGTGCCGTGCCAGAACCAGATTAGGGCCTGAAGCCAGCCTGCGGTGTTGCGGCCAGCTCACAAGAAAGCGAGTTGAAGAAAGGAGCTCAGGGGCACTGTAATTCACAAACCTGCAGAGTTATAAATGACAGGTATCGTCCAAAAATATACTGAAGTAAGGCTGCCAAGAGGACTTGAAAGCGGGGCAGAATTACAGGAAACCGATTTCAGGAGGTAGACTGGAATTGCATTGAAAGCATAGGAAAAGAGGCAGAACGTCCCCAATGATGCACTTGGCCAAAAAGGGCGTATGCGTTTTTTCCTGAATATATTCAGGAAAAAACGCATACGCCCTTTTTGGCCAACCAAGCAAGCTTGCAAAGGAAATCTGCACTACAATGAAGTCTCACTTCCCCCCGGTCAAAAGGGCCATCTGAAAAAAGTGTAAAATCCAGAAAGGCAGGACAGGCCATGGAGAACTGGGAGCCTTGTTATGCTGATGGGCGGGATGTAAATGGCCAACAGACACTCGGGAGAAGTGTATGGTGTTTCCTGAAACATCTAAAAAACAAAGCAACAGAGCCTAGGGCACTTCCACTTATGGCCCTAAAGCTTAGGGAAATTAAAATCAAAAAGACACATCCACCCCAAAGTTTGGGACGCCTCTGTTTACAAGAACCTCGTTTACAGTACAAGTTCAACATCACAGAAAGTGAAAAATGGATAAAGAAGTTGTGGTATTTACTTACAAAGCAATATCACTCAGCAATGAAATCTATGTCATCAGGCCCGTAGCAGCATAATGAGTGGATTCAGGTATGATAATTCTAACTGAAATAACTCACACAGAAAAAGAAACATCATAAGATATCAGTAATACACGGAATGTAAACTTGGCTACACAGGAACTGAATTACAGAACAGAACAGGGTCTCAAATTTAGAAAACCAACTTATGCTTGCTTAAGGGGAAAGGTGAGTTGGGGTGCTGCATAAAACCAGAGATTGAAATGAGCACAGATAAAGTTCCTTAAGCCAAATATGGAATAGACAAGATTTACTCCTTGCTCAACGAAATGGACTCAACACCGCATATTAAACGCCTAAGAATGTACCTGACTAGTAAGTATCTTAAAACCTATGGATTGCTATGACTCCAAAAGAGAATCAAGCATGTGTACAGGGGCATAAACGCAGCAGTGATAGGATTGGAGAGGTTCGGTGAGCAAATGAAGACCCTTTGAAGTCATATTGCATGGTACCCATTCCACGGGTTTCAACTACCGAAGTTTAAGGTATTCTTCCTTCAGCTAAAACATGCATGTGGAACCCAGAGTATGATCAACCATGTGATCGGGAGACGTGTTCAAATATGTCTCAGTTTTCCTCCCCTGGTACTCGGGTGCACCATTCCAGATGCTTTACTAACACTCTCCCGACTTGGAGAGTCAGTCCCTTTAACCTCCTGTTTGGCCCAGTTTGCAATTTCTGCGGAAGATGAACAGGAATAGCGAGAACCAATGAGAGACTAGCTGGAGGTGTCTGGACGGGCAAATTTTACTCTCATTTCCCACCAGGAAGAGGAATTAACCAAAGGCTCAGCGTGCCGTGCCCGAACCAGATTAGGGCCTGAAGCCAGCCTGCGGTGTTGCGGCCAGCTCAAAAGAAAGCGAGTTGAAGAAAGGAGCTCAGGGGCACTGTAATTCACAAACTTGCAGAGTTATAAATGACAGCTATCGTCCAAAAATATACTGAAGTAAGGCTGCCAAGAGGACTTGAAAGTGGGGCAGAATTGCAGGAAACCGATTTCAGCAGGTAGACTGGAATTGCATTGAAAGCATAGGAAAAGAGGCAGAACGTCCCCAATGATGCACTTGGCCAAAAAGGGCGTATGCGTTTTTCCTGAATATATTCAGGAAAAAACGCATACGCCCTTTTTGGCCAACCAAGCAAGATTGCAAAGGAAATCTGCACTACAATGAAGTCTCACTTCCCCCCGGTCAAAAGGGCCATCTGAAAAAAGTGTAAAATCCAGCAAGGCAGGACAGGCCATGGAGAACTGGGAGCCTTGTTATGCTGATGGGCGGGATGTAAATTGCCAACAGACACTGGGGAGAAGTGTATGGTGTTTCCTGAAACATCTAAAAAACAAAGCAACAGAGCCTAGGGCACTTCCACTTATGGTCCTAAAGCTTAGGGAAATTAAAATCAAAAAGACACATCCACCCCAAAGTTTGGGACGCCTCTGTTTACAAGAACCTCGTTTACAGTACAAGTTCAACATCACAGAAAGTGAAAAATGGATAAAGAAGTTGTGGTATTTACTTACAAAGCAATATCACTCAGCAATGAAATCTATGTCATCAGGCCCGTAGCAGCATAATGAGTGGATTCAGGTATGATAATTCTAACTGAAATAACTCACACAGAAAAAGAAACATCATAAGATATCAGTAATACACGGAATGTAAACTTGGCTACACAGGAACTGAATTACAGAACAGAACAGGGTCTCAAATTTAGAAAACCAACTTATGCTTGCTTAAGGGGAAAGGTGAGTTGGGGTGCTGCATAAAAGCAGAGATTGAAATGAGCACAGATAAAGTTCCTTAAGCCAAATATGGAATAGACAAGAGCTACTCCTTGCTCAACGAAATGGACTCAACACCGCATATTAAACGCCTAAGAATGTACCTGACTAGTAAGTATCTTAAAACCTATGGATTGCTATGTCTCAGAAAGAGAATCAAGCATGTGTACAGGGGCATAAACGCAGCAGTGATAGGATTGGAGAGGTTCGGTGAGCAAATGAAGACCCTTTGAAGTCATATCGCATGGTACCCATTCCACGGGTGTCAACTACCCAAGTTTAAGGTATTCTTCCTTCAGCTAAAACATGCATGTGGAACCCAGAGTATGATCACCATGTGATCGGGAGACGTGTTCAAATATGTCTCAGTTTTCCTCCCCTGGTACTCGGGTGCAACATTCCAGATGCTTTACTAACACTCTCCCGACATGGAGAGTCAGTCCCTTTAACCTCCTGTTTGGCCCAGTTTGCAATTTCTGCGGAAGATGAACAGGAATAGCGAGAACAAATGAGAGACTAGCTGGAGGTGTCTGGACGGGCAAATTTAACTCTCATTTCACACCAGGAAGAGGAAATAGCCAAAGGCTCAGCGTGCCGTGCCGGAACCAGATTAGTGCCTGAAGCCATCCTGCAGTGTTGCGGCCATCTCAAAAGAAAGCGAGTTGAAGAAAGGAGCTCAGGGCCACTGTAATGCACAAAGCTGCAGAGTTATAAATGTCAGCTATCGTCCAAAAATATACTGAAGTAAGGCTGCCAAGAGGACTTGAATGCGGGGCAGAATTGCAGGAAACCGATTTCAGGAGGTAGACTGGAATTGCATTGAAAGCATAGGAAAAGAGGCAGAACGTCCACAATGATGCACTTGGCCAAAAAGGGCGTATGCGTTTTTTCCTGAATATATTCAGGAAAAAACGCATACCCCCTTCTTGGCCAACCAAGCAAGCTTGCAAAGGAAATCTGCACTACAATGAAGTCTCACTTCCCCCCGGTCAAAAGGGCCATCTGAAAAAAGTGTAAAATCCAGAAAGGCAGGACAGGCCATGGAGAACTGGGAGCCTTGTTATGCTGATGGGCGGGATGTAAATTGCCAACAGCCACTCAGGAGAAGTGTATGGTGTTTCCTGAAACATCTAAAAAACAAAGCAACAGAGCCTAGGGCACTTCCACTTATGGTCCTATAGCTTAGGGAAATTAAAATCAAAAAGACACAGCCACCCCAAAGTTTGGGACGCCTCTGTTTACAAGAAACTCGTTTACAGTACAAGTTCAACAACGCAGAAAGTGAAAAATGGATAAAGAAGTTGTGGTATTTACTTACAAAGCAATATCACTCAGCAATGAAATCTATGTCATCAGGCCCGTAGCAGCATAATGAGTGGATTCAGGTATGATAATTCTAACTGAAATAACTCACACAGAAAAAGAAACATCATAAGATATCAGTAATACACAGAATGTAAACTTGGCTACACAGGAACTGAATTACAGAACAGAACAGGGTCTCAAATTTAGAAAACCATCTTATGCTTGCTTAAGGGTAAAGGTGAGTTGGGGTGCTGCATAAAACCAGAGATTGAAATGAGCACAGATAAAGTTCCTTAAGCCAAATATGGAATAGACAAGAGCTACTCCTTGCTCAACGAAATGGACTCAACACCGCATATTAAACGCCTAAGAATGTACCTGACTAGTAAGTATCTTAAAACCTATGGATTGCTATGTCTCCGAAAGAGAATCAAGCATGTGTACAGGGGCATAAACGCAGCAGTGATAGGATTGGAGAGGTTCGGTGAGCAAATGAAGACCCTTTGAAGTCATATTGCATGGTACCCATTCCAAGGGTTTCAACTACCCAAGTTTAAGATATTCTTCCTTCAGCTAAAACATGCATGTGGAACCCAGAGTATGATCAACCATGTGATCGGGAGACGTGTTCAAATATGTCTCAGTTTTCCTCCCCTGGTACTCAGGTGCAACATTCCAGATGCTTTACTAACACTCTCCCGACTTGGAGAGTCAGTCCCTTTAACCTCCTGTTTGGCCCAGTTTGCAATTTCTGCGGAAGATGAACAGGAATAGCGAGAACCAATGAGAGACTAGCTGGAGGTGTCTGGACGGGCAAATTTTACTCTCATTTCCCACCAGGAAGAGGAATTAACCAAAGGCTCAGCGTGCCGTGCCGGAACCAGATTAGGGCCTGAAGCCATCCTGCAGTGTTGCGGGCAGCTCAAATGAAAACGAGTTGAAGAAAGGAGCTCAGGGGCACTGTAATTCACAAACCTGCAGAGTTATAAATGACAGGTATCGTCCAAAAATATACTGAAGTAAGGCTGCCAAGAGGACTTGAAAGCGGGGCAGAATTGCAGGAAACCGATTTCAGGAGGTAGACTGGAATTGCATTGAAAGCATAGGAAAAGAGGCAGAACGTCCACAATGATGCACTTGGCCAAAAAGGGCGTATGCGTTTTTTCCTGAATATATTCAGGAAAAAAGGCATACGCACTTTTTGGCCAACCAAGCAAGCTTGCAAAGGAAATCTGCACTACAATGAAGTCTCACTTCCCCCCGGTCAAAAGGGCCATCTGAAAAAAGTGTAAAATCCAGAAAGGCAGGACAGGCCATGGAGAACTGGGAGCCTTGTTATGCTGATGGGCGGGATGAAAATTGCCAACAGACACTCGGGATAAGTGTATGGTGTTTCCTGAAACATCTAAAAAACAAAGCAACAGAGCCTAGGGCACTTCCACTTATGGTCCTATAGCTTAGGGAAATTAAAATCAAAAAGACACAGCCACCCCAAATTTTGGGACGCCTCTGTTTACAAGAATTTCGTTTACAGTACAAGTTCAACATCGCAGAAAGTGAAAAATGGATAAAGAAGTTGTGGTATTTACTTACAAAGCAATATCACTCAGCAATGAAATCTATGTCATCAGGCCCTTAGCAGCACAATGAGTGGATTCAGGTATGATGATTCTAACTGAAATAAGTCACACAGAAAAAGAAACATCATAAGATATCACTAATACACG
Source organism: Grampus griseus (assembly GCF_964374135.1). Lineage (NCBI taxonomy): Eukaryota > Metazoa > Chordata > Mammalia > Artiodactyla > Delphinidae > Grampus > Grampus griseus. The sequence goes on from NW_028133380.1 coordinate 187,801, forward strand.
GAATGTAAACTTGGCTACACAGGAACTGAATTACAGAACAGAACAGGGTCTCAAATTTAGAAAACCAACTTATGCTTGCTTAAGGGGAAAGGTGAGTTGGGGTGCTGCATAAAACCAGAGATTGAAATGAGCACAGATAAAGTTCCTTAAGCCAAATATGGAATAGACAAGAACTACTCCTTGCTCAACAAAATGGACTCAACACCGCATATTAAACGCCTAAGAATGTACCTGACTAGTAAGTATCTTAAAACCTATGGATTGCTATGTCTCCGAAAGAGAATCAAGCATGTGTACAGGGGCATAAACGTAGCAGTGATAGGATTGGAGAGGTTCGGTGAGCAAATGAAGACCCTTTGAAGTCATATTGCATGGTACCCATTCCACGGGTTTCAACTACCGAATTTTAAGGTATTCTTCCTTCAGCTAAAACATGCATGTGGAACCCAGAGTATGATCAACCATGTGATCGGGAGACGTGTTCAAATATGTCTCAGTTTTCCTCCCCTGGTACTCGGGTGCACCATTCCAGATGCTTTACTAACACTCTCCCGACTTGGAGAGTCAGTCCCTTTAACCTCCTGTTTGGCCCAGTTTGCAATTTCTGCGGAAGATGAACAGGAATAGCGAGAACCAATGAGAGACTAGCTGGAGGTGTCTGGACGGGCAAATTTTACTCTCATTTCCCACCAGGAAGAGGAATTAACCAAAGGCTCAGCCTGCCGTGCCCGAACCAGATTAGGGCCTGAAGCCAGCCTGCGGTGTTGCGGCCAGCTCACAAGAAAGCGAGTTGAAGAAAGGAGCTCAGGGGCACTGTAATTCACAAACCTGCAGAGTTATAAATGACAGCTATCGTCCAAAAATAGACTGAAGTAAGGCTGCCAAGAGGACTTGAAAGCGGGGCAGAATTGCAGCAAACTGATTTCAGCAGGTAGACTGGAATTGCATTGAAAGCATAGGAAAAGAGGCAGAACGTCCCCAATGATGCACATGGCCAAAAAGGGCGTATGCGTTTTTTCCTGAATATATTCAGGAAAAAACGCATATGCCCTTTTTGGCCAACCAAGCAAGCTTGCAAAGGAAATCTGCACTACAATAAAGTCTCACTTCCCCCCGGTCAAAAGGGCCATCTGAAAAAAGTGTAAAATCCAGAAACGCAGGACAGGCCATGGAGAACTGGGAGCCTTGTTATGCTGATGGGCGGGATGTAAATTGCCAACAGACACTGGGGAGAAGTGTATGGTGTTTCCTGAAACATCTAAAAAACAAAGCAACAGAGCCTAGGGCACTTCCACTTATGGTCCTATAGCTTAGGGAAATTAAAATCAAAAAGACACAGCCACCCCAAAGTTTGGGACGCCTCTGTTTACAAGAACCTCGTTTACAGTACAAGTTCAACATCACAGAAAGTGAAAAATGGATAAAGAAGTTGTGGTATTTACTTACAAAGCAATATCACTCAGCAATGAAATCTATGTCATCAGGCCCGTACCAGCATAATGAGTGGATTCAGGTATGATAATTCTAACTGAAATAACTCACACAGAAAAAGAAACATCATAAGATATCAGTAATACACGGAATGTAAACTTGGCTACACAGGAACTGAATTACAGAACAGAACAGGGTCTCAAATTTAGAAAACCAACTTATGCTTGCTTAAGGGGAAAGGTGAGTTGGGGTGCTGCATAAAACCAGAGATTGAAATGAGCACAGATAAAGTTCCTTAAGCCAAATATGGAATAGACAAGAGCTACTCCTTGCTCAACGAAATGGACTCAACACCGCATATTAAACGCCTAAGAATGTACCTGACTAGTAAGTATCTTAAAACCTATGGATTGCTATGTCTCCGAAAGAGAATCAAGCATGTGAACAGGGGCATAAATGCAGCAGTGATAGGATTGGAGAGGTTCGGTGAGCAAATGAAGACCCTTTGAAGTCATATTGCATGGTACCCATTCCACGGGTTTCAACTACCCAAGTTTAAGGTATTCTTCCTTCAGCTAAAACATGCATGTGGAACCCAGAGTATGATCAACCATGTGATCGGGAGACGTGTTCAAATATGTCTCAGTTTTCCTCCCCTGGTACTCAGGTGCACCATTCCAGATGCTTTACTAACACTCTCCCGACTTGGAGAGTCAGTCCCTTTAACCTCCTGTTTGGCCCAGTTTGCAATTTCTGCGGAAGATGAACAGGAATAGCGAGAACCAATGAGAGACTAGCTGGAGGTGTCTGGACGGGCAAATTTTACTCTCATTTCCCACCAGGAAGAGGAATTAACCAAAGGCTCAGCGTGCCGTGCCCGAACCAGATTAGGGCCTGAAGCCAGCCTGCGGTGTTGCGGCCAGCTCACAAGAAAGCGAGTTGAAGAAAGGAGCTCAGGGGCACTGTAATTCACAAACCTGCAGAGTTATAAATGACAGCTATCGTCCAAAAATATACTGAAGTAAGGCTGCCAAGAGGACTTGAAAGCGGGGCAGAATTGCAGGAAACCGATTTCAGGAGGTAGACTGGAATTGCATTGAAAGCATAGGAAAAGAGGCAGAACGTCCACAATGATGCACTTGGCCAAAAAGGGCGTATTTGTTTTTTCCTGAATATATTCAGGAAAAAACGCATACGCCCTTTTTGGCCAACCAAGCAAGCTTGCAAAGGAAATCTGCACTACAATGAAGTCTCACTTCCCCCCGGTCAAAAGGGCCATGTGAAAAAAGTGTAAAATCCAGCAAGTCAGGACAGGCCATGGAGAACTGGGAGCCTTGTTATGCTGATGGGCAGGATGTAAATTGCCAACAGACACTCGGGAGAAGTGTATGGTGTTTCCTGAAACATCTAAAAAACAAAGCAACAGAGCCTAGGGCACTTCCACTTATGGTCCTATAGCTTAGGGAAATTAAAATCAAAAAGACACAGCCACCCCAAAGTTTGGGACGCCTCTGTTTACAAGAACCTCGTTTACAGTACAAGTTCAACATCGCAGAAAGTGAAAAATGGATAAAGAAGTTGTGGTATTTACTTACAAAGCAATATCAGTCAGCAATGAAATCTATGTCATCAGGCCCATAGCAGCATAATGAGTGGATTCAGGTATGATAATTCTAACTGAAATAACTCACACAGAAAAAGAAACATCATAAGATATCAGTAATACACGGAATGTAAACTTGGCTACACAGGAACTGAATTACAGAACAGAACAGGGTCTCAAATTTAGAAAACCAACTTATGCTTGCTTAAGGGGAAAGGTGAGTTGGGGTGCTGCATAAAACCAGAGATCGAAATGAGCACAGATAAAGTTCCTTAAGCCAAATATGGAATAGACAAGAGCTACTCCTTGCTCAACGAAATGGACTCAACACCGCATATTAAACGCCTAAGAATGTACCTGACTAGTAAGTATCTTAAAACCTATGGATTGCTATGTCTCCGAAAGAGAATCAAGCATGTGTACAGGGGCATAAACGCAGCAGTGATAGGATTGGAGAGGTTCGGTGAGCAAATGAAGACCCTTTGAAGTCATATTGCATGGTACCCATTCCACGGGTTTCAACTACCCAAGTTTAAGGTATTCTTCCTTCAGCTAAAACATGCATGTGGAACCCAGAGTATGATCACCATGTGATCGGGAGACGTGTTCAAATATGTCTCAGTTTTCCTCCCCTGGTACTCGGGTGCAACATTCCAGATGCTTTACTAACACTCTCCCGACTTGGAGAGTCAGTCCCTTTAACCTCCTGTTTGGCCCAGTTTGCAATTTCTGCGGAAGATGAACAGGAATAGCGAGAACAAATGAGAGACTAGCTGGAGGTGTCTGGACGGGCAAATTTAACTCTCATTTCCAACCAGGAAGAGGAATTAACCAAAGGCTCAGCGTGCCGTGCCGGAACCAGATTAGGGCCTGAAGCCATCCTGCGGTGTTGCGGCCAGCTCACAAGAAAGCGAGTTGAAGAAAGGAGCTCAGGGGCACTGTAATTCACAAACCTGCAGAGTTATAAATGACAGCTATCGTCCAAAAATATACTGAAGTAAGGCTGCCAAGAGGACTTGAAAGCGGGGCAGAATTGCAGGAAACCGATTTCAGCAGGTAGACTGGAATTGCATTGAAAGCATAGGAAAAGAGGCAGAACGTCCACAATGATGCACTTGGCCAAAAAGGGCGTATGCGTTTTTTCCTGAATATATTCAGGAAAAAACGCATACGCCCTTATTGGCCAACCAAGCAAGCTTGCAAAGGAAATCTGCACTACAATGAAGTCTCACTTCCCCCCGGTCAAAAGGGCCATCTGAAAAAAGTGTAAAATCCAGCAAGGCAGGACAGGCCATGGAGAACTGGGAGCCTTGTTATGCTGATGGGCGGGATGTAAATTGCCAACAGACACTCGGGAGAAGTGTATGGTGTTTCCTGAAACATCTAAAAAACAAAGCAACAGAGCCTAGGGCACTTCCACTTATGGTCCTATAGCTTAGGGAAATTAAAATCAAAAAGACACAGCCACCCCAAAGTTTGGGACGCCTCTGTTTACAAGAACCTCGTTTACCGTACAAGTTCAACATCGCAGAAAGTGAAAAATGGATAAAGAAGTTGTGGTATTTACTTACAAAGCAATATCACTCAGCAATGAAATCTATGTCATCAGGCCCGTAGCAGCATAATGAGTGGATTCAGGTATGATAATTCTAACTGAAATAACTCACACAGAAAAAGAAACATCATAAGATATCAGTAATACACGGAATGTAAACTTGGCTACACAGGAACTGAATTACAGAACAGAACAGGGTCTCAAATTTAGAAAACCAACTTATGCTTGCTTAAGGGGAAAGGTGAGTTTGGGTGCTGCATAAAACCAGAGATTGAAATGAGCACAGATAAAGTTCCTTAAGCCAAATATGGAATAGACAAGAGCTACTCCTTGCTCAACGAAATGGACTCAACACCGCATATTAAACGCCTAAGAATGTACCTGACTAGTAAGTATCTTAAAACCTATGAATTGCTATGTCTCCGAAAGAGAATGAAGCATGTGTACAGGGGCATAAACGCAGCAGTGATAGGATTGTAGAGGTTCGGTGAGCAAATGAAGACCCTTTGAAATCATATTGCATGGTACCCATTCCACGGGTTTCAACTACCCAAGTTTAAGGTATTCTTCCTTCAGCTAAAACATGCATGTGGAACCCAGAGTATGATCACCATGTGATCGGGAGACGTGTTCAAATATGTCTCAGTTTTCCTCCCCTGGTACTCGGGTGCAACATTCCAGATGCTTTACTAACACTCTCCCGACTTGGAGAGTCAGTCCCTTTAACCTCCTGTTTGGCCCAGTTTGCAATTTCTGCGGAAGATGAACAGGAATAGCGAGAACAAATGAGAGACTAGCTGGAGGTGTCTGGACGGGCAAATTTAACTCTCATTTCCCACCAGGAAGAGGAATTAACCAAAGGCTCAGCGTGCCGTGCCGGAACCAGATTAGGGCCTGAAGCCATCCTGCGGTGTTGCGGCCAGCTCACAAGAAAGCGAGTTGAAGAAAGGAGCTCAGGGGCACTGTAATTCACAAACCTGCAGAGTTATAAATGACAGCTATCGTCCAAAAATATACTGAAGTAAGGCTGCCAAGAGGACTTGAAAGCGGGGCAGAATTGCAGGAAACCGATTTCAGCAGGTAGACTGGAATTGCATTGAAAGCATAGGAAAAGAGGCAGAACGTCCCCAATGATGCACTTGGCCAAAAAGGGCGTATGCGTTTTTTCCTGAATATATTCAGGAAAAAACGCATACGCCCTTTTTGGCCAACCAAGCAAGCTTGCAAAGGAAATCTGCACTACAATGAAGTCTCACTTCCCCCCGGTCAAAAGGGCCATCTGAAAAAAGTGTAAAATCCAGCAAGGCAGGACAGGCCATGGAGAACTGGGAGCCTTGTTATGCTGATGGGCGGGATGTAAATTGCCAACAGACACTCGGGAGAAGTGTATGGTGTTTCCTGAAACATCTAAAAAACAAAGCAACAGAGCCTAGGGCACTTCCACTTATGGTCCTATAGCTTAGGGAAATTAAAATCAAAAAGACACAGCCACCCCAAAGTTTGGGACGCCTCTGTTTACAAGAACCTAGTTTACAGTACAAGTTCAACATCGCAGAAAGTGAAAAATGGATAAAGAAGTTGTGGTATTTACTTACAAAGCAATATCACTCAGCAATGAAATCTATGTCATCAGGCCCATAGCAGCATAATGAGTGGATTCAGGTATGATAATTCTAACTGAAATAACTCACACAGAAAAAGAAACATCATAAGATATCAGTAATACATGGAATGTAAACTTGGCTACACAGGAACTGAATTACAGAACAGAACAGGGTCTCAAATTTAGAAAACCAACTTATGCTTGCTTAAGGGGAAAGGTGAGTTGGGGTGCTGCATAAAACCAGAGATTGAAATGAGCACAGATAAAGTTCCTTAAGCCAAATATGGAATAGACAAGAGCTACTCCTTGCTCAACGAAATGGACTCAACACCGCATATTAAACGCCTAAGAATGTACCTGACTAGTAAGTATCTTAAAACCTATGGATTGCTATGTCTCCGAAAGAGAATCAAGCATGTGTACAGGGGCATAAACGCAGCAGTGATAGATTTGGAGAGGTTCGGTGAGCAAATGAAGACCCTTTGAAGTCATATTGCATGGTACCCATTCCACGGGTTTCAACTACCCAAGTTTAAGGTATTCTTCCTTCAGCTAAAACATGCATGTGGAACCCAGAGTATGATCAACCATGTGATCGGGAGACGTGTTCAAATATGTCTCAGTTTTCCTCCCCTGGTACTCGGGTGCAACATTCCAGATGCTTTACTAACACTCTCCCGACTTGGAGAGTCAGTCCCTTTAACCTCCTGTTTGGCCCAGTTTGCAATTTCTGCGGAAGATGAACAGGAATAGCGAGAACCAATGAGAGACTAGCTGGAGGTGTCTGGACGGGCAAATTTTACTCTCATTTCCCACCAGGAAGAGGAATTAACCAAAGGCTCAGCGTGCCGTGCCGGAACCAGATTAGGGCCTGAAGCCATCCTGCGGTGTTGCGGCCAGCTCACAAGAAAGCGAGTTGAAGAAAGGAGCTCAGGGGCACTGTAATTCACAAACCTGCAGAGTTATAAATGACAGCTATCGTCCAAAAATATACTGAAGTAAGGCTGCCAAGAGGACTTGAAAGCGGGGCAGAATTGCAGGAAACCGATTTCAGGAGGTAGACTGGAATTGCATGTAAAGCATAGGAAAAGAGGCAGAACGTCCCCAATGATGCACTTGGCCAAAAAGGGCGTATGCGTTTTTTCCTGAATATATTCAGGAAAAAACGCATACGCACTTTTTGGCCAACCAAGCAAGCTTGCAAAGGAAATCTGCACTACAATGAAGTCTCACTTCCCCCCGGTCAAAAGGGCCATCTGAAAAAAGTGTAAAATCCAGCAAGGCAGGACAGGCCATGGAGAACTGGGAGCCTTGTTATGCTGATGGGCGGGATGTAAATTGCCAACAGACACTCGGGAGAAGTGTATGGTGTTTCCTGAAACATCTAAAAAACAAAGCAACAGAGCCTAGGGCACTTCCACTTATGGTCCTATAGCTTAGGGAAATTAAAATCAAAAAGACACAGCCACCCCAAAGTTTGGGACGCCTCTGTTTACAAGAACCTCGTTTACACTACAAGTTCAACATCGCAGAAAGTGAAAAATGGATAAAGATGTTGTGGTATTTACTTACAAAGCAATATCACTCAGCAATGAAATCTATGTCATCAGGCCCGTAGCAGCATAATGAGTGGATTCAGGTATGATGATTCTAACTGAAATAAGTCTCACAGAAAAAGAAGCATCATAAGATATCAGTAATACACGGAATGTAAACTTGGCTACACAGGAACTGAATTACAGAACAGAACAGGGTCTCAAATTTAGAAAATCAACTTATGCTTGCTTAAGGGGAAAGGTGAGTTGGGGTGCTGCATAAAAGCAGAGATTGAAATGAGCACAGATAAAGTTCCTTAAGCCAAATATGGAATAGACAAGAGCTACTCCTTGCTCAACGAAATGGACTCAACACCGCATATTAAACGCCTAAGAATGTACCTGACTAGTAAGTATCTTAAAACCTATGAATTGCTATGTCTCCGAAAGAGAATGAAGCATGTGTACAGGGGCATAAACGCAGCAGTGATAGGATTGGAGAGGTTCGGTGAGCAAATGAAGACCCTTTGAAGTCATATTGCATGGTACCCATTCCACGGGTTTCAACTACCCAATTTTAAGGTATTCTTCCTTCAGCTAAAACATGCATGTGGAACCCAGAGTATGATCACCATGTGATCGGGAGACGTGTTCAAATATGTCTCAGTTTTCCTCCCCTGGTACTCGGGTGCAACATTCCAGATGCTTTACTAACACTCTCCCGACTTGGAGAGTCAGTCCCTTTAACCTCCTGTTTGGCCCAGTTTGCAATTTCTGCGGAAGATGAACAGGAATAGCGAGAACAAATGAGAGACTAGCTGGAGGTGTCTGGACGGGCAAATTTAACTCTCATTTCCCACCAGGAAGAGGAATTAACCAAAGGCTCAGCATGCCGTGCCGGAACCAGATTAGGGCCTGAAGCCATCCTGCGGTGTTGCGGCCAGCTCACAAGAAAGCGAGTTGAAGAAAGGAGCTCAGGGGCACTGTAATTCACAAACCTGCAGAGTTATAAATGACAGCTATCGTCCAAAAATATACTGAAGTAAGGCTGCCAAGAGGACTTGAAAGCGGGGCAGAATTGCAGGAAACCGATTTCAGCAGGTAGACTGGAATTGCATTGAAAGCATAGGAAAAGAGGCAGAACGTCCCCAATGATGCACTTGGCCAAAAAGGGCGTATGCGTTTTTTCCTGAATATATTCAGGAAAAAACGCATACGCCCTTTTTGGCCAAACAAGCAAGCTTGCAAAGGAAATCTGCACTACAATGAAGTCTCACTTCCCCCCGGTCAAAAGGGCCATCTGAAAAAAGTGTAAAATCCAGCAAGGCAGGACAGGCCATGGAGAACTGGGAGCCTTGTTATGCTGATGGGCGGGATGTAAATTGCCAACAGACACTCGGGAGAAGTGTATGGTGTTTCCTGAAACATCTAAAAAACAAAGCAACAGAGCCTAGGGCACTTCCACTTATGGTCCTATAGCTTAGGGAAATTAAAATCAAAAAGACACAGCCACCCCAAAGTTTGGGACGCCTCTGTTTACAAGAACCTAGTTTACAGTACAAGTTCAACATCGCAGAAAGTGAAAAATGGATAAAGAAGTTGTGGTATTTACTTACAAAGCAATATCACTCAGCAATGAAATCTATGTCATCAGGCCCGTAGCAGCATAATGAGTGGATTCAGGTATGATAATTCTAACTGAAATAACTCACACAGAAAAAGAAACATCATAAGGTATCAGTAATACATGGAATGTAAACTTGGCTACACAGGAACTGAATTACAGAACAGAAAAGGGTCTCAAATTTAGAAAACCAACTTATGCTTGCTTAAGGGGAAAGGTGAGTTGGGGTGCTGCATAAAACCAGAGATTGAAATGAGCACAGATAAAGTTCCTTAAGCCAAATATGGAATAGACAAGAGCTACTCCTTGCTCAACGAAATGGACTCAACACCGCATATTAAATGCCTAAGAATGTACCTGACTAGTAAGTATCTTAAAACCTATGGATTGCTATGTCTCCGAAAGAGAATCAAGCATGTGTACAGGGGCATAAACGCAGCAGTGATAGGATTGGAGAGGTTCGGTGAGCAAATGAAGACCCTTTGAAGTCATATTGCATGGTACCCATTCCACGGGTTTCAACTACCCAAGTTTAAGGTATTCTTCCTTCAGCTAAAACATGCATGTGGAACCCAGAGTATGATCAACCATGTGATCGGGAGACGTGTTCAAATATGTCTCAGTTTTCCTCCCCTGGTACTCGGGTGCAACATTCCAGATGCTTTACTAACACTCTCCCGACTTGGAGAGTCAGTCCCTTTAACCTCCTGTTTGGCCCAGTTTGCAATTTCTGCGGAAGATGAACAGGAATAGCGAGAACCAATGAGAGACTAGCTGGAGGTGTCTGGACGGGCAAATTTTACTCTCATTTCCCACCAGGAAGAGGAATTAACCAAAGGCTCAGCGTGCCGTGCCGGAACCAGATTAGGGCCTGAAGCCATCCTGCGGTGTTGCGGCCAGCTCACAAGAAAGCGAGTTGAAGAAAGGAGCTCAGGGGCACTGTAATTCACAAACCTGCAGAGTTATAAATGACAGCTATCGTCCAAAAATATACTGAAGTAAGGCTGCCAAGAGGACTTGAAAGCGGGGCAGAATTGCAGGAAACCGATTTCAGGAGGTAGACTGGAATTGCATGTAAAGCATAGGAAAAGAGGCAGAACCTCCCCAATGATGCACTTGTCCAAAAAGGGCGTATGCGTTTTTTCCTGAATATATTCAGGAAAAAACGCATAAGCCCTTTTTGGCCAACCAAGCAAGCTTGCAAAGGAAATCTGCACTACAATGAAGTCTCACTTCCCCCCGGTCAAAAGGGCCATCTGAAAAAAGTGTAAAATCCAGCAAGGCAGGACAGGCCATGGAGAACTGGGAGCCTTGTTATGCTGATGGGCGGGATGTAAATTGCCAACAGACACTCGGGAGAAGTGTATGGTGTTTCCTGAAACATATAAAAAACAAAGCAACAGAGCCTAGGGCACTTCCACTTATGGTCCTATAGCTTAGGGAAATTAAAATCAAAAAGACACAGCCACCCCAAAGTTTGGGACGCCTCTGTTTACAAGAACCTCGTTTACAGTACAAGTTCAACATCGCAGAAAGTGAAAAATGGATAAAGATGTTGTGGTATTTACTTACAAAGCAATATCACTCAGCAATGAAATCTATGTCATCAGGCCCATAGCAGCATAATGAGTGGATTCAGGTATGATAATTCTAACTGAAATAACTCACACAGAAAAAGAAACATCATAAGATATCAGTAATACACGGAATGTAAACTTGGCTACACAGGAACTGAATTACAAAACAGAACAGGGTCTCAAATTTAGAAAACCAACTTATGCTTGCTTAAGGGGAAAGGTGAGTTGGGGTGCTGCATAAAACCAGAGATCGAAATGAGCACAGATAAAGTTCCTTAAGCCAAATATGGAATAGACAAGAGCTACTCCTTGCTCAACGAAATGGACTCAACACCGCATATTAAACGCCTAAGAATGTACCTGACTAGTAAGTATCTTAAAACCTATGGATTGCTATGTCTCCGAAAGAGAATCAAGCATGTGTACAGGGGCATAAACGCAGCAGTGATAGGATTGGAGAGGTTCGGTGAGCAAATGAAGACCCTTTGAAGTCATATTGCATGGTACCCATTCCACGGGTTTCAACTACCCAAGTTTAAGGTATTCTTCCTTCAGCTAAAACATGCATGTGGAACCCAGAGTATGATCACCATGTGATCGGGAGACGTGTTCAAATATGTCTCAGTTTTCCTCCCCTGGTACTCGGGTGCAACATTCCAGATGCTTTACTAACACTCTCCCGACTTGGAGAGTCAGTCCCTTTAACCTCCTGTTTGGCCCAGTTTGCAATTTCTGCGGAAGATGAACAGGAATAGCGAGAACCAATGAGAGACTAGCTGGAGGTGTCTGGACGGGCAAATTTAACTCTCATTTCCCACCAGGAAGAGGAATTAACCAAAGGCTCAGCGTGCCGTGCCGGAACCAGATTAGGGCCTGAAGCCATCCTGCGGTGTTGCGGCCAGCTCACAAGAAAGCGAGTTGAAGAAAGGAGCTCAGGGGCACTGTAATTCACAAACCTGCAGAGTTATAAATGACAGCTATCGTCCAAAAATATACTGAAGTAAGGCTGCCAAGAGTACTTGAAAGCGGGGCAGAATTGCAGGAAACCGATTTCAGGAGGTAGACTGGAATTGCATTGAAAGCATAGGAAAAGAGGCAGAACGTCCACAATGATGCACTTGGCCAAAAAGGGCGTATGCTTTTTTTCCTGAATATATTCAGGAAAAAACGCATACACCCTTTTTGGCCAATCAAGCAAACTTGCAAAGGAAATCTGCACTACAATGAAGTCTCACTTCCCCCCGGTCAAAAGGGCCATCTGAAAAAAGTGTAAAATCCAGAAAGGCAGGACAGGCCATGGAGAACTGGGAGCCTTGTTATGCTGATGGGCGGGATGTAAATTGCCAACAGACACTCGGGAGAAGTGTATGGTGTTTCCTGAAACATCTAAAAAACAAAGTAACAGAGCCTAGGGCACTTCCACTTATGGTCCTATAGCTTAGGGAAATTAAAATCAAAAAGACACAGCCACCCCAAAGTTTGGGACGCCTCTGTTTACAAGAACCTCGTTTACCGTACAAGTTCAATATCACAGAAAGTGAAAAATGGATAAAGAACTTGTGGTACTTACGTACAATGCAGTATCACTCAGCAATGAAATCTATGTCATCAGGCCCGTAGCAGCATAATGAGTGGATTCAGGTATGATGATTCTAACTGAAATAAGTCACACAGAAAAAGAAACATCATAAGATATCAGTAATACACGGAATGTAAACTTGGCTACACAGGAACTGAATTACAGAACAAAACAGGGTCTCAAATTTAGAAAACCAACTTATGCTTGCTTAAGGGGAAAGGTGAGTTGGGGTGCTGCATAAAACCAGAGATTGAAATGAGCACAGATACAGTTCCTTAAGCCAAATATGGAATAGACAAGAGCTACTCCTTGCTCAACGAAATGGACTCAACACCCCATATTAAACGCTTAAGAATGTACCTGAATAGTAAGTATCTTAAAACCTATGGATTGCTATGTCTCCGAAAGAGAATCAAGCATGTGTACAGGGGCATAAACGCAGCAGTGATAGGATTGGAGAGGTTCGGTGAGCAAATGAAGACCCTTTGAAGTCATGTTGCATGGTACCCATTCCACGGGTCTCAACTCTCCAGGTTTAAGGTATTCTTCCTTCAGCTAAAACATGCATGTGGAACCCAGAGTATGATCAACCGTGTGAACGGGAGACGTGTTCAAATATGTCTCAGTTTTCCTCCCCTGGTACTCGGGTGCAACATTCCAGATGCTTTACTAACACTCCCCCGACTTGGAGAGTCAGTCCCTTTAACCTCCTGTTTGGCCCAGTTTGCAATTTCTGCGGAAGATGAACAGGAATAGCGAGAACCAATGAGAGACTAGCTGGAGGTGTCTGGACGGGCAAATTTAACTCTCATTTCCCACCAGGAAGAGGAATTAACCAAAGGCTCAGCGTGCCATGCCGGAACCAGATTAGGGCCTGAAGCCATCCTGCGGTGTTGTGGCCAGCTGAAAAGAAAGCGAGTTGAAGAAAGGAGCTCAGGGGCACTGTAATTCACAAACCTGCAGAGTTATAAATGACAGCTATCGTCCAAAAATATACTGAAGTAAGGCTGCCAAGAGTACTTGAAAGCGGGGCAGAATTGCAGGAAACCGATTTCAGGAGGTAGACTGGAATTGCATTGAAAGCATAGGAAAAGAGGCAGAACGTCCACAATGATGCACTTGGCCAAAAAGGGCGTATGCGTTTTTTCCTGAATATATTCAGGAAAAAACGCATACGCCCTTTTTGGCCAACCAAGCAAACTTGCAAAGGAAATCTGCACTACAATGAAGTCTCACTTCCCCCCGGTCAAAAGGGCCATCTGAAAAAAGTGTAAAATCCAGAAAGTCAGGACAGGCCATGGAGAACTGGGAGCCTTGTTATGCTGATGGGCGGGATGTAAATTGCCAACAGACACTCGGGAGAAGTGTATGGTGTTTCCTGAAACATCTAAAAAACAAAGTAACAGAGCCTAGGGCACTTCCACTTATGGTCCTATAGCTTAGGGAAATTAAAATCAAAAAGACACAGCCACCCCAAAGTTTGGGACGCCTCTGTTTACAAGAACTTCGTTTACCGTACAAGTTCAATATCACAGAAAGTGAAAAATGGATAAAGAACTTGTGGTACTTACGTACAATGCAGTATCACTCAGCAATGAAATCTATGTCATCAGGCCCGTAGCAGCATAATGAGTGGATTCAGGTATGATGATTCTAACTGAAATAAGTCACACAGAAAAAGAAACATCATAAGATATCAGTAATACACGGAATGTAAACTTGGCTACACAGGAACTGAATTACAGAACAGAACAGGGTCTCAAATTTAGAAAACCAACTTATGCTTGCTTAAGGGGAAAGGTGAGTTGGGGTGCTGCATAAAACCAGAGATTGAAATGAGCACAGATAAAGTTCCTTAAGCCAAATATGGAATAGACAAGAGCTACTCCTTGCTCAACGAAATGGACTCAACACCCCATATTAACCGCCTAAGAATGTATCTGAATAGTAAGTATCTTAAAACCTATGGATTGCTATGTCTCCATAAGAGAATCAAGCATGTGTACAGGGGCATAAACGCAGCAGTGATAGGATTGGAGAGGTTCGGTGAGCAAATGAAGACCCTTTGAAGTCATATTGCATGGTACCCATTACACGGGTCTCAACTCTCCAGGTTTAAGGTATTCTTCCTTCAGCTAAAACATGCATGTGGAACTCAGAGTATGATCAACTGTGTCAACGGGAGACGTGTTAAAATATGTCTCAGTTTTCCTCCCCTGGTACTCAGGTGCAACATTCCACACGCTTTACTAACACTCTCCCGACTTGGAGAGTCAGTCCCTTTAACCTCCTGTTTGGCCCAGTTTGCAATTTCTGCGGAAGATGAACAGGAATAGCGAGAACCAATGAGAGACTAGCTGGAGGTGTCTGGACGGGCAAATTTAACTCTCATTTCCCACCAGGAAGAGGAATTAACCAAAGGCTCAGCGTGCCGTTCCGGAACCAGATTAGGGCCTGAAGCCATCCTGCGGTGTTGCGGCCAGCTCACAAGAAAGCGAGTTGAAGAAAGGAGATCAGGGGCACTGTAATTCACAAACCTGCAGTGTTATAAATGACAGCTATCGTCCAAAAATATACTGAAGTAAGGCTGCCAAGAGGACTTGAAAGCGGGGCAGAATTGCAGGAAACCGATTTCAGGAGGTAGACTGGAATTGCATTGAAAGCATAGGAAAAGAGGCAGAACGTCCACAATGATGCACTTGGCCAAAAAGGGCGTATGCGTTTTTTCCAGAATATATTCAGGAAAAAACGCATACGCCCTTTTTGGCCAACCAAGCAAACTTTCAAAGGAAATCTGCACTACAATGAAGCCACACTTCCCCCCGGTCAAAAGGGCCATCTGAAAAAAGTGTAAAATCCAGAAAGGCAGGACAGGCCATGGAGAACTGGGAGCCTTGTTATGCTGATGGGCGGGATGTAAATTGCCAACAGACACTCGGGAGAAGTGTATGGTGTTTCCTGAAACATCTAAAAAACAAAGTAACAGAGCCTAGGGCAATTCCACTTATGGTCCTATAGATTAGGGAAATTAAAATCAAAAGGACACAGCCACCCGGAAGTTTGGGACACCTCTGTTTACAAGAACCTCGTTTACGGTACAAGTTCAATATCACAAAAAGTGAAAAATGGATAAAGAAATTGTGGTACTTACGTACAATGCAGTATCACTCAGCAATGAAATCTATGTCATCAGGCATGTAGCAGCATAATGAGTGGATTCAGGTACGATGATTCTAACTGAAATAAGTCACACAGAAAAAGAAACATCATAAGATATCACTAATACACGGAATGTAAACTTGGCTACACAGGAACTGAATTCCAAAACAGAACAGGGTCTCAAATTTAGAAAACCAACTTATGCTTGCTTAAGGGGAAAGGTGAGTTGGGGTGCTGCATAAAACCAGAGATTGAAATGAGCACAGATAAAGTTCCTTAAGCCAAATATGGAATAGACAAGAGCTACTCCTTGCTCAACGAAATGGACACAACACCCCATATTAAACGCCTAAGAATGTACCTGACTAGTAAGTATCTTAAAACCTATGGATTGCTATGTCTCCAAAAGAGAATCAAGCGTGTGTACAGGGGCATAAACGCAGCAGTGATAGGATTGGAGAGGTTCGGTGAGCAAATGAAGACCCTTTGAAGTCATATTGCATGGTACCCATTCCACGGGTCTCAACTCTCCAGGTTTAAGGTATTCTTCCTTCAGCTAAAACATGCATGTGGAACCCAGAGTATGATCAACCGTGTGAACGGGAGACGTGTTCAGATATGTCTCAGTTTTCCTCCCCTGGTACTCGGGTGCAACATTCCAGACGCTTTACTAACACTCTCCCGACTTGGAGAGTCAGTCCCTTTAACCTCCTGTTTGGCCCAGTTTGCAATTTCTGCGGAAGATGAACAGGAATAGGGAGAACAAATGAGAGACTAGCTGGAGGTGTCTGGACGGGCAAATTTAACTCTCATTTCCCACCAGGAAGAGGAAATAACCAAAGGCTCAGCGTGCCGTGCCGGAACCAGATTAGGGCCTGAAGCCATCCTGCGGTGTTGCGGCCAGCTCAAAAGAAAGCGAGTTAAAGAAAGGAGCTCAGGGGCACTGTAATTCACAAACCTGCAGAGTTATAAATGACAGCTATCGTCCAAAAATATACTGAAGTAAGGCTGCCAAGAGGACTTGAAAGCGGGGCAGAATTGCAGGAAACCGATTTCAGGAGGTAGACTGGAATTGCATTGAAAGCATAGGAAAAGAGGCAGAACGTCCACAATGATGCACTTGGCCAAAAAGGGCGTATGCGTTTTTTCCTGAATATATTCAGGAAAAAACGCATACGCCCTTTTTGGCCAACCAAGCAAGCTTGCAAAGGAAATCTGCACTACAATGAAGTCTCACTTCCCACCGGTCAAAAGGGCCATCTGAAAAAAGTGTAAAATCCAGAAAGGCAGGACAGGCCATGGAGAACTGGGAGCCTTGTTATGCTGATGGGCGGGATGTAAATTGCCAACAGACACTCGGGAGAAGTGTATGGTGTTTCCTGAAACATCTAAAAAACAAAGCAACAGAGCCTAGGGCACTTCCACTTATGGTCCTATAGCTTAGGGAAATTAAAATCAAAAAGACACAGCCACCCCAAAGTTTGGGACGCCTCTGTTTACAAGAACCTCGTTTACCGTACAAGTTCAATATCACAGAAAGTGAAAAATGGATAAAGAACTTGTGTTACTTACGTACAATGCAGTATCACTCAACAATGAAATCTATGTCATCAGGCCCTTAGCAGCACAATGAGTGGATTCAGGTATGATTATTCTAACTAAAATAAGTCACACAGAAAAAGAAACATCATAAGATATCAGTAATACACGGAATGTAAACTTGGCTACACAGGAACTGAATTACAGAACAGAACAGGGTCTCAAATTTAGAAAACCAACTTATGCTTGCTTAAGGGTAAAGGTGAGTTGGGGTGCTGCATAAAAACAGAGATTGAAATGAGCACAGATAAAGATCCTTAAGCCATATATGGAATAGACAAGAGATACTCCTTTCTCAACGAAATGGACTCAACATCGCATATTAAACGCCTAAGAATGTACCTGTCTAGTAAGTATCTTAAAACCTATGGATTGCTATGTCTCCGAAAGAGAATCAAGCATGTGTACAGGGTCATAAACGCAGCAGTGATAGGATTGGAGAGGTTCGGTGAGCAAATGAAGACCCTTTAAAATCATATTGCATGGTACCCATTCCAAGGGTTTCAACTACCCAGGTTTAAGGTATTCTTCCTTCAGCTAAAACATGCATGTGGAACCTAGAGTATGATCAACCATGTGATCAGGAGACGTGTTCAAATATGTCTCAGTTTTCGTACGCTGGTACTAGGGTGCAACATTCCAGACGCTTTACTAACACTCTCCCGACTTGGAGAGTCAGTCCCTTTAACCTCCTGTTTGGCCCAGTTTGCAATTTCTGCGGAAGATGAACAGGAATAGCGAGAACCAATGAGAGACTAGCTGGAGGTGTCTGGACGGGCAAATTTAACTCTCATTTCCCACCAGGAAGAGGAATTAACCAAAGGCTCAGCGTGCCGTTCCGGAACCAGATTAGGGCCTGAAGCCATCCTGCAGTGTTGCGGCCAGCTAAAAAGAAAGCGAGTTGAAGAAAGGAGATCAGGGGCACTGTAATTCACAAACCTGCAGTGTTATAAATGACAGCTATCGTCCAAAAATATACTGAAGTAAGGCTGCCAAGAGGACTTGAAAGCGGGGCAGAATTGCAGGAAACCGATTTCAGGAGGTAGACTGGAATTGCATTGAAAGCATAGGAAAAGAGGCAGAACGTCCACAATGATGCACTTGGCCAAAAATGGCGTATGCGTTTTTTCCAGAATATATTCAGGAAAAAACGCATACGCCCTTTTTGGCCAACCAAGCAAACTTTCAAAGGAAATCTGCACTACAATGAAGTCTCACTTCCCCCCGGTCAAAAGGGCCATCTGAAAAAAGTGTAAAATCCAGAAAGGCAGGACAGGCCATGGAGAACTGGGAGCCTTGTTATGCTGATGGGCGGGATGTAAATTGCCAACAGACACTCGGGAGAAGTGTATGGTGTTTCCTGAAACATCTAAAAAACAAAGTAACAGAGCCTAGGGCAATTCCACTTATGGTCCTATAGATTAGGGAAATTAAAATCAAAAGGACACAGCCACCCGAAAGTTTGGGACACCTCTGTTTACAAGAACCTCGTTTACGGTACAAGTTCAATATCACAAAAAGTGAAAAATGGATAAAGAAATTGTGGTACTTACGTACAATGCAGTATCACTCAGCAATGAAATCTATGTCATCAGGCATGTAGCAGCATAATGAGTGGATTCAGGTACGATGATTCTAACTGAAATAAGTCACACAGAAAAAGAAACATCATAAGATATCACTAATACACGGAATGTAAACTTGGCTACACAGGAACTGAATTCCAAAACAGAACAGGGTCTCAAATTTAGAAAACCAACTTATGCTTGCTTAAGGGGAAAGGTGAGTTGGGGTGCTGCATAAAACCAGAGATTGAAATGAGCACAGATAAAGTTCCTTAAGCCAAATATGGAATAGACAAGAGCTACTCCTTGCTCAACGAAATGGACACAACACCCCATATTAAACGCCTAAGAATGTACCTGACTAGTAAGTATCTTAAAACCTATGGATTGCTATGTCTCCAAAAGAGAATCAAGCGTGTGTACAGGGGCATAAACGCAGCAGTGATAGGATTGGAGAGGTTCGGTGAGCAAATGAAGACCCTTTGAAGTCATATTGCATGGTACCCATTCCACGGGTCTCAACTCTCCAGGTTTAAGGTATTCTTCCTTCAGCTAAAACATGCATGTGGAACCCAGAGTATGATCAACCGTGTGAACGGGAGACGTGTTCAGATATGTCTCAGTTTTCCTCCCCTGGTACTCGGGTGCAACATTCCAGACGCTTTACTAACACTCTCCCGACTTGGAGAGTCAGCGCCTTTAACCTCCTGTTTGGCCCAGTTTGCAATTTCTGCGGAAGATGAACAGGAATAGCGAGAACCAATGAGAGACTAGCTGGAGGTGTCTGGACGGGCAAATTTAACTCTCATTTCCCACCAGGAAGAGGAAATAACCAAAGGCTCAGCGTGCCGTGCCGGAACCAGATTAGGGCCTGAAGCCATCCTGCGGTGTTGCGGCCAGCTCAAAAGAAAGCGAGTTAAAGAAAGGAGCTCAGGGGCACTGTAATTCACAAACCTGCAGAGTTATAAATGACAGGTATCGTCCAAAAATATACTGAAGTAAGGCTGCCAAGAGGACTTGAAAGCGGGGCAGAATTGCAGGAAACCGATTTCAGGAGGTAGACTGGAATTGCATTGAAAGCATAGGAAAAGAGGCAGAACGTCCACAATGATGCACTTGGCCAAAAAGGGCGTATGCGTTTTTTCCTGAATATATTCAGGAAAAAACGCATACGCCCTTTTTGGCCAACCAAGCAAGCTTGCAAAGGAAATCTGCACTACAATGAAGTCTCACTTCCCCCCGGTCAAAAGGGCCATCTGAAAAAAGTGTAAAATCCAGAAAGGCAGGACAGGCCATGGAGAACTGGGAGCCTTGTTATGCTGATGGGCGGGATGTAAATTGCCAACAGACACTCGGGAGAAGTGTATGGTGTTTCCTGAAACATCTAAAAAACAAAGCAACAGAGCCTAGGGCACTTCCACTTATGGTCCTATAGCTTAGGGAAATTAAAATCAAAAAGACACAGCCACCCCAAAGTTTGGGACGCCTCTGTTTACAAGAACCTCGTTTACCGTACAAGTTCAATATCACAGAAAGTGAAAAATGGATAAAGAACTTGTGTTACTTACGTACAATGCAGTATCACTCAGCAATGAAATCTATGTCATCAGGCCCTTAGCAGCACAATGAGTGGATTCAGGTATGATTATTCTAACTGAAATAAGTCACACAGAAAAAGAAACATCATAAGATATCAGTAATACACGGAATGTAAACTTGGCTACACAGGAACTGAATTACAGAACAGAACAGGGTCTCAAATTTAGAAAACCAACTTATGCTTGCTTAAGGGTAAAGGTGAGTTGGGGTGCTGCATAAAAACAGAGATTGAAATGAGCACAGATAAAGATCCTTAAGCCATATATGGAATAGACAAGAGATACTCCTTTCTCAACGAAATGGACTCAACATCGCATATTAAACGCCTAAGAATGTACCTGTCTAGTAAGTATCTTAAAACCTATGGATTGCTATGTCTCCGAAAGAGAATCAAGCATGTGTACAGGGTCATAAACGCAGCAGTGATAGGATTGGAGAGGTTCGGTGAGCAAATGAAGACCCTTTAAAATCATATTGCATGGTACCCATTCCAAGGGTTTCAACTACCCAGGTTTAAGGTATTCTTCCTTCAGCTAAAACATGCATGTGGAACCTAGAGTATGATCAACCATGTGATCAGGAGACGTGTTCAAATATGTCTCAGTTTTCGTACGCTGGTACTAGGGTGCAACATTCCAGACGCTTTACTAACACTCTCCCGACTTGGAGAGTCAGTCCCTTTAACCTCCTGTTTGGCCCAGTTTGCAATTTCTGCGGAAGATGAACAGGAATAGCGAGAACCAATGAGAGACTAGCTGGAGGTGTCTGGACGGGCAAATTTAACTCTCATTTCCCACCAGGAAGAGGAATTAACCAAAGGCTCAGCGTGCCGTGCCGGATCCAGATTAGGGCCTGAAGCCATCCTGCGGTGTTGCGGCCAGCTCACAAGAAAGCGAGTTGAAGAAAGGAGATCAGGGGCACTGTAATTCACAAACCTGCAGTGTTATAAATGACAGCTATCGTCCAAAAATATACTGAAGTAAGGCTGCCAAGAGGACTTGAAAGCGGGGCAGAATTGCAGGAAACCGATTTCAGGAGGTAGACTGGAATTGCATTGAAAGCATAGGAAAAGAGGCAGAACGTCCACAATGATGCACTTGGCCAAAAATGGCGTATGCGTTTTTTCCAGAATATATTCAGGAAAAAACGCATACGCCCTTTTTGGCCAACCAAGCAAACTTTCAAAGGAAATCTGCACTACAATGAAGTCTCACTTCCCCCCGGTCAAAAGGGCCATCTGAAAAAAGTGTAAAATCCAGAAAGGCAGGACAGGCCATGGAGAACTGGGAGCCTTGTTATGCTGATGGGCGGGATGTAAATTGCCAAAAGACACTCGGGAGAAGTGTATGGTGTTTCCTGAAACATCTAAAAAACAAAGTAACAGAGCCTAGGGCAATTCCACTTATGGTCCTATAGATTAGGGAAATTAAAATCAAAAGGACACAGCCACCCGAAAGTTTGGGACACCTCTGTTTACAAGAACCTCGTTTACGGTACAAGTTCAATATCACAAAAAGTGAAAAATGGATAAAGAAATTGTGGTACTTACGTACAATGCAGTATCACTCAGCAATGAAATCTATGTCATCAGGCATGTAGCAGCATAATGAGTGGATTCAGGTACGATGATTCTAACTGAAATAAGTCACACAGAAAAAGAAACATCATAAGATATCACTAATACACGGAATGTAAACTTGGCTACACAGGAACTGAATTCCAAAACAGAACAGGGTCTCAAATTTAGAAAACCAACTTATGCTTGCTTAAGGGGAAAGGTGAGTTGGGGTGCTGCATAAAACCAGAGATTGAAATGAGCACAGATAAAGTTCCTTAAGCCAAATATGGAATAGACAAGAGCTACTCCTTGCTCAACGAAATGGACACAACACCCCATATTAAACGCCTAAGAATGTACCTGACTAGTAAGTATCTTAAAACCTATGGATTGCTATGTCTCCAAAAGAGAATCAAGCGTGTGTACAGGGGCATAAACGCAGCAGTGATAGGATTGGAGAGGTTCGGTGAGCAAATGAAGACCCTTTGAAGTCATATTGCATGGTACCCATTCCACGGGTCTCAACTCTCCAGGTTTAAGGTATTCTTCCTTCAGCTAAAACATGCATGTGGAACCCAGAGTATGATCAACCGTGTGAACGGGAGACGTGTTCAGATATGTCTCAGTTTTCCTCCCCTGGTACTCGGGTGCAACATTCCAGACGCTTTACTAACACTCTCCCGACTTGGAGAGTCAGTCCCTTTAACCTCCTGTTTGGCCCAGTTTGCAATTTCTGCGGAAGATGAACAGGAATAGCGAGAACCAATGAGAGACTAGCTGGAGGTGTCTGGACGGGCAAATTTAACTCTCATTTCCCACCAGGAAGAGGAAATAGCCAAAGGCTCAGCGTGCCGTGCTGGAACCAGATTAGTGCGTGAAGCCATCCTGCAGTGTTGCGGCCATCTCAAAGGAAAGCGAGTTGAAGAAAGGAGCTCAGGGGCACTGTAATGCACAAACCTGCAGAGTTATAAATGACAGCTATCGTCCAAAAATATACTGAAGTAAGGCTGCCAAGAGGCCTTGAAAGCGGGGCAGAATTGCAGGAAACCGATTTCAGGAGGTAGACTGGAATTGCATTGAAAGCATAGGAAAAGAGGCAGAACGTCCACAATGATGCACTTGGCCAAAAAGGGCGTATGCGTTTTTTCCTGAACATATTCAGGAAAAAACGCATACGCCCTTTTTTGCCAACGAAGCAAACTTGCAAAGGAAATCTGCACTACAATGAAGTCTCACTTCCCCCCGGTCAAAAGGGCCATCTGAAAAAAGTGTAAAATCCAGAAAGGCAGGACAGGCCATGGAGAACTGGGAGCCTTGTTATGCTGATGGGCGGGATGTAAATTGCCAACAGACACTGTGGAGAAGTGTATGGTGTTTCCTGAAGCATCTAAGAAACAAAGCAACAGAGCCTAGGGCACTTCCTTATGGTCCTATAGCTTAGGGAAGTTAAAATCAAAAAGACACAGCCACCCCAAAGTTTGGGACGCCTCTGTTTACAAGAACCTCGTTTACCGTACAAGTTCAATATCACAGAAAGTGAAAAATGGATAAAGAACTTGTGGTACGTACAATGCCGTATCACTCAGCAATGAAATCTATGTCATCAGGCCCGTAGCAGCATAATGAGTGGATTCAGGTACGATGATTCTAACTGAAATAAGTCACACAGAAAAAGAAACATCATAAGATATCACTAATACACGGAATGTAAACTTGGCTACACAGGAACTGAATTCCAAAACAGAACAGGGTCTCAAATTTAGAAAACCAACTTATGCTTGCTTAAGGGGAAAGGTGAGTTGGGGTGTTTCATAAAACCAGAGATTGAAATGAGCACAGATAAAGTTCCTTAAGCCAAATATGGAATAGACAAGAGCTACTCCTTGCTCAACAAAATGGACTCAACACCCCAAATTAAACCCCTAAGAATGTACCTGACTAGTAAGTATCTTAAAACCTATGGATTGCTATGTCTCCATAAGAGAATCAAGCGTGTGTACAGGGGCATAAATGCAGCAGTGATAGGATTGGAGAGGTTCGGTGAGCAAATGAAGACCCTTTGAAGTCATATTGCATGGTACCCATTCCACGGGTCTCAACTCTCCAGGTTTAAGGTATTCTTCCTTCAGCTAAAACATGCATGTGGAACCCAGAGTATGGTCAACCGAGTGAACAGGAGACGTGTTTAAATATGTCTCAGTTTTCGTACCCTGGTACTCGGGTGCAACATTCCAGACGCTTTACTAACACTCTCCCGACTTGGAGAGTCAGTCCCTTTAACCTCCTGTTTGGCCCAGTTTGCAATTTCTGCGGAAGATGAAGAGGAATAGCGAGAACCAATGAGAGACTAGCTGGAGGTGTCTGGACGGGCAAATTTAACTCTCATTTCCCACCAGGAAGAGGAATTAACCAAAGGCTCAGCGTGCCGTGCTGGAACCAGATTAGGGCCTGAAGCCATCCTGCGGTGTTGCGGCCAGCTCAAAAGAAAGCGAGTTGAAGAAAGGAGATCAGGGGCACTGTAATGCAGAAACCTGCAGAGTTATAAATGACAGCTATCGTCCAAAAATATACTGAAGTAAGGCTGCCAAGAGGACTTGAAAGCAGGGCAGAATTGCAAGAAACCGATTTCAGGAGGTAGACTGGAATTGCATTGAAAGCATAGGAAAAGTGGCAGAACGTCCACAATGATGCACTTGGCCAAAAAGGGCGTATGCGTTTTTTCCTGAATATATTCAGGAAAAAACGCATACGCCCTTTTTGGCCAACCAAGCAAACTTGCAAAGGAAATCTGCACTACAATGAAGTCTCACTTCCCCCCGGTCAAAAGGGCCATCTGAAGAAAGTGTAAAATCCAGAAAGGCAGGACAGGCCATGGAGAACTGGGAGCCTTGTTATGCTGATGGGCGGGATGTAAATTGCCAACAGACACTGGGGAGAAGTGTGTGGTGTTTCCTGAAGCATCTAAGAAACAAAGCAACAGAGCCTAGGGCACTTCCACTTATGGTCCTATAGCTTAGGGAAATTAAAATCAAAAAGACACAGCCACCCCAAAGTTTGGGACGCCTCTGTTTACAAGAACCTCGTTTACCGTACAAGTTCAATATCACAGAAAGTGAAAAATGGATAAAGAACTTGTGGTACTTACGTACAATGCAGTATCACTCAGCAATGAAATCTATGTCATCAGGCCCGTAGCAGCATAATGAGTGGATTCAGGTATGATGATTCTAACTGAAATAAGTCACACAGAAAAAGAAACATCATAAGATATCACTAATACACGGAATGTAAACTTGGCTACACAGGAACTGAATTCCAAAACAGAACAGGGTCTCAAATTTAGAAAACCAACTTATGCTTGCTTAAGGGTAAAGGTGAGTTGGGGTGCTGCATAAAACCAGAGATTGAAATGAGCACAGATAAAGTTCCTTAAGCCAAATATGGAATAGAAAAGAGCTACTCCTTGCTCAACGAAATGGACTCAACACCGCATATTAAACGCCTAAGAATGTACCTGACTAGTAAGTATCTTAAAACCTATGGATTGCTATGTCTCCGAAAGAGAATCAAGCATGTGTACGGGGCATAAACGCAGCAGTGATAGGATTGGAGAGGTTCGGTGAGCAAATGAAGACCCTTTGAAGTCATATTGCATGGTACCCATTCCACGAGTTTCAACTACCCAGGTTTAAGGTATTCTTCCTTCAGCTAAAACATGCATGTGGAACCTAGAGTATGATCAACCATGTGATCGGGAGACGTGTTCAAATATGTCTCAGTTTTCGTACCCTGGTACTCGGGTGCAACATTCCAGACGCTTTACTAACACTCTCCCGACTTGGAGAGTCAGTCCCTTTAACCTCCTGTTTGGCCCAGTTTGCAATTTCTGCGGAAGATGAACAGGAATAGCGAGAACCAATGAGAGACTAGCTGGAGGTGTCTGGACGGGCAAATTTAACTCTCATTTCCCACCAGGAAGAGGAATTAACCAAAGGCTCAGTGTGCCGTGCTGGAACCAGATTAGGGCCTGAAGCCATCCTGCGGTGTTGCGTCCAGCTCAAAATAAAGCGAGTTGAAGAAAGGAGCTCAGGGGCACTGTAATTCACAAACCTGCAGAGTTATAAATGACAGCTATCGTCCAAAAATATACTGAAGTAAGGCTGCCCAGAGGACTTTAAAGTGGGGCAGAATTGCAGGAAACCGATTTCAGGAGGTAGACTGGAATTGCATTGAAAGCATAGGAAAAGAGGCAGAACGTCCACAATGATGCACTTGGCCAAAAAGGGCGTATGCGTTTTTTCCTGAATATATTCAGGAAAAAACGCATACGCCCTTTTAGGCCAACCAAGCAAACTTGCAAAGGAAATCTGCACTACAATGAAGTCTCACTTCCCCCCGGTCAAAAGGGCCATCTGAAAAAAGTGTAAAATCCAGAAAGGCAGGCCAGGCCATGGAGAACTGGGAGCCTTGTTATGCTGATGGGCAGGATGTAAATTGCCAACAGACACTGGGGAGAAGTGTATGGTGTTTCCTGAAGCATCTAAGAAACAAAGCAACAGAGCCTAGGGCTCTTCCACTTATGGTCCTATAGCTTAGGGAAATTAAAATCAAAAAGACACAGCCACCCCAAAGTTTGGGACGCCTCTGTTTACAAGAACCTCGTTTACCGTACAAGTTCAATATCACAGAAAGTGAAAAATGGATAAAGAACTTGTGGTACTTACGTACAATGCAGTATCACTCAGCAATGAAATCTATGTCATCAGGCCCGTAGCAGCATAATGAGTGGATTCAGGTACGATGATTCTAACTGAAATAAGTCACACAGAAAAAGAAACATCATAAGATATCTGTAATACACGGAATGTAAACTTGGCTACACAGGAACTGAATTCCAAAACAGAACAGGGTCTCAAATTTAGAAAACCAACTTATGCTTGCTTAAAGGGAAAGGTGAGTTGGGGTTCTGCATAAAACCAGAGATTGAAATGAGCACAGATAAAGTTCCTTAAGCCAAATATGGAATAGACAAGAGCTACTCCTTGCTCAACAAAATCGACTCAACACCCCAAATTAAACGCCTAAGAATGTACCTGACTAGTAAGTATCTTAAAACATATGGATTGCTATGTCTCCATAAGAGAATCAAGCGTGTGTACAGGGGCATAAATGCAGCAGTGATAGGATTGGAGAGGTTCGGTGAGCAAATGAAGACCCTTTGAAGTCATATTGCATGGTACCCATTCCACGGGTCTCAACTCTCCAGGTTTAAGGTATTCTTCCTTCAGCTAAAACATGCATGTGGAACCCAGAGTATGATCAACCGTGTGAACGGGAGACGTGTTCAAATATGTCTCAGTTTTCCTCCCCTGGTACTCGGGTGCAACATTCCAGACGCTTTACTAACACTCTCCCCACATGGAGAGTCAGCGCCTTTAACCTCCTGTTTGGCCCAGTTTGCAATTTCTGCAGAAGATGAACAGGAATAGGGAGAACCAATGAGAGACTAGCTGGAGGTGTCTGGACGGGCAAATTTAACTCTCATTTCCCACCAGGAAGAGGAAATAACCAAAGGCTCAGCGTGCCGTGCCGGAACCAGATTAGGGCCTGAAGCCATCCTGCGGTGTTGCGGCCAGCTCAAAAGAAAGCGAGTTGAAGAAAGGAGCTCACGGGCACTGTAATTCACAAACCTGCAGAGTTATAAATGACAGCTATCGTCCAAAAATAGACTGAAGTAAGGCTGCCAAGAGGACTTGAAAGCGGGGCAGAATTGCAGGAAACCGATTTCAGGAGGTAGACTGGAATTGCATTGAAAGCATAGGAAAAGAGGCAGAACGTCCACAATGATGCACTTGGCCAAAAAGGGCGTATGCGTTTTTTCCTGAATATATTCAGGAAAAAACGCATACGCCCTTTTTGGCCAACCAAGCAAGCTTGCAAAGGAAATCTGCACTACAATGAAGTCTCACTTCCCCCCGGTCAAAAGGGCCATCTGAAAAAAGTGTAAAATCCAGAAAGGCAGGACAGGCCATGGAGAACTGGGAGCCTTGTTATGCTGATGGGCGGGATGTAAATTGCCAACAGACACTCGGGAGAAGTGTATGGTGTTTCCTGAAGCATCTAAGAAACAAAGCAACAGAGCCTAGGGCACTTCCACGTATGGTCCTATAGCTTAGGGAAATTAAAATCAAAAAGCCACAGCCACCCCAAAGTTTGGGACGCCTCTGTTTACAAGAACCTCGTTTACCGTACAAGTTCAATATCACAGAAAGTGAAAAATGGATGAAGAACTTGTGGTACTTACGTACAATGCAGTATCACTCAGCAATGAAATCTATGTCATCAGGCCCTTAGCAGCACAATGAGTGGATTCAGGTATGATGATTCTAACTGAAATAAGTCACACAGAAAAAGAAACATCATAAGATATCAGTAATACACGGAATGTAAACTTGGCTACACAGGAACTGAATTCCAAAACAGAACAGGGTCTCAAATTTAGAAAACCAACTTATGCTTGCTTAAGGGGAAAGGTGAGTTGGGGTGCTGCATAAAACCAGAGATTGAAATGAGCACAGATAAAGTTCCTTAAGCCAAATATGGAATAGACAAGAGCTACCCCTTGCTCAACAAAATGGACTCAACACCCCAAATTAAACGCCTAAGAATGTACCTGACTAGTAAGTATCTTAAAACCTATGGATTGCTATGTCTCCATAAGAGAATCAAGCGTGTGTACAGGGGCATAAGCGCAACAGTGATAGGATTGGAGAGGTTCGGTGAGCAAATGAAGACCCTTGGAAGTCATATTGCATGGTACCCATTCCACGGGTCTCAACTCTCCAGGTTTAAGGTATTCTTCCTTCAGCTAAAACATGCATGTGGAACCCAGAGTATGATCAACCGTGTGAACGGGAGACGTGTTCAAATATGTCTCAGTTTTCCTCCCCTGGTACTCGGGTGCAACATTCCAGACGCTTTACTAACACTCTCCCCACTTGGAGAGTCAGCGCCTTTAACCTCCTGTTTGGCCCAGTTTGCAATTTCTGCGGAAGATGAACAGGAATAGGGAGAACCAATGAGAGACTAGCTGGAGGTGTCTGGACGGGCAAATTTAACTCTCATTTCCCACCAGGAAGAGGAAATAACCAAAGGCTCAGCGTGCCGTGCCTGAACCAGATTAGGGCCTGAAGCCATCCTGCGGTGTTGCGGCCAGCTCAAAAGAAAGCGAATTGAAGAAAGGAGCTCAGGGGCACTGTAATTCACAAACCTGCAGAGTTATAAATGACAGCTATCGTCCAAAAATATACTGAAGTAAGGCTGCCAAGAGGACTTGAAAGCGGGGCAGAATTGCAGGAAACCGATTTCAGGAGGTAGACTGGAATTGCATTGAAAGCATAGGAAAAGAGGCAGAACGTCCACAATGATGCACTTGGCCAAAAAGGGCGTATGCGTTTTTTCCTGAATATATTCAGGAAAAAACGCATACGCACTTTTTGGACAACCAAGCAAGCTTGCAAAGGAAATCTGCACTACAATGAAGTCTCACTTCCCCCCGGTCAAAAGGGCCATCTGAAAAAAGTGTAAAATCCAGAAAGGCAGGACAGGCCATGGAGAACTGGGAGCCTTGTTATGCTGATGGGCGGGATGTAAATTGCCAACAGACACTGGGGAGAAGTGTATGGTGTTTCCTGAAGCATCTAAGAAACAAAGCAACAGAGCCTAGGGCACTTCCTTATGGTCCTATAGCTTAGGGAAGTTAAAATCAAAAAGACACAGCCACCCCAAAGTTTGGGACGCCTCTGTTTACAAGAACCTCGTTTACCGTACAAGTTCAATATCACAGAAAGTGAAAAATGGATAAAGAACTTGTGGTACGTACAATGCCGTATCACTCAGCAATGAAATCTATGTCATCAGGCCCGTAGCAGCATAATGAGTGGATTCAGGTACGATGATTCTAACTGAAATAAGTCACACAGAAAAAGAAACATCATAAGATATCACTAATACACGGAATGTAAACTTGGCTACACAGGAACTGAATTCCAAAACAGAACAGGGTCTCAAATTTAGAAAACCAACTTATGCTTGCTTAAGGGGAAAGGTGAGTTGGGGTGTTTCATAAAACCAGAGATTGAAATGAGCACAGATAAAGTTCCTTAAGCCAAATATGGAATAGACAAGAGCTACTCCTTGCTCAACAAAATGGACTCAACACCCCAAATTAAACCCCTAAGAATGTACCTGACTAGTAAGTATCTTAAAACCTATGGATTGCTATGTCTCCATAAGAGAATCAAGCGTGTGTACAGGGGCATAAATGCAGCAGTGATAGGATTGGAGAGGTTCGGTGAGCAAATGAAGACCCTTTGAAGTCATATTGCATGGTACCCATTCCACGAGTTTCAACTACCCAGGTTTAAGGTATTCTTCCTTCAGCTAAAACATGCATGTGGAACCTAGAGTATGATCAACCATGTGATCGGGAGACGTGTTCAAATATGTCTCAGTTTTCGTACCCTGGTACTCGGGTGCAACATTCCAGACGCTTTACTAACACTCTCCCGACTTGGAGAGTCAGTCCCTTTAATCTCCTGTTTGGCCCAGTTTGCAATTTCTGCGGAAGATGAACAGGAATAGCGAGAACCAATGAGAGACTAGCTGGAGGTGTCTGGACGGGCAAATTTAACTCTCATTTCCCACCAGGAAGAGGAATTAACCAAAGGCTCAGGGTGCCGTGCTGGAACCAGATTAGGGCCTGAAGCCATCCTGCGGTGTTGCGTCCAGCTCAAAATAAAGCGAGTTGAAGAAAGGAGCTCAGGGGCACTGTAATTCACAAACCTGCAGAGTTATAAATGACAGCTATCATCCAAAAATATACTGAAGTAAGGCTGCCCAGAGGACTTTAAAGTGGGGCAGAATTGCAGGAAACCGATTTCAGGAGGTAGACTGGAATTGCATTGAAAGCATAGGAAAAGAGGCAGAACGTCCACAATGATGCACTTGGCCAAAAAGGGCGTATGCGTTTTTTCCTGAATATATTCAGGAAAAAACGCATACGCCCTTTTTGGCCAACCAAGCAAGCTTGCAAAGGAAATCTGCACTACAATGAAGTCTCACTTCCCCCCGGTCAAAAGGGCCATCTGAAAAAAGTGTAAAATCCAGAAAGGCAGGACAGGCCATGGAGAACTGGGAGCCTTGTTATGCTGATGGGCGGGATGTAAATTGCCAACAGACACTCGGGAGAAGTGTATGGTGTTTCCTGAAGCATCTAAGAAACAAAGCAACAGAGCCTAGGGCACTTCCACGTATGGTCCTATAGCTTAGGGAAATTAAAATCAAAAAGCCACAGCCACCCCAAAGTTTGGGACGCCTCTGTTTACAAGAACCTCGTTTACCGTACAAGTTCAATATCACAGAAAGTGAAAAATGGATGAAGAACTTGTGGTACTTACGTACAATGCAGTATCACTCAGCAATGAAATCTATGTCATCAGGCCCTTAGCAGCACAATGAGTGGATTCAGGTATGATGATTCTAACTGAAATAAGTCACACAGAAAAAGAAACATCATAAGATATCAGTAATACACGGAATGTAAACTTGGCTACACAGGAACTGAATTCCAAAACAGAACAGGGTCTCAAATTTAGAAAACCAACTTATGCTTGCTTAAGGGGAAAGGTGAGTTGGGGTGCTGCATAAAACCAGAGATTGAAATGAGCACAGATAAAGTTCCTTAAGCCAAATATGGAATAGACAAGAGCTACCCCTTGCTCAACAAAATGGACTCAACACCCCAAATTAAACGCCTAAGAATGTACCTGACTAGTAAGTATCTTAAAACCTATGGATTGCTATGTCTCCATAAGAGAATCAAGCGTGTGTACAGGGGCATAAGCGCAACAGTGATAGGATTGGAGAGGTTCGGTGAGCAAATGAAGACCCTTGGAAGTCATATTGCATGGTACCCATTCCACGGGTCTCAACTCTCCAGGTTTAAGGTATTCTTCCTTCAGCTAAAACATGCATGTGGAACCCAGAGTATGATCAACCGTGTGAACGGGAGACGTGTTCAAATATGTCTCAGTTTTCCTCCCCTGGTACTCGGGTGCAACATTCCAGACGCTTTACTAACACTCTCCCCACTTGGAGAGTCAGCGCCTTTAACCTCCTGTTTGGCCCAGTTTGCAATTTCTGCGGAAGATGAACAGGAATAGGGAGAACCAATGAGAGACTAGCTGGAGGTGTCTGGACGGGCAAATTTAACTCTCATTTCCCACCAGGAAGAGGAAATAACCAAAGGCTCAGCGTGCCGTGCCTGAACCAGATTAGGGCCTGAAGCCATCCTGCGGTGTTGCGGCCAGCTCAAAAGAAAGCGAATTGAAGAAAGGAGCTCAGGGGCACTGTAATTCACAAACCTGCAGAGTTATAAATGACAGCTATCGTCCAAAAATATACTGAAGTAAGGCTGCCAAGAGGACTTGAAAGCGGGGCAGAATTGCAGGAAACCGATTTCAGGAGGTAGACTGGAATTGCATTGAAAGCATAGGAAAAGAGGCAGAACGTCCACAATGATGCACTTGGCCAAAAAGGGAGTATGCGTTTTTTCCTGAATATATTCAGGAAAAAACGCATACGCACTTTTTGGACAACCAAGCAAGCTTGCAAAGGAAATCTGCACTACAATGAAGTCTCACTTCCCCCCGGTCAAAAGGGCCATCTGAAAAAAGTGTAAAATCCAGAAAGGCAGGACAGGCCATGGAGAACTGGGAGCCTTGTTATGCTGATGGGCGGGATGTAAATTGCCAACAGACACTGGGGAGAAGTGTATGGTGTTTCCTGAAGCATCTAAGAAACAAAGCAACAGAGCCTAGGGCACTTCCTTATGGTCCTATAGCTTAGGGAAGTTAAAATCAAAAAGACACAGCCACCCCAAAGTTTGGGACGCCTCTGTTTACAAGAACCTCGTTTACCGTACAAGTTCAATATCACAGAAAGTGAAAAATGGATAAAGAACTTGTGGTACGTACAATGCCGTATCACTCAGCAATGAAATCTATGTCATCAGGCCCGTAGCAGCATAATGAGTGGATTCAGGTACGATGATTCTAACTGAAATAAGTCACACAGAAAAAGAAACATCATAAGATATCACTAATACACGGAATGTAAACTTGGCTACACAGGAACTGAATTCCAAAACAGAACAGGGTCTCAAATTTAGAAAACCAACTTATGCTTGCTTAAGGGGAAAGGTGAGTTGGGGTGTTTCATAAAACCAGAGATTGAAATGAGCACAGATAAAGTTCCTTAAGCCAAATATGGAATAGACAAGAGCTACTCCTTGCTCAACAAAATGGACTCAACACCCCAAATTAAACCCCTAAGAATGTACCTGACTAGTAAGTATCTTAAAACCTATGGATTGCTATGTCTCCATAAGAGAATCAAGCGTGTGTACAGGGGCATAAATGCAGCAGTGATAGGATTGGAGAGGTTCGGTGAGCAAATGAAGACCCTTTGAAGTCATATTGCATGGTACCCATTCCACGAGTTTCAACTACCCAGGTTTAAGGTATTCTTCCTTCAGCTAAAACATGCATGTGGAACCTAGAGTATGATCAACCATGTGATCGGGAGACGTGTTCAAATATGTCTCAGTTTTCGTACCCTGGTACTCGGGTGCAACATTCCAGACGCTTTACTAACACTCTCCCGACTTGGAGAGTCAGTCCCTTTAACCTCCTGTTTGGCCCAGTTTGCAATTTCTGTGGAAGATGAACAGGAATAGCGAGAACCAATGAGAGACTAGCTGGAGGTGTCTGGACGGGCAAATTTAACTCTCATTTCCCACCAGGAAGAGGAATTAACCAAAGGCTCAGGGTGCCGTGCTGGAACCAGATTAGGGCCTGAAGCCATCCTGCGGTGTTGCGTCCAGCTCAAAATAAAGCGAGTTGAAGAAAGGAGCTCAGGGGCACTGTAATTCACAAACCTGCAGAGTTATAAATGACAGCTATCATCCAAAAATATACTGAAGTAAGGCTGCCCAGAGGACTTTAAAGTGGGGCAGAATTGCAGGAAACCGATTTCAGGAGGTAGACTGGAATTGCATTGAAAGCATAGGAAAAGAGGCAGAACGTCCACAATGATGCACTTGGCCAAAAAGGGCGTATGCGTTTTTTCCTGAATATATTCAGGAAAAAACGCATACGCCCTTTTAGGCCAACCAAGCAAACTTGCAAAGGAAATCTGCACTACAATGAAGTCTCACTTCCCCCCGGTCAAAAGGGCCATCTGAAAAAAGTGTAAAATCCAGAAAGGCAGGACAGGCCATGGAGAACTGGGAGCCTTGTTATGCTGATGGGCGGGATGTAAATTGCCAGCAGACACTGGGGAGAAGTGTATGGTGTTTCCTGAAGCATCTAAGAAACAAAGCAACAGAGCCTAGGGCACTTCCACTTATGGTCCTATAGCTTAGGGAAATTAAAATCAAAAAGACACAGCCACCCCAAAGTTTGGGACGCCTCTGTTTACAAGAACCTCGTTTACCGTACAAGTTCAATATCACAGAAAGTGAAAAATGGATAAAGAACTTGTGGTACTTACGTACAATGCAGTATCACTCAGCAATGAAACCTATGTCATCAGGCCCGTAGCAGCATAATGAGTGGATTCAGGTACGATGATTATAACTGAAATAAGTCACACAGAAAAAGAAACATCATAAGATATCTGTAATACACGGAATGTAAACTTGGCTACACAGGAACTGAATTCCAAAACAGAACAGGGTCTCAAATTTAGAAAACCAACTTATGCTTGCTTAAAGGGAAAGGTGAGTTGGGGTGCTGCATAAAACCAGAGATTGAAATGAGCACAGATAAAGTTCCTTAAGCCAAATATGGAATAGACAAGAGCTACTCCTTGCTCAACAAAATCGACTCAACACCCCAAATTAAACGCCTAAGAATGTACCTGACTAGTAAGTATCTTAAAACCTATGGATTGCTATGTCTCCGAAAGAGAATCAAGCATGTGTACAGGGGCATAAACGCAGCAGTGATAGGATTGGAGAGGTTCGGTGAGCAAATGAAGACCCTTTGAAGTCATATTGCATGGTACCCATTCCATGGGTCTCAACTCTCCAGGTTTAAGGGATTCTTCCTTCAGCTAAAACATGCATGTGGAACCCAGAGTATGATCCACCGTGTGATCAAGAAACGTGTTCAAATATGTCTCACTTTTCGTTCCCTGGTACTCGGGTGCAACATTCCAGACGCTTTACTAACACTCTCCCGACTTGGAGAGTCAGTCCCTTTAACCTCCTGTTTGACCCAGTTTGCAATTTCTGCGGAAGATGAACAGGAATAGGGAGAACCAATGAGAGACTAGCTGGAGGTGTCTGGACGGGCAAATTTAACTCTCATTTCCCACCAGGAAGAGGAAATAACCAAAGGCTCAGCATGCCGTGCCGGAAAGAGATTAGGGCCTGAAGCCATCCTGCGGTGTTGCGGCCAGGTCACAAGAAAGCGAGTTGAAGAAAGGAGCTCAGGGGCACTGTAATTCACAAACCTGCAGAGTTATAAATGACAGCTATCGTCCAAAAATATACTGAAGTAAGGCTGCCAAGAGGACTTGAAAGCGGGGCAGAATTGCAGGAAACCGATTTCAGGAGGTAGACTGGAATTGCATTGAAAGCATAGGAAAAGAGGCAGAACGTCCACAATGATGCACTTGGCCAAAAAGGGCGTATGCGTTTTTTCCTGAATATATTCAGGAAAAAACGCATACGCCCTTTTTGGCCAACCAAGCAAGCTTGCAAAGGAAATCTGCACTACAATGAAGTCTCACTTCCCCCCGGTCAAAAGGGCCATCTGAAAAAAGTGTAAAATCCAGAAAGGCAGGACAGGCCATGGAGAAATGGGAGCCTTGTTATGCTGATGGGCGGGATGTAAATTGCCAACAGACACTCGGGAGAAGTGTATGGTGTTTCCTGAAACATCTAAAAAACAAAGCAACAGAGCCTAGGGCACTTCCACGTATGGTCCTATAGTTTAGGGAAATTAAAATCAAAAAGACACAGCCACCCCAAAGTTTGGGACGCCTCTGTTTACAAGAACCTCGTTTACCGTACAAGTTCAATATCACAGAAAGTGAAAAATGGATAAAGAACTTGTGGTACTTACGTACAATGCAGTATCACTCAGCAGTGAAATCTATGTCATCAGGCCCGTAGCAGCATAATGAGTGGATTCAGGTACGATGATTCTAACTGAAATAAGTCACACAGAAAAAGAAACATCATAAGATATCACTAATACACGGAATGTAAACTTGGCTACACAGGAACTGAATTCCAAAACAGAACAGGGTCTCAAATTTAGAAAACCAACTTATGCTTGCTTAAGGGGAAAGGTGAGTTGGGGTGCTGCATAAAAACAGAGATTGAAATGAGCACAGATAAAGTTCCTTAAGCCAAATATGGAATAGACAAGAGCTACTCCTTGCTCAACAAAATGGACTCAACACCCCAAATTAAACGCCTAAGGATGTACCTGACTAGTAAGTATCTTAAAACCTATGGATTGCTATGTCTCCATAAGAGAATCAAGCGTGTGTACAGGGGCATAAATGCAGCAGTGATAGGATTGGAGAGGTTCGGTGAGCAAATGAAGACCCTTTGAAGTCATATTGCATGGTACCCATTCCACGGGTCTCAACTCTCCAGGTTTAAGGTATTCTTCCTTCAGCTAAAACATGCATGTGGAACCCAGAGTATGATCAACCGTGTGAACGGGAGACGTGTTCAAATATGTCTCAGTTTTCCTCCCCTGGTACTCGGGTGCAACATTCCAGACGCTTTACTAACACTCTCCCCACTTGGAGAGTCAGCGCCTTTAACCTCCTGTTTGGCCCAGTTTGCAATTTCTGCAGAAGATGAACAGGAATAGGGAGAACCAATGAGAGACTAGCTGGAGGTGTCTGGACGGGCAAATTTAACTCTCATTTCCCACCAGGAAGAGGAAATAACCAAAGGCTCAGCGTGCCGTGCCGGAACCAGATTAGGGCCTGAAGCCATCCTGCGGTGTTGCGGCCAGCTCAAAAGAAAGCGAGTTGAAGAAAGGAGCTCACGGGCACTGTAATTCACAAACCTGCAGAGTTATAAATGACAGCTATCGTCCAAAAATATACTGAAGTAAGGCTGCCAAGAAGACTTGAAAGCGGGGCAGAATTGCAGGAAACCGATTTCAGGAGGTAGACTGGAATTGCATTGAAAGCATAGGAAAAGAGGCAGAACGTCCACAATGATGCACTTGGCCAAAAAGGGCGTATGCGTTTTTTCCTGAATATATTCAGGAAAAAACGCATACGCCCTTTTTGGCCAACCAAGCAAGCTTGCAAAGGAAATCTGCACTACAATGAAGTCTCACTTCCCCCCGGTCAAAAGGGCCATCTGAAAAAAGTGTAAAATCCAGAAAGGCAGGACAGGCCATGGAGAACTGGGAGCCTTGTTATGCTGATGGGCGGGATGTAAATTGCCAACAGACACTCGGGAGAAGTGTATGGTGTTTCCTGAAGCATCTAAGAAACAAAGCAACAGAGCCTAGGGCACTTCCACGTATGGTCCTATAGCTTAGGGAAATTAAAATCAAAAAGACACAGCCACCCCAAAGTTTGGGACGCCTCTGTTTACAAGAACCTCGTTTACCGTACAAGTTCAATATCACAGAAAGTGAAAAATGGATAAAGAACTTGTGGTACTTACGTACAATGCAGTATCACTCAGCAATGAAATCTATGTCATCAGGCCCTTAGCAGCACAATGAGTGGATTCAGGTATGATGATTCTAACTGAAATAAGTCACACAGAAAAAGAAACATCATAAGATATCAGTAATACACGGAATGTAAACTTGGCTACACAGGAACTGAATTCCAAAACAGAACAGGGTCTCAAATTTAGAAAACCAACTTATGCTTGCTTAAGGGGAAAGGTGAGTTGGGGTGCTGCATAAAACCAGAGATTGAAATGAGCACAGATAAAGTTCCTTAAGCCAAATATGGAATAGACAAGAGCTACTCCTTGCTCAACGAAATGGACTCAACACCGCGTATTAAACGCCTAAGAATGTACCTGACTTGTAAGTATCTTAAAACCTATGGATTGCTATGTCTCCGAAAGAGAACCAAGCGTGTGTACAGGGTCATAAGCGCAGCAGTGATAGGATTGGAGAGGTTCGGTGAGCAAATGAAGACCCTTTGAAGTCATATTGCATGGTACCCATTCCACGGGTTTCAACTACCCAGGTTTAAGGTATTCTTCCTTCAGCTAAAACATGCATGTGGAACCTAGAGTATGATCAACCATGTGATCGGGAGACGTGTTCAAATATGTCTCAGTTTTCGTCTCCTGGTACTCGGGTGCAACATTCCAGACGCTTTACTAACACTCTCCCGACTTGGAGAGTCAGTCCCTTTAACCTCCTGTTTGGCCCAGTTTGCAATTTCTGCGGAAGATGAACAGGAATAGGGAGAACCAATGAGAGACTAGCTGGAGGTGTCTGGACGGGCAAATTTAACTCTCATTTCCCACCAGGAAGAGGAAATAACCAAAGGCTCAGCGTGCCGTGCCTGAACCAGATTAGGGCCTGAAGCCATCCTGCGGTGTTGTGGCCAGCTCAAAAGAAAGCGAATTGAAGAAAGGAGCTCAGGGGCACTGTAATTCACAAACCTGCAGAGTTATAAATGACAGCTATCGTCCAAAAATATACTGAAGTAAGGCTGCCAAGAGGACTTGAAAGCGGGGCAGAATTGCAGGAAACCGATATCAGGAGGTAAACTGGAATTGCATTGAAAGCATAGGAAAAGAGGCAGAACGTCCACAATGATGCACTTGGCCAAAAAGGGCGTATGCGTTTTTTCCTGAATATATTCAGGAAAAAACGCATACGCCCTTTTTGGCCAACCAAGCAAGCTTGCAAAGGAAATCTGCACTACAATGAAGTCTCACTTCCCCCCGGTCAAAAGGGCCATCTGAAAAAAGTGTAAAATCCAGAAAGGCAGGACAGGCCATGGAGAAATGGGAGCCTTGTTATGCTGATGGGCGGGATGTAAATTGCCAACAGACACTTGGGAGAAGTGTATGGTGTTTCCTGAAACATCTAAAAAACAAAGCAACAGAGCCTAGGGCACTTCCACATATGGTCCTATAGCTTAGGGAAATTAAAATCAAAAAGACACAGCCACCCCAAAATTTGGGACGCCTCTGTTTACAAGAACCTCGTTTACCGTACAAGTTCAACATCGCAGAAAGTGAAAAATGGATAAAGAACTTGTGGTACTTACGTACAATGCAGTATCACTCAGCAATGAAATCTATGTCATCAGGCCCGTAGCAGCATAATGAGTGGATTCAGGTACGATGATTCTAACTGAAATAAGTCACACAGAAAAAGAAACATCATAAGATATCACTAATACACGGAATGTAAACTTGGCTACACAGGAACTGAATTCCAAAACAGAACAGGGTCTCAAATTTAGAAAACCAACTTATGCTTGCTTAAGGGGAAAGGTGAGTTGGGGTGCTGCATAAAACCAGAGATTGAAATGAGCACAGATAAAGTTCCTTAAGCCAAATATGGAATAGACAAGAGCTACTCCTTGCTCAACGAAATGGACTCAACACCCCATATTAAACGCCTAAGAATGTACCTGACTAGTAAGTATCTTAAAACCTATGGATTGCTATGTCTCCAAAAGAGAATCAAGCATGTGTACAGGGGCATAAACGCAGCAGTGATAGGATTGGAGAGGTTCGGTGAGCAAATGAAGACCCTTTGAAGTCATATTGCATGGTACCCATTCCACGGGTCTCAACTCTCAAGGTATAAGGTATTCTTCCTTCAGCTAAAACATGCATGTGGAACCCAGAGTATGATCAACCGTGTGAACGGGAGACGTGTTCAAATATGTCTCAGTTTTCCTCCCCTGGTACTCGGGTACAACATTCCAGACACTTTACTAACACTCTCCCCACTTGGAGAGTCAGCGCCTTTAACCTCCTGTTTGGCCCAGTTTGCAATTTCTGCGGAAGATGAACAGGAATAGGGAGAACCAATGAGAGACTAGCTGGAGGTGTCTGGACGGGGAAATTTAACTCTCATTTCCCACCAGGAAGAGGAAATAACCAAAGGCTCAGCGTGCCGTGCCTGAACCAGATTAGGGCCTGAAGCCATCCTGCGGTGTTGTGGCCAGCTCAAAAGAAAGTGAATTGAAGAAAGGAGCTCAGGGGCACTGTAATTCACAAACCTGCAGAGTTATAAATGACAGCTATCGTCCAAAAATATACTGAAGTAAGGCTGCCAAGAGGACTTGAAAGCGGGGCAGAATTGCAGGAAACCGATTTCAGGAGGTAAACTGGGATTGCATTGAAAGCATAGGAAAAGAGGCAGAACGTCCACAATGATGCACTTGGCCAAAAAGGGCGTATGCGTTTTTTCCTGAATATATTCAGGAAAAAACGCATACGCCCTTTTTGGCCAACCAAGCAAGCTTGCAAAGGAAATCTGCACTACAATGAAGTCTCACTTCCCCCCGGTCAAAAGGGCCATCTGAAAAAAGTGTAAAATCCAGAAAGGCAGGACAGGCCATGGAGAAATGGGAGCCTTGTTATGCTGATGGACGGGATGTAAATTGCCAACAGACACTCGGGAGAAGTGTATGGTGTTTCCTGAAACATCTAAAAAACAAAGCAACAGAGCCTAGGGCACTTCCACTTATGGTCCTATAGCTTAGGGAAATTAAAACCAAAAAGACACAGCCACCCCAATGTTTGGGACGCCTCTGTTTACAAGAACCTCTTTTACTGTGCAAGTTCAATATCACAGAAAGTGAAAAATGGATAAAGCACTTGTGGTACTTACGTACAATGCAGTATCACTCAGCAATGAAATCTATGTCATCAGACCCGTAGCAGCATGATGAGTGGATTCAGGTACGATGAGTCTAACTGAAATAAGTCACACAGAAAAAGAAACATCATAAGATATCAGTAATACACGGAATGTAAACTTGGCTACACAGGAACTGAATTCCAAAACTGAACAGGGTCTCAAATTTAGAAAACCAACTTATGCTTGCTTAAGGGGAAAGGTGAGTTGGGGTGCTGCATAAAACCAGAGATTGAAATGAGCACAGATAAAGTTCCTTAAGCCAAATATGGAATAGACAAGAGCTACTCCTTGCTCAACGAAATGGACTCAACACCGCATATTAAACGCCTAAGAATGTACCTGACTAGTAAGTATCTTAAAACCTATGGATTGCTATGTCTCCGAAAGAGAATCAAGCGTGTGTACAGGGGCATAAACGCAGCAGT
This sequence comes from Grampus griseus, assembly GCF_964374135.1. Lineage (NCBI taxonomy): Eukaryota > Metazoa > Chordata > Mammalia > Artiodactyla > Delphinidae > Grampus > Grampus griseus. The sequence goes on from NW_028133380.1 coordinate 229,175, forward strand.
GATAGGATTGGAGAGGTTCGGTGAGCAAATGAAGACCCTTTGAAGTCATATTGCATGGTACCCATTCCACGGGTCTCAACTCTTCTGGTTTAAGGTATTCTTCCTTCAGCTAAAACATGCATGTGGAACCCAGAGTATGATCAACCGTGTGAACGGGAGACGTGTTCAGATATGTCTCAGTTTTCCTCCCCTGGTACTCGGGTGCAACATTCCAGACGCTTTACTAACACTCTCCCCACTTGGAGAGTCAGCGCCTTAAACCTCCTGTTTGGCCCAGTTTGCAATTTCTGCGGAAGATGAACAGGAATAGCGAGAACCAATGAGAGACTAGCTGGAGGTGTCTGGACGGGCAAATTTAACTCTCATTTCCCACCAGGAAGAGGAAATAACCAAAGGCTCAGCGTGCCGTGCCGGAACCAGATTAGGGCCTGAAGCCATCCTGTGGTGTTGCGGCCAGGTCACAAGAAAGCGAGTTGAAGAAAGGAGCTCAGGGGCACTGTAATTCACAAACCTGCAGAGTTATAAATGACAGCTATCGTCCAAAAATATACTGAAGTAAGGCTGCCAAGAGGACTTGAAAGCGCGGCAGAATTGCAGGAAACCGATTTCAGGAGGTAGACTAGAATTGCATTGAAAGCATAGGAAAAGAGGCAGAACGTCCACAATGATGCACTTGTCCAAAAAGGGCGTATGCGTTTTTTCCTGAATATATTCAGGAAAAAACGCATACGCCCTTTTTGGCCAACCAAGCAAACTTGCAAAGGAAATCTGCACTACAATGAAGTCTCACTTCCCCCCGGTCAAAAGGGCCATCTGAAAAAAGTGTAAAATCCAGAAAGGCAGGACAGGCCATGGAGAACTGGGAGCCTTGTTATGCTGATGGGTGGGATGTAAATTGCCAACAGACACTGGGGAGAAGTGTATGGTGTTTCCTGAAGCATCTAAGAAACAAAGCAACAGAGCCTAGGGCACTTCCTTATGGTCCTATAGCTTAGGGAAGTTAAAATCAAAAAGACACAGCCACCCCAAAGTTTGGGACGCCTCTGTTTACAAGAACCTCGTTTACCGTACAAGTTCAATATCACAGAAAGTGAAAAATGGATAAAGAACTTGTGGTACGTACAATGCCGTATCACTCAGCAATGAAATCTATGTCATCAGGCCCGTAGCAGCATAATGAGTGGATTCAGGTACGATGATTCTAACTGAAATAAGTCACACAGAAAAAGAAACATCATAAGATATCACTAATACACGGAATGTAAACTTGGCTACACAGGAACTGAATTCCAAAACAGAACAGGGTCTCAAATTTAGAAAACCAACTTATGCTTGCTTAAGGGGAAAGGTGAGTTGGGGTGTTTCATAAAACCAGAGATTGAAATGAGCACAGATAAAGTTCCTTAAGCCAAATATGGAATAGACAAGAGCTACTCCTTGCTCAACAAAATGGACTCAACACCCCAAATTAAACCCCTAAGAATGTACCTGACTAGTAAGTATCTTAAAACCTATGGATTGCTATGTCTCCATAAGAGAATCAAGCGTGTGTACAGGGGCATAAATGCAGCAGTGATAGGATTGGAGAGGTTCGGTGAGCAAATGAAGACCCTTTGAAGTCATATTGCATGGTACCCATTCCACGGGTCTCAACTCTCCAGGTTTAAGGTATTCTTCCTTCAGCTAAAACATGCATGTGGAACCCAGAGTATGGTCAACCGAGTGAACAGGAGACGTGTTCAAATATGTCTCAGTTTTCGTACCCTGGTACTCGGGTGCAACATTCCAGACGCTTTACTAACACTCTCCCGACTTGGAGAGTCAGTCCCTTTAACCTCCTGTTTGGCCCAGTTTACAATTTCTGCGGAAGATGAACAGGAATAGCGAGAACCAATGAGAGACTAGCTGGAGGTGTCTGGACGGGCAAATTTAACTCTCATTTCCCACCAGGAAGAGGAATTAACCAAAGGCTCAGCGTGCCGTGCTGGAACCAGATTAGGGCCTGAAGCCATCCTGCGGTGTTGCGGCCAGCTCAAAAGAAAGCGAGTTGAAGAAAGGAGCTCAGGGGCACTGTAATGCAGAAACCTGCAGAGTTATAAATGACAGCTATCGTCCAAAAATATACTGAAGTAAGGCTGCCAAGAGGACTTGAAAGCAGGGCAGAATTGCAAGAAACCGATTTCAGGAGGTAGACTGGAATTGCATTGAAAGCATAGGAAAAGTGGCAGAACGTCCACAATGATGCACTTGGCCAAAAAGGGCGTATGAGTTTTTTCCTGAATATATTCAGGAAAAAACGCATACGCCCTTTTTGGCCAACCAAGCAAACTTGCAAAGGAAATCTGCACTACAATGAAGTCTCACTTCCCCCCGGTCAAAAGGGCCATCTGAAGAAAGTGTAAAATCCAGAAAGGCAGGACAGGCCATGGAGAACTGGGAGCCTTGTTATGCTGATGGGCGGGATGTAAATTGCCAACAGACACTGGGGAGAAGTGTGTGGTGTTTCCTGAAGCATCTAAGAAACAAAGCAACAGAGCCTAGGGCACTTCCACTTATGGTCCTATAGCTTAGGGAAATTAAAATCAAAAAGACACAGCCACCCCAAAGTTTGGGACGCCTCTGTTTACAAGAACCTCGTTTACCGTACAAGTTCAATATCACAGAAAGTGAAAAATGGATAAAGAACTTGTGGTACTTACGTACAATGCAGTATCACTCAGCAATGAAATCTATGTCATCAGGCCCGTAGCAGCATAATGAGTGGATTCAGGTATGATGATTCTAACTGAAATAAGTCACACAGAAAAAGAAACATCATAAGATATCACTAATACACGGAATGTAAACTTGGCTACACAGGAACTGAATTCCAAAACAGAACAGGGTCTCAAATTTAGAAAACCAACTTATGCTTGCTTAAGGGTAAAGGTGAGTTGGGGTGCTGCATAAAACCAGAGATTGAAATGAGCACAGATAAAGTTCCTTAAGCCAAATATGGAATAGACAAGAGCTACTCCTTGCTCAACGAAATGGACTCAACACCGCATATTAAACGCCTAAGAATGTACCTGACTAGTAAGTATCTTAAAACCTATGGATTGCTATGTCTCCGAAAGAGAATCAAGCATGCGTACGGGGCATAAACGCAGCAGTGATAGGATTGGAGAGGTTCGGTGAGCAAATGAAGACCCTTTGAAGTCATATTGCATGGTACCCATTCCACGAGTTTCAACTACCCAGGTTTAAGGTATTCTTCCTTCAGCTAAAACATGCATGTGGAACCCAGAGTATGATCAACCATGTGATCGGGAGACGTGTTCAAATATGTCTCAGTTTTCGTACCCTGGTACTCGGGTGCAACATTCCAGACGCTTTACTAACACTCTCCCGACTTGGAGAGTCAGTCCCTTTAACCTCCTGTTTGGCCCAGTTTGCAATTTCTGCGGAAGATGAACAGGAATAGCGAGAACCAATGAGAGACTAGCTGGAGGTGTCTGGACGGGCAAATTTAACTCTCATTTCCCACCAGGAAGAGGAATTAACCAAAGGCTCAGCGTGCCGTGCTGGAACCAGATTAGGGCCTGAATCCATCCTGCGGTGTTGCGGCCAGGTCACAAGAAAGCGAGTTGAAGAAAGGAGCTCAGGGGCACTGTAATTCACAAACCTGCAGAGTTATAAATGACAGCTATCGTCCAAAAATATACTGAAGTAAGGCTGCCAAGAGGACTTGAAAGCGGGGCAGAATTGCAGGAAACCGATTTCAGGAGGTAGACTGGAATTGCATTGAAAGCATAGGAAAAGAGGCAGAACGTCCACAATGATTCACTTGGCCAAAAAGGGCGTATGCGTTTTTTCCTGAATATATTCAGGAAAAAACGCATACGCCCTTTTTGGCCAACCAAGCAAGCTTGCAAAGGAAATCTGCACTACAATGAAGTCTCACTTCCCCCCGGTCAAAAGGGCCATCTGAAAAAAGTGTAAAATCCAGAAAGGCAGGACAGGCCATGGAGAAATGGGAGCCTTGTTATGCTGATGGGCGGGATGTAAATTGCCAACAGACACTTGGGAGAAGTGTATGGTGTTTCCTGAAACATCTAAAAAACAAAGCAACAGAGCCTAGGGCACTTCCACGTATGGTCCTATAGCTTAGGGAAATTAAAATCAAAAAGACACAGCCACCCCAAAGTTTGGGACGCCTCTGTTTACAAGAACCTCGTTTACCGTACAAGTTCAACATCGCAGAAAGTGAAAAATGGATAAAGAACTTGTGGTACTTACGTACAATGCAGTATCACTCAGCAGTGAAATCTATGTCATCAGGCCCGTAGCAGCATAATGAGTGGATTCAGGTACGATGATTCTAACTGAAATAAGTCACACAGAAAAAGAAACATCATAAGATATCACTAATACACGGAATGTAAACTTGGCTACACAGGAACTGAATTCCAAAACAGAACAGGGTCTCAAATTTAGAAAACCAACTTATGCTTGCTTAAGGGGAAAGGTGAGTTGGGGTGCTGCATAAAACCAGAGATTGAAATGAGCACAGATAAAGTTCCTTAAGCCAAATATGGAATAGACAAGAGCTACTCCTTGCTCAACAAAATGGACTCAACACCCCAAATTAAACGCCTAAGAATGTACCTGACTAGTAAGTATCTTAAAACCTATGGATTGCTATGTCTCCATAAGAGAATCAAGCGTGTGTACAGGGGCATAAATGCAGCAGTGATAGGATTGGAGAGGTTCGGTGAGCAAATGAAGACCCTTTGAAGTCATATTGCATGGTACCCATTCCACGGGTCTCAACTCTCCAGGTTTAAGGTATTCTTCCTTCAGCTAAAACATGCATGTGGAACCCAGAGTATGATCAACCGTGTGAACGGGAGACGTGTTCAAATATGTCTCAGTTTTCCTCCCCTGGTACTCGGGTGCAACATTCCAGACGCTTTACTAACACTCTCCCCACTTGGAGAGTCAGCGCCTTTAACCTCCTGTTTGGCCCAGTTTGCAATTTCTGCAGAAGATGAACAGGAATAGGGAGAACCAATGAGAGACTAGCTGGAGGTGTCTGGACGGGCAAATTTAACTCTCATTTCCCACCAGGAAGAGGAAATAACCAAAGGCTCAGCGTGCCGTGCCGGAACCAGATTAGGGCCTGAAGCCATCCTGCGGTGTTGCGGCCAGCTCAAAAGAAAGCGAGTTGAAGAAAGGAGCTCACGGGCACTGTAATTCACAAACCTGCAGAGTTATAAATGACAGCTATCGTCCAAAAATATACTGAAGTAAGGCTGCCAAGAGGACTTGAAAGCGGGGCAGAATTGCAGGAAACCGATTTCAGGAGGTAGACTGGAATTGCATTGAAAGCATAGGAAAAGAGGCAGAACGTCCACAATGATGCACTTGGCCAAAAAGGGCGTATGCGTTTTTTCCTGAATATATTCAGGAAAAAACGCATACGCCCTTTTTGGCCAACCAAGCAAGCTTGCAAAGGAAATCTGCACTACAATGAAGTCTCACTTCCCCCCGGTCAAAAGGGCCATCTGAAAAAAGTGTAAAATCCAGAAAGGCAGGACAGGCCATGGAGAACTGGGAGCCTTGTTATGCTGATGGGCGGGATGTAAATTGCCAACAGACACTCGGGAGAAGTGTATGGTGTTTCCTGAAGCATCTAAGAAACAAAGCAACAGAGCCTAGGGCACTTCCACGTATGGTCCTATAGCTTAGGGAAATTAAAATCAAAAAGACACAGCCACCCCAAAGTTTGGGACGCCTCTGTTTACAAGAACCTCGTTTACCGTACAAGTTCAATATCACAGAAAGTGAAAAATGGATAAAGAACTTGTGGTACTTACGTACAATGCAGTATCACTCAGCAATGAAATCTATGTCATCAGGCCCTTAGCAGCACAATGAGTGGATTCAGGTATGATGATTCTAACTGAAATAAGTCACACAGAAAAAGAAACATCATAAGATATCAGTAATACACGGAATGTAAACTTGGCTACACAGGAACTGAATTCCAAAACAGAACAGGGTCTCAAATTTAGAAAACCAACTTATGCTTGCTTAAGGGGAAAGGTGAGTTGGGGTGCTGCATAAAACCAGAGATTGAAATGAGCACAGATAAAGTTCCTTAAGCCAAATATGGAATAGACAAGAGCTACTCCTTGCTCAACGAAATGGACTCAACACCGCGTATTAAACGCCTAAGAATGTACCTGACTTGTAAGTATCTTAAAACCTATGGATTGCTATGTCTCCGAAAGAGAACCAAGCGTGTGTACAGGGTCATAAGCGCAGCAGTGATAGGATTGGAGAGGTTCGGTGAGCAAATGAAGACCCTTTGAAGTCATATTGCATGGTACCCATTCCACGGGTTTCAACTACCCAGGTTTAAGGTATTCTTCCTTCAGCTAAAACATGCATGTGGAACCTAGAGTATGATCAACCATGTGATCGGGAGACGTGTTCAAATATGTCTCAGATTTCGTCCCCTGGTACTCGGGTGCAAAATTCCAGACGCTTTACTAACACTCTCCCGACTTGGAGAGTCAGTCCCTTTAACCTCCTGTTTGGCCCAGTTTGCAATTTCTGCGGAAGATGAACAGGAATAGGGAGAACCAATGAGAGACTAGCTGGAGGTGTCTGGACGGGGAAATTTAACTCTCATTTCCCACCAGGAAGAGGAAATAACCAAAGGCTCAGCGTGCCGTGCCTGAACCAGATTAGGGCCTGAAGCCATCCTGCGGTGTTGTGGCCAGCTCAAAAGAAAGCGAGTTGAAGAAAGGAGCTCAGGGGCACTGTAATTCACAAACCTGCAGAGTTATAAATGACAGCTATCGTCCAAAAATATACTGAAGTAAGGCTGCCAAGAGGACTTGAAAGCGGGGCAGAATTGCAGGAAACCGATATCAGGAGGTAAACTGGAATTGCATTGAAAGCATAGGAAAAGAGGCAGAACGTCCACAATGATGCACTTGGCCAAAAAGGGCGTATGCGTTTTTTCCTGAATATATTCAGGAAAAAACGCATACGCCCTTTTTGGCCAACCAAGCAAGCTTGCAAAGGAAATCTGCACTACAATGAAGTCTCACTTCCCCCCGGTCAAAAGGGCCATCTGAAAAAAGTGTAAAATCCAGAAAGGCAGGACAGGCCATGGAGAAATGGGAGCCTTGTTATGCTGATGGGCGGGATGTAAATTGCCAACAGACACTCGGGAGAAGTGTATGGTGTTTCCTGAAACATCTAAAAAACAAAGCAACAGAGCCTAGGGCACTTCCACATATGGTCCTATAGCTTAGGGAAATTAAAATCAAAAAGACACAGCCACCCCAAAATTTGGGACGCCTCTGTTTACAAGAACCTCGTTTACCGTACAAGTTCAATATCACAGAAAGTGAAAAATGGATAAAGAACTTGTGTTACTTACGTACAATGCAGTATCACTCAACAATGAAATCTATGTCATCAGGCCCGTAGCAGCATAATGAGTGGATTCAGGTACGATGATTCTAACTGAAATAAGTCACACAGAAAAAGAAACATCATAAGATATCACTAATACACGGAATGTAAACTTGGCTACACAGGAACTGAATTCCAAAACAGAACACGGTCTCAAATTTAGAAAACCAACTTATGCTTGCTTAAGGGGAAAGGTGAGTTGGGGTGCTGCATAAAACCAGAGATTGAAATGAGCACAGATAAAGTTCCTTAAGCCAAATATGGAATAGACAAGAGCTACTCCTTGCTCAACGAAATGGACTCAACACCCCATATTAAACGCCTAAGAATGTACCTGACTAGTAAGTATCTTAAAACCTATGGATTGCTATGTCTCCAAAAGAGAATCAAGCATGTGTACAGGGGCATAAACGCAGCAGTGATAGGATTGGAGAGGTTCGGTGAGCAAATGAAGACCCTTTGAAGTCATATTGCATGGTACCCATTCCACGGGTCTCAACTCTCAAGGTATAAGGTATTCTTCCTTCAGCTAAAACATGCATGTGGAACCCAGAGTATGATCAACCGTGTGAACGGGAGACGTGTTCAAATATGTCTCAGTTTTCCTCCCCTGGTACTCGGGTACAACATTCCAGACACTTTACTAACACTCTCCCCACTTGTAGAGTCAGCGCCTTTAACCTCCTGTTTGGCCCAGTTTGCAATTTCTGCGGAAGATGAACAGGAATAGGGAGAACCAATGAGAGACTAGCTGGAGGTGTCTGGACGGGGAAATTTAACTCTCATTTCCCACCAGGAAGAGGAAATAACCAAAGGCTCAGCGTGCCGTGCCTGAACCAGATTAGGGCCTGAAGCCATCCTGCGGTGTTGTGGCCAGCTCAAAAGAAAGCGAATTGAAGAAAGGAGCTCAGGGGCACTGTAATTCACAAACCTGCAGAGTTATAAATGACAGCTATCGTCCAAAAATATACTGAAGTAAGGCTGCCAAGAGGACTTGAAAGCGGGGCAGAATTGCAGGAAACCGATTTCAGGAGGTAAACTGGGATTGCATTGAAAGCATAGGAAAAGAGGCAGAACGTCCACAATGATGCACTTGGCCAAAAAGGGCGTATGCGTTTTTTCCTGAATATATTCAGGAAAAAACGCATACGCCCTTTTTGGCCAACCAAGCAAGCTTGCAAAGGAAATCTGCACTACAATGAAGTCTCACTTCCCCCCGGTCAAAAGGGCCATCTGAAAAAAGTGTAAAATCCAGAAAGGCAGGACAGGCCATGGAGAAATGGGAGCCTTGTTATGCTGATGGGCGGGATGTAAATTGCCAACAGACACCCAGGAGAAGTGTATGGTGTTTCCTGAAACATCTAAAAAACAAAGCAACAGAGCCTAGGGCACTTCCACTTATGGTCCTATAGCTTAGGGAAATTAAAATCAAAAAGACACAGCCACCCCAAAGTTTGGGACGCCTCTGTTTACAAGAACCTCGTTTACCGTACAAGTTCAATATCACAGAAAGTGAAAAATGGATAAAGAACTTCCGGTATTTACTTACAAAGCAATATCACTCAGCAATGAAATCTATGTCATCAGGCCGTTAGCAGCACAATGAGTGGATTCAGGTATGATGATTCTAACTGAAATAAGTCACACAGAAAAAGAAACATCATAAGATATCAGTAATACACGGAATGTAAACTTGGCTACACAGGAACTGAATTACAGAACAGAACAGGGTCTCAAATTTAGAAAACCAACTTATGCTTGCTTAAGGGGAAAGGTGAGTTGGGGTGATGCATAAAACCAGAGATTGAAATGAGCACAGATAAAGTTCCTTAAGCCAAATATGGAATAGACAAGAGCTACTCCTTGCTCAACGAAATGGACTCAACACCCCATATTAAACGCCTACGAATGTACCTGACTAGTAAGTATCTTAAAACCTATGGATTTCTATGTCTCCAAAAGAGAATCAAGCGTGTGTACAGGGGCATAAACGCAGCAGTGATAGGATTGGAGAGGTTCGGTGAGCAAATGAAGACCGTTTGAAGTCATATTGCATGGTACCCATTCCACGGGTCTCAACTCTCCAGGTTTAAGGTATTCTTCCTTCAGCTAAAACATGCATGTGGAGGCTAGAGTATGATCAACCATGTGATCGGGAGACGTGTTCAAATATGTCTCAGTTTTCATACCCTGGTACTCGGGTGCAACATTCCAGACGCTTTACTAACACTCTCCCGACTTGGAGAGTCAGTCCCTTTAACCTCCTGTTTGACCCAGTTTGCAATTTCTGCGGAAGATGAACAGGAATAGGGAGAACCAATGAGAGACTAGCTGGAGGTGTCTGGACGGGCAAATTTAACTCTCATTTCCCACCAGGAAGAGGAAATAACCAAAGGCTCAGCGTGCCGTGCCGGAAAGAGATTAGGGCCTGAAGCCATCCTGCGGTGTTGCGGCCAGGTCACAAGAAAGCGAGTTGAAGAAAGGATCTCAGGGGCACTGTAATTCACAAACCTGCAGAGTTATAAATGACAGCTATCGTCCAAAAATATACTGAAGTAAGGCTGCCAAGAGGACTTGAAAGCGGGGCAGAATTGCAGGAAACCGATTTCAGGAGGTAGACTGGAATTGCATTGAAAGCATAGGAAAAGAGGCAGAACGTCCACAATGATGCACTTGGCCAAAAAGGGCGTATGCGTTTTTTCCTGAATATATTCAGGAAAAAACGCATACGCCCTTTTTGGCCAACCAAGCAAGCTTGCAAAGGAAATCTGCACTACAATGAAGTCTCACTTCCCCCCGGTCAAAAGGGCCATCTGAAAAAAGTGTAAAATCCAGAAAGGCAGGACAGGCCATGGAGAAATGGGAGCCTTGTTATGCTGATGGGCGGGATGTAAATTGCCAACAGACACTCGGGAGAAGTGTATGGTGTTTCCTGAAACATCTAAAAAACAAAGCAACAGCGCCTAGAGCACTTCCACGTATGGTCCTATAGCTTAGGGAAATTAAAATCAAAAAGACACAGCCACCCCAAAGTTTGGGACGCCTCTGTTTACAAGAACCTCGTTTACCGTACAAGTTCAACATCGCAGAAAGTGAAAAATGGATAAAGAACTTGTGGTACTTACGTACAATGCAGTATCACTCAGCAGTGAAATCTATGTCATCAGGCCCGTAGCAGCATAATGAGTGGATTCAGGTACGATGATTCTAACTGAAATAAGTCACACAGAAAAAGAAACATCATAAGATATCAGTAATACACGGAATGTAAACTTGGCTACACAGGAACTGAATTCCAAAACAGAACAGGGTCTCAAATTTAGAAAACCAACTTATGCTTGCTTAAGGGGAAAGGTGAGTTGGGGTGCTGCATAAAACCAGAGATTGAAATGAGCACAGATAAAGTTCCTTAAGCCAAATATGGAATAGACAAGAGCTACTCCTTGCTCAACGAAATGGACTCAACACCGCATATTAAACGCCTAAGAATGTACCTGACTTGTAAGTATCTTAAAACCTATGGATTGCTATGTCTCCGAAAGAGAACCAAGCATGTGTACAGGGTCATAAGCGCAGCAGTGATAGGATTGGAGAGGTTCGGTGAGCAAATGAAGACCCTTTGAAGTCATATTGCATGGTACCCATTCCACGGGTTTCAACTACCCAGGTTTAAGGTATTCTTCCTTCAGCTAAAACATGCATGTGGAACCTAGAGTATGATCAACCATGTGATCGGGAGACGTGTTCAAATATGTCTCAGTTTTCGTCCCCTGGTACTCGGGTGCAACATTCCAGACGCTTTACTAACACTCTCCCGACTTGGAGAGTCAGTCCCTTTAACCTCCTGTTTGGCCCAGTTTGCAATTTCTGCGGAAGATGAACAGGAATAGCGAGAACCAATGAGAGACTAGCTGGAGGTGTCTGTACGGGCAAATTTAACTCTCATTTCCCACCAGGAAGAGGACATAACCAAAGGCTCAGCGTGCCGTGCTGGAACCAGATTAGGGCCTGAAGCCATCCTGCGGTGTTGCGGCCAGGTCAAAAGAAAGCGAGTTGAAGAAAGGAGCTCAGGGGCACTGTAATGCACAAACCTGCAGAGTTATAAATGGCAGCTATCGTCCAAAAATATACTGAAGTAAGGCTGCCAAGAGGCCTTGAAAGCGGGGCAGAATTGCAGGAAACCGATTTCAGGAGGTAGACTGGAATTGCATTGAAAGCATAGGAAAAGAGGCAGAACGTCCACAATGATGCACTTGGCCAAAAAGGGCGTATGCGTTTTTTCCTGAACATATTCAGGAAAAAACGCATACGCCCTTTTTGGCCAACGAAGCAAACTTGCAAAGGAAATCTGCACTACAATGAAGTCTCACTTCCCCCCGGTCAAAAGGGCCATCTGAAAAAAGTGTAAAATCCAGAAAGGCAGGACAGGCCATGGAGAACTGGGAGCCTTGTTATGCTGATGGGCGGGATGTAAATTGCCAACAGACACTGGGGAGAAGTGTATGGTGTTTCCTGAAGCATCTAAGAAACAAAGCAACAGAGCCTAGGGCACTTCCACTTATGGTCCTATAGCTTAGGGAAGTTAAAATCAAAAAGACACAGCCACCCCAAAGTTTGGGACGCCTCTGTTTACAAGAACCTCGTTTACCGTACAAGTTCAATATCACAGAAAGTGAAAAATGGATAAAGAACTTGTGGTACGTACAATGCCGTATCACTCAGCAATGAAATCTATGTCATCAGGCCCGTAGCAGCATAATGAGTGGATTCAGGTACGATGATTCTAACTGAAATAAGTCACACAGAAAAAGAAACATCATAAGATATCACTAATACACGGAATGTAAACTTGGCTACACAGGAACTGAATTCCAAAACAGAACAGGGTCTCAAATTTAGAAAACCAACTTATGCTTGCTTAAGGGGAAAGGTGAGTTGGGGTGTTTCATAAAACCAGAGATTGAAATGAGCACAGATAAAGTTCCTTAAGCCAAATATGGAATAGACAAGAGCTACTCCTTGCTCAACAAAATGGACTCAACACCCCAAATTAAACCCCTAAGAATGTACCTGACTAGTAAGTATCTTAAAACCTATGGATTGCTATGTCTCCATAAGAGAATCAAGCGTGTGTACAGGGGCATAAATGCACCAGTGATAGGATTGGAGAGGTTCGGTGAGCAAATGAAGACCCTTTGAAGTCATATTGCATGGTACCCATTCCACGGGTCTCAACTCTCCAGGTTTAAGGTATTCTTCCTTCAGCTAAAACATGCATGTGGAACCCAGAGTATGGTCAACCGAGTGAACAGGAGACGTGTTCAAATATGTCTCAGTTTTCGTACCCTGGTACTCGGGTGCAACATTCCAGACGCTTTACTAACACTCTCCCGACTTGGAGAGTCAGTCCCTTTAACCTCCTGTTTGGCCCAGTTTGCAATTTCTGCGGAAGATGAACAGGAATAGCGAGAACCAATGAGAGACTAGCTGGAGGTGTCTGGACGGGCAAATTTAACTCTCATTTCCCACCAGGAAGAGGAATTAACCAAAGGCTCAGCGTGCCGTGCTGGAACCAGATTAGGGCCTGAAGCCATCCTGCGGTGTTGCGGCCAGCTCAAAAGAAAGCGAGTTGAAGAAAGGAGCTCAGGGGCACTGTAATGCAGAAACCTGCAGAGTTATAAATGACAGCTATCGTCCAAAAATATACTGAAGTAAGGCTGCCAAGAGGACTTGAAAGCAGGGCAGAATTGCAAGAAACCGATTTCAGGAGGTAGACTGGAATTGCATTGAAAGCATAGGAAAAGTGGCAGAACGTCCACAATGATGCACTTGGCCAAAAAGGGCGTATGCGTTTTTTCCTGAATATATTCAGGAAAAAACGCATACGCCCTTTTTGGCCAACCAAGCAAACTTGCAAAGGAAATCTGCACTACAATGAAGTCTCACTTCCCCCCGGTCAAAAGGGCCATCTGAAGAAAGTGTAAAATCCAGAAAGGCAGGACAGGCCATGGAGAAATGGGAGCCTTGTTATGCTGATGGGCGGGATGTAAATTGCCAACAGACACTCGGGAGAAGTGTATGGTGTTTCCTGAAACATCTAAAAAACAAAGCAACAGAGCCTAGGGCACTTCCACGTATGGTCCTATAGCTTAGGGAAATTAAAATCAAAAAGACACAGCCACCCCAAAGTTTGGGACGCCTCTGTTTACAAGAACCTCGTTTACCGTACAAGTTCAACATCGCAGAAAGTGAAAAATGGATAAAGAACTTGTGGTACTTACGTACAATGCAGTATCACTCAGCAGTGAAATCTATGTCATCAGGCCCGTAGCAGCATAATGAGTGGATTCAGGTACGATGATTCTAACTGAAATAAGTCACACAGAAAAAGAAACATCATAAGATATCAGTAATACACGGAATGTAAACTTGGCTACACAGGAACTGAATTCCAAAACAGAACAGGGTCTCAAATTTAGAAAACCAACTTATGCTTGCTTAAGGGGAAAGGTGAGTTGGGGTGCTGCATAAAACCAGAGATTGAAATGAGCACAGATAAAGTTCCTTAAGCCAAATATGGAATAGACAAGAGCTACTCCTTGCTCAACGAAATGGACTCAACACCGCATATTAAACGCCTAAGAATGTACCTGACTTGTAAGTATCTTAAAACCTATGGATTGCTATGTCTCCGAAAGAGAACCAAGCATGTGTACAGGGTCATAAGCGCAGCAGTGATAGGATTGGAGAGGTTCGGTGAGCAAATGAAGACCCTTTGAAGTCATATTGCATGGTACCCATTCCACGGGTTTCAACTACCCAGGTTTAAGGTATTCTTCCTTCAGCTAAAACATGCATGTGGAACCTAGAGTATGATCAACCATGTGATCGGGAGACGTGTTCAAATATGTCTCAGTTTTCGTCCCCTGGTACTCGGGTGCAACATTCCAGACGCTTTACTAACACTCTCCCGACTTGGAGAGTCAGTCCCTTTAACCTCCTGTTTGGCCCAGTTTGCAATTTCTGCGGAAGATGAACAGGAATAGCGAGAACCAATGAGAGACTAGCTGGAGGTGTCTGTACGGGCAAATTTAACTCTCATTTCCCACCAGGAAGAGGACATAACCAAAGGCTCAGCGTGCCGTGCTGGAACCAGATTAGGGCCTGAAGCCATCCTGCGGTGTTGCGGCCAGGTCAAAAGAAAGCGAGTTGAAGAAAGGAGCTCAGGGGCACTGTAATGCACAAACCTGCAGAGTTATAAATGGCAGCTATCGTCCAAAAATATACTGAAGTAAGGCTGCCAAGAGGCCTTGAAAGCGGGGCAGAATTGCAGGAAACCGATTTCAGGAGGTAGACTGGAATTGCATTGAAAGCATAGGAAAAGAGGCAGAACGTCCACAATGATGCACTTGGCCAAAAAGGGCGTATGCGTTTTTTCCTGAACATATTCAGGAAAAAACGCATACGCCCTTTTTGGCCAACGAAGCAAACTTGCAAAGGAAATCTGCACTACAATGAAGTCTCACTTCCCCCCGGTCAAAAGGGCCATCTGAAAAAAGTGTAAAATCCAGAAAGGCAGGACAGGCCATGGAGAACTGGGAGCCTTGTTATGCTGATGGGCGGGATGTAAATTGCCAACAGACACTGGGGAGAAGTGTATGGTGTTTCCTGAAGCATCTAAGAAACAAAGCAACAGAGCCTAGGGCACTTCCACTTATGGTCCTATAGCTTAGGGAAGTTAAAATCAAAAAGACACAGCCACCCCAAAGTTTGGGACGCCTCTGTTTACAAGAACCTCGTTTACCGTACAAGTTCAATATCACAGAAAGTGAAAAATGGATAAAGAACTTGTGGTACGTACAATGCCGTATCACTCAGCAATGAAATCTATGTCATCAGGCCCGTAGCAGCATAATGAGTGGATTCAGGTACGATGATTCTAACTGAAATAAGTCACACAGAAAAAGAAACATCATAAGATATCACTAATACACGGAATGTAAACTTGGCTACACAGGAACTGAATTCCAAAACAGAACAGGGTCTCAAATTTAGAAAACCAACTTATGCTTGCTTAAGGGGAAAGGTGAGTTGGGGTGTTTCATAAAACCAGAGATTGAAATGAGCACAGATAAAGTTCCTTAAGCCAAATATGGAATAGACAAGAGCTACTCCTTGCTCAACAAAATGGACTCAACACCCCAAATTAAACCCCTAAGAATGTACCTGACTAGTAAGTATCTTAAAACCTATGGATTGCTATGTCTCCATAAGAGAATCAAGCGTGTGTACAGGGGCATAAATGCACCAGTGATAGGATTGGAGAGGTTCGGTGAGCAAATGAAGACCCTTTGAAGTCATATTGCATGGTACCCATTCCACGGGTCTCAACTCTCCAGGTTTAAGGTATTCTTCCTTCAGCTAAAACATGCATGTGGAACCCAGAGTATGGTCAACCGAGTGAACAGGAGACGTGTTCAAATATGTCTCAGTTTTCGTACCCTGGTACTCGGGTGCAACATTCCAGACGCTTTACTAACACTCTCCCGACTTGGAGAGTCAGTCCCTTTAACCTCCTGTTTGGCCCAGTTTGCAATTTCTGCGGAAGATGAACAGGAATAGCGAGAACCAATGAGAGACTAGCTGGAGGTGTCTGGACGGGCAAATTTAACTCTCATTTCCCACCAGGAAGAGGAATTAACCAAAGGCTCAGCGTGCCGTGCTGGAACCAGATTAGGGCCTGAAGCCATCCTGCGGTGTTGCGGCCAGCTCAAAAGAAAGCGAGTTGAAGAAAGGAGCTCAGGGGCACTGTAATGCAGAAACCTGCAGAGTTATAAATGACAGCTATCGTCCAAAAATATACTGAAGTAAGGCTGCCAAGAGGACTTGAAAGCAGGGCAGAATTGCAAGAAACCGATTTCAGGAGGTAGACTGGAATTGCATTGAAAGCATAGGAAAAGTGGCAGAACGTCCACAATGATGCACTTGGCCAAAAAGGGCGTATGCGTTTTTTCCTGAATATATTCAGGAAAAAACGCATACGCCCTTTTTGGCCAACCAAGCAAACTTGCAAAGGAAATCTGCACTACAATGAAGTCTCACTTCCCCCCGGTCAAAAGGGCCATCTGAAGAAAGTGTAAAATCCAGAAAGGCAGGACAGGCCATGGAGAACTGGGAGCCTTGTTATGCTGATGGGCGGGATGTAAATTGCCAACAGACACTGGGGAGAAGTGTGTGGTGTTTCCTGAAGCATCTAAGAAACAAAGCAACAGAGCCTAGGGCACTTCCACTTATGGTCCTATAGCTTAGGGAAATTAAAATCAAAAAGACACAGCCACCCCAAAGTTTGGGATGCCTCTGTTTACAAGAACCTCGTTTACCGTACAAGTTCAATATCACAGAAAGTGAAAAATAGATAAAGAACTTGTGGTACTTACGTACAATGCAGTATCACTCAGCAATGAAATCTATGTCATCAGGCCCGTAGCAGCATAATGAGTGGATTCAGGTATGATGATTCTAACTGAAATAAGTCACACAGAAAAAGAAACATCATAAGATATCACTAATACACGGAATGTAAACTTGGCTACACAGGAACTGAATTCCAAAACAGAACAGGGTCTCAAATTTAGAAAACCAACTTATGCTTGCTTAAGGGGAAAGGTGAGTTGGGGTGCTGCATAAAACCAGAGATTGAAATGAGCACAGATAAAGTTCCTTAAGCCAAATATGGAATAGACAAGAGCTACTCCTTGCTCAACGAAATGGACTCAACACCGCATATTAAACGCCTAAGAATGTACCTGACTTGTAAGTATCTTAAAACCTATGGATTGCTATGTCTCCGAAAGAGAACCAAGCATTTGTACAGGGTCATAAGCGCAGCAGTGATAGGATTGGAGAGGTTCGGTGAGCAAATGAAGACCCTTTGAAGTCATATTGCATGGTACCCATTCCACGGGTTTCAACTACCCAGGTTTAAGGTATTCTTCCTTCAGCTAAAACATGCATGTGGAACCTAGAGTATGATCAACCATGTGATCGGGAGACGTGTTCAAATATGTCTCAGTTTTCGTCCCCTGGTACTCGGGTGCAACATTCCAGACGCTTTACTAACACTCTCCCGACTTGGAGAGTCAGTCCCTTTAACCTCCTGTTTGGCCCAGTTTGCAATTTCTGCGGAAGATGAACAGGAATAGCGAGAACCAATGAGAGACTAGCTGGAGGTGTCTGGACGGGCAAATTTAACTCTCATTTCCCACCAGGAAGAGGACATAACCAAAGGCTCAGCGTGCCGTGCCGGAACCAGATTAGGGCCTGAAGCCATCCTGCGGTGTTGCGACCAGGTCAAAAGAAAGCGAGTTGAAGAAAGGAGCTCAGGGGCACTGTAATGCACAAACCTGCAGAGTTATAAATGGCAGCTATCGTCCAAAAATATACTGAAGTAAGGCTGCCAAGAGGCCTTGAAAGCGGGGCAGAATTGCAGGAAACCGATTTCAGGAGGTAGACTGGAATTGCATTGAAAGCATAGGAAAAGAGGCAGAACGTCCACAATGATGCACTTGGCCAAAAAGGGCGTATGCGTTTTTTCCTGAACATATTCAGGAAAAAACGCATACGCCCTTTTTGGCCAACCAAGCAAACTTGCAAAGGAAATCTGCACTACAATGAAGTCTCACTTCCCCCCGGTCAAAAGGGCCATCTGAAAAAAGTGTAAAATCCAGAAAGGCAGGACAGGCCATGGAGAACTGGGAGCCTTGTTATGCTGATGGGCGGGATGTAAATTGCCAACAGACACTGGGGAGAAGTGTATGGTGTTTCCTGAAGCATCTAAGAAACAAAGCAACAGAGCCTAGGGCACTTCCTTATGGTCCTATAGCTTAGGGAAGTTAAAATCAAAAAGACACAGCCACCCCAAAGTTTGGGACGCCTCTGTTTACAAGAACCTCGTTTACCGTACAAGTTCAATATCACAGAAAGTGAAAAATGGATAAAGAACTTGTGGTACGTACAATGCCGTATCACTCAGCAATGAAATCTATGTCATCAGGCCCGTAGCAGCATAATGAGTGGATTCAGGTACGATGATTCTAACTGAAATAAGTCACACAGAAAAAGAAACATCATAAGATATCACTAATACACGGAATGTAAACTTGGCTACACAGGAACTGAATTCCAAAACAGAACAGGGTCTCAAATTTAGAAAACCAACTTATGCTTGCTTAAGGGGAAAGGTGAGTTGGGGTGTTTCATAAAACCAGAGATTGAAATGAGCACAGATAAAGTTCCTTAAGCCAAATATGGAATAGACAAGAGCTACTCCTTGCTCAACAAAATGGACTCAACACCCCAAATTAAACCCCTAAGAATGTACCTGACTAGTAAGTATCTTAAAACCTATGGATTGCTATGTCTCCATAAGAGAATCAAGCGTGTGTACAGGGGCATAAATGCAGCAGTGATAGGATTGGAGAGGTTCGGTGAGCAAAGGAAGACCCTTTGAAGTCATATTGCATGGTACCCATTCCACGGGTCTCAACTCTCCAGGTTTAAGGTATTCTTCCTTCAGCTAAAACATGCATGTGGAACCCAGAGTATGGTCAACCGAGTGAACAGGAGACGTGTTCAAATATGTCTCAGTTTTTGTACCCTGGTACTCGGGTGCAACATTCCAGACGCTTTACTAACACTCTCCCGACTTGGAGAGTCAGCGCCTTTAACCTCCTGTTTGGCCCAGTTTGCAATTTCTGCGGAAGATGAACAGGAATAGCGAGAACCAATGAGAGACTAGCTGGAGGTGTCTGGACGGGCAAATTTAACTCTCATTTCCCACCAGGAAGAGGAATTAACCAAAGGCTCAGCGTGCCGTGCTGGAACCAGATTAGGGCCTGAAGCCATCCTGCGGTGTTGCGGCCAGCTCAAAAGAAAGCGAGTTGAAGAAAGGAGCTCAGGGGCACTGTAATGCAGAAACCTGCAGAGTTATAAATGACAGCTATCGTCCAAAAATATACTGAAGTAAGGCTGCCAAGAGGACTTGAAAGCAGGGCAGAATTGCAAGAAACCGATTTCAGGAGGTAGACTGGAATTGCATTGAAAGCATAGGAAAAGTGGCAGAACGTCCACAATGATGCACTTGGCCAAAAAGGGCGTATGCGTTTTTTCCTGAATATATTCAGGAAAAAACGCATACGCCCTTTTTGGCCAACCAAGCAAACTTGCAAAGGAAATCTGCACTACAATGAAGTCTCACTTCCCCCCGGTCAAAAGGGCCATCTGAAGAAAGTGTAAAATCCAGAAAGGCAGGACAGGCCATGGAGAACTGGGAGCCTTGTTATGCTGATGGGCGGGATGTAAATTGCCAACAGACACTGGGGAGAAGTGTGTGGTGTTTCCTGAAGCATCTAAGAAACAAAGCAACAGAGCCTAGGGCACTTCCACTTATGGTCCTATAGCTTAGGGAAATTAAAATCAAAAAGACACAGCCACCCCAAAGTTTGGGACGCCTCTGTTTACAAGAACCTCGTTTACCGTACAAGTTCAATATCACAGAAAGTGAAAAATGGATAAAGAACTTGTGGTACTTACGTACAATGCAGTATCACTCAGCAATGAAATCTATGTCATCAGGCCCGTAGCAGCATAATGAGTGGATTCAGGTACGATGATTCTAACTGAAATAAGTCACACAGAAAAAGAAACATCATAAGATATCTGTAATACACGGAATGTAAACTTGGCTACACAGGAACTGAATTCCAAAACAGAACAGGGTCTCAAATTTAGAAAACCAACTTATGCTTGCTTAAAGGGAAAGGTGAGTTGGGGTGCTGCATAAAACCAGAGATTGAAATGAGCACAGATAAAGTTCCTTAAGCCAAATATGGAATAGACAAGAGCTACTCCTTGCTCAACAAAATCGACTCAACACCCCAAATTAAACGCCTAAGAATGTACCTGACTAGTAAGTATCTTAAAACATATGGATTGCTATGTCTCCATAAGAGAATCAAGCGTGTGTACAGGGGCATAAATGCAGCAGTGATAGGATTGGAGAGGTTCGGTGAGCAAATGAAGACCCTTTGAAGTCATATTGCATGGTACCCATTCCACGGGTCTCAACTCTCCAGGTTTAAGGTATTCTTCCTTCAGCTAAAACATGCATGTGGAACCCAGAGTATGATCAACCGTGTGAACGGGAGACGTGTTCAAATATGTCTCAGTTTTCCTCCCCTGGTACTCGGGTGCAACATTCCAGACGCTTTACTAACACTCTCCCCACTTGGAGAGTCAGCGCCTTTAACCTCCTGTTTGGCCCAGTTTGCAATTTCTGCGGAAGATGAACAGGAATAGGGAGAACCAATGAGAGACTAGCTGGAGGTGTCTGGACGGGCAAATTTAACTCTCATTTCCCACCAGGAAGAGGAAATAACCAAAGGCTCAGCGTGCCGTGCCGGAACCAGATTAGGGCCTGAAGCCATCCTGCGGTGTTGCGGCCAGCTCAAAAGAAAGCGAGTTGAAGAAAGGAGCTCACGGGCACTGTAATTCACAAACCTGCAGAGTTATAAATGACAGCTATCGTCCAAAAATAGACTGAAGTAAGGCTGCCAAGAGGACTTGAAAGCGGGGCAGAATTGCAGGAAACCGATTTCAGGAGGTAGACTGGAATTGCATTGAAAGCATAGGAAAAGAGGCAGAACGTCCACAATGATGCACTTGGCCAAAAAGGGCGTATGCGTTTTTTCCTGAATATATTCAGGAAAAAACGCATACGCCCTTTTTGGCCAACCAAGCAAGCTTGCAAAGGAAATCTGCACTACAATGAAGTCTCACTTCCCCCCGGTCAAAAGGGCCATCTGAAAAAAGTGTAAAATCCAGAAAGGCAGGACAGGCCATGGAGAACTGGGAGCCTTGTTATGCTGATGGGCGGGATGTAAATTGCCAACAGACACTGGGGAGAAGTGTGTGGTGTTTCCTGAAGCATCTAAGAAACAAAGCAACAGAGCCTAGGGCACTTCCACTTATGGTCCTATAGCTTAGGGAAATTAAAATCAAAAAGACACAGCCACCCCAAAGTTTGGGACGCCTCTGTTTACAAGAACCTCGTTTACCGTACAAGTTCAATATCACAGAAAGTGAAAAATGGATAAAGAACTTGTGGTACTTACGTACAATGCAGTATCACTCAGCAATGAAATCTATGTCATCAGGCCCGTAGCAGCATAATGAGTGGATTCAGGTACGATGATTCTAACTGAAATAAGTCACACAGAAAAAGAAACATCATAAGATATCTGTAATACACGGAATGTAAACTTGGCTACACAGGAACTGAATTCCAAAACAGAACAGGGTCTCAAATTTAGAAAACCAACTTATGCTTGCTTAAAGGGAAAGGTGAGTTGGGGTGCTGCATAAAACCAGAGATTGAAATGAGCACAGATAAAGTTCCTTAAGCCAAATATGGAATAGACAAGAGCTACTCCTTGCTCAACAAAATCGACTCAACACCCCAAATTAAACGCCTAAGAATGTACCTGACTAGTAAGTATCTTAAAACATATGGATTGCTATGTCTCCATAAGAGAATCAAGCGTGTGTACAGGGGCATAAATGCAGCAGTGATAGGATTGGAGAGGTTCGGTGAGCAAATGAAGACCCTTTGAAGTCATATTGCATGGTACCCATTCCACGGGTCTCAACTCTCCAGGTTTAAGGTATTCTTCCTTCAGCTAAAACATGCATGTGGAACCCAGAGTATGATCAACCGTGTGAACGGGAGACGTGTTCAAATATGTCTCAGTTTTCCTCCCCTGGTACTCGGGTGCAACATTCCAGACGCTTTACTAACACTCTCCCCACTTGGAGAGTCAGCGCCTTTAACCTCCTGTTTGGCCCAGTTTGCAATTTCTGCGGAAGATGAACAGGAATAGGGAGAACCAATGAGAGACTAGCTGGAGGTGTCTGGACGGGCAAATTTAACTCTCATTTCCCACCAGGAAGAGGAAATAACCAAAGGCTCAGCGTGCCGTGCCGGAACCAGATTAGGGCCTGAAGCCATCCTGCGGTGTTGCGGCCAGCTCAAAAGAAAGCGAGTTGAAGAAAGGAGCTCACGGGCACTGTAATTCACAAACCTGCAGAGTTATAAATGACAGCTATCGTCCAAAAATAGACTGAAGTAAGGCTGCCAAGAGGACTTGAAAGCGGGGCAGAATTGCAGGAAACCGATTTCAGGAGGTAGACTGGAATTGCATTGAAAGCATAGGAAAAGAGGCAGAACGTCCACAATGATGCACTTGGCCAAAAAGGGCGTATGCGTTTTTTCCTGAATATATTCAGGAAAAAACGCATACGCCCTTTTTGGCCAACCAAGCAAGCTTGCAAAGGAAATCTGCACTACAATGAAGTCTCACTTCCCCCCGGTCAAAAGGGCCATCTGAAAAAAGTGTAAAATCCAGAAAGGCAGGACAGGCCATGGAGAACTGGGAGCCTTGTTATGCTGATGGGCGGGATGTAAATTGCCAACAGACACTCGGGAGAAGTGTATGGTGTTTCCTGAAGCATCTAAGAAACAAAGCAACAGAGCCTAGGGCACTTCCACGTATGGTCCTATAGCTTAGGGAAATTAAAATCAAAAAGACACAGCCACCCCAAAGTTTGGGACGCCTCTGTTTACAAGAACCTCGTTTACCGTACAAGTTCAATATCACAGAAAGTGAAAAATGGATGAAGAACTTGTGGTACTTACGTACAATGCAGTATCACTCAGCAATGAAATCTATGTCATCAGGCCCTTAGCAGCACAATGAGTGGATTCAGGTATGATGATTCTAACTGAAATAAGTCACACAGAAAAAGAAACATCATAAGATATCAGTAATACACGGAATGTAAACTTGGCTACACAGAAACTGAATTCCAAAACAGAACAGGGTCTCAAATTTAGAAAACCAACTTATGCTTGCTTAAGGGGAAAGGTGAGTTGGGGTGCTGCATAAAACCAGAGATTGAAATGAGCACAGATAAAGTTCCTTAAGCCAAATATGGAATAGACAAGAGCTACTCCTTGCTCAACGAAATGGACTCAACACCGCATATTAAACGCCTAAGAATGTACCTGACTAGTAAGTATCTTAAAACCTATGGATTGCTATGTCTCCGAAAGAGAATCAAGCGTGTGTACGGGGCATAAACGCAGCAGTGATAGGATTGGAGAGGTTCGGTGAGCAAATGAAGACCCTTTGAAGTCATATTGCATGGTACCCATTCCACGAGTTTCAACTACCCAGGTTTAAGGTATTCTTCCTTCAGCTAAAACATGCATGTGGAACCTAGAGTATGATCAACCATGTGATCGGGAGACGTGTTCAAATATGTCTCAGTTTTCGTACCCTGGTACTCGGGTGCAACATTCCAGACGCTTTACTAACACTCTCCCGACTTGGAGAGTCAGTCCCTTTAACCTCCTGTTTGGCCCAGTTTGCAATTTCTGCGGAAGATGAACAGGAATAGCGAGAACCAATGAGAGACTAGCTGGAGGTGTCTGGACGGGCAAATTTAACTCTCATTTCCCACCAGGAAGAGGAATTAACCAAAGGCTCAGCGTGCCGTGCTGGAACCAGATTAGGGCCTGAAGCCATCCTGCGGTGTTGCGTCCAGCTCAAAAGAAAGCGAGTTGAAGAAAGGAGCTCAGGGGCACTGTAATTCACAAACCTGCAGAGTTATAAATGACAGCTATCATCCAAAAATATACTGAAGTAAGGCTGCCCAGAGGACTTTAAAGTGGGGCAGAATTGCAGGAAACTGATTTCAGGAGGTAGACTGGAATTGCATTGAAAGCATAGGAAAAGAGGCAGAACGTCCACAATGATGCACTTGGCCAAAAAGGGCGTATGCGTTTTTTCCTGAATATATTCAAGAAAAAACGCATACGCCCTTTTAGGCCAACCAAGCAAACTTGCAAAGGAAATCTGCACTACAATGAAGTCTCACTTCCCCCCGGTCAAAAGGGCCATCTGAAAAAAGTGTAAAATCCAGAAAGGCAGGCCAGGCCATGGAGAACTGGGAGCCTTGTTATGCTGATGGGCGGGATGTAAATTGCCAACAGACACTGGGGAGAAGTGTATGGTGTTTCCTGAAGCATCTAAGAAACAAAGCAACAGAGCCTAGGGCACTTCCACTTATGGTCCTATAGCTTAGGGAAATTAAAATCAAAAAGACACAGCCACCCCAAAGTTTGGGACGCCTCTGTTTACAAGAACCTCGTTTACCGTACAAGTTCAATATCACAGAAAGTGAAAAATGGATAAAGAACTTGTGGTACTTACGTACAATGCAGTATCACTCAGCAATGAAATCTATGTCATCAGGCCCGTAGCAGCATAATGAGTGGATTCAGGTACGATGATTCTAACTGAAATAAGTCACACAGAAAAAGAAACATCATAAGATATCTGTAATACACGGAATGTAAACTTGGCTACACAGGAACTGAATTCCAAAACAGAACAGGGTCTCAAATTTAGAAAACCAACTTATGCTTGCTTAAAGGGAAAGGTGAGTTGGGGTGCTGCATAAAACCAGAGATTGAAATGAGCACAGATAAAGTTCCTTAAGCCAAATATGGAATAGACAAGAGCTACTCCTTGCTCAACAAAATCGACTCAACACCCCAAATTAAACGCCTAAGAATGTACCTGACTAGTAAGTATCTTAAAACCTATGGATTGCTATGTCTCCATAAGAGAATCAAGCGTGTGTACAGGGGCATAAATGCACCAGTGATAGGATTGGAGAGGTTCGGTGAGCAAATGAAGACCCTTTGAAGTCATATTGCATGGTACCCATTCCACGGGTCTCAACTCTCCAGGTTTAAGGTATTCTTCCTTCAGCTAAAACATGCATGTGGAACCCAGAGTATGGTCAACCGAGTGAACAGGAGACGTGTTCAAATATGTCTCAGTTTTCCTCCCCTGGTACTCGGGTGCAACATTCCAGACGCTTTACTAACACTCTCCCCACTTGGAGAGTCAGCGCCTTTAACCTCCTGTTTGGCCCAGTTTGCAATTTCTGCGGAAGATGAACAGGAATAGGGAGAACCAATGAGAGACTAGCTGGAGGTGTCTGGACGGGCAAATTTAACTCTCATTTCCCACCAGGAAGAGGAAATAACCAAAGGCTCAGCGTGCCGTGCCGGAACCAGATTAGGGCCTGAAGCCATCCTGCGGTGTTGCGGCCAGCTCAAAAGAAAGCGAGTTGAAGAAAGGAGCTCACGGGCACTGTAATTCACAAACCTGCAGAGTTATAAATGACAGCTATCGTCCAAAAATAGACTGAAGTAAGGCTGCCAAGAGGACTTGAAAGCGGGGCAGAATTGCAGGAAACCGATTTCAGGAGGTAGACTGGAATTGCATTGAAAGCATAGGAAAAGAGGCAGAACGTCCACAATGATGCACTTGGCCAAAAAGGGCGTATGCGTTTTTTCCTGAATATATTCAGGAAAAAACGCATACGCCCTTTTTGGCCAACCAAGCAAGCTTGCAAAGGAAATCTGCACTACAATGAAGTCTCACTTCCCCCCGGTCAAAAGGGCCATCTGAAAAAAGTGTAAAATCCAGAAAGGCAGGACAGGCCATGGAGAACTGGGAGCCTTGTTATGCTGATGGGCGGGATGTAAATTGCCAACAGACACTCGGGAGAAGTGTATGGTGTTTAATGAAGCATCTAAGAAACAAAGCAACAGAGCCTAGGGCACTTCCACGTATGGTCCTATAGCTTAGGGAAATTAAAATCAAAAAGACACAGCCACCCCAAAGTTTGGGACGCCTCTGTTTACAAGAACCTCGTTTACCGTACAAGTTCAATATCACAGAAAGTGAAAAATGGATGAAGAACTTGTGGTACTTACGTACAATGCAGTATCACTCAGCAATGAAATCTATGTCATCAGGCCCTTAGCAGCACAATGAGTGGATTCAGGTATGATGATTCTAACTGAAATAAGTCACACAGAAAAAGAAACATCATAAGATATCAGTAATACACGGAATGTAAACTTGGCTACACAGAAACTGAATTCCAAAACAGAACAGGGTCTCAAATTTAGAAAACCAACTTATGCTTGCTTAAGGGGAAAGGTGAGTTGGGGTGCTGCATAAAACCAGAGATTGAAATGAGCACAGATAAAGTTCCTTAAGCCAAATATGGAATAGACAAGAGCTACTCCTTGCTCAACGAAATGGACTCAACACCGCATATTAAACGCCTAAGAATGTACCTGACTAGTAAGTATCTTAAAACCTATGGATTGCTATGTCTCCGAAAGAGAATCAAGCGTGTGTACGGGGCATAAACGCAGCAGTGATAGGATTGGAGAGGTTCGGTGAGCAAATGAAGACCCTTTGAAGTCATATTGCATGGTACCCATTCCACGAGTTTCAACTACCCAGGTTTAAGGTATTCTTCCTTCAGCTAAAACATGCATGTGGAACCTAGAGTATGATCAACCATGTGATCGGGAGACGTGTTCAAATATGTCTCAGTTTTCGTACCCTGGTACTCGGGTGCAACATTCCAGACGCTTTACTAACACTCTCCCGACTTGGAGAGTCAGTCCCTTTAACCTCCTGTTTGGCCCAGTTTGCAATTTCTGCGGAAGATGAACAGGAATAGCGAGAACCAATGAGAGACTAGCTGGAGGTGTCTGGACGGGCAAATTTAACTCTCATTTCCCACCAGGAAGAGGAATTAACCAAAGGCTCAGCGTGCCGTGCTGGAACCAGATTAGGGCCTGAAGCCATCCTGCGGTGTTGCGTCCAGCTCAAAAGAAAGCGAGTTGAAGAAAGGAGCTCAGGGGCACTGTAATTCACAAACCTGCAGAGTTATAAATGACAGCTATCATCCAAAAATATACTGAAGTAAGGCTGCCCAGAGGACTTTAAAGTGGGGCAGAATTGCAGGAAACTGATTTCAGGAGGTAGACTGGAATTGCATTGAAAGCATAGGAAAAGAGGCAGAACGTCCACAATGATGCACTTGGCCAAAAAGGGCGTATGCGTTTTTTCCTGAATATATTCAAGAAAAAACGCATACGCCCTTTTAGGCCAACCAAGCAAACTTGCAAAGGAAATCTGCACTACAATGAAGTCTCACTTCCCCCCGGTCAAAAGGGCCATCTGAAAAAAGTGTAAAATCCAGAAAGGCAGGCCAGGCCATGGAGAACTGGGAGCCTTGTTATGCTGATGGGCGGGATGTAAATTGCCAACAGACACTGGGGAGAAGTGTATGGTGTTTCCTGAAGCATCTAAGAAACAAAGCAACAGAGCCTAGGGCACTTCCACTTATGGTCCTATAGCTTAGGGAAATTAAAATCAAAAAGACACAGCCACCCCAAAGTTTGGGACGCCTCTGTTTACAAGAACCTCGTTTACCGTACAAGTTCAATATCACAGAAAGTGAAAAATGGATAAAGAACTTGTGGTACTTACGTACAATGCAGTATCACTCAGCAATGAAATCTATGTCATCAGGCCCGTAGCAGCATAATGAGTGGATTCAGGTACGATGATTCTAACTGAAATAAGTCACACAGAAAAAGAAACATCATAAGATATCTGTAATACACGGAATGTAAACTTGGCTACACAGGAACTGAATTCCAAAACAGAACAGGGTCTCAAATTTAGAAAACCAACTTATGCTTGCTTAAAGGGAAAGGTGAGTTGGGGTGCTGCATAAAACCAGAGATTGAAATGAGCACAGATAAAGTTCCTTAAGCCAAATATGGAATAGACAAGAGCTACTCCTTGCTCAACAAAATCGACTCAACACCCCAAATTAAACGCCTAAGAATGTACCTGACTAGTAAGTATCTTAAAACCTATGGATTGCTATGTCTCCATAAGAGAATCAAGCGTGTGTACAGGGGCATAAATGCACCAGTGATAGGATTGGAGAGGTTCGGTGAGCAAATGAAGACCCTTTGAAGTCATATTGCATGGTACCCATTCCACGGGTCTCAACTCTCCAGGTTTAAGGTATTCTTCCTTCAGCTAAAACATGCATGTGGAACCCAGAGTATGGTCAACCGAGTGAACAGGAGACGTGTTCAAATATGTCTCAGTTTTCGTACCCTGGTACTCGGGTGCAACATTCCAGACGCTTTACTAACACTCTCCCGACTTGGAGAGTCAGTCCCTTTAACCTCCTGTTTGGCCCAGTTTGCAATTTCTGCGGAAGATGAACAGGAATAGCGAGAACCAATGAGAGACTAGCTGGAGGTGTCTGGACGGGCAAATTTAACTCTCATTTCCCACCAGGAAGAGGAATTAACCAAAGGCTCAGCGTGCCGTGCTGGAACCAGATTAGGGCCTGAAGCCATCCTGCGGTGTTGCGGCCAGCTCAAAAGAAAGCGAGTTGAAGAAAGGAGCTCAGGGGCACTGTAATGCAGAAACCTGCAGAGTTATAAATGACAGCTATCGTCCAAAAATATACTGAAGTAAGGCTGCCAAGAGGACTTGAAAGCAGGGCAGAATTGCAAGAAACCGATTTCAGGAGGTAGACTGGAATTGCATTGAAAGCATAGGAAAAGTGGCAGAACGTCCACAATGATGCACTTGGCCAAAAAGGGCGTATGCGTTTTTTCCTGAATATATTCAGGAAAAAACGCATACGCCCTTTTTGGCCAACCAAGCAAACTTGCAAAGGAAATCTGCACTACAATGAAGTCTCACTTCCCCCCGGTCAAAAGGGCCATCTGAAGAAAGTGTAAAATCCAGAAAGGCAGGACAGGCCATGGAGAACTGGGAGCCTTGTTATGCTGATGGGCGGGATGTAAATTGCCAACAGACACTGGGGAGAAGTGTGTGGTGTTTCCTGAAGCATCTAAGAAACAAAGCAACAGAGCCTAGGGCACTTCCACTTATGGTCCTATAGCTTAGGGAAATTAAAATCAAAAAGACACAGCCACCCCAAAGTTTGGGATGCCTCTGTTTACAAGAACCTCGTTTACCGTACAAGTTCAATATCACAGAAAGTGAAAAATAGATAAAGAACTTGTGGTACTTACGTACAATGCAGTATCACTCAGCAATGAAATCTATGTCATCAGGCCCGTAGCAGCATAATGAGTGGATTCAGGTATGATGATTCTAACTGAAATAAGTCACACAGAAAAAGAAACATCATAAGATATCACTAATACACGGAATGTAAACTTGGCTACACAGGAACTGAATTCCAAAACAGAACAGGGTCTCAAATTTAGAAAACCAACTTATGCTTGCTTAAGGGGAAAGGTGAGTTGGGGTGCTGCATAAAACCAGAGATTGAAATGAGCACAGATAAAGTTCCTTAAGCCAAATATGGAATAGACAAGAGCTACTCCTTGCTCAACGAAATGGACTCAACACCGCATATTAAACGCCTAAGAATGTACCTGACTTGTAAGTATCTTAAAACCTATGGATTGCTATGTCTCCGAAAGAGAACCAAGCATGTGTACAGGGTCATAAGCGCAGCAGTGATAGGATTGGAGAGGTTCGGTGAGCAAATGAAGACCCTTTGAAGTCATATTGCATGGTACCCATTCCACGGGTTTCAACTACCCAGGTTTAAGGTATTCTTCCTTCAGCTAAAACATGCATGTGGAACCTAGAGTATGATCAACCATGTGATCGGGAGACGTGTTCAAATATGTCTCAGTTTTCGTCCCCTGGTACTCGGGTGCAACATTCCAGACGCTTTACTAACACTCTCCCGACTTGGAGAGTCAGTCCCTTTAACCTCCTGTTTGGCCCAGTTTGCAATTTCTGCGGAAGATGAACAGGAATAGCGAGAACCAATGAGAGACTAGCTGGAGGTGTCTGGACGGGCAAATTTAACTCTCATTTCCCACCAGGAAGAGGACATAACCAAAGGCTCAGCGTGCCGTGCCGGAACCAGATTAGGGCCTGAAGCCATCCTGCGGTGTTGCGACCAGGTCAAAAGAAAGCGAGTTGAAGAAAGGAGCTCAGGGGCACTGTAATGCACAAACCTGCAGAGTTATAAATGGCAGCTATCGTCCAAAAATATACTGAAGTAAGGCTGCCAAGAGGCCTTGAAAGCGGGGCAGAATTGCAGGAAACCGATTTCAGGAGGTAGACTGGAATTGCATTGAAAGCATAGGAAAAGAGGCAGAACGTCCACAATGATGCACTTGGCCAAAAAGGGCGTATGCGTTTTTTCCTGAACATATTCAGGAAAAAACGCATACGCCCTTTTTGGCCAACCAAGCAAACTTGCAAAGGAAATCTGCACTACAATGAAGTCTCACTTCCCCCCGGTCAAAAGGGCCATCTGAAAAAAGTGTAAAATCCAGAAAGGCAGGACAGGCCATGGAGAACTGGGAGCCTTGTTATGCTGATGGGCGGGATGTAAATTGCCAACAGACACTGGGGAGAAGTGTATGGTGTTTCCTGAAGCATCTAAGAAACAAAGCAACAGAGCCTAGGGCACTTCCTTATGGTCCTATAGCTTAGGGAAGTTAAAATCAAAAAGACACAGCCACCCCAAAGTTTGGGACGCCTCTGTTTACAAGAACCTCGTTTACCGTACAAGTTCAATATCACAGAAAGTGAAAAATGGATAAAGAACTTGTGGTACGTACAATGCCGTATCACTCAGCAATGAAATCTATGTCATCAGGCCCGTAGCAGCATAATGAGTGGATTCAGGTACGATGATTCTAACTGAAATAAGTCACACAGAAAAAGAAACATCATAAGATATCACTAATACACGGAATGTAAACTTGGCTACACAGGAACTGAATTCCAAAACAGAACAGGGTCTCAAATTTAGAAAACCAACTTATGCTTGCTTAAGGGGAAAGGTGAGTTGGGGTGTTTCATAAAACCAGAGATTGAAATGAGCACAGATAAAGTTCCTTAAGCCAAATATGGAATAGACAAGAGCTACTCCTTGCTCAACAAAATGGACTCAACACCCCAAATTAAACCCCTAAGAATGTACCTGACTAGTAAGTATCTTAAAACCTATGGATTGCTATGTCTCCATAAGAGAATCAAGCGTGTGTACAGGGGCATAAATGCAGCAGTGATAGGATTGGAGAGGTTCGGTGAGCAAAGGAAGACCCTTTGAAGTCATATTGCATGGTACCCATTCCACGGGTCTCAACTCTCCAGGTTTAAGGTATTCTTCCTTCAGCTAAAACATGCATGTGGAACCCAGAGTATGGTCAACCGAGTGAACAGGAGACGTGTTCAAATATGTCTCAGTTTTTGTACCCTGGTACTCGGGTGCAACATTCCAGACGCTTTACTAACACTCTCCCGACTTGGAGAGTCAGCGCCTTTAACCTCCTGTTTGGCCCAGTTTGCAATTTCTGCGGAAGATGAACAGG
Organism: Grampus griseus; assembly: GCF_964374135.1. Taxonomy (NCBI): domain Eukaryota; kingdom Metazoa; phylum Chordata; class Mammalia; order Artiodactyla; family Delphinidae; genus Grampus; species Grampus griseus. The sequence goes on from NW_028133380.1 coordinate 261,051, forward strand.
AATAGCGAGAACCAATGAGAGACTAGCTGGAGGTGTCTGGACGGGCAAATTTAACTCTCATTTCCCACCAGGAAGAGGAATTAACCAAAGGCTCAGCGTGCCGTGCTGGAACCAGATTAGGGCCTGAAGCCATCCTGCGGTGTTGCGGCCAGCTCAAAAGAAAGCGAGTTGAAGAAAGGAGCTCAGGGGCACTGTAATGCAGAAACCTGCAGAGTTATAAATGACAGCTATCGTCCAAAAATATACTGAAGTAAGGCTGCCAAGAGGACTTGAAAGCAGGGCAGAATTGCAAGAAACCGATTTCAGGAGGTAGACTGGAATTGCATTGAAAGCATAGGAAAAGTGGCAGAACGTCCACAATGATGCACTTGGCCAAAAAGGGCGTATGCGTTTTTTCCTGAATATATTCAGGAAAAAACGCATACGCCCTTTTTGGCCAACCAAGCAAACTTGCAAAGGAAATCTGCACTACAATGAAGTCTCACTTCCCCCCGGTCAAAAGGGCCATCTGAAGAAAGTGTAAAATCCAGAAAGGCAGGACAGGCCATGGAGAACTGGGAGCCTTGTTATGCTGATGGGCGGGATGTAAATTGCCAACAGACACTGGGGAGAAGTGTGTGGTGTTTCCTGAAGCATCTAAGAAACAAAGCAACAGAGCCTAGGGCACTTCCACTTATGGTCCTATAGCTTAGGGAAATTAAAATCAAAAAGACACAGCCACCCCAAAGTTTGGGACGCCTCTGTTTACAAGAACCTCGTTTACCGTACAAGTTCAATATCACAGAAAGTGAAAAATGGATAAAGAACTTGTGGTACTTACGTACAATGCAGTATCACTCAGCAATGAAATCTATGTCATCAGGCCCGTAGCAGCATAATGAGTGGATTCAGGTATGATGATTCTAACTGAAATAAGTCACACAGAAAAAGAAACATCATAAGATATCACTAATACACGGAATGTAAACTTGGCTACAAAGGAACTGAATTCCAAAACAGAACAGGGTCTCAAATTTAGAAAACCAACTTATGCTTGCTTAAGGGTAAAGGTGAGTTGGGGTGCTGCATAAAACCAGAGATTGAAATGAGCACAGATAAAGTTCCTTAAGCCAAATATGGAATAGACAAGAGCTACTCCTTGCTCAACGAAATGGACTCAACACCGCATATTAAACGCCTAAGAATGTACCTGACTAGTAAGTATCTTAAAACCTATGGATTGCTATGTCTCCGAAAGAGAATCAAGCATGTGTACGGGGCATAAACGCAGCAGTGATAGGATTGGAGAGGTTCGGTGAGCAAATGAAGACCCTTTGAAGTCATATTGCATGGTACCCATTCCACGAGTTTCAACTACCCAGGTTTAAGGTATTCTTCCTTCAGCTAAAACATGCATGTGGAACCTAGAGTATGATCAACCATGTGATCGGGAGACGTGTTCAAATATGTCTCAGTTTTCGTACCCTGGTACTCGGGTGCAACATTCCAGACGCTTTACTAACACTCTCCCGACTTGGAGAGTCAGTCCCTTTAACCTCCTGTTTGGCCCAGTTTGCAATTTCTGCGGAAGATGAACAGGAATAGCGAGAACCAATGAGAGACTAGCTGGAGGTGTCTGGACGGGCAAATTTAACTCTCATTTCCCACCAGGAAGAGGAATTAACCAAAGGCTCAGCGTGCCGTGCTGGAACCAGATTAGGGCCTGAAGCCATCCTGCGGTGTTGCGTCCAGCTCAAAAGAAAGCGAGTTGAAGAAAGGAGCTCAGGGGCACTGTAATTCACAAACCTGCAGAGTTATAAATGACAGCTATCATCCAAAAATATACTGAAGTAAGGCTGCCCAGAGGACTTTAAAGTGGGGCAGAATTGCAGGAAACTGATTTCAGGAGGTAGACTGGAATTGCATTGAAAGCATAGGAAAAGAGGCAGAACGTCCACAATGATGCACTTGGCCAAAAAGGGCGTATGCGTTTTTTCCTGAATATATTCAAGAAAAAACGCATACGCCCTTTTAGGCCAACCAAGCAAACTTGCAAAGGAAATCTGCACTACAATGAAGTCTCACTTCCCCCCGGTCAAAAGGGCCATCTGAAAAAAGTGTAAAATCCAGAAAGGCAGGCCAGGCCATGGAGAACTGGGAGCCTTGTTATGCTGATGGGCGGGATGTAAATTGCCAACAGACACTGGGGAGAAGTGTATGGTGTTTCCTGAAGCATCTAAGAAACAAAGCAACAGAGCCTAGGGCACTTCCACTTATGGTCCTATAGCTTAGGGAAATTAAAATCAAAAAGACACAGCCACCCCAAAGTTTGGGACGCCTCTGTTTACAAGAACCTCGTTTACCGTACAAGTTCAATATCACAGAAAGTGAAAAATGGATAAAGAACTTGTGGTACTTACGTACAATGCAGTATCACTCAGCAATGAAATCTATGTCATCAGGCCCGTAGCAGCATAATGAGTGGATTCAGGTACGATGATTCTAACTGAAATAAGTCACACAGAAAAAGAAACATCATAAGATATCTGTAATACACGGAATGTAAACTTGGCTACACAGGAACTGAATTCCAAAACAGAACAGGGTCTCAAATTTAGAAAACCAACTTATGCTTGCTTAAAGGGAAAGGTGAGTTGGGGTGCTGCATAAAACCAGAGATTGAAATGAGCACAGATAAAGTTCCTTAAGCCAAATATGGAATAGACAAGAGCTACTCCTTGCTCAACAAAATCGACTCAACACCCCAAATTAAACGCCTAAGAATGTACCTGACTAGTAAGTATCTTAAAACATATGGATTGCTATGTCTCCATAAGAGAATCAAGCGTGTGTACAGGGGCATAAATGCAGCAGTGATAGGATTGGAGAGGTTCGGTGAGCAAATGAAGACCCTTTGAAGTCATATTGCATGGTACCCATTCCACGGGTCTCAACTCTCCAGGTTTAAGGTATTCTTCCTTCAGCTAAAACATGCATGTGGAACCCAGAGTATGATCAACCGTGTGAACGGGAGACGTGTTCAAATATGTCTCAGTTTTCCTCCCCTGGTACTCGGGTGCAACATTCCAGACGCTTTACTAACACTCTCCCCACTTGGAGAGTCAGCGCCTTTAACCTCCTGTTTGGCCCAGTTTGCAATTTCTGCGGAAGATGAACAGGAATAGGGAGAACCAATGAGAGACTAGCTGGAGGTGTCTGGACGGGCAAATTTAACTCTCATTTCCCACCAGGAAGAGGAAATAACCAAAGGCTCAGCGTGCCGTGCCGGAACCAGATTAGGGCCTGAAGCCATCCTGCGGTGTTGCGGCCAGCTCAAAAGAAAGCGAGTTGAAGAAAGGAGCTCACGGGCACTGTAATTCACAAACCTGCAGAGTTATAAATGACAGCTATCGTCCAAAAATAGACTGAAGTAAGGCTGCCAAGAGGACTTGAAAGCGGGGCAGAATTGCAGGAAACCGATTTCAGGAGGTAGACTGGAATTGCATTGAAAGCATAGGAAAAGAGGCAGAACGTCCACAATGATGCACTTGGCCAAAAAGGGCGTATGCGTTTTTTCCTGAATATATTCAGGAAAAAACGCATACGCCCTTTTTGGCCAACCAAGCAAGCTTGCAAAGGAAATCTGCACTACAATGAAGTCTCACTTCCCCCCGGTCAAAAGGGCCATCTGAAAAAAGTGTAAAATCCAGAAAGGCAGGACAGGCCATGGAGAACTGGGAGCCTTGTTATGCTGATGGGCGGGATGTAAATTGCCAACAGACACTCGGGAGAAGTGTATGGTGTTTCCTGAAGCATCTAAGAAACAAAGCAACAGAGCCTAGGGCACTTCCACGTATGGTCCTATAGCTTAGGGAAATTAAAATCAAAAAGACACAGCCACCCCAAAGTTTGGGACGCCTCTGTTTACAAGAACCTCGTTTACCGTACAAGTTCAATATCACAGAAAGTGAAAAATGGATGAAGAACTTGTGGTACTTACGTACAATGCAGTATCACTCAGCAATGAAATCTATGTCATCAGGCCCTTAGCAGCACAATGAGTGGATTCAGGTATGATGATTCTAACTGAAATAAGTCACACAGAAAAAGAAACATCATAAGATATCAGTAATACACGGAATGTAAACTTGGCTACACAGAAACTGAATTCCAAAACAGAACAGGGTCTCAAATTTAGAAAACCAACTTATGCTTGCTTAAGGGGAAAGGTGAGTTGGGGTGCTGCATAAAACCAGAGATTGAAATGAGCACAGATAAAGTTCCTTAAGCCAAATATGGAATAGACAAGAGCTACTCCTTGCTCAACGAAATGGACTCAACACCGCATATTAAACGCCTAAGAATGTACCTGACTAGTAAGTATCTTAAAACCTATGGATTGCTATGTCTCCGAAAGAGAATCAAGCGTGTGTACGGGGCATAAACGCAGCAGTGATAGGATTGGAGAGGTTCGGTGAGCAAATGAAGACCCTTTGAAGTCATATTGCATGGTACCCATTCCACGAGTTTCAACTACCCAGGTTTAAGGTATTCTTCCTTCAGCTAAAACATGCATGTGGAACCTAGAGTATGATCAACCATGTGATCGGGAGACGTGTTCAAATATGTCTCAGTTTTCGTACCCTGGTACTCGGGTGCAACATTCCAGACGCTTTACTAACACTCTCCCGACTTGGAGAGTCAGTCCCTTTAACCTCCTGTTTGGCCCAGTTTGCAATTTCTGCGGAAGATGAACAGGAATAGCGAGAACCAATGAGAGACTAGCTGGAGGTGTCTGGACGGGCAAATTTAACTCTCATTTCCCACCAGGAAGAGGAATTAACCAAAGGCTCAGCGTGCCGTGCTGGAACCAGATTAGGGCCTGAAGCCATCCTGCGGTGTTGCGTCCAGCTCAAAAGAAAGCGAGTTGAAGAAAGGAGCTCAGGGGCACTGTAATTCACAAACCTGCAGAGTTATAAATGACAGCTATCATCCAAAAATATACTGAAGTAAGGCTGCCCAGAGGACTTTAAAGTGGGGCAGAATTGCAGGAAACTGATTTCAGGAGGTAGACTGGAATTGCATTGAAAGCATAGGAAAAGAGGCAGAACGTCCACAATGATGCACTTGGCCAAAAAGGGCGTATGCGTTTTTTCCTGAATATATTCAAGAAAAAACGCATACGCCCTTTTAGGCCAACCAAGCAAACTTGCAAAGGAAATCTGCACTACAATGAAGTCTCACTTCCCCCCGGTCAAAAGGGCCATCTGAAAAAAGTGTAAAATCCAGAAAGGCAGGCCAGGCCATGGAGAACTGGGAGCCTTGTTATGCTGATGGGCGGGATGTAAATTGCCAACAGACACTGGGGAGAAGTGTATGGTGTTTCCTGAAGCATCTAAGAAACAAAGCAACAGAGCCTAGGGCACTTCCACTTATGGTCCTATAGCTTAGGGAAATTAAAATCAAAAAGACACAGCCACCCCAAAGTTTGGGACGCCTCTGTTTACAAGAACCTCGTTTACCGTACAAGTTCAATATCACAGAAAGTGAAAAATGGATAAAGAACTTGTGGTACTTACGTACAATGCAGTATCACTCAGCAATGAAATCTATGTCATCAGGCCCGTAGCAGCATAATGAGTGGATTCAGGTACGATGATTCTAACTGAAATAAGTCACACAGAAAAAGAAACATCATAAGATATCTGTAATACACGGAATGTAAACTTGGCTACACAGGAACTGAATTCCAAAACAGAACAGGGTCTCAAATTTAGAAAACCAACTTATGCTTGCTTAAAGGGAAAGGTGAGTTGGGGTGCTGCATAAAACCAGAGATTGAAATGAGCACAGATAAAGTTCCTTAAGCCAAATATGGAATAGACAAGAGCTACTCCTTGCTCAACAAAATCGACTCAACACCCCAAATTAAACGCCTAAGAATGTACCTGACTAGTAAGTATCTTAAAACATATGGATTGCTATGTCTCCATAAGAGAATCAAGCGTGTGTACAGGGGCATAAATGCAGCAGTGATAGGATTGGAGAGGTTCGGTGAGCAAATGAAGACCCTTTGAAGTCATATTGCATGGTACCCATTCCACGGGTCTCAACTCTCCAGGTTTAAGGTATTCTTCCTTCAGCTAAAACATGCATGTGGAACCCAGAGTATGATCAACCGTGTGAACGGGAGACGTGTTCAAATATGTCTCAGTTTTCCTCCCCTGGTACTCGGGTGCAACATTCCAGACGCTTTACTAACACTCTCCCCACTTGGAGAGTCAGCGCCTTTAACCTCCTGTTTGGCCCAGTTTGCAATTTCTGCGGAAGATGAACAGGAATAGGGAGAACCAATGAGAGACTAGCTGGAGGTGTCTGGACGGGCAAATTTAACTCTCATTTCCCACCAGGAAGAGGAAATAACCAAAGGCTCAGCGTGCCGTGCCGGAACCAGATTAGGGCCTGAAGCCATCCTGCGGTGTTGCGGCCAGCTCAAAAGAAAGCGAGTTGAAGAAAGGAGCTCACGGGCACTGTAATTCACAAACCTGCAGAGTTATAAATGACAGCTATCGTCCAAAAATAGACTGAAGTAAGGCTGCCAAGAGGACTTGAAAGCGGGGCAGAATTGCAGGAAACCGATTTCAGGAGGTAGACTGGAATTGCATTGAAAGCATAGGAAAAGAGGCAGAACGTCCACAATGATGCACTTGGCCAAAAAGGGCGTATGCGTTTTTTCCTGAATATATTCAGGAAAAAACGCATACGCCCTTTTTGGCCAACCAAGCAAGCTTGCAAAGGAAATCTGCACTACAATGAAGTCTCACTTCCCCCCGGTCAAAAGGGACATCTGAAAAAAGTGTAAATTCCAGAAAGGCAGGACAGGCCATGGAGAACTGGGAGCCTTGTTATGCTGATGGGCGGGATGTAAATTGCCAACAGACACTCGGGAGAAGTGTATGGTGTTTCCTGAAGCATCTAAGAAACAAAGCAACAGAGCCTAGGGCACTTCCACGTATGGTCCTATAGCTTAGGGAAATTAAAATCAAAAAGACACAGCCACCCCAAAGTTTGGGACGCCTCTGTTTACAAGAACCTCGTTTACCGTACAAGTTCAATATCACAGAAAGTGAAAAATGGATGAAGAACTTGTGGTACTTACGTACAATGCAGTATCACTCAGCAATGAAATCTATGTCATCAGGCCCTTAGCAGCACAATGAGTGGATTCAGGTATGATGATTCTAACTGAAATAAGTCACACAGAAAAAGAAACATCATAAGATATCAGTAATACACGGAATGTAAACTTGGCTACACAGAAACTGAATTCCAAAACAGAACAGGGTCTCAAATTTAGAAAACCAACTTATGCTTGCTTAAGGGGAAAGGTGAGTTGGGGTGCTGCATAAAACCAGAGATTGAAATGAGCACAGATAAAGTTCCTTAAGCCAAATATGGAATAGACAAGAGCTACTCCTTGCTCAACGAAATGGACTCAACACCGCATATTAAACGCCTAAGAATGTACCTGACTAGTAAGTATCTTAAAACCTATGGATTGCTATGTCTCCGAAAGAGAATCAAGCGTGTGTACGGGGCATAAACGCAGCAGTGATAGGATTGGAGAGGTTCGGTGAGCAAATGAAGACCCTTTGAAGTCATATTGCATGGTACCCATTCCACGAGTTTCAACTACCCAGGTTTAAGGTATTCTTCCTTCAGCTAAAACATGCATGTGGAACCTAGAGTATGATCAACCATGTGATCGGGAGACGTGTTCAAATATGTCTCAGTTTTCGTACCCTGGTACTCGGGTGCAACATTCCAGACGCTTTACTAACACTCTCCCGACTTGGAGAGTCAGTCCCTTTAACCTCCTGTTTGGCCCAGTTTGCAATTTCTGCGGAAGATGAACAGGAATAGCGAGAACCAATGAGAGACTAGCTGGAGGTGTCTGGACGGGCAAATTTAACTCTCATTTCCCACCAGGAAGAGGAATTAACCAAAGGCTCAGCGTGCCGTGCTGGAACCAGATTAGGGCCTGAAGCCATCCTGCGGTGTTGCGTCCAGCTCAAAATAAAGCGAGTTGAAGAAAGGAGCTCAGGGGCACTGTAATTCACAAACCTGCAGAGTTATAAATGACAGCTATCATCCAAAAATATACTGAAGTAAGGCTGCCCAGAGGACTTTAAAGTGGGGCAGAATTGCAGGAAACTGATTTCAGGAGGTAGACTGGAATTGCATTGAAAGCATAGGAAAAGAGGCAGAACGTCCACAATGATGCACTTGGCCAAAAAGGGCGTATGCGTTTTTTCCTGAATATATTCAGGAAAAAACGCATACGCCCTTTTAGGCCAACCAAGCAAACTTGCAAAGGAAATCTGCACTACAATGAAGTCTCACTTCCCCCCGGTCAAAAGGGCCATCTGAAAAAAGTGTAAAATCCAGAAAGGCAGGCCAGGCCATGGAGAACTGGGAGCCTTGTTATGCTGATGGGCGGGATGTAAATTGCCAACAGACACTGGGGAGAAGTGTATGGTGTTTCCTGAAGCATCTAAGAAACAAAGCAACAGAGCCTAGGGCACTTCCACTTATGGTCCTATAGCTTAGGGAAATTAAAATCAAAAAGACACAGCCACCCCAAAGTTTGGGACGCCTCTGTTTACAAGAACCTCGTTTACCGTACAAGTTCAATATCACAGAAAGTGAAAAATGGATAAAGAACTTGTGGTACTTACGTACAATGCAGTATCACTCAGCAATGAAATCTATGTCATCAGGCCCGTAGCACCATAATGAGTGGATTCAGTTACGATGATTCTAACTGAAATAAGTCACACAGAAAAAGAAACATCATAAGATATCTGTAATACACGGAATGTAAACTTGGCTACACAGGAACTGAATTCCAAAACAGAACAGGGTCTCAAATTCAGAAAACCAACTTATGCTTGCTTAAAGGGAAAGGTGAGTTGGGGTGCTGCATAAAACCAGAGATTGAAATGAGCACAGATAAAGTTCCTTAAGCCAAATATGGAATAGACAAGAGCTACTCCTTGCTCAACAAAATCGACTCAACACCCCAAATTAAACGCCTAAGAATGTACCTGACTAGTAAGTATCTTAAAACATATGGATTGCTATGTCTCCATAAGAGAATCAAGCGTGTGTACAGGGGCATAAATGCAGCAGTGATAGGATTGGAGAGGTTCGGTGAGCAAATGAAGACCCTTTGAAGTCATATTGCATGGTACCCATTCCACGGGTCTCAACTCTCCAGGTTTAAGGTATTCTTCCTTCAGCTAAAACATGCATGTGGAACCCAGAGTATGATCAACCGTGTGAACGGGAGACGTGTTCAAATATGTCTCAGTTTTCGTCCCCTGGTACTCGGGTGCAACATTCCAGACGCTTTACTAACACTCTCCCCACTTGGAGAGTCAGCGCCTTTAACCTCCTGTTTGGCCCAGTTTGCAATTTCTGCAGAAGATGAACAGGAATAGGGAGAACCAATGAGAGACTAGCTGGAGGTGTCTGGACGGGCAAATTTAACTCTCATTTCCCACCAGGAAGAGGAAATAACCAAAGGCTCAGCGTGCCGTGCCGGAACCAGATTAGGGCCTGAAGCCATCCTGCGGTGTTGCGGCCAGCTCAAAAGAAAGCGAGTTGAAGAAAGGAGCTCACGGGCACTGTAATTCACAAACCTGCAGAGTTATAAATGACAGCTATCGTCCAAAAATAGACTGAAGTAAGGCTGCCAAGAGGACTTGAAAGCGGGGCAGAATTGCAGGAAACCGATTTCAGGAGGTAGACTGGAATTGCATTGAAAGCATAGGAAAAGAGGCAGAACGTCCACAATGATGCACTTGGCCAAAAAGGGCGTATGCGTTTTTTCCTGAATATATTCAGGAAAAAACGCATACGCCCTTTTTGGCCAACCAAGCAAGCTTGCAAAGGAAATCTGCACTACAATGAAGTCTCACTTCCCCCCGGTCAAAAGGGCCATCTGAAAAAAGTGTAAAATCCAGAAAGGCAGGACAGGCCATGGAGAACTGGGAGCCTTGTTATGCTGATGGGCGGGATGTAAATTGCCAACAGACACTCGGGAGAAGTGTATGGTGTTTCCTGAAGCATCTAAGAAACAAAGCAACAGAGCCTAGGGCACTTCCACGTATGGTCCTATAGCTTAGGGAAATTAAAATCAAAAAGACACAGCCACCCCAAAGTTTGGGACGCCTCTGTTTACAAGAACCTCGTTTACCGTACAAGTTCAATATCACAGAAAGTGAAAAATGGATGAAGAACTTGTGGTACTTACGTACAATGCAGTATCACTCAGCAATGAAATCTATGTCATCAGGCCCTTAGCAGCACAATGAGTGGATTCAGGTATGATGATTCTAACTGAAATAAGTCACACAGAAAAAGAAACATCATAAGATATCAGTAATACACGGAATGTAAACTTGGCTACACAGGAACTGAATTCCAAAACAGAACAGGGTCTCAAATTTAGAAAACCAACTTATGCTTGCTTAAGGGGAAAGGTGAGTTGGGGTGCTGCATAAAACCAGAGATTGAAATGAGCACAGATAAAGTTCCTTAAGCCAAATATGGAATAGACAAGAGCTACCCCTTGCTCAACAAAATGGACTCAACACCCCAAATTAAACGCCTAAGAATGTACCTGACTAGTAAGTATCTTAAAACCTATGGATTGCTATGTCTCCATAAGAGAATCAAGCGTGTGTACAGGGGCATAAGCGCAACAGTGATAGGATTGGAGAGGTTCGGTGAGCAAATGAAGACCCTTTGAAGTCATATTGCATGGTACCCATTCCACGGGTCTCAACTCTCCAGGTTTAAGGTATTCTTCCTTCAGCTAAAACATGCATGTGGAACCCAGAGTATGATCAACCGTGTGAACGGGAGACGTGTTCAAATATGTCTCAGTTTTCCTCCCCTGGTACTCGGGTGCAACATTCCAGACGCTTTACTAACACTCTCCCCACTTGGAGAGTCAGCGCCTTTAACCTCCTGTTTGGCCCAGTTTGCAATTTCTGCGGAAGATGAACAGGAATAGGGAGAACCAATGAGAGACTAGCTGGAGGTGTCTGGACGGGCAAATTTAACTCTCATTTCCCACCAGGAAGAGGAAATAACCAAAGGCTCAGCGTGCCGTGCCTGAACAAGATTAGGGCCTGAAGCCATCCTGCGGTGTTGCGGCCAGCTCAAAAGAAAGCGAATTGAAGAAAGGAGCTCAGGGGCACTGTAATTCACAAACCTGCAGAGTTATAAATGACAGCTATCGTCCAAAAATATACTGAAGTAAGGCTGCCAAGAGGACTTGAAAGCGGGGCAGAATTGCAGGAAACCGAGTTCAGGAGGTAGACTGGAATTGCATTGAAAGCATAGGAAAAGAGGCAGAACGTCCACAATGATGCACTTGTCCAAAAAGGGCGTATGCGTTTTTTCCTGAATATATTCAGGAAAAAACGCATACGCACTTTTTGGACAACCAAGCAAGCTTGCAAAGGAAATCTGCACTACAATGAAGTCTCACTTCCCCCCGGTCAAAAGGGCCATCTGAAAAAAGTGTAAAATCCAGAAAGGCAGGACAGGACATGGAGAAATGGGAGCCTTGTTATGCTGATGGGCGGGATGTAAATTGCCAACAGACACTCGGGAGAAGTGTATGGTGTTTCCTGAAACATCTAAAAAACAAAGCAACAGAGCCTAGGGCACTTCCACTTATGGTCCTATAGCTTAGGGAAATTAAAATCAAAAGGACACAGCCACCCCAAAGTTTGGGACACCTCTGTTAACAAGAACCTCGTTTACGGTACAAGTTCAATATCACAGAAAGTGAAAAATGGATAAAGAAATTGTGGTACTTACGTACAATGCAGTATCACTCAGCAATGAAATCTATGTCATCAGGCCCATAGCAGCATAATGAGTGGATTCAGGTACGATGATCCTAACTGAAATAAGTCACACAGAAAAAGAAACATCATAAGATATCAGTAATACACGGAATGTAAACTTGGCTACACAGGAAGTGAATTACAGAACAGAACAAGGTCTCAAATTTAGAAAAACAACTTATGCTTGCTTAAGGGTAAAGGTGAGTTGGGGTGCTGCATAAAACCAGAGATTAAAATGAGCACAGATAAACTTCCTTAAGCCAAATATGGAATATTCAAGAGCTACTCCTTGCTCAACGAAATGGACTCAACACCCCATATTAAACGCCTAAGAATGTACCTGACTAGTAAGTATCTTAAAACCTATGGATTGCTATGTCTCTGAAAGAGAATCAAGCATGTGTACAGGGGCATAAACGCAGCAGTGATAGGATTGGAGAGGTTCGGTGAGCAAATGAAGACCCTTTGAAGTCATATTGCATGGTACCCATTCCACGGGTTTCAACTACCCAGGTTTAAGGTATTCTTCCTTCAGCTAAAACATGCATGTGGAGGCTAGAGTATGATCAACCATGTGATCGGGAGACGTGTTCAAATATGTCTCAGTTTTCGTCCCCTGGTACTCGGGTGCAACATTCCAGACGCTTTACTAACACTCTCCCGACTTGGAGAGTCAGTCCCTTTAACCTCCTGTTTGACCCAGTTTGCAATTTCTGCGGAAGATGAACAGGAATAGGGAGAACCAATGAGAGACTAGCTGGAGGTGTCTGGACGGGCAAATTTAACTCTCATTTCCCACCAGGAAGAGGAAATAACCAAAGGCTCAGCGTGCCGTGCCGGAAAGAGATTAGGGCCTGAAGCCATCCTGCGGTGTTGCGGCCAGGTCACAAGAAAGCGAGTTGAAGAAAGGAGCTCAGGGGCACTGTAATTCACAAACCTGCAGAGTTATAAATGACAGCTATCGTCCAAAAATATACTGAAGTAAGGCTGCCAAGAGGACTTGAAAGCGGGGCAGAATTGCAGGAAACCGATTTCAGGAGGTAGACTGGAATTGCATTGAAAGCATAGGAAAAGAGGCAGAACGTCCACAATGATGCACTTGGCCAAAAAGGGCGTATGCGTTTTTTCCTGAATATATTCAGGAAAAAACGCATACGCCCTTTTTGGCCAACCAAGCAAGCTTGCAAAGGAAATCTGCACTACAATGAAGTCTCACTTCCCCCCGGTCAAAAGGGCCATCTGAAAAAAGTGTAAAATCCAGAAAGGCAGGACAGGCCATGGAGAAATGGGAGCCTTGTTATGCTGATGGGCGGGATGTAAATTGCCAACAGACACTCGGGAGAAGTGTATGGTGTTTCCTGAAACATCTAAAAAACAAAGCAACAGAGCCTAGGGCACTTCCACGTATGGTCCTATAGCTTAGGGAAATTAAAATCAAAAAGACACAGCCACCCCAAAGTTTGGGACGCCTCTGTTTACAAGAACCTCGTTTACCGTACAAGTTCAACATCGCAGAAAGTGAAAAATGGATAAAGAACTTGTGGTACTTACGTACAATGCAGTATCACTCAGCAGTGAAATCTATGTCATCAGGCCCGTAGCAGCATAATGAGTGGATTCAGGTACGATGATTCTAACTGAAATAAGTCACACAGAAAAAGAAACATCATAAGATATCACTAATACACGGAATGTAAACTTGGCTACACAGGAACTGAATTCCAAAACAGAACAGGGTCTCAAATTTAGAAAACCAACTTATGCTTGCTTAAGGGGAAAGGTGAGTTGGGGTGCTGCATAAAACCAGAGATTGAAATGAGCACAGATAAAGTTCCTTAAGCCAAATATGGAATAGACAAGAGCTACTCCTTGCTCAACAAAATGGACTCAACACCCCAAATTAAACGACTAAGAATGTACCTGACTAGTAAGTATCTTAAAACCTATGGATTGCTATGTCTCTATAAGAGAATCAAGCGTGTGTACAGGGGCATAAATGCAGCAGTGATAGGATTGGAGAGGTTCGGTGAGCAAATGAAGACCCTTTGAAGTCATATTGCATGGTACCCATTCCACGGGTCTCAACTCTCCAGGTTTAAGGTATTCTTCCTTCAGCTAAAACATGCATGTGGAACCCAGAGTATGATCAACCGTGTGAACGGGAGACGTGTTCAAATATGTCTCAGTTTTCCTCCCCTGGTACTCGGGTGCAACATTCCAGACGCTTTACTAACACTCTCCCCACTTGGAGAGTCAGCGCCTTTAACCTCCTGTTTGGCCCAGTTTGCAATTTCTGCAGAAGATGAACAGGAATAGGGAGAACCAATGAGAGACTAGCTGGAGGTGTCTGGACGGGCAAATTTAACTCTCATTTCCCACCAGGAAGAGGAAATAACCAAAGGCTCAGCGTGCCGTGCCGGAACCAGATTAGGGCCTGAAGCCATCCTGGGGTGTTGCGGCCAGGTCACAAGAAAGCGAGTTGAAGAAAGGAGCTCAGGGGCACTGTAATTCACAAACCTGCAGAGTTATAAATGACAGCTATCGTCCAAAAATATACTGAAGTAAGGCTGCCAAGAGGACTTGAAAGCGCGGCAGAATTGCAGGAAACCGATTTCAGGAGGTAGACTAGAATTGCATTGAAAGCATAGGAAAAGAGGCAGAACGTCCACAATGATGCACTTGTCCAAAAAGGGCGTATGCGTTTTTTCCTGAATATATTCAGGAAAAAACGCATACGCCCTTTTTGGCCAACCAAGCAAGCTTGCAAAGGAAATCTGCACTACAATGAAGTCTCACTTCCCCCCGGTCAAAAGGGCCATCTGAAAAAAGTGTAAAATCCAGAAAGGCAGGACAGGCCATTCAGAACTGGGAGCCTTGTTATGCTGATGGGCGGGATGTAAATTGCCAACAGACACCCAGGAGAAGTGTATGGTGTTTCCTGAAACATCTAAAAAACAAAGCAACAGAGCCTAGGGCACTTCCACTTATGGTCCTATAGCTTAGGGAAATTAAAATCAAAAAGACACAGCCACCCCAAAGTTTGGGACGCCTCTGTTTACAAGAACCTCGTTTACCGTACAAGTTCAATATCACAGAAAGTGAAAAATGGATAAAGAACTTCCGGTATTTACTTACAAAGCAATATCACTCAGCAATGAAATCTATGTCATCAGGCCGTTAGCAGCACAATGAGTGGATTCAGGTATGATGATTCTAACTGAAATAAGTCACACAGAAAAAGAAACATCATAAGATATCAGTAATACACGGAATGTAAACTTGGCTACACAGGAACTGAATTACAGAACAGAACAGGGTCTCAAATTTAGAAAACCAACTTATGCTTGCTTAAGGGGAAAGGTGAGTTGGGGTGATGCATAAAACCAGAGATTGAAATGAGCACAGATAAAGTTCCTTAAGCCAAATATGGAATAGATAAGAGCTACTCCTTGCTCAACGAAATGGACTCAACACCCCATATTAAACACCTACGAATGTACCTGACTAGTAAGTATCTTAAAACCTATGGATTTCTATGTCTCCAAAAGAGAATCAAGCGTGTGTACAGGGGCATAAACGCAGCAGTGATAGGATTGCAGAGGTTCGGTGAGCAAATGAAGACCCTTTGAAGTCATATTGCATGGTACCCATTCCACGGGTCTCAACTCTCCAGGTTTAAGGTATTCTTCCTTCAGCTAAAACATGCATGTGGAGGCTAGAGTATGATCAACCATGTGATCGGGAGACGTGTTCAAATATGTCTCAGTTTTCGTACCCTGGTACTCGGGTGCAACATTCCAGACGCTTTACTAACACTCTCCCGACTTGGAGAGTCAGTCCCTTTAACCTCCTGTTTGGCCAGTTTGCAATTTCTGCGGAAGATGAACAGGAATAGCGAGAACCAATGAGAGACTAGCTGGAGAGGTCTGGACTGGCAAATTTAACTCTCATTTCCCATCAGGAAGAGGAATTAACCAAAGGCTCAGCGTGCCGTGCCGGAACCAGATTAGGGCCTGAAGCCATCCTGCGGTGTTGCGGCCAGCTCACAAGAAAGCGAGTTGAAGAAAGGAGCTCAGGGGCACTGTAATTCACAAACCTGCAGAGTTATAAATGACAGCTATCGTCCAAAAATATACTGAAGTAAGGCTGCCAAGAGGACTTGAAAGCGGGGCAGAATTGCAGGAAACCGATTTCAGGAGGTAGACTGGAATTGCATTGAAAGCATAGGAAAAGAGGCAGAACGTCCACAATGATGCACTTGGCCAAAAAGGACGTATGCGTTTTTTCCTGACTATATTCAGGAAAAAACGCATACGCCCTTTTTGGCCAACCAAGCAAGCTTGCAAAGGAAATCTGCACTACAATGAAGTCTCACTTCCCCCCGGTCAAAAGGGCCATGTGAAAAAAGTGTAAAATCCAGCAAGGCAGGACAGGCCATGGAGAACTGGGAGCCTTGTTATGCTGATGGGCGGGATGTAAATTGCCAACAGACACTCTGGAGAAGTGTATGGTGTTTCCTGAAACATCTAAAAAACAAAGCAACAGAGCCTAGGGCACTTCCACTTATGGTCCTATAGCTTAGGGAAATTAAAATCAAAAAGAAACAGCCACCCCAAAATTTGGGACGCCTCTGTTTACAAGAACCTCATTTACCGTACACGTTCAATATCACAGAAAGTGAAAAATGGATAAAGAACTTGTGGTATTTACTTACAAAGTAATATCACTCAGCAATGAAATCTATGTCATCAGGCCCTTAGCAGCACAATGAGTGGATTCAGGTACGATGATTCTAACTGAAATAAGTCACACAGAAAAAGAAACATCATAAGATATCAGTAATACACGGAATGTAAACTTGGCTACACAGGAACTGAATTACAGAACAGAACAGGGTCTCAAATTTAGAAAACCAACTTGTGCTTGCTTAAGGGTAAAGGTGAGTTGGGGTGCTGCATAAAACCAGAGATTAAAATGAGCACAGATAAACTTCCTTAAGCCAAATATGGAATAGACAAGAGCTACTCCTTGCTCAACGAAATGGACTCAACACCCCATATTAAACGCCTAAGAATGTACCTGACTAGTAAGTATCTTAAAACCTATGGATTGCTATGTCTCCGAAAGAGAATCAAGCATGTGTACAGGGGCATAAACGCAGCAGTGATAGGATTGGAGAGGTTCGGTGAGCAAATGAAGACCCTTTGAAGACATATTGCATGGTACCCATTCCACGGGTTTCAACTACCCAGGTTTAAGGTATTCTTCCTTCAGCTAAAACATGCATGTGGAGGCTAGAGGATGATCAACCATGTGATCGGGAGACGTGTTCAAATATGTCTCAATTTTCATACCCTGGTCCTCGGGTGCAACATTCCAGACGCTTTACTAACACTCTCCCGACTTGGAGAGTCAGTCCCTTTAACCTCCTGTTTGGCCCAGTTTGCAATTTCTGCGGAAGATGAACAGGAATAGCGAGAACCAATGAGAGACTAGCTGAAGAGGTCTGGACTGGCAAATTTAACTCTCATTTCCCATCAGGAAGAGGAATTAACCAAAGGCTCAGCGTGCCGTGCCGGAAGCAGATTACGGCCTGAAGCCATCCTGCGGTGTTGCGGCCAGCTCAAAAGAAAGCAAGTTGAAGAAAGGAGCTCAGGGGCACTGTAATTCACAAACCTGCAGAGTTATAAATGATAGCTATCGTCCAAAAATATACTGAAGTAAGGCTGCCAAGAGGACTTGAAAGCGGGGCAGAATTGTAGGAAACCGATTTCAGGATGTAGACTGGAATTGCATTGAAAGCATAGGAAAAGAGGCAGAAGGTCCACAATGATGCACTTGGCCAAAAAGGGCGTATGCGTTTTTTCCTGAATATATTCAGGAAAAAACGCATACGCCCTTTTTGGCCAACCAAGCAAACTTGCAAAGGAAATCTGCACTACAATGAAGTCTCACTTCCCCCCGGTCAAAAGGGCCATCTGCAAAAATTGTAAAATCCAGAAAGGCAGGACAGGCCATGGAGAACTGGGAGCCTTGTTATGCTGATGGGCGGGATGTAAATTGCCAACAGACACTCGGGAGAAGTGTATGGTGTTTCCTGAAACATCTAAAAAACAAAGCAACAGAGCCTAGGGCACTTCCACGTATGGTCCTATAGCTTAGGGAAATTAAAATCAAAAAGACACAGCCACCCCAAAGTTTGGGACGCCTCTGTTTACAAGAACCTCGTTTACCGTACAAGTTCAATATCACAGAAAGTGAAAAATGGATAAAGAACTTCTGGTATTTACTTACAAAGCAATATCACTCAGCAATGAAATCTATGTCATCAGGCCGTTAGCAGCACAATGAGTGGATTCAGGTATGATGATTCTAACTGAAATAAGTCACACAGAAAAAGAAACATCATAAGATATCAGTAATACATGGAATGTAAACTTGGCTACACAGGAATTGAATTACAGAACAGAACAGGGTCTCAAATTTAGAAAACCAACTTATGCTTGCTTAAGGGGAAAGGTGAGTTGGGGTGATGCATAAAACCAGAGATTGAAATGAGCACAGATAAAGTTCCTTAAGCCAAATATGGAATACACAAGAGCTACTCCTTGCTCAACGAAATGGACTCAACACCCCATATTAAACGCCTACGAATGTACCTGACTAGTAAGTATCTTAAAACCTATGGATTGCTATGTCTCCAAAAGAGAATCAAGCATGTGGACAGGGGCATAAACGCAGCAGTGATAGGATTGGAGAGGTTCGGTGAGCAAATGAAGACCCTTTGAAGTCATATTGCATGGTACCCATTCCACGGGTCTCAACTCTCCAGGTTTAAGGTATTCTTCCTTCAACTAAAACATGCATGTGGAACCCAGAGTATGATCAACCGTGTGAACGGGAGACGTGTTCAAATATGTCTCAGTTTTCCTCCCCTGGTACTCGGGTGCAACATTCCAGACGCTTTACTAACACTCTCCCCACTTGGAGAGTCAGCGCCTTTAACCTCCTGTTTGGCCCAGTTTGCAATTTCTGCGGAAGATGAACAGGAATAGGGAGAACCAATGAGAGACTAGCTGGAGGTGTCTGGACGGGCAAATTTAACTCTCATTTCCCACCAGGAAGAGGAAATAACCAAAGGCTCAGCATGCCGTGCCGGAACCAGATTAGGGCCTGAAGCCATCCTGCGGTGTTGCGGCCAGCTCAAAAGAAAGCGAGTTGAAGAAAGGAGCTCAGGGGCACTGTAATTCACAAACCTGCAGAGTTATAAATGACAGCTATCGTCCAAAAATATACTGAAGTAAGGCTGCCAAGAGGACTTGAAAGCGGGGCAGAATTGCAGGAAACCGATTTCAGGAGGTAGACTGGAATTGCATTGAAAGCATAGGAAAAGAGGCAGAACGTCCACAATGATGCACTTAGCCAAAAAGGACGTATGCGTTTTTTCCTGACTATATTCAGGAAAAAACGCATACGCCCTTTTTGGCCAACCAAGCAAGCTTGCAAAGGAAATCTGCACTACAATGAAGTCTCACTTCCCCCCGGTCAAAAGGGCCATGTGAAAAAAGTGTAAAATCCAGCAAGGCAGGACAGGCCATGGAGAACTGGGAGCCTTGTTATGCTGATGGGCGGGATGTAAATTGCCAACAGACACTCGGGAGAAGTGTATGGTGTTTCCTGAAACATCTAAAAAACAAAGCAACAGAGCCTAGGGCACTTCCACTTATGGTCCTATAGCTTAGGGAAATTAAAATCAAAAAGACACAGCCACCCAAAAGTTTGGGACGCCTCTGTTTACAAGAACCTCGTTTACCATACAAGTTCAATATCACAGAAAGTGAAAAATGGATAAAGAACTTGTGGTATTTACTTACAAAGTAATATCACTCAGCAATGAAATCTATGTCATCAGGCCCTTAGCAGCACAATGAGTGGATTCAGGTACGATGATTCTAACTGAAATAAGTCACACAGAAAAAGAAACATCATAAGATATCAGTAATACACGGAATGTAAACTTGGCTACACAGGAACTGAATTACAGAACAGAACATGGTCTCAAATTTAGAAAACCAACTTATGCTTGCCTAAGGGTAAAGGTGAGTTGGGGTGGTGCATAAAACCAGAGATTAAAATGAGCACAGATAAACTTCCTTAAGCCAAATATGGAATAGAAAAGAGCTACTCCTTGCTCAACGAAATGGACTCAACACCCCATATTAAACGCCTAAGAATGTACCTGACTAGTAAGTATCTTAAAACCTATGGATTGCTATGTCTCCGAAAGAGAATCAAGCATGTGTACAGGGGCATAAACGCAGCAGTGATAGGATTGGAGAGGTTCGGTGAGCAAATGAAGACCCTTTGAAGACATATTGCATGGTACCCATTCCACGGGTTTCAACTACCCAGGTTTAAGGTATTCTTCCTTCAGCTAAAACATGCATGTGGAGGCTAGAGTATGATCAACCATGTGATCGGGAGACGTGTTCAAATATGTCTCAGTTTTCATACCCTGGTACTCGGGTGCAACATTCCAGACGCTTTACTAACACTCTCCTGACTTGGAGAGTCAGTCCCTTTAACCTCCTGTTTGGCCCAGTTTGCAATTTCTGCGGAAGATGTACAGGAATAGCGAGAACCAATGAGAGACTAGCTGGAGGTGTCTGGACGGGCAAATTTAACTATCATTTCCCACCAGGAAGAGGAATTAACCAAAGGCTCAGCGTGCCGTGCCGGAACCAGATTAGGGCCTGAAGCCATCCTGCGGTGTTGCGGCCAGGTCAAAAGAAAGCGAGTTGAAGAATGGAGCTCAGGGGCACTGTAATTCACAAACCTGCAGAGTTATAAGTGACAGCTATCGTTCAAAAATATACTGAAGTAAGGCTGCCAAGAGGACTTGAAAGCGGGGCAGAATTGCAGGAAACCGATTTCAGGAGGTAGACTGGAATTGCATTGAAAGCATAGGAAAAGAGGCAGAACGTCCACAATGATGCACTTGGCCAAAAAGGGCGTATGCGTTTTTTCCTGAATATATTCAGGAAAAAACGCATACGCCCTTTTTGGCCAACCAAGCAAGCTTGCAAAGGAAATCTGCACTACAATGAAGTCTCACTTCCCCCCGGTCAAAAGGGCCATCTGAAAAAAGTGTAAAATCCAGAAAGGCAGGACAGGCCATGGAGAACTGGGAGCCTTGTTATGCTGATGGGCGGGATGTAAATTGCCAACAGACACTCGGGAGAAGTGTATGGTGTTTCCTGAAACATCTAAAAAACAAAGCAACAGAGCCTAGGGCACTTCCACGTATGGTCCTATAGCTTAGGGAAATTAAAATCAAAAAGACACAGCCACCCCAAAGTTTGGGTCGCCTCTGTTTACAAGAACCTCGTTTACAGTACAAGTTCAACATCGCAGAAAGTGAAAAATGGATAAAGAAGTTGTGGTATTTACTTACAAAGCAATATCACTCAGCAATGAAATCTATGTCATCAGGCCCTTAGCAGCACAATGAGTGGATTCAGGTATGATGATTCTAACTGAAATAAGTCACACAGAAAAAGAAACATCATAAGATATCACTAATACACGGAATGTAAACTTGGCTACACAGGAACTGAATTACAGAACAGAACAGGGTCTCAAATTTAGAAAACCAACTTATGCTTGCTTAAGGGGAAAGGTGAGTTGGGGTGCTGCATAAAACCAGAGATTGAAATGAGCACAGATAAAGTTCCTTAAGCCAAATATGGAATACACAAGAGCTACTCCTTGCTCAACGAAATGGACTCAACACCCCATATTAAACGCCTACGAATGTACCTGACTAGTAAGTATCTTAAAACCTATGGATTGCTATGTCTCCAAAAGAGAATCAAGCGTGTGTACAGGGGCATAAACGCAGCAGTGATAGGATTGGAGAGGTTCGGTGAGCAAATGAAGACCCTTTGAAGTCATATTGCATGGTACCCATTCCACGGATCTCTACTCTCCAGGTTTAAGGTATTCTTCCTTCAACTAAAACATGCATGTGGAACCCAGAGTATGATCAACCGTGTGAACGGGAGACGTGTTCAAATATGTCTCAGTTTTCCTCCCCTGGTACTCGGGTGCAACATTCCAGACGCTTTACTAACACTCTCCCCACTTGGAGAGTCAGCGCCTTTAACCTCCTGTTTGGCCCAGTTTGCAATTTCTGCGGAAGATGAACAGGAATAGCGAGAACCAATGAGAGACTAGCTGGAGGTGTCTGGACGGGCAAATTTAACTCTCATTTCCCACCAGGAAGAGGAAATAACCAAAGGCTCAGCATGCCGTGCCGGAACCAGATTAGGGCCTGAAGCCATCCTGCGGTGTTGCGGCCAGCTCAAAAGAAAGCGAGTTGAAGAAAGGAGCTCAGGGGCACTGTAATTCACAAACCTGCAGAGTTATAAATGACAGCTATCGTCCAAAAATATACTGAAGTAAGGCTGCCAAGAGGGCTTGAAAGCGGGGCAGAATTGCAGGAAACTGATTTCAGGAGGTAGACTGGAATTGCATTGAAAGCATAGGAAAAGAGGCAGAACGTCCACAATGATGCACTTAGCCAAAAAGGACGTATGCATTTTTTCCTGACTATATTCAGGAAAAAACGCATACGCCCTTTTTGGCCAACCAAGCAAGCTTGCAAAGGAAATCTGCACTACAATGAAGTCTCACTTCCCCCCGGTCAAAAGGGCCATCTGAAAAAAGTATAAAATCCAGCAAGGCAGGACAGGCCATGGAGAACTGGGAGCCTTGTTATGCTGATGGGCGGGATGTAAATTGCCAACAGACACTCGGGAGAAGTGTATGGTGTTTCCTGAAACATCTAAAAAACAAAGCAACAGAGCCTAGGGCACTTCCACTTATGGTCCTATAGCTTAGGGAAATTAAAATCAAAAAGACACAGCCACCCCAAAGTTTGGGACGCCTCTGTTTACAAGAACCTCGTTTACCATACAAGTTCAATATCACAGAAAGTGAAAAATGGATAAAGAACTTGTGGTATTTACTTACAAAGTAATATCACTCAGCAATGAAATCTATGTCATCAGGCCCTTAGCAGCACAATGAGTGGATTCAGGTACGATGATTCTAACTGAAATAAGTCACACAGAAAAAGAAACATCATAAGATATCAGTAATACACGGAATGTAAACTTGGCTACACAGGAACTGAATTACAGAACAGAACAGGGTCTCAAATTTAGAAAACCAACTTATGCTTGCTTAAGGGGAAAGGTGAGTTGGGGTGCTGCATAAAACCAGAGATTAAAATGAGCACAGATAAACTTCCTTAAGCCAAATATGGAATAGAAAAGAGCTACTCCTTGCTCAACGAAATGGACTCAACACCCCATATTAAACGCCTAAGAATGTACCTGACTAGTAAGTATCTTAAAACCTATGGATTGCTATGTCTCCGAAAGAGAATCAAGCATGTGTACAGGGGCATAAACGCATCAGTGATAGGATTGGAGAGGTTCGGTGAGCAAATGAAGACCCTTTGAAGACATATTGCATGGTACCCATTCCTCGGGTTTCAACTACCCAGGTTTAAGGTATTCTTCCTTCAGCTAAAACATGCATGTGGAGGCTAGAGTATGATCAACCATGTGATCGGGAGACGTGTTCAAATATGTCTCAGTTTTCATACCCTGGTACTCGGGTGCAACATTCCAGACGCTTTACTAACACTCTCCTGACTTGGAGAGTCAGTCCCTTTAACCTCCTGTTTGGCCCAGTTTGCAATTTCTGCGGAAGATGAACAGGAATAGCGAGAACCAATGAGAGACTAGCTGGAGAGGTCTGGACTGGCAAATTTAACTCTCATTTCCCATCAGGAAGAGGAATTAACCAAAGGCTCAGCGTGCCGTGCCGGAAGCAGATTACGGCCTGAAGCCATCCTGCGGTGTTGCGGCCAGCTCAAAAGAAAGCGAGTTGAAGAAAGGAGCTCAGGGGCACTGTAATTCACAAACCTGCAGAGTTATAAATGACAGCTATCGTCCAAAAATATACTGAAGTAAGGCTGCCAAGAGGACTTGAAAGCGGGGCAGAATTGCAGGAAAGCGATTTCAGGAGGTAGACTGGAATTGCATTGAAAGCATAGGAAAAGAGGCAGAACGTCCACAATGATGCACTTGGTCAAAAAGGGCGTATGCGTTTTTTCCTGAACATATTTAGGAAAAAACGCATATGCCCTTTTTGGCCAACCAAGCAAGCTTGCAAAGGAAATCTGCACTACAATGAAGTCTCACTTCCCCCTGGTCAAAAGGGCCATCTGAAAAAAGTGTAAAATCCAGAAAGGCAGGACAGGCCATGGAGAACTGGGAGCCTTGTTATGCTGATGGGCGGGATGTAAATTGCCAACAGACACTCGGGAGAAGTGTATGGTGTTTCCTGAAACATCTAAAAAACAAAGCAACAGAGCCTAGGGCACTTCCACGTATGGTCCTATAGCTTAGGGAAATTAAAATCAAAAAGACACAGCCACCCCAAAGTTTGTGACGCCTCTGTTTACAAGAACCTCGTTTACAGTACAAGTTCAACATCGCAGAAAGTGAGAAATGGATAAAGAAGTTGTGGTATTTACTTACAAAGCAATATCACTCAGCAATGAAATCTATGTCATCAGGGACTTAGCAGCACAATGAGTGGATTCAGGTATGATGATTCTAACTGAAATAAGTCACACAGAAAAAGAAACATCATAAGATATCAGTAATACACGGAATGTAAACTTGGCTACACAGGAACTGAATTACAGAACAGAACAGGGTCTCAAATTTAGAAAACCAACTTATGCTTGCTTAAGGGGAAAGGTGAGTTGGGGTGATGCATAAAACCAGAGATTGAAATGAGCACAGATAAAGTTCCTTAAGCCAAATATGGAATAGATAAGAGCTACTCCTTGCTCAACGAAATGGACTCAACACCCCATATTAAACACCTACGAATGTACCTGACTAGTAAGTATCTTAAAACCTATGGATTTCTATGTCTCCAAAAGAGAATCAAGCGTGTGTACAGGGGCATAAACGCAGCAGTGATAGGATTGCAGAGGTTCGGTGAGCAAATGAAGACCCTTTGAAGTCATATTGCATGGTACCCATTCCACGGGTCTCAACTCTCCAGGTTTAAGGTATTCTTCCTTCAGCTAAAACATGCATGTGGAGGCTAGAGTATGATCAACCATGTGATCGGGAGACGTGTTCAAATATGTCTCAGTTTTCGTACCCTGGTACTCGGGTGCAACATTCCAGACGCTTTACTAACACTCTCCCGACTTGGAGAGTCAGTCCCTTTAACCTCCTGTTTGGCCAGTTTGCAATTTCTGCGGAAGATGAACAGGAATAGCGAGAACCAATGAGAGACTAGCTGGAGAGGTCTGGACTGGCAAATTTAACTCTCATTTCCCATCAGGAAGAGGAATTAACCAAAGGCTCAGCGTGCCGTGCCGGAACCAGATTAGGGCCTGAAGCCATCCTGCGGTGTTGCGGCCAGCTCACAAGAAAGCGAGTTGAAGAAAGGAGCTCAGGGGCACTGTAATTCACAAACCTGCAGAGTTATAAATGACAGCTATCGTCCAAAAATATACTGAAGTAAGGCTGCCAAGAGGACTTGAAAGCGGGGCAGAATTGCAGGAAACCGATTTCAGGAGGTAGACTGGAATTGCATTGAAAGCATAGGAAAAGAGGCAGAACGTCCACAATGATGCACTTGGCCAAAAAGGACGTATGCGTTTTTTCCTGACTATATTCAGGAAAAAACGCATACGCCCTTTTTGGCCAACCAAGCAAGCTTGCAAAGGAAATCTGCACTACAATGAAGTCTCACTTCCCCCCGGTCAAAAGGGCCATGTGAAAAAAGTGTAAAATCCAGCAAGGCAGGACAGGCCATGGAGAACTGGGAGCCTTGTTATGCTGATGGGCGGGATGTAAATTGCCAACAGACACTCTGGAGAAGTGTATGGTGTTTCCTGAAACATCTAAAAAACAAAGCAACAGAGCCTAGGGCACTTCCACTTATGGTCCTATAGCTTAGGGAAATTAAAATCAAAAAGAAACAGCCACCCCAAAATTTGGGACGCCTCTGTTTACAAGAACCTCATTTACCGTACACGTTCAATATCACAGAAAGTGAAAAATGGATAAAGAACTTGTGGTATTTACTTACAAAGTAATATCACTCAGCAATGAAATCTATGTCATCAGGCCCTTAGCAGCACAATGAGTGGATTCAGGTACGATGATTCTAACTGAAATAAGTCACACAGAAAAAGAAACATCATAAGATATCAGTAATACACGGAATGTAAACTTGGCTACACAGGAACTGAATTACAGAACAGAACAGGGTCTCAAATTTAGAAAACCAACTTGTGCTTGCTTAAGGGTAAAGGTGAGTTGGGGTGCTGCATAAAACCAGAGATTAAAATGAGCACAGATAAACTTCCTTAAGCCAAATATGGAATAGACAAGAGCTACTCCTTGCTCAACGAAATGGACTCAACACCCCATATTAAACGCCTAAGAATGTACCTGACTAGTAAGTATCTTAAAACCTATGGATTGCTATGTCTCCGAAAGAGAATCAAGCATGTGTACAGGGGCATAAACGCAGCAGTGATAGGATTGGAGAGGTTCGGTGAGCAAATGAAGACCCTTTGAAGACATATTGCATGGTACCCATTCCACGGGTTTCAACTACCCAGGTTTAAGGTATTCTTCCTTCAGCTAAAACATGCATGTGGAGGCTAGAGGATGATCAACCATGTGATCGGGAGACGTGTTCAAATATGTCTCAATTTTCATACCCTGGTCCTCGGGTGCAACATTCCAGACGCTTTACTAACACTCTCCCGACTTGGAGAGTCAGTCCCTTTAACCTCCTGTTTGGCCCAGTTTGCAATTTCTGCGGAAGATGAACAGGAATAGCGAGAACCAATGAGAGACTAGCTGAAGAGGTCTGGACTGGCAAATTTAACTCTCATTTCCCATCAGGAAGAGGAATTAACCAAAGGCTCAGCGTGCCGTGCCGGAAGCAGATTACGGCCTGAAGCCATCCTGCGGTGTTGCGGCCAGCTCAAAAGAAAGCAAGTTGAAGAAAGGAGCTCAGGGGCACTGTAATTCACAAACCTGCAGAGTTATAAATGATAGCTATCGTCCAAAAATATACTGAAGTAAGGCTGCCAAGAGGACTTGAAAGCGGGGCAGAATTGTAGGAAACCGATTTCAGGATGTAGACTGGAATTGCATTGAAAGCATAGGAAAAGAGGCAGAAGGTCCACAATGATGCACTTGGCCAAAAAGGGCGTATGCGTTTTTTCCTGAATATATTCAGGAAAAAACGCATACGCCCTTTTTGGCCAACCAAGCAAACTTGCAAAGGAAATCTGCACTACAATGAAGTCTCACTTCCCCCCGGTCAAAAGGGCCATCTGCAAAAATTGTAAAATCCAGAAAGGCAGGACAGGCCATGGAGAACTGGGAGCCTTGTTATGCTGATGGGCGGGATGTAAATTGCCAACAGACACTCGGGAGAAGTGTATGGTGTTTCCTGAAACATCTAAAAAACAAAGCAACAGAGCCTAGGGCACTTCCACGTATGGTCCTATAGCTTAGGGAAATTAAAATCAAAAAGACACAGCCACCCCAAAGTTTGGGACGCCTCTGTTTACAAGAACCTCGTTTACCGTACAAGTTCAATATCACAGAAAGTGAAAAATGGATAAAGAACTTCTGGTATTTACTTACAAAGCAATATCACTCAGCAATGAAATCTATGTCATCAGGCCGTTAGCAGCACAATGAGTGGATTCAGGTATGATGATTCTAACTGAAATAAGTCACACAGAAAAAGAAACATCATAAGATATCAGTAATACATGGAATGTAAACTTGGCTACACAGGAATTGAATTACAGAACAGAACAGGGTCTCAAATTTAGAAAACCAACTTATGCTTGCTTAAGGGGAAAGGTGAGTTGGGGTGATGCATAAAACCAGAGATTGAAATGAGCACAGATAAAGTTCCTTAAGCCAAATATGGAATACACAAGAGCTACTCCTTGCTCAACGAAATGGACTCAACACCCCATATTAAACGCCTACGAATGTACCTGACTAGTAAGTATCTTAAAACCTATGGATTGCTATGTCTCCAAAAGAGAATCAAGCATGTGGACAGGGGCATAAACGCAGCAGTGATAGGATTGGAGAGGTTCGGTGAGCAAATGAAGACCCTTTGAAGTCATATTGCATGGTACCCATTCCACGGGTCTCAACTCTCCAGGTTTAAGGTATTCTTCCTTCAACTAAAACATGCATGTGGAACCCAGAGTATGATCAACCGTGTGAACGGGAGACGTGTTCAAATATGTCTCAGTTTTCCTCCCCTGGTACTCGGGTGCAACATTCCAGACGCTTTACTAACACTCTCCCCACTTGGAGAGTCAGCGCCTTTAACCTCCTGTTTGGCCCAGTTTGCAATTTCTGCGGAAGATGAACAGGAATAGGGAGAACCAATGAGAGACTAGCTGGAGGTGTCTGGACGGGCAAATTTAACTCTCATTTCCCACCAGGAAGAGGAAATAACCAAAGGCTCAGCATGCCGTGCCGGAACCAGATTAGGGCCTGAAGCCATCCTGCGGTGTTGCGGCCAGCTCAAAAGAAAGCGAGTTGAAGAAAGGAGCTCAGGGGCACTGTAATTCACAAACCTGCAGAGTTATAAATGACAGCTATCGTCCAAAAATATACTGAAGTAAGGCTGCCAAGAGGACTTGAAAGCGGGGCAGAATTGCAGGAAACCGATTTCAGGAGGTAGACTGGAATTGCATTGAAAGCATAGGAAAAGAGGCAGAACGTCCACAATGATGCACTTAGCCAAAAAGGACGTATGCGTTTTTTCCTGACTATATTCAGGAAAAAACGCATACGCCCTTTTTGGCCAACCAAGCAAGCTTGCAAAGGAAATCTGCACTACAATGAAGTCTCACTTCCCCCCGGTCAAAAGGGCCATGTGAAAAAAGTGTAAAATCCAGCAAGGCAGGACAGGCCATGGAGAACTGGGAGCCTTGTTATGCTGATGGGCGGGATGTAAATTGCCAACAGACACTCGGGAGAAGTGTATGGTGTTTCCTGAAACATCTAAAAAACAAAGCAACAGAGCCTAGGGCACTTCCACTTATGGTCCTATAGCTTAGGGAAATTAAAATCAAAAAGACACAGCCACCCAAAAGTTTGGGACGCCTCTGTTTACAAGAACCTCGTTTACCATACAAGTTCAATATCACAGAAAGTGAAAAATGGATAAAGAACTTGTGGTATTTACTTACAAAGTAATATCACTCAGCAATGAAATCTATGTCATCAGGCCCTTAGCAGCACAATGAGTGGATTCAGGTACGATGATTCTAACTGAAATAAGTCACACAGAAAAAGAAACATCATAAGATATCAGTAATACACGGAATGTAAACTTGGCTACACAGGAACTGAATTACAGAACAGAACATGGTCTCAAATTTAGAAAACCAACTTATGCTTGCCTAAGGGTAAAGGTGAGTTGGGGTGGTGCATAAAACCAGAGATTAAAATGAGCACAGATAAACTTCCTTAAGCCAAATATGGAATAGAAAAGAGCTACTCCTTGCTCAACGAAATGGACTCAACACCCCATATTAAACGCCTAAGAATGTACCTGACTAGTAAGTATCTTAAAACCTATGGATTGCTATGTCTCCGAAAGAGAATCAAGCATGTGTACAGGGGCATAAACGCAGCAGTGATAGGATTGGAGAGGTTCGGTGAGCAAATGAAGACCCTTTGAAGACATATTGCATGGTACCCATTCCACGGGTTTCAACTACCCAGGTTTAAGGTATTCTTCCTTCAGCTAAAACATGCATGTGGAGGCTAGAGTATGATCAACCATGTGATCGGGAGACGTGTTCAAATATGTCTCAGTTTTCATACCCTGGTACTCGGGTGCAACATTCCAGACGCTTTACTAACACTCTCCTGACTTGGAGAGTCAGTCCCTTTAACCTCCTGTTTGGCCCAGTTTGCAATTTCTGCGGAAGATGTACAGGAATAGCGAGAACCAATGAGAGACTAGCTGGAGGTGTCTGGACGGGCAAATTTAACTATCATTTCCCACCAGGAAGAGGAATTAACCAAAGGCTCAGCGTGCCGTGCCGGAACCAGATTAGGGCCTGAAGCCATCCTGCGGTGTTGCGGCCAGGTCAAAAGAAAGCGAGTTGAAGAATGGAGCTCAGGGGCACTGTAATTCACAAACCTGCAGAGTTATAAGTGACAGCTATCGTTCAAAAATATACTGAAGTAAGGCTGCCAAGAGGACTTGAAAGCGGGGCAGAATTGCAGGAAACCGATTTCAGGAGGTAGACTGGAATTGCATTGAAAGCATAGGAAAAGAGGCAGAACGTCCACAATGATGCACTTGGCCAAAAAGGGCGTATGCGTTTTTTCCTGAATATATTCAGGAAAAAACGCATACGCCCTTTTTGGCCAACCAAGCAAGCTTGCAAAGGAAATCTGCACTACAATGAAGTCTCACTTCCCCCCGGTCAAAAGGGCCATCTGAAAAAAGTGTAAAATCCAGAAAGGCAGGACAGGCCATGGAGAACTGGGAGCCTTGTTATGCTGATGGGCGGGATGTAAATTGCCAACAGACACTCGGGAGAAGTGTATGGTGTTTCCTGAAACATCTAAAAAACAAAGCAACAGAGCCTAGGGCACTTCCACGTATGGTCCTATAGCTTAGGGAAATTAAAATCAAAAAGACACAGCCACCCCAAAGTTTGGGTCGCCTCTGTTTACAAGAACCTCGTTTACAGTACAAGTTCAACATCGCAGAAAGTGAAAAATGGATAAAGAAGTTGTGGTATTTACTTACAAAGCAATATCACTCAGCAATGAAATCTATGTCATCAGGCCCTTAGCAGCACAATGAGTGGATTCAGGTATGATGATTCTAACTGAAATAAGTCACACAGAAAAAGAAACATCATAAGATATCACTAATACACGGAATGTAAACTTGGCTACACAGGAACTGAATTACAGAACAGAACAGGGTCTCAAATTTAGAAAACCAACTTATGCTTGCTTAAGGGGAAAGGTGAGTTGGGGTGCTGCATAAAACCAGAGATTGAAATGAGCACAGATAAAGTTCCTTAAGCCAAATATGGAATACACAAGAGCTACTCCTTGCTCAACGAAATGGACTCAACACCCCATATTAAACGCCTACGAATGTACCTGACTAGTAAGTATCTTAAAACCTATGGATTGCTATGTCTCCAAAAGAGAATCAAGCGTGTGTACAGGGGCATAAACGCAGCAGTGATAGGATTGGAGAGGTTCGGTGAGCAAATGAAGACCCTTTGAAGTCATATTGCATGGTACCCATTCCACGGATCTCTACTCTCCAGGTTTAAGGTATTCTTCCTTCAACTAAAACATGCATGTGGAACCCAGAGTATGATCAACCGTGTGAACGGGAGACGTGTTCAAATATGTCTCAGTTTTCCTCCCCTGGTACTCGGGTGCAACATTCCAGACGCTTTACTAACACTCTCCCCACTTGGAGAGTCAGCGCCTTTAACCTCCTGTTTGGCCCAGTTTGCAATTTCTGCGGAAGATGAACAGGAATAGCGAGAACCAATGAGAGACTAGCTGGAGGTGTCTGGACGGGCAAATTTAACTCTCATTTCCCACCAGGAAGAGGAAATAACCAAAGGCTCAGCATGCCGTGCCGGAACCAGATTAGGGCCTGAAGCCATCCTGCGGTGTTGCGGCCAGCTCAAAAGAAAGCGAGTTGAAGAAAGGAGCTCAGGGGCACTGTAATTCACAAACCTGCAGAGTTATAAATGACAGCTATCGTCCAAAAATATACTGAAGTAAGGCTGCCAAGAGGGCTTGAAAGCGGGGCAGAATTGCAGGAAACTGATTTCAGGAGGTAGACTGGAATTGCATTGAAAGCATAGGAAAAGAGGCAGAACGTCCACAATGATGCACTTAGCCAAAAAGGACGTATGCATTTTTTCCTGACTATATTCAGGAAAAAACGCATACGCCCTTTTTGGCCAACCAAGCAAGCTTGCAAAGGAAATCTGCACTACAATGAAGTCTCACTTCCCCCCGGTCAAAAGGGCCATCTGAAAAAAGTATAAAATCCAGCAAGGCAGGACAGGCCATGGAGAACTGGGAGCCTTGTTATGCTGATGGGCGGGATGTAAATTGCCAACAGACACTCGGGAGAAGTGTATGGTGTTTCCTGAAACATCTAAAAAACAAAGCAACAGAGCCTAGGGCACTTCCACTTATGGTCCTATAGCTTAGGGAAATTAAAATCAAAAAGACACAGCCACCCCAAAGTTTGGGACGCCTCTGTTTACAAGAACCTCGTTTACCATACAAGTTCAATATCACAGAAAGTGAAAAATGGATAAAGAACTTGTGGTATTTACTTACAAAGTAATATCACTCAGCAATGAAATCTATGTCATCAGGCCCTTAGCAGCACAATGAGTGGATTCAGGTACGATGATTCTAACTGAAATAAGTCACACAGAAAAAGAAACATCATAAGATATCAGTAATACACGGAATGTAAACTTGGCTACACAGGAACTGAATTACAGAACAGAACAGGGTCTCAAATTTAGAAAACCAACTTATGCTTGCTTAAGGGGAAAGGTGAGTTGGGGTGCTGCATAAAACCAGAGATTAAAATGAGCACAGATAAACTTCCTTAAGCCAAATATGGAATAGAAAAGAGCTACTCCTTGCTCAACGAAATGGACTCAACACCCCATATTAAACGCCTAAGAATGTACCTGACTAGTAAGTATCTTAAAACCTATGGATTGCTATGTCTCCGAAAGAGAATCAAGCATGTGTACAGGGGCATAAACGCATCAGTGATAGGATTGGAGAGGTTCGGTGAGCAAATGAAGACCCTTTGAAGACATATTGCATGGTACCCATTCCTCGGGTTTCAACTACCCAGGTTTAAGGTATTCTTCCTTCAGCTAAAACATGCATGTGGAGGCTAGAGTATGATCAACCATGTGATCGGGAGACGTGTTCAAATATGTCTCAGTTTTCATACCCTGGTACTCGGGTGCAACATTCCAGACGCTTTACTAACACTCTCCTGACTTGGAGAGTCAGTCCCTTTAACCTCCTGTTTGGCCCAGTTTGCAATTTCTGCGGAAGATGAACAGGAATAGCGAGAACCAATGAGAGACTAGCTGGAGAGGTCTGGACTGGCAAATTTAACTCTCATTTCCCATCAGGAAGAGGAATTAACCAAAGGCTCAGCGTGCCGTGCCGGAAGCAGATTACGGCCTGAAGCCATCCTGCGGTGTTGCGGCCAGCTCAAAAGAAAGCGAGTTGAAGAAAGGAGCTCAGGGGCACTGTAATTCACAAACCTGCAGAGTTATAAATGACAGCTATCGTCCAAAAATATACTGAAGTAAGGCTGCCAAGAGGACTTGAAAGCGGGGCAGAATTGCAGGAAAGCGATTTCAGGAGGTAGACTGGAATTGCATTGAAAGCATAGGAAAAGAGGCAGAACGTCCACAATGATGCACTTGGTCAAAAAGGGCGTATGCGTTTTTTCCTGAACATATTTAGGAAAAAACGCATATGCCCTTTTTGGCCAACCAAGCAAGCTTGCAAAGGAAATCTGCACTACAATGAAGTCTCACTTCCCCCTGGTCAAAAGGGCCATCTGAAAAAAGTGTAAAATCCAGAAAGGCAGGACAGGCCATGGAGAACTGGGAGCCTTGTTATGCTGATGGGCGGGATGTAAATTGCCAACAGACACTCGGGAGAAGTGTATGGTGTTTCCTGAAACATCTAAAAAACAAAGCAACAGAGCCTAGGGCACTTCCACGTATGGTCCTATAGCTTAGGGAAATTAAAATCAAAAAGACACAGCCACCCCAAAGTTTGTGACGCCTCTGTTTACAAGAACCTCGTTTACAGTACAAGTTCAACATCGCAGAAAGTGAGAAATGGATAAAGAAGTTGTGGTATTTACTTACAAAGCAATATCACTCAGCAATGAAATCTATGTCATCAGGGACTTAGCAGCACAATGAGTGGATTCAGGTATGATGATTCTAACTGAAATAAGTCACACAGAAAAAGAAACATCATAAGATATCACTAATACACGGAATGTAAACTTGGCTACACAGGAACTGAATTCCAAAACAGAACAGGGTCTCAAATTTAGAAAACCAACTTATGCTTGCTTAAGGGGAAAGGTGAGTTGGGGTGCTGCATAAAACCAGAGATTGAAATGAGCACAGATAAAGTTCCTTAAGCCAAATATGGAATAGACAAGAGCTACTCCTTGCTCAACGAAATGGACTCAACACCGCATATTAAACGCCTAAGAATGTACCTGACTAGTAAGTATCTTAAAACCTATGGATTGCTATGTCTCCGAAAGAGAATCAAGCGTGTGTACAGGGGCATAAACGCAGCAGTGATAGGATTGGAGAGGTTCGGTGAGCAAAGGAAGACCCTTTGAAGTCATATTGCATGGTACCCATTCCATGGGTTTCAACTACCCAGGTTTAAGGTATTCTTCCTTCAGCTAAAACATGCATGTGGAACCTAGAGTATGATCAACCATGTGATTGGGAGACGTGTTCAAATATGTCTCAGTTTTCGTACCCTGGTACTCGGGTGCAATATTCCAGATGCTTAACTAACACTCTCCCCACTTGGAGAGTCAGTCCCTTTAACCTCCTGTTTGGCCCAGTTTGCAATTTCTGCGGAAGATGAACAGGAATAGCGAGAACCAATGAGAGACTAGCTGGAGGTGTCTGGACGGGCAAATTTAACTCTCATTTCCCACCAGGAAGAGGAATTAACCAAAGGCTCAGTGTGCCATGCCGGAACCAGATTAGGGCCTGAAGCCATCCTGCGGTGTTGCAGCCAGGTCACAAGAAAGCGAATTGAAGAAAGGAGCTCAGGGGCACTGTAATTCACAATCCTGCAGAGTTATAAATGACAGCTATCGTCCAAAAATATACTGAAGTAAGGCTGCCAAGAGGACTTGAAAGCGGGGCAGAATTGCAGGAAACCGATTTCAGGAGGTAGACTGGAATTGCATTGAAAGCATAGGAAAAGAGGCAGAACGTCCACAATGATGCACTTGGCCAAAAAGGGCGTATGCGTTTTTTCCTGAATATATTCAGGAAAAAACGCATACGCACTTTTTGGCCAACCAAGCAAACTTGCAATGGAAATCTGAACTACAATGAAGTCTCACTTCCCCCTGGTCAAAAGGGCCATCTGAAAAAAGTGTAAAATCCAGCAAGTCAGGACAGGCCATGGAGAACTGGGAGCCTTGTTATGCTGATGGGCGGGATGTAAATTGCCAACAGACACCTGGGAGAAGTGTATGGTGTTTCCTGAAACATCTAAAAAACAAAGCAACAGAGCCTAGGGCACTTCCACTTATGGTCCTATAGCTTAGGGAAATTAAAATCAAAAAGACACAGCCACCCAAAAGTTTGGAACTCCTCTGTTTACAAGAACCTCGTTTACTCTACAAGTTCAATATCACAGAAAGTGAAAAATGGATAAAGAACTTGTGGTATTTACTTACAAAGCAATATCACTCAGCAATGAAATCTATGTCATCAGGCCCTTAGCAGCACAATGAGTGGATTCAGGTATGATGATTCTAACTGAAATAAGTCACACAGAAAAAGAAACATCATAAGATATCAGTAATACACGGAATGTAAACTTGG
Organism: Grampus griseus; assembly: GCF_964374135.1. Taxonomy (NCBI): domain Eukaryota; kingdom Metazoa; phylum Chordata; class Mammalia; order Artiodactyla; family Delphinidae; genus Grampus; species Grampus griseus. The sequence goes on from NW_028133380.1 coordinate 296,778, forward strand.
CTACACAGGAACTGAATTACAGAACAGAACAGGGTCTCAAATTTAGAAAACCAACTTATGCTTTCTTAAGGGGAAAGGTGAGTTGGGGTGCTGCATAAAACCAGAGATTGAAATGAGCACAGATAAAGTTCCTTAAGCCAAATACGGAATAGACAAGAGCTACTCCTTGCTCAACGAAATGGACTCAACACCGCATATTAAACGCCTAAGAATGTAACTGACTAGTAAGTATCTTAAAACCTATGGATTGCTATGTCTCCGAAAGAGAATCAAGCATGTGTACAGGGGCATAAACGCAGCAGTGATAGGATTGGAGAGGTTCGGTGAGCAAATGAAGACCCTTTGAAGTCATATTGCATGGTACCCATTCCACGGGTTTCAACTACCGAGGTTTAAGGTATTCTTCCTTCAGCTGAAACAGGCATGTGGAACCTAGAGTATGATCATCCATGTGATCGGGAGACGTGTTCAAATATGTCTCAGTTTTCATACCCTGGTACTCGGGTGCAATATTCCACACGCTTTACTAACACTCTTCCGACTTGGATAGTCAGTCCCTTTAACCTCCTGTTTGGCCCAGTTTGCAATTTCTGCGGAAGATGTACAGGAATAGCGAGAACCAATGAGAGACTAGCTGGAGGTGTCTGGACGGGCAAATTTAACTATCATTTCCCACCAGGAAGAGGAATTAACCAAAGGCTCAGCGTGCCGTGCCGGAACCAGATTAGGGCCTGAAGCCATCCTGTGGTGTTGCGGCCAGGTCAAAAGAAAGCGAGTTGAAGAATGGAGCTCAGGGGCACTGTAATTCACAAACCTGCAGAGTTATAAGTGACAGCTATCGTTCAAAAATATACTGAAGTAAGGCTGCCAAGAGGACTTGAAAGCGGGGCAGAATTGCAGGAAACCGATTTCAGGAGGTAGATTGGAATTGCATTGAAAGCATAGGAAAAGAGGCAGAACGTCCACAATGATGCACTTGGCCAAAAAGGGCGTATGCGTTTTTTCCTGAATATATTCAGGAAAAAACGCATACGCCCTTTTTGGCCAACCAAGCAAGCTTGCAAAGGAAATCTGCACTACAATGAAGTCTCACTTCCCCCCGGTCAAAAGCGCCATCTGAAAAAAGTGTAAAATACAGAAAGGCAGGACAGGCCATGGAGAACTGGGAGCCTTGTTATGCTGATGGGCGGGATGTAAATTGCCAACAGACACTCGGGAGAAGTGTATGGTGTTTCCTGAAACATCTAAAAAACAAAGCAACAGAGCCTAGGGCACTTCCACGTATGGTCCTATAGCTTAGGGAAATTAAAATCAAAAAGACACAGCCACCCCAAAGTTTGGGTCGCCTCTGTTTACAAGAACCTCGTTTACAGTACAAGTTCAACATCGCAGAAAGTGACAAATGGATAAAGAAGTTGTGGTATTTACTTACAAAGCAATATCACTCAGCAATGAAATCTATGTCATCAGGCCCTTAGCAGCACAATGAGTGGATTCAGTTATGATGATTCTAACTGAAATAAGTCACACAGAAAAAGAAACATCATAAGATATCAGTAATACACGGAATGTAAACTTGGCTACACAGGAACTGAATTACAGAACAGAACAGGGTCTCAAATTTAGAAAACCAACTTATGCTTGCTTAAGGGGAAAGGTGAGTTGGGGTGCTGCATAAAACCAGAGATTGAAATGAGCACAGATAAAGTTCCTTAAGCCAAATATGGAATACACAAGAGCTACTCATTGCTCAACGAAATGGACTCAACACCCCATATTAAACGCCTACGAATGTACCTGACTAGTAAGTATCTTAAAACCTATGGATTGCTATGTCTCCAAAAGAGAATCAAGCGTGTGTACAGGGGCATAAACGCAGCAGTGATAGGATTGGAGAGGTTCGGTGAGCAAATGAAGACCCTTTGAAGTCATATTGCATGGTATCCATTCCACGGGTTTCAACTACCCAGGTTTAAGGTATTCTTCCTTCAGCTAAAACATGCATGTGGAACCTAGAGTATGATCACCCATGTGATCGGGAGACGTGTTCAAATATGTCTCAGTTTTCGTACCCTGGTACTCGGGTGCAACATTCCAGATGCTTTACTAACACTCTCCCAACTTGGAGAGTCAGTCCCTTTAACCTCCTGTTTGGCCCAGTTTGCAATTTCTGCGGAAGATGAACAGGAATAGCGAGAACCAATGAGAGACTAGCTGGAGGTGTCTGGACGGGCAAATTTAACTCTCATTTCCCACCAGGAAGAGGAATTAACCAAAGGCTCAGCGTGCCGTGCCGGAACCAGATTAGGGCCTGAAGCCATCCTGCGGTGTTGCGGCCAGCTCAAAAGAAAGCGAGTTGAAGAAAGGAGCTCAGGGGCACTGTAATTCACAAACCTGCAGAGTTATAAATGACAGCTATCGTCCAAAAATATACTGAAGTAAGGCTGCCAAGAGGACTTGAAAGCGGGGCAGAATTGCAGGAAACCGATTTCAGGAGGTAGACTGGAATTGCATTGAAAGCATAGGAAAAGAGGCAGAACGTCCACAATGATGCACTTGGCCAAAAAGGGCGTATGCGTTTTTTCCTGAATATATTCAGGAAAAAACGCATACGCCCTTTTTGGCCAACCAAGCAAGCTTGCAAAGGAAATCTGCACTACAATGAAGTCTCACTTCCCCCCGGTCAAAAGGGCCATCTGAAAAAAGTGTAAAATCCAGAAAGGCAGGACAGGCCATGGAGAACTGGGAGCCTAGTTATGCTGATGGGCGGGATGTAAATTGCCAACAGACACTCGGGAGAAGTGTATGGTGTTTCCTGAAACATCTAAAAAACAAAGCAACAGAGCCTAGGGCACTTCCACTTATGGTCCTATAGCTTTGGGAAATTAAAATCAAAAAGACACAGCCACCCCAAAGTTTGGGACGCCTCTGTTTACAAGAACCTCGTTTACCATACAAGTTCAATATCACAGAAAGTGAAAAATGGATAAAGAACTTGTGGTACTTACGTACAATGCATTATCACTCAGCAATGAAATCTATGTCATCAGGCCCCTAGCAGCATAATGAGTGGATTCAGGTATGATGATTCTAACTGAAATAAGTCACACAGAAAAAGAAACATCATAAGATATCAGTAATACACGGAATGTAAACTTGTCTTCACAGGAACTGAATTACAGAACAGAACAGGGTCTCAAATTTAGAAACCCAACTTATGCTTGCTTAAGGGGAAAGGTGAGTTGGGGTGCTGCATAAAACCAGAGATTGAAATGAGCACAGATAAAGTTCCTTAAGCCAAATACGGAATAGACAAGAGCTACTCCTTGCTCAACGAAATGGACTCAACACCGCATATTAAATGCCTAAGAATGTACCTGACTAATAAGTATCTTAAAACCTATGGATTGCTATGTCTCCGAAAGAGAATCAAGCATGTGTACAGGGGCATAAACGCAGCAGTGATAGGATTGGAGAGGTTCGGTGAGCAAATGAAGACCCTTTGAAGTCATATTGCATGGTACCCATTCCAAGGGTTTCAACTACCCAGGTTTAAGGTATTCTTCCTTCAGCTAAAACATGCATGTGGAACCTAGAGTATGATCAACCATGTGATTGGGAGACGTGTTCAAATATGTCTCAGTTTTCGTACCCTGGTACTCTGGTGCAACATTCCAGACGCTTTACTTACACTCTCCCGACATGGAGAGTCAGTCCCTTTAACCTCCTGTTTGGCCCAGTTTGCAATTTCTGCGGAAGATGAACAGGAATAGCGAGAACCAATGAGAGACTAGCTGGAGGTGTCTGGACGTGCAAATTTAACTCTCATTTCCCACCAAGAAGAGGAAATAACCAAAGGCTCAGCGTGCTGTGCCGGAACCAGATTAGGGCCTGAAGCCATCCTGCGGTGTTGCGGCCAGCTTAAAAGAAAGCGAGTTGAAGAAAGGAGCTCAGGGGCACTGTAATTCACAAACCTGCAGAGTTATAAATGACAGCTATCGTCCAAAAATATACTGAAGTAAGGCTGCCAAGAGGACTTGAAAGCGGGGCAGAATTGCAGGAAACCGATTTCAGGAGGTAGACTGGAATTGCATTGAAAGCATAGGAAAAGAGGCAGAACGTCCACAATGATGCACTTGGCCAAAAAGGGCGTATGCGTTTTTTCCTGAATATATTCAGGAAAAAACGCATACGCACTTTTTGGCCAACCAAGCAAACTTGCAAAGGAAATCTGAACTACAATGAAGTCTCACTTCCCCCTGGTCAAAAGGGCCATCTGAAAAAAGTGTAAAATCCAGCAAGGCAGGACAGGCCATGGAGAACTGGGAGCCTTGTTATGCTGATGGGCGGGATGTAAATTGCCAACAGACACCTGGGAGAAGTGTATGGTGTTTCCTGAAACATCTAAAAAACAAAGCAACAGAGCCTAGGGCACTTCCACTTATGGTCCTATAGCTTAGGGAAATTAAAATCAAAAAGACACAGCCACCCAAAAGTTTGGAACTCCTCTGTTTACAAGAACCTCGTTTACCCTACAAGTTCAATATCACAGAAAGTGAAAAATGGATAAAGAACTTGTGGTATTTACTTACAAAGCAATATCACTCAGCAATGAAATCTATGTCATCAGGCCCTTAGCAGCACAATGAGTGGATTCAGGTATGATGATTCTAACTGAAATAAGTCACACAGAAAAAGAAACATCATAAGATATCAGTAATACACGGAATGTAAACTTGGCTACACAGGAACTGAATTTCAGAACAGAAGAGGGTCTCAAATTTAGAAAACCAACTTATGCTTGCTTAAGGGGAAAGGTGAGTTGGGGTGATGCATAAAACCAGAGATTGAAATGAGCACAGATAAAGTTCCTTAAGCCAAATACGGAATAGACAAGAGCTACTCCTTGCTCAACGAAATGGACTCAACACCGCATATTAAACGCCTAAGAATGTAACTGACTAGTAAGTATCTTAAAACCTATGGATTGCTATGTCTCCGAAAGAGAATCAAGCATGTGTACAGGGTCATAAACGCAGCAGTGATAGGATTGGAGAGGTTCGGTGAGCAAATGAAGACCCTTTGAAGTCATATTGCATGGTACCCATTCCACGGGTTTCAACTACCCAGGTTTAAGGTATTCTTCCTTCAGCTAAAACATGCATGTGGAACCTAGAGTATGATCAACCATGTGATTGGGAGACGTGTTCAAATATGTCTCAGTTTTCGTACCCTGGTACTCAGGTGCAATATTCCAGATGCTTAACTAACACTCTCCCCACTTGGAGAGTCAGTCCCTTTAACCTCCTGTTTGGCCCAGTTTGCAATTTCTGCGGAAGATGAACAGGAATAGCGAGAACCAATGAGAGACTAGCTGGAGGTGTCTGGACGGGCAAATTTAACTCTCATTTCCCACCAGGAAGAGGAATTAACCAAAGGCTCAGCGTGCCGTGCCGGAACCAGATTAGGGCCTGAAGCCATCCTGCGGTGTTGCAGCCAGGTCACAAGAAAGCGAATTGAAGAAAGGAGCTCAGGGGCACTGTAATTCACAATCCTGCAGAGTTATAAATGACAGCTATCGTCCAAAAATATACTGAAGTAAGGCTGCCAAGAGGACTTGAAAGCGGGGCAGAATTGCAGGAAACCGATTTCAGGAGGTAGACTGGAATTGCATTGAAAGCATAGGAAAAGAGGCAGAACGTCCACAATGATGCACTTGGCCAAAAAGTGCGTATGCGTTTTTTCCTGAATATATTCAGGAAAAAACGCATACGCACTTTTTGGCCAACCAAGCAAACTTGCAAAGGAAATCTGAACTACAATGAAGTCTCACTTCCCCCTGGTCAAAAGGGCCATCTGAAAAAAGTGTAAAATCCAGCAAGGCAGGACAGGCCATGGAGAACTGGGAGCCTTGTTATGCTGATGGGCGGGATGTAAATTGCCAACAGACACCTGGGAGAAGTGTATGGTGTTTCCTGAAACATCTAAAAAACAAAGCAACAGAGCCTAGGGCACTTCCACTTATGGTCCTATAGCTTAGGGAAATTAAAATCAAAAAGACACAGCCACCCAAAAGTTTGGAACTCCTCTGTTTACAAGAACCTCGTTTACCCTACAAGTTCAATATCACAGAAAGTGAAAAATGGATAAAGAACTTGTGGTATTTACTTACAAAGCAATATCACTCAGCAATGAAATCTATGTCATCAGGCCCTTAGCAGCACAATGAGTGGATTCAGGTATGATGATTCTAACTGAAATAAGTCACACAGAAAAAGAAACATCATAAGATATCAGTAATACACGGAATGTAAACTTGGCTACACAGGAACTGAATTTCAGAACAGAAGAGGGTCTCAAATTTAGAAAACCAACTTATGCTTTCTTAAGGGGAAAGGTGAGTTGGGGTGCTGCATAAAACCAGAGATTGAAATGAGCACAGATAAAGTTCCTTAAGCCAAATACGGAATAGACAAGAGCTACTCCTTGCTCAACGAAATGGACTCAACACCGCATATTAAACGCCTAAGAATGTAACTGACTAGTAAGTATCTTAAAACCTATGGATTGCTATGTCTCCGAAAGAGAATCAAGCATGTGTACAGGGGCATAAACGCAGCAGTGATAGGATTGGAGAGGTTCGGTGAGCAAATGAAGACCCTTTGAAGTCATATTGCATGGTACCCATTCCACGGGTTTCAACTACCCAGGTTTAAGGTATTCTTCCTTCAGCTAAAACATGCATGTGGAACCTAGAGTATGATCAACCATGTGATTGGGAGACGTGTTCAAATATGTCTCAGTTTTCGTACCCTGGTACTCAGGTGCAATATTCCAGATGCTTAACTAACACTCTCCCCACTTGGAGAGTCAGTCCCTTTAACCTCCTGTTTGGCCCAGTTTGCAATTTCTGCGGAAAATGAACAGGAATAGCGAGAACCAATGAGAGACTAGCTGGAGGTGTCTGGACGGGCAAATTTAACTCTCATTTCCCACCAGGAAGAGGAAATAACCAAAGGCTCAGCGTGCCGTGCCGGAACCAGATTAGGGCCTGAAGCCATCCTGCGGTGTTGCGGCCAGCTCAAAAGAAAGCGAGTTGAAGAAAGAAGCTCAGGGGCACTGTAATGCACAAACCTGCAGAGTTATAAATGACAGCTATCGTCCAAAAATATACTGAAGTAAGGCTGCCAAGAGGACTTGAAAGCGGGGCAGAATTGCAGGAAACCGATTTCAGGAGGTAGACTGGAATTGCATTGAAAGCATAGGAAAAGAGGCAGAACGTCCACAATGATGCACTTGGCCAAAAAGGGCGTATGCGTTTTTTCCTGAATATATTCAGGAAAAAACGCATACGCCCTTTTTGGCCAACCAAGCAAACTTGCAAAGGAAATCTGAACTACAATGAAGTCTCACTTCCCCCTGGTCAAAAGGGCCATCTGAAAAAAGTGTAAAATCCAGCAAGGCAGGACAGGCCATGGAGAACTGGGAGCCTTGTTATGCTGATGGGCGGGATGTAAATTGCCAACAGACACCTGGGAGAAGTGTATGGTGTTTCCTGAAACATCTAAAAAACAAAGCAACAGAGCCTAGGGCACTTCCACTTATGGTCCTATAGCTTAGGGAAATTACAATCAAAAAGACACAGCCACCCAAAAGTTTGGAACTCCTCTGTTTACAAGAACCTCGTTTACCCTACAAGTTCAATATCCACAGAAAGTGAAAAATGGATAAAGAACTTGTGGTATTTACTTACAAAGCAATATCACTCAGCAATGAAATCTATGTCATCAGGCCTTAGCAGCACAATGAGTGGATTCAGGTATGATGATTCTAACTGAAATAAGTCACACAGAAAAAGAAACATCATAGATATCAGTAATACACGAATGTAAACTTGGCTACACAGGAACTGAATTACAGAACAGCAACAGGGTCTCAAATTTAGAAAACCAACTTATGCTTTCTTAAGGGGAAGGTGAGTTGGGGTGCTGCATAAAACCAGAGATTGAAATGAGCACAGATAAAGTTCCTTAAGCCAAATACGGAAATAGACAAGAGCTCTCCTTGCTCAACGAAATGGACTCAACACCGCATATTAAACGCCCTAAGATTGTAACTGACTAGTAAGTATCTTAAAACCTATGGATTGCTATGTCTCCGAAAGAGAATCAAGCATGTGTACAGGGCATAAACGCAGCAGTGATAGGATGGGAGAGGTTCGGTGAGCAAAATGAAGACCCTTTGAAGTCATATTGCATGGTACCCATTCCACGGGTTTCAACTACCCAGGTTTAGGTATTCTTCCTTCAGCTAAAACATGCATGTGGAACCTAGAGTATGATCAACCATGTGATTGGGAGAACGTGTTCAAATATGTCTCAGTTTTTCGTACCCTGGTACTCGGGTGCAATATTCCAGATGCTTAACTAACACTTCCCCCACTTGGAGAGTCAGTCCCTTTAACCTCTGTTTGGCCCAGTTTGCAATTTCTGCGGAAGATGAACAGGAATAGCGAGAACCAATGAGAGACTAGCTGGAGGTGTCTGGACGGGCAAATTTAACTCTCATTTCCACCAGAAGAGGAAATAACCAAAGGCTCAGCGTGCCGTGCCGGAACCAGATTAGGGCCTGAAGCCATCCTGCGGTGTTGCGGCCAGCTCAAAGAAAGCGAGTTGAAGAAAGAAGCTCAGGGGCACTGTAATGCACAAACCTGCAGAGTTATAAATGACAGCTATCGTCCAAAAATATACTGAAGTAAGGCTGCCAAGAGGACTTGAAAGCGGGGCAGAATTGCAGGAAACCGATTTCAGGAGGTAGACTGGAATTGCATTGAAAGCATAGGAAAAGAGGCAGAACGTCCACAATGATGCACTTGGCCAAAAAGGGCGTATGCGTTTTTTCCTGAATATATTCAGGAAAAAACGCATACGCACTTTTTGGCCAACCAAGCAAACTTGCAAAGGAAATCTGAACTACAATGAAGTCTCACTTCCCCCTGGTCAAAAGGGCCATCTGAAAAAAGTGTAAAATCCAGCAAGGCAGGACAGGCCATGGAGAACTGGGAGCCTTGTTATGCTGATGGGCGGGATGTAAATTGCCAACAGACACCTGGGAGAAGTGTATGGTGTTTCCTGAAACATCTAAAAAACAAAGCAACAGAGCCTAGGGCACTTCCACTTATGGTCCTATAGCTTAGGGAAATTAAAATCAAAAAGACACAGCCACCCAAAAGTTTGGAACTCCTCTGTTTACAAGAACCTCGTTTACCCTACAAGTTCAATATCACAGAAAGTGAAAAATGGATAAAGAACTTGTGGTATTTACTTACAAAGCAATATCACTCAGCAATGAAATCTATGTCATCAGGCCCTTAGCAGCACAATGAGTGGATTCAGGTATGATGATTCTAACTGAAATAAGTCACACAGAAAAAGAAACATCATAAGATATCAGTAATACACGGAATGTAAACTTGGCTACACAGGAACTGAATTTCAGAACAGAAGAGGGTCTCAAATTTAGAAAACCAACTTATGCTTGCTTAAGGGGAAAGGTGAGTTGGGGTGATGCATAAAACCAGAGATTGAAATGAGCACAGATAAAGTTCCTTAAGCCAAATATGGAATACACAAGAGCTACTCCTTGCTCAACGAAATGGACTCAACACCCCATATTAAACGCCTACGAATGTATCTGACTAGTAAGTATCTTAAAACCTATGGATTGCTATGTCTCCAAAAGAGAATCAAGCGTGTGTACAGGGGTATAAACGCAGCAGTGATAGGATTGGACAGGTTTGGTGAGCAAATGAAGACCCTTTGAAGTCATATTGCATGGTACCCATTCCACGGGTCTCAACTCTCCAGGTTTAAGGTATTCTTCCTTCAGCTAAAACATGCATGTGGAACCCAGAGTATGATCAACCGTGTGAACGGGAGACGTGTTCAAATATGTCTCAGTTTTCCTCCCCTGGTACTCGGGTGCAACATTCCAGACGCTTTACTAACACTCTCCCCACTTGGAGAGTCAGCGCCTTTAACCTCCTGTTTGGCCCAGTTTGCAATTTCTGCGGAAGATGAACAGGAATAGGGAGAACCAATGAGAGACTAGCTGGAGGTGTCTGGACGGGCAAATTTAACTCTCATTTCCCAACAGGAAGAGGAAATAACCAAAGGCTCAGCATGCCATGCCGGAACCAGATTAGGGCCTGAAGCCATCCTGCGGTGTTGCGGCCAGCTCAAAAGAAAGCGAGTTGAAGAAAGGAGCTCAGGGGCACTGTAATTCACAAACCTGCAGAGTTATAAATGACAGCTATCGTCCAAAAATATGCTGAAGTAAGGCTTCCAAGAGGACTTGAAAATGGACCAGAATTGCAGGAAACCGATTTCAGGAGGTAGACTGGAATTGCATTGAAAGCATAGGAAAAGAGGCAGAACGTCCACAATGATGCACTTGGCCAAAAAGGGCGTATGCGTTTTTTCCTGAATATATTCAGGAAAAAACGCATACGCCCTTTTTGGCCAACCAAGCAAACTTGCAAAGGAAATCTGCACTACAATGAAGTCTCACTTCCCCCCAGTCAAAAGGGCCATCTGAAAAAAGTGTAAAATCCAGAAAGGCAGGACAGGCCATGGAGAACTGGGAGCCTTGTTATGCTGATGGGCGGGATGTAAATTGACAACAGACACTCGGGAGAAGTGTATGGTGTTTCCTGAAACATCTAAAAAACAAAGCAACAGAGCCTAGGGCACTTCCACTTATGGTCCTATAGCTTAGGGAAATTAAAATCAAAAAGACACAGCCACCCCAAAGTTTGGAACAGCTCTGTTTACAAGAACCTCGTTTACCGTACAAGTTCAATATCACAGAAAGTGAAAAATGGATAAAGAACTTGTGGTACTTACGTACAATGCAGTATCACTCAGCAATGAAATCTATGTCATCAGGCCCGTAGCAGCATAATGAGTGGATTCAGGTACGATGATTCTAACTGAAATAATTCACACAGAAAAAGAAACATCATAAGATATCAGTAATACACGGGAATGTAAACTTGTCTTCACAGGAACTGAATTACAGAACAGAACAGGGTCTCAAATTTAGAAACCCAACTTATGCTTGCTTAAGGGGAAATGAGTTGGGGTGCTGCATAAAACCAGAGATTGAAATGAGCACAGATAAAGTTCCTTAAGCCAAATACGGAATAGACAAGAGCTACTCCTTGCTCAACGAAATGGACTCAACACCGCATATTAAATGCCTAAGAATGTACCTGACTAATAAGTATCTTAAAACCTATGGATTGCTATGTCTCCGAAAGAGAATCAAGCATGTGTACAGGGGCATAAACGCAGCAGTGATAGGATTGGAGAGGTTCGGTGAGCAAATGAAGACCCTTTGAAGTCATATTGCATGGTACCCATTCCAAGGGTTTCAACTACCCAGGTTTAAGGTATTCTTCCTTCAGCTAAAACATGCATGTGGAACCTAGAGTATGATCAACCATGTGATTGGGAGACGTGTTCAAATATGTCTCAGTTTTCGTACCCTGGTACTCTGCTGCAACATTCCAGACGCTTTACTTACACTCTCCCGACATGGAGAGTCAGTCCCTTTAACCTCCTGTTTGGCCCAGTTTGCAATTTCTGCGGAAGATGAACAGGAATAGCGAGAACCAATGAGAGACTAGCTGGAGGTGTCTGGACATGCAAATTTAACTCTCATTTCCCACCAAGAAGAGGAAATAACCAAAGGCTCAGCGTGCTGTGCCGGAACCAGATTAGGGCCTGAAGCCATCCTGCGGTCTTGCGGCCAGCTTAAAAGAAAGCGAGTTGAAGAAAGGAGCTCAGGGGCACTGTAATTCACAAACCTGCAGAGTTATAAATGACAGCTATCGTCCAAAAATATACTGAAGTAAGGCTGCCAAGAGGACTTGAAAGCGGGGCAGAATTGCAGGAAACCGATTTCAGGAGGTAGACTGGAATTGCATTGAAAGCATAGGAAAAGAGGCAGAACGTCCACAATGATGCACTTGGCCAAAAAGGGCGTATGCGTTTTTTCCTGAATATATTCAGGAAAAAACGCATACGCACTTTTTGGCCAACCAAGCAAACTTGCAAAGGAAATCTGAACTACAATGAAGTCTCACTTCCCCCTGGTCAAAAGGGCCATCTGAAAAAAGTGTAAAATCCAGCAAGGCAGGACAGGCCATGGAGAACTGGGAGCCTTGTTATGCTGATGGGCGGGATGTAAATTGCCAACAGACACCTGGGAGAAGTGTATGGTGTTTCCTGAAACATCTAAAAAACAAAGCAACAGAGCCTAGGGCACTTCCACTTATGGTCCTATAGCTTAGGGAAATTAAAATCAAAAAGACACAGCCACCCAAAAGTTTGGAACTCCTCTGTTTACAAGAACCTCGTTTACCCTACAAGTTCAATATCACAGAAAGTGAAAAATGGATAAAGAACTTGTGGTATTTACTTACAAAGCAATATCACTCAGCAATGAAATCTATGTCATCAGGCCCTTAGCAGCACAATGAGTGGATTCAGGTATGATGATTCTAACTGAAATAAGTCACACAGAAAAAGAAACATCATAAGATATCAGTAATACACGGAATGTAAACTTGGCTACACAGGAACTGAATTACAGAACAGAACAGGGTCTCAAATTTAGAAAACCAACTTATGCTTGCTTAAGGGGAAAGGTGAGTTGGGGTGATGCATAAAACCAGAGATTGAAATGAGCACAGATAAAGTTCCTTAAGCCAAATACGGAATAGACAAGAGCTACTCCTTGCTCAACGAAATGGACTCAACACCGCATATTAAACGCCTAAGAATGTAACTGACTAGTAAGTATCTTAAAACCTATGGATTGCTATGTCTCCGAAAGAGAATCAAGCATGTGTACAGGGGCATAAACGCAGCAGTGATAGGATTGGAGAGGTTCGGTGAGCAAATGAAGACCCTTTGAAGTCATATTGCATGGTACCCATTCCACGGGTTTCAACTACCCAGGTTTAAGGTATTCTTCCTTCAGCTAAAACATGCATGTGGAACCTAGAGTATGATCAACCATGTGATAGGGAGACGTGTTCAAATATGTCTCAGTTTTCGTACCCTGGTACTCGGGTGCAATATTCCAGATGCTTAACTAACACTCTCCCCAGTTGGAGAGTCAGTCCCTTTAACCTCCTGTTTGGCCCAGTTTGCAATTTCTGCGGAAGATGAACAGGAATAGCGAGAACCAATGAGAGACTAGCTGGAGGTGTCTGGACGGGCAAATTTAACTCTCATTTCCCACCAGGAAGAGGAATTAACCAAAGGCTCAGCGTGCCATGCCGGAACCAGATTAGGGCCTGAAGCCATTCTGCGGTGTTGCAGCCAGGTCACAAGAAAGCGAATTGAAGAAAGGAGCTCAGGGGCACTGTAATTCACAATCCTGCAGAGTTATAAATGACAGCTATCGTCCAAAAATATACTGAAGTAAGGCTGCCAAGAGGACTTGAAAGCGGGGCAGAATTGCAGGAAACCGATTTCAGGAGGTAGACTGGAATTGCATTGAAAGCATAGGAAAAGAGGCAGAACGTCCACAATGATGCACTTGGCCAAAAAGGGCGTATGCGTTTTTTCCTGAATATATTCAGGAAAAAACGCATACGCCCTTTTTGGCCAACCAAGCAAACTTGCAAAGGAAATCTGAACTACAATGAAGTCTCACTTCCCCCTGGTCAAAAGGGCCATCTGAAAAAAGTGTAAAATCCAGCAAGGCAGGACAGGCCATGGAGAACTGGGAGCCTTGTTATGCTGATGGGCAGGATATAAATTGCCAACAGACACCTGGGAGAAGTGTATGGTGTTTCCTGAAACATCTAAAAAACAAAGCAACAGAGCCTAGGGCACTTCCACTTATGGTCCTATAGCTTAGGGAAATTAAAATCAAAAAGACACAGCCACCCAAAAGTTTGGAACTCCTCTGTTTACAAGAACCTCGTTTACCCTACAAGTTCAATATCACAGAAAGTGAAAAATGGATAAAGAACTTGTGGTATTTACTTACAAAGCAATATCACTCAGCAATGAAATCTATGTCATCAGGCCCTTAGCAGCACAATGAGTGGATTCAGGTATGATGATTCTAACTGAAATAAGTCACACAGAAAAAGAAACATCATAAGATATCAGTAATACACGGAATGTAAACTTGGCTACACAGGAACTGAATTACAGAACAGAACAGGGTCTCAAATTTAGAAAACCAACTTATGCTTTCTTAAGGGGAAAGGTGAGTTGGGGTGCTGCATAAAACCAGAGATTGAAATGAGCACAGATAAAGTTCCTTAAGCCAAATACGGAATAGACAAGAGCTACTCCTTGCTCAACGAAATGGACTCAACACCGCATATTAAATGCCTAAGAATGTAACTGACTAGTAAGTATCTTAAAACCTATGGATTGCTATGTCTCCGAAAGAGAATCAAGCATGTGTACAGGGGCATAAACGCAGCAGTGATAGGATTGGAGAGGTTCGGTGAGCAAATGAAGACCCTTTGAAGTCATATTGCATGGTACCCATTCCACGGGTTTCAACTACCCAGGTTTAAGGTATTCTTCCTTCAGCTAAAACATGCATGTGGAACCTAGAGTATGATCAACCATGTGATTGGGAGACGTGTTCAAATATGTCTCAGTTTTCGTACCCTGGTACTCGGGTGCAATATTCCAGATGCTTAACTAACACTCTCCCCACTTGGAGAGTCAGTCCCTTTAACCTCCTGTTTGGCCCAGTTTGCAATTTCTGCGGAAGATGAACAGGAATAGCGAGAACCAATGAGAGACTAGCTGGAGGTGTCTGGACGGGCAAATTTAACTCTCATTTCCCACCAGGAAGAGGAAATAACCAAAGGCTCAGCGTGCCGTGCCGGAACCAGATTAGGGCCTGAAGCCATCCTGCGGTGTTGCGGCCAGCTCAAAAGAAAGCGAGTTGAGGAAAGAAGCTCAGGGGCACTGTAATGCACAAACCTGCAGAGTTATAAATGACAGCTATCGTCCAAAAATATACTGAAGTAAGGCTGCCAAGAGGACTTGAAAGCGGGGCAGAATTGCAGGAAACCGATTTCAGGAGGTAGACTGGAATTGCATTGAAAGCATAGGAAAAGAGGCAGAACGTCCACAATGATGCACTTGGCCAAAAAGGGCGTATGCGTTTTTTCCTGAATATATTCAGGAAAAAACGCATACGCCCTTTTTGGCCAACCAAGCAAACTTGCAAAGGAAATCTGCACTACAATGAAGTCTCACTTCCCCCCGGACAAAAGGGCCATCTGAAAAAAGTGTAAAATCCAGCAAGGCAGGACAGGCCATGGAGAACTGGGAGCCTTGTTATGCTGATGGGCGGGATGTAAATTGCCAACAGACACCCGGGAGAAGTGTATGGTGTTTCCTGAAACATCTAAAAAACAAAGCAACAGAGCCTAGGGCACTTCCACTTATGGTCCTATAGCTTAGGGAAATTAAAATCAAAAAGACACAGCCACCCCAAAGTATGGAACGCCTCTGTTTACAAGAACCTCGTTTACCGTACAAGTTCAATATCACAGAAAGTGAAAAATGGATAAAGAACTTGTGGTACTTACGTACAATGCAGTATCACTCAGCAATGAAATCTATGTCATCAGGCCCGTAGCAGCATAATGAGTGGATTCAGGTACGATGATTCTAACTGAAATAAGTCACACAGAAAAAGAAACATCATAAGATATCAGTAATACACGGAATATAAACTTGGCTTCACAGGAACTGAATTACAGAACAGAACAGGGTCTCAAATTTAGAAAACCAACTTATGCTTGCTTAAGGGGAAAGGTGAGTTGGGGTGCTGCATAAAACCAGAGATTGAAATGAGCACAGATAAAGTTCCTTAAGCCAAATACGGAATAGACAAGAGCTACTCCTTGCTCAACGAAATGGACTCAACACCGCATATTAAACGCCTAAGAATGTAACTGACTAGTAAGTATCTTAAAACCTATGGATTGCTATGTCTCCAAAAGAGAATCAAGCATGTGTACAGGGGCATAAACGCAGCAGTGATAGGATTGGAGAGGTTCGGTGAGCAAATGAAGACCCTTTGAAGTCATATTGCATGGTACCCATTCCACGGGTTTCAACTACCCAGGTTTAAGGTATTCTTCCTTCAGCTAAAACATGCATGTGGAACCTAGAGTATGATCAACCATGTGATAGGGAGACGTGTTCAAATATGTCTCAGTTTTCGTACCCTGGTACTCGGGTGCAATATTCCAGATGCTTAACTAACACTCTCCCCACTTGGAGAGTCAGTCCCTTTAACGTCCTGTTTGGCCCAGTTTGCAATTTCTGCGGAAGATGAACAGGAATAGCGAGAACCAATGAGAGACTAGCTGGAGGTGTCTGGACGGGCAAATTTAACTCTCATTTCCCACCAGGAAGAGGAATTAACCAAAGGCTCAGCGTGCCATGCCGGAACCAGATTAGGGCCTGAAGCCATTCTGCGGTGTTGCAGCCAGGTCACAAGAAAGCGAATTGAAGAAAGGAGCTCAGGGGCACTGTAATTCACAATCCTGCAGAGTTATAAATGACAGCTATCGTCCAAAAATATACTGAAGTAAGGCTGCCAAGAGGACTTGAAAGCGGGGCAGAATTGCAGGAAACCGATTTCAGGAGGTAGACTGGAATTGCATTGAAAGCATAGGAAAAGAGGCAGAACGTCCACAATGATGCACTTGGCCAAAAAGGGCGTATGCGTTTTTTCCTGAATATATTCAGGAAAAAACGCATACGCCCTTTTTGGCCAACCAAGCAAACTTGCAAAGGAAATCTGAACTACAATGAAGTCTCACTTCCCCCTGGTCAAAAGGGCCATCTGAAAAAAGTGTAAAATCCAGCAAGGCAGGACAGGCCATGGAGAACTGGGAGCCTTGTTATGCTGATGGGCGGGATATTAATTGCCAACAGACACCTGGGAGAAGTGTATGGTGTTTCCTGAAACATCTAAAAAACAAAGCAACAGAGCCTAGGGCACTTCCACTTATGGTCCTATAGCTTAGGGAAATTAAAATCAAAAAGACACAGCCACCCCAAAGTATGGAACGCCTCTGTTTACAAGAACCTCGTTTACCGTACAAGTTCAATATCACAGAAAGTGAAAAATGGATAAAGAACTTGTGGTACTTACGTACAATGCAGTATCACTCAGCAATGAAATCTATGTCATCAGGCCCGTAGCAGCATAATGAGTGGATTCAGGTACGATGATTCTAACTGAAATAAGTCACACAGAAAAAGAAACATCATAAGATATCAGTAATACACGGAATATAAACTTGGCTTCACAGGAACTGAATTACAGAACAGAACAGGGTCTCAAATTTAGAAAACCAACTTATGCTTGCTTAAGGGGAAAGGTGAGTTGGGGTGCTGCATAAAACCACAGATTGAAATGAGCACAGATAAAGTTCCTTAAGCCAAATATGGAATACACAAGAGCTACTCCTTGCTCAACGAAATGGACTCAACACCCCATATTAAACGCCTACGAATGTATCTGACTAGTAAGTATCTTAAAACCTATGGATTGCTATGTCTCCAAAAGAGAATCAAGCGTGTGGACAGGGGTATAAACGCAGCAGTGATAGGATTGGAGAGGTTTGGTGAGCAAATGAAGACCCTTTGAAGTCATATTGCATGGTACCCATTCCACGGGTCTCAACTCTCCAGGTTTAAGGTATTCTTTCTTCAGCTAAAACATGCATGTGGAACCCAGAGTATGATCAACCGTGTGAACGGGAGACGTGTTCAAATATGTCTCAGTTTTCCTCCCCTGGTACTCGGGTGCAACATTCCAGACGCTTTACTAACACTCTCCCCACTTGGAGAGTCAGCGCCTTTAAACTCCTGTTTGGCCCAGTTTGCAATTTCTGCGGAAGATGAACAGGAATAGGGAGAACCAATGAGAGACTAGCTGGAGGTGTCTGGACGGGCAAATTTAACTCTCATTTCCCAACAGGAAGAGGAAATAACCAAAGGCTCAGCATGCCATGCCGGAACCAGATTAGGGCCTGAAGCCATCCTGCGGTGTTGCGGCCAGCTCAAAAGAAAGCGAGTTGAAGAAAGGAGCTCAGGGGCACTGTAATTCACAAACATGCAGAGTTATAAATGACAGCTATCGTCCAAAAATAGACTGAAGTAAGGCTTCCAAGAGGACTTGAAAACGGACCAGAATTGCAGGAAACCGATTTCAGGAGGTAGACTGGAATTGCATTGAAAGCATAGGAAAAGAGGCAGAACGTCCACAATGATGCACTTGGCCAAAAAGGGCGTATGCGTTTTTTCCTGAATATATTCAGGAAAAAACGCATACGCCCTTTTTGGCCAACCAAGCAAACTTGCAAAGGAAATCTGCACTACAATGAAGTCTCACTTCCCTCCAGTCAAAAGGGCCATCTGAAAAAAGTGTAAAATCCAGAAAGGCAGGACAGGCCATGGAGAACTGGGAGCCTTGTTATGCTGATGGGCGGGATGTAAATTGCCAACAGACACTTGGGAGAAGTGTATGGTGTTTCCTGAAACATCTAAAAAACAAAGCAACAGAGCCTAGGGCACTTCCACTTATGGTCCTATAGCTTAGGGAAATTAAAATCAAAAAGACACAGCCACCCCAAAGTTTGGAACAGCTCTGTTTACAAGAACCTCGTTTACCGTACAAGTTCAATATCACAGAAAGTGAAAAATGGATAAAGAACTTGTGGTACTTACGTACAATGCAGTATCACTCAGCAATGAAATCTATGTCATCAGGCCCGTAGCAGCATAATGAGTGGATTCAGGTACGATGATTCTAACTGAAATAAGTCACACAGAAAAAGAAACATCATAAGATATCAGTAATACACGGAATATAAACTTGGCTTCAAAGGAACTGAATTACAGAACAGAACAGGGTCTCAAATTTAGAAAACCAACTTATGCTTGCTTAAGGGGAAAGGTGAGTTGGGGTGCTGCATA
The DNA here is from genome assembly GCF_964374135.1 of Grampus griseus. Taxonomy (NCBI): domain Eukaryota; kingdom Metazoa; phylum Chordata; class Mammalia; order Artiodactyla; family Delphinidae; genus Grampus; species Grampus griseus. Next base: position 315,830 of record NW_028133380.1, read on the forward strand.
AAACCACAGATTGAAATGAGCACAGATAAAGTTCCTTAAGCCAAATATGGAATACACAAGAGCTACTCCTTGCTCAACGAAATGGACTCAACACCCCATATTAAACGCCTACGAATGTATCTGACTAGTAAGTATCTTAAAACCTATGGATTGCTATGTCTCCAAAAGAGAATCAAGCGTGTGTACAGGGGTATAAACGCAGCAGTGATAGGATTGGAGAGGTTTGGTGAGCAAATGAAGACCCTTTGAAGTCATATTGCATGGTACCCATTCCAAGGGTTTCAACTACCCAGGTTTAAGGTATTCTTCCTTCAGCTAAAACATGCATGTGGAACCTAGAGTATGATCAACCATGTGATTGGGAGACGTGTTCAAATATGTCTCAGTTTTCGTACCCTGGTACTCTGGTGCAACATTCCAGACGCTTTACTTACACTCTCCCGACATGGAGAGTCAGTCCCTTTAACCTCCTGTTTGGCCCAGTTTGCAATTTCTGCGGAAGATGAACAGGAATAGCGAGAACCAATGAGAGACTAGCTGGAGGTGTCTGGACGTGCAAATTTAACTCTCATTTCCCACCAAGAAGAGGAAATAACCAAAGGCTCAGCGTGCTGTGCCGGAACCAGATTAGGGCCTGAAGCCATCCTGCGGTGTTGCGGCCAGCTTAAAAGAAAGCGAGTTGAAGAAAGGAGCTCAGGGGCACTGTAATTCACAAACCTGCAGAGTTATAAATGACAGCTATCGTCCAAAAATATACTGAAGTAAGGCTGCCAAGAGGACTTGAAAGCGGGGCAGAATTGCAGGAAACCGATTTCAGGAGGTAGACTGGAATTGCATTGAAAGCATAGGAAAAGAGGCAGAACGTCCACAATGATGCACTTGGCCAAAAAGGGCGTATGCGTTTTTTCCTGAATATATTCAGGAAAAAACGCATACGCCCTTTTTGGCCAACCAAGCAAACTTGCAAAGGAAATCTGAACTACAATGAAGTCTCACTTCCCCCTGGTCAAAAGGGCCATCTGAAAAAAGTGTAAAATCTAGCAAGGCAGGACAGGCCATGGAGAACTGGGAGCCTTGTTATGCTGATGGGCGGGATGTAAATTGCCAACAGACACCTGGGAGAAGTGTATGGTGTTTCCTGAAACATCTAAAAAACAAAGCAACAGAGCCTAGGGCACTTCCACTTATGGTCCTATAGCTTAGGGAAATTAAAATCAAAAAGACACAGCCACCCAAAAGTTTGGAACTCCTCTGTTTACAAGAACCTCGTTTACCCTACAAGTTCAATATCACAGAAAGTGAAAAATGGATAAAGAACTTGTGGTATTTACTTACAAAGCAATATCACTCAGCAATGAAATCTATGTCATCAGGCCCTTAGCAGCACAATGAGTGGATTCAGGTATGATGATTCTAACTGAAATAAGTCACACAGAAAAAGAAACATCATAAGATATCAGTAATACACGGAATGTAAACTTGGCTACACAGGAAATGAATTACAGAACAGAACAGGGTCTCAAATTTAGAAAACCAACTTATGCTTTCTTAAGGGGAAAGGTGAGTTGGGGTGCTGCATAAAACCAGAGATTGAAATGAGCACAGATAAAGTTCCTTAAGCCAAATACGGAATAGACAAGAGCTACTCCTTGCTCAATGAAATGGACTCAACACCGCATATTAAACGCCTAAGAATGTAACTGACTAGTAAGTATCTTAAAACCTATGGATTGCTATGTCTCCGAAAGATAATCAAGCATGTGTACAGGGGCATAAACGCAGCAGTGATAGGATTGGAGAGGTTCGGTGAGCAAATGAAGACCCTTTGAAGTCATATTGCATGGTACCCATTCCACGGGTTTCAACTACCCAGGTTTAAGGTATTCTTCCTTCAGCTAAAACATGCATGTGGAACCTAGAGTATGATCAACCATGTGATTGGGAGACGTGTTCAAATATGTCTCAGTTTTCGTACCCTGGTACTCGGGTGCAATATTCCAGATGCTTAACTAACACTCTCCCCACTTGGAGAGTCAGTCCCTTTAACCTCCTGTTTGGCCCAGTTTGCAATTTCTGCGGAAGATGAACAGGAATAGCGAGAACCAATGAGAGACTAGCTGGAGGTGTCTGGACGGGCAAATTTAACTCTCATTTCCCACCAGGAAGAGGAATTAACCAAAGGCTCAGCGTGCCGTGCCGGAACCAGATTAGGGCCTGAAGCCATCCTGCGGTGTTGCAGCCAGGTCACAAGAAAGCGAATTGAAGAAAGGAGCTCAGGGGCACAGTAATTCACAAACCTGCAGAGTTATAAATGACAGCTATCGTCCAAAAGTATACTGAAGTAAGGCTGCCAAGAGGACTTGAAAGCGGGGCAGAATTGCAGGAAACCGATTTCAGGAGGTAGACTGGAATTGCATTGAAAGCATAGGAAAAGAGGCAGAACGTCCACAATGATGCACTTGGCCAAAAAGGGCGTATGCGTTTTTTCCTGAATATATTCAGGAAAAAACGCATACGCCCTTTTTGGCCAACCAAGCAAACTTGCAAAGGAAATCTGCACTACAATGAAGTCTCACTTCCCCCCGGTCAAAAGGGCCATCTGAAAAAAGTGTAAAATCCAGCAAGGCAGGACAGGCCATGGAGAACTGGGAGCCTTGTTATGCTGATGGGCGGGATGTAAATTGCCAACAGACACCCGGGAGAAGTGTATGGTGTTTCCTGAAACATCTAAAAAACAAAGCAACAGAGCCTAGGGCACTTCCACTTATGGTCCTATAGCTTAGGGAAATTAAAATCAAAAAGACACAGCCACCCCAAAGTATGGAACGCCTCTGTTTACAAGAACCTCGTTTACCGTACAAGTTCAATATCACAGAAAGTGAAAAATGGATAAAGAACTTGTGGTACTTACGTACAATGCAGTATCACTCAGCAATGAAATCTATGTCATCAGGCCCGTAGCAGCATAATGAGTGGATTCAGGTACGATGATTCTAACTGAAATAAGTCACACAGAAAAAGAAACATCATAAGATATCAGTAATACACGGAATATAAACTTGGCTTCACAGGAACTGAATTACAGAACAGAACAGGGTCTCAAATTTAGAAAACCAACTTATACTTGCTTAAGGGGAAAGGTGAGTTGGGGTGCTGCATAAAACCACAGATTGAAATGAGCACAGATAAAGTTCCTTAAGCCAAATATGGAATACACAAGAGCTACTCCTTGCTCAACGAAATGGACTCAACACCCCATATTAAACGCCTACGAATGTATCTGACTAGTAAGTATCTTAAAACCTATGGAATGCTATGTCTCCAAAAGAGAATCAAGCGTGTGTACAGGGGTATAAACGCAGCAGTGATAGGATTGGAGAGGTTTGGTGAGCAAATGAAGACCCTTTGAAGTCATATTGCATGGTACCCATTCCACGGGTCTCAACTCTCCAGGTTTAAGGTATTCTTCCTTCAGCTAAAACATGCATGTGGAACCCAGAGTATGATCAACCGTGTGAACGGGAGACGTGTTCAAATATGTCTCAGTTTTCCTCCCCTGGTACTCGGGTGCAACATTCCAGACGCTTTACTAACACTCTCCCGACTTGGAGAGTCAGCGCCTTTAACCTCCTGTTTGGCCCAGTTTGCAATTTCTGCGGAAGATGAACAGGAATAGGGAGAACCAATGAGAGACTAGCTGGAGGTGTCTGGACGGGCAAATTTAACTCTCATTTCCCAACAGGAAGAGGAAATAACCAAAGGCTCAGCGTGCCGTGCCGGAACCAGATTAGGGCCTGAAGCCATCCTGCGGTGTTGCGGCCAGCTCAAAAGAAAGCGAGTTGAAGATAGGAGCTCAGGGGCACTGTAATGCACAAACCTGCAGAGTAATAAATGACAGCTATCGTCCAAAAATATGCTGAAGTAAGGCTTCCAAGAGGACTTGAAAACGGACCAGAATTGCAGGAAACCGAATTCAGGAGGTAGACTGGAATTGCATTGAAAGCATAGGAAAAGAGGCAGAACGTCCACAATGATGCACTTGGCCAAAAAGGGCGTATGCGTTTTTTCCTGAATATATTCAGGAAAAAACGCATACGCCCTTTTTGGCCAACCAAGCAAACTTGCAAAGGAAATCTGCACTACAATGAAGTCTCACTTCCCCCCAGTCAAAAGGGCCATCTGAAAAAAGTGTAAAATCCAGAAAGGCAGGACAGGCCATGGAGAACTGGGAGCCTTGTTATGCTGATGGGCGGGATGTAAATTGCCAACAGACACTTGGGAGAAGTGTATGGTGTTTCCTGAAACATCTAAAAAACAAAGCAACAGAGCCTAGGGCACTTCCACTTATGGTCCTATAGCTTAGGGAAATTAAAATCAAAAAGACACAGCCACCCCAAAGTTTGGAACAGCTCTGTTTACAAGAACCTCGTTTACCGTACAAGTTCAATATCACAGAAAGTGAAAAATGGATAAAGAACTTGTGGTACTTACGTACAATGCAGTATCACTCAGCAATGAAATCTATGTCATCAGGCCCGTAGCAGCATAATGAGTGGATTCAGGTACGATGATTCTAACTGAAATAAGTCACACAGAAAAAGAAACATCATAAGATATCAGTAATACACGGAATATAAACTTGGCTTCACAGGAACTGAATTACAGAACAGAACAGGGTCTCAAATTTAGAAAACCAACTTATGCTTGCTTAAGGGGAAAGGTGAGTTGGGGTGCTGCATAAAACCAGAGATTGAAATGAGCACAGATAAAGTTCCTTAAGCCAAATATGGAATAGACAAGAGCTACTCCTTGCTCAACGAAATGGACTCAACACCGCATATTAAACGCCTAAGAATGTATCTGACTAGTAAGTATCTTAAAACCTATGGATTGCTATGTCTCCAAAAGAGAATCAAGCGTGTGTACAGGGGTATAAACGCAGCAGTGATAGGATTGGAGAGGTTTGGTGAGCAAATGAAGACCCTTTGAAGTCATATTGCATGGTACCCATTCCACGGGTCTCAACTCTCCAGGTTTAAGGTATTCTTCCTTCAGCTAAAACATGCATGTGGAACCCAGAGTATGATCAACCGTGTGAACGGGAGACGTGTTCAAATATGTCTCAGTTTTCCTCCCCTGGTACTCGGGTGCAACATTCCAGACGCTTTACTAACACTCTCCCCACTTGGAGAGTCAGCGCCTTTAACCTCCTGTTTGGCCCAGTTTGCAATTTCTGCGGAAGATGAACAGGAATAGGGAGAACCAATGAGAGACTAGCTGGAGGTGTCTGGACGGGCAAATTTAACTCTCATTTCCCAACAGGAAGAGGAAATAACCAAAGGCTCAGCATGCCATGCCGGAACCAGATTAGGGCCTGAAGCCATCCTGCGGTGTTGCGGCCAGCTCAAAAGAAAGCGAGTTGAAGAAAGGAGCTCAGGGGCACTGTAATTCACAAACCAGCAGAGTTATAAATGACAGCTATCGTCCAAAAATATGCTGAAGTAAGGCTTCCAAGAGGACTTGAAAACGGACCAGAATTGCAGGAAACAGATTTCAGGAGGTAGACTGGAATTGCATTGAAAGCATAGGAAAAGAGGCAGAACGTCCACAATGATGCACTTGGCCAAAAAGGGCGTATGCGTTTTTTCCTGAATATATTCAGGAAAAAACGCATACGCCCTTTTTGGCCAACCAAGCAAACTTGCAAAGGAAATCTGCACTACAATGAAGTCTCACTTCCCCCCAGTCAAAAGGGCCATCTGAAAAAAGTGTAAAATCCAGAAAGGCAGGACAGGCCATGGAGAACTGGGAGCCTTGTTATGCTGATGGGCGGGATGTAAATTGACAACAGACACTTGGGAGAAGTGTATGGTGTTTCCTGAAACATCTAAAAAACAAAGCAACAGAGCCTAGGGCACTTCCACTTATGGTCCTATAGCTTAGGGAAATTAAAATCAAAAAAACACAGCCACCCCAAAGTTTGGAACAGCTCTGTTTACAAGAACCTCGTTTACCGTACAAGTTCAATATCACAGAAAGTGAAAAATGGATAAAGAACTTGTGGTACTTACGTACAATGCATTATCACTCAGCAATGAAATCTATGTCATCAGGCCCGTAGCAGCATAATGAGTGGATTCAGGTACGATGATTCTAACTGAAATAAGTCACACAGAAAAAGAAACATCATAAGATATCAGTAATACACGGAATGTAAACTTGTCTTCACAGGAACTGAATTACAGAACAGAACAGGGTCTCAAATTTAGAAACCCAACTTATGCTTGCTTAAGGGGAAAGGTGAGTTGGGGTGCTGCATAAAACCAGAGATTGAAATGAGCACAGATAAAGTTCCTTAAGCCAAATACGGAATAGACAAGAGCTACTCCTTGCTCAACGAAATGGACTCAACACCGCATATTAAATGCCTAAGAATGTACCTGACTAATAAGTATCTTAAAACCTATGGATTGCTATGTCTCCGAAAGAGAATCAAGCATGTGTACAGGGGCATAAACGCAGCAGTGATAGGATTGGAGAGGTTCGGTGAGCAAATGAAGACCCTTTGAAGTCATATTGCCTGGTACCCATTCCAAGGGTTTCAACTACCCAGGTTTAAGGTATTCTTCCTTCAGCTAAAACATGCATGTGGAACCTAGAGTATGATCAACAATGTGATTGGGAGACGTGTTCAAATATGTCTCAGTTTTCGTACCCTGGTACTCTGGTGCAACATTCCAGACGCTTTACTTACACTCTCCCGACATGGAGAGTCAGTCCCTTTAACCTCCTGTTTGGCCCAGTTTGCAATTTCTGCGGAAGATGAACAGGAATAGCGAGAACCAATGAGAGACTAGCTGGAGGTGTCTGGACGTGCAAATTTAACTCTCATTTCCCACCAAGAAGAGGAAATAACCAAAGGCTCAGCGTGCTGTGCCGGAACCAGATTAGGGCCTGAAGCCATCCTGCGGTGTTGCGGCCAGCTTAAAAGAAAGCGAGTTGAAGAAAGGAGCTCAGGGGCACTGTAATTCACAAACCTGCAGAGTTATAAATGACAGCTATCGTCCAAAAATATACTGAAGTAAGGCTGCCAAGAGGACTTGAAAGCGGGGCAGAATTGCAGGAAACCGATTTCAGGAGGTAGACTGGAATTGCATTGAAAGCATAGGAAAAGAGGCAGAACGTCCACAATGATGCACTTGGCCAAAAAGGGCGTATGCGTTTTTTCCTGAATATATTCAGGAAAAAACGCATACGCCCTTTTTGGCCAACCAAGCAAACTTGCAAAGGAAATCTGAACTACAATGAAGTCTCACTTCCCCCCGTCAAAAGGGCCATCTGAAAAAAGTGTAAAATCCAGCAAGGCAGGACAGGCCATGGAGAACTGGGAGCCTTGTTATGCTGATGGGCGGGATGTAAATTGCCAACAGACACCTGGGAGAAGTGTATGGTGTTTCCTGAAACATCTAAAAAACAAAGCAACAGAGCCTAGGGCACTTCCACTTATGGTCCTATAGCTTAGGGAAATTAAAATCAAAAAGACACAGCCACCCAAAAGTTTGGAACTCCTCTGTTTACAAGAACCTCGTTTACCCTACAAGTTCAATATCACAGAAAGTGAAAAATGGATAAAGAACTTGTGGTATTTACTTACAAAGCAATATCACTCAGCAATGAAATCTATGTCATCAGGCCCTTAGCAGCACAATGAGTGGATTCAGGTATGATGATTCTAACTGAAATAAGTCACACAGAAAAAGAAACATCATAAGATATCAGTAATACACGGAATGTAAACTTGGCTACACAGGAAATGAATTACAGAACAGAACAGGGTCTCAAATTTAGAAAACCAACTTATGCTTTCTTAAGGGGAAAGGTGAGTTGGGGTGCTGCATAAAACCAGAGATTGAAATGAGCACAGATAAAGTTCCTTAAGCCAAATACGGAATAGACAAGAGCTACTCCTTGCTCAATGAAATGGACTCAACACCGCATATTAAACGCCTAAGAATGTAACTGACTAGTAAGTATCTTAAAACCTATGGATTGCTATGTCTCCGAAAGAGAATCAAGCATGTGTACAGGGGCATAAACGCAGCAGTGATAGGATTGGAGAGGTTCGGTGAGCAAATGAAGACCCTTTGAAGTCATATTGCATGGTACCCATTCCACGGGTTTCAACTACCCAGGTTTAAGGTATTCTTCCTTCAGCTAAAACATGCATGTGGAACCTAGAGTATGATCAACCATGTGATTGGGAGACGTGTTCAAATATGTCTCAGTTTTCGTACCCTGGTACTCGGGTGCAATATTCCAGATGCTTAATTAACACTCTCCCCACTTGGAGAGTCAGTCCCTTTAACCTCCTGTTTGGCCCAGTTTGCAATTTCTGCGGAAGATGAACAGGAATAGCGAGAACCAATGAGAGACTAGCTGGAGGTGTCTGGACGGGCAAATTTAACTCTCATTTCCCACCAGGAAGAGGAAATAACCAAAGGCTCAGCGTGCCGTGCCGGAACCAGATTAGGGCCTGAAGCCATCCTGCGGTGTTGCGGCCAGCTCAAAAGAAAGCGAGTTGAAGATAGGAGCTCAGGGGCACTGTAATGCACAAACCTGCAGAGTTATAAATGACAGCTATCGTCCAAAAATATGCTGAAGTAAGGCTTCCAAGAGGACTTGAAAACGGACCAGAATTGCAGGAAACCGATTTCAGGAGGTAGACTGGAATTGCATTGAAAGCATAGGAAAAGAGGCAGAACGTCCACAATGATGCACTTGGCCAAAAAGGGCGTATGCGTTTTTTCCTGAATATATTCAGGAAAAAACGCATACGCCCTTTTTGGCCAACCAAGCAAACTTGCAAAGGAAATCTGCACTACAATGAAGTCTCACTTCCCCCCAGTCAAAAGGGCCATCTGAAAAAAGTGTAAAATCCAGAAAGGCAGGACAGGCCATGGAGAACTGGGAGCCTTGTTATGCTGATGGGCGGGATGTAAATTGCCAACAGACACTTGGGAGAAGTGTATGGTGTTTCGTGAAACATCTAAAAAACAAAGCAACAGAGCCTAGGGCACTTCCACTTATGGTCCTATAGCTTAGGGAAATTAAAATCAAAAAGACACAGCCACCCCAAAGTTTGGAACAGCTCTGTTTACAAGAACCTCGTTTACCGTACAAGTTCAATATCACAGAAAGTGAAAAATGGATAAAGAACTTGTGGTACTTACGTACAATGCAGTATCACTCAGCAATGAAATCTATGTCATCAGGCCCGTAGCAGCATAATGAGTGGATTCAGGTACGATGATTCTAACTGAAATAAGTCACACAGAAAAAGAAACATCATAAGATATCAGTAATACACGGAATATAAACTTGGCTTCACAGGAACTGAATTACAGAACAGAACAGGGTCTCAAATTTAGAAAACCAACTTATGCTTGCTTAAGGGGAAAGGTGAGTTGGGGTGCTGCATAAAACCACAGATTGAAATGAGCACAGATAAAGTTCCTTAAGCCAAATATGGAATACACAAGAGCTACTCCTTGCTCAACGAAATGGACTCAACACCCCATATTAAACGCCTACGAATGTATCTGACTAGTAAGTATCTTAAAACCTATGGATTGCTATGTCTCCAAAAGAGAATCAAGCGTGTGTACAGGGGTATAAACGCAGCAGTGATAGGATTGGAGAGGTTTGGTGAGCAAATGAAGACCCTTTGAAGTCATATTGCATGGTACCCATTCCACGGGTCTCAACTCACCAGGTTTAAGGTATTCTTCCTTCAGCTAAAACATGCATGTGGAACCCAGAGTATGATCAACCGTGTGAACGGGAGACGTGTTCAAATATGTCTCAGTTTTCCTCCCCTGGTACTCGGGTGCAACATTCCAGACGCTTTACTAACACTCTCCCCACTTGGAGAGTCAGCGCCTTTAACCTCCTGTTTGGCCCAGTTTGCAATTTCTGCGGAAGATGAACAGGAATAGGGAGAACCAATGAGATACTAGCTGGAGGTGTCTGGACGGGCAAATTTAACTCTCATTTCCCACCAGGAAGAGGAAATAACCAAAGGCTCAGCATGCCATGCCGGAACCAGATTAGGGCCTGAAGCCATCCTGCGGTGTTGCGGCCAGCTCAAAAGAAAGCGAGTTGAAGAAAGGAGCTCAGGGGCACTGTAATTCACAAACCTGCAGAGTTATAAATGACAGCTATCGTCCAAAAATATGCTGAAGTAAGGCTTCCAAGAGGACTTGAAAACGGACCAGAATTGCAGGAAACCGATTTCAGGAGGTAGACTGGAATTGCATTGAAAGCATAGGAAAAGAGGCAGAACGTCCACAATGATGCACTTGGCCAAAAAGGGCGTATGCGTTTTTTCCTGAATATATTCAGGAAAAAACGCATACGCCCTTTTTGGCCAACCAAGCAAACTTGCAAAGCAAATCTGCACTACAATGAAGTCTCACTTCCCCCCAGTCAAAAGGGCCATCTGAAAAAAGTGTAAAATCCAGCAAGGCAGGACAGGCCATGGAGAACTGGGAGCCTTGTTATGCTGATGGGCGGGATGTAAATTGCCAACAGACACTCGGGAGAAGTGTATGGTGTTTCCTGAAACATCTAAAAAACAAAGCAACAGAGCCTAGGGCACTTCCACTTATGGTCCTATAGCTTAGGGAAATTAAAATCAAAAAGACACAGCCACCCCAAAGTTTGGGACGCCTCTGTTTACAAGAACCTCGTTTACCGTAAAAGTTCAATATCACAGAAAGTGAAAAATGGATAAAGAACTTGTGGTACTTACGTACAATGCAGTATCACTCAGCAATGAAATCTATGTCATCAGGCCCATAGCAGCACAATGAGTGGATTCAGGTACGATGATTCTAACTGAAATAAGTCACACAGAAAAAGAAACATCATAAGATATCACTAATACACGGAATGTAAACTTGGCTACACAGGAACTGAATTCCAAAACAGAACAGGGTCTCAAATTTAGAAAACCACCTTATGCTTGCTTAAGGGGAAAGGTGAGTTGGGGTGCTGCATAAAACCAGAGATTGAAATGAGCACAGATAAAGTTCCTTAAGCCAAATATGGAATAGACAAGAGCTACTCCTTGCTCAACGAAATGGACTCAACACCGCATATTAAACGCCTAAGAATGTACCTGACTAGTAAGTATCTTAAAACCTATGGATTGCTATGTCTCCGAAAGAGAATCAAGCATGTGTACAGGGGCATAAACGCAGCAGTGATAGGATTGGAGAGGTTCGGTGAGCAAATGAAGACCCTTTGAAGTCATATTGCATGGTACCCATTCCACGGGTTTCAACTACCCAGGTTTAAGGTATTCTTCCTTCAGCTAAAACATGCATGTGGAACCTAGAGTATGATCAACCATGTGATCGGGAGACGTGTTCAAATATGTCTCAGTTTTCGTACCCTGGTACTCGGGTGCAACATTCCAGACGCTTTACTAACACTCTCCCGACTTGGAGAGTCAGTCCCTTTAACCTCCTGTTTGGCCCAGTTTGCAATTTCTGCAGAAGATGAACAGGAATAGCGAGAACCAATGAGAGACTAGCTGGAGGTGTCTGGATGGGCAAATTTAACTCTCATTTCCCACCAGGAAGAGGAATTAACCAAAGGCTCAGCGTGCCGTGCCGGAACCAGATTAGGGCCTGAAGCCATCCTGCGGTGTTGCGGCCCGGTCACAAGAAAGCGAGTTGAAGAAAGGAGCTCAGGGGCACTGTAATTCACAAACCTGCAGAGTTATAAATGACAGCTATCGTCCAAAAATAGACTGAAGTAAGGCTGCCAAGAGGACTTGAAAGCGGGGCAGAATTGCAGGAAACCGATTTCAGGAGGTAGACTGGAATTGCACTGAAAGCATAGGAAAAGAGGCAGAACGTCCACAATGATGCACTTGGCCAAAAAGGGCGTATGCGTTTTTTCCTGAATATATTCAGGAAAAAACGCATATGCACTTTTTGGACAACCAAGCAAACTTGCAAAGGAAATCTGCACTACAATGAAGTCTCACTTCCCCCCGGTCAAAAGGGCCATCTGAAAAAAGTGTAAAATCCAGAAAGGCAGGACAGGCCATGGAGAACTGGGAGCCTTGTTATGCTGATGGGAGGTATGCAAATTGCCAACAGACACTCGGGAGAAGTGTATGGTGTTTCCTGAAACATCTAAAAAACAAAGCAACAGAGCCTAGGGCACTTCCACTTATGGTCCTATAGCTTAGGGAAATTAAAATCAAAAAGACACAGCCACCCCAAAGTTTGGGACGCCTCTGTTTACAAGAACCTCGTTTACAGTACAAGTTCAGTATCACAGAAAGTGAAAAATGGATAAAGAACTTGTGGTACTTACGTACAATGCAGTATCACTCAGCAATGAAATCTATGTCATCAGGCCCGTAGCAGCACAATGAGTGGATTCAGGTACGATGATTCTAACTGAAATAAGTCACACAGAAAAAGAAACATCATAAGATATCACTAATACACGGAATGTAAACTTGGCTACACAGGAACTGAATTCCAAAACAGAACAGGGTCTCAAATTTAGAAAACCACCTTATGCTTGCTTAAGGGGAAAGGTGATTTGGGCTGCTGCATAAAACCAGAGATTGAAATGAGCACAGATAAAGTTCCTTAAGCCAAATATGGAATAGACAAGAGCTACTCCTTGCTCAATGAAATGGACTCAACACCCCATATTAAACACCTAAAAATGTACCTGACTAGTAAGTATCTTAAAACCTATGGATTGCTATGTCTCCGAAAGAGAATCAAGCATGTGTACAGGGGCATAAACGCAGCAGTGATAGGATTGGAGAGGTTCGGTGAGCAAATGAAGACCCTTTGAAGTCATATTGCATGGTACCCATTCAACGGGTTTCAGTTACCCAGGTTTAAGGTATTCTTCCTTCAGCTAAAACATGCATGTGGAACCTAGAGTATGATCAACCATGTGATCGGGAGACGTGTTCAAATATGTCTCAGTTTTCGTACCCTGGTCCTCGGGTGCAACATTCCAGACGCTTTACTAACACTCTCTCGACTTGGAGAGTCAGTCCCTTTAACCTCCTGTTTGGCCCAGTTTGCAATTTCTGCGGAAGATGAACAGGAATAGCGAGAACCAATGAGAGACTAGCTGGAGGTGTCTGGACGGGCAAATTTAACTCTCATTTCCCACCAGGAAGAGGAATTAACCAAAGGCTCAGCGTGCCGTGCCGGAACCAGATTAGGGCCTGAAGCCATCCTGCGGTGTTGCGGCCAGGTCACAAGAAAGCGAGTTGAAGAAAGGAGCTCAGGGGCACTGTAATTCACAAACCTGCAGAGTTATAAATGACAGCTATCGTCCAAAAATATACTGAAGTAAGGCTGCCAAGAGGACTTGAAAGCGGGGCAGAATTGCAGGAAACCGATTTCAGGAGGTAGACTGGAATTGCATTGAAAGCATAGGAAAAGAGGCAGAGCGTCCACAATGATGCACTTGGCCAAAGAGGGCGTATGTGTTTTTTCCTGAATATATTCAGGAAAAAACGCATACGCCCTTTTTGGCCAACCAAGCAAGCTTGCAAAGGAAATCTGCACTACAATGAAGTCTCACTTCCCCCCGTCAGAAGGGCCCTCTGAAAAAAGTGTAAAATCCAGAAAGGCAGGACAGGCCATGGAGAACTGGGAGCCTTGTTATGCTGATGGGCGGGATGTAAATTGCCAACAGACACTCGGGAGAAGTGTATGGTGTTTCCTGAAACATCTAAAAAACAAAGCAACAGAGCCTAGGGCACTTCCACTTATGGTCCTATAGCTTAGGGAAATTAAAATCAAAAAGACACAGCCACCCCAAAGTTTGGGACGCCTCTGTTTACAAGAACCTCGTTTACCGTACAAGTTCAATATCACAGAAAGTGAAAAATGGATAAAGAACTTGTGGTACTTACGTACAATGCAGTATCACTCAGCAATGAAATCTATGTCATCAGGCCCGTAGCAGCATAATGAGTGGATTCAGGTACGATGATTCTAACTGAAATAAGTCACACAGAAAAAGAAACATCATAAGATATCACTAATACACGGAATGTAAACTTGGCTACACAGGAACTGAATTCCAAAACAGAACAGGGTCTCAAATTTAGAAAACCAACTTATGCTTGCTTAAGGGGAAAGGTGAGTTGGGGTGCTGCATAAAACCAGAGATTGAAATGAGCACAGATAAAGTTCCTTAAGCCAAATATGGAATAGACAAGAGCTACTCCTTGCTCAACGAAATGGACTCAACACCCCATATTAAACGCCTAAGAATGTACCTGACTAGTAAGTATCTTAAAACCTATGGATTGCTATGTCTCCAAAAGAGAATCAAGCATGTGTACAGGGGCATAAATGCAGCAGTGATAGGATTGGAGAGGTTCGGTGAGCAAATGAAGACCCTTTGAAGTCATATTGCATGGTACCCATTCCACGGGTCTCAACTCTCCAGGTTTAAGGTATTCTTCCTTCAGCTAAAACATGCATGTGGAACCCAGAGTATGATCAACCGTGTGAACGGGAGACGTGTTCAAATATGTCTCAGTTTTCCTCCCCTGGTACTCGGGTGCAACATTCCAGACGCTTTACTAACACTCTCCCGACTTGGAGAGTCAGCGCCTTTAACCTCCTGTTTGGCCCAGTTTGCAATTTCTGCGGAAGATGAACAGGAATAGGGAGAACCAATGAGAGACTAGCTGGAGGTGTCTGGACGGGCAAATTTAACTCTCATTTCCCATCTGGAAGAGGAAATAACCAAAGGCTCAGCGTGCCGTGCCGGAACCAGATTAGGGCCTGAAGCCATCCTGCGGTGTTGCGGCCAGATCAAAAGAAAGTGAGTTGAAGAAAGGAGCTCAGGGGCACTGTAATTCACAAACCTGCAGAGTTATAAATGACAGCTATCGTCCAAAAATAGACTGAAGTAAGGCTGCCAAGAGGACTTGAAAGCGGGGCAGAATTGCAGGAAACCGATTTCAGGAGGTAGACTGGAATTGCATTGAAAGCATAGGAAAAGAGGCAGAACGTCCACAATGATGCACTTGGCCAAAAAGGGCGTATGCGTTTTTTCCTGAATATATTCAGGAAAAAACGCATACGCCCTTTTTGGCCAACCAAGCAAGCTTGCAAAGGAAATCTGCACTACAATGAAGTCTCACTTTCCCCCGGTCAAAAGGGCCATCTGAAAAAAGTGTAAAATCCAGAAAGGCAGGACAGGCCATGGAGAACTGGGAGCCTTGTTATGCTGATGGGCGGGATGTAAATTGCCAACAGACACTCGGGAGAAGTGTATGGTGTTTCCTGAAACATCTAAAAAACAAAGCAACAGAGCCTAGGGCACTTCCACTTATGGTCCTATAGCTTAGGGAAATTAAAATCAAAAAGCCACAGCCACCCCAATGTTTGGGACGCCTCTGTTTACAAGAACCTCGTTTACCGTACAAGTTCAATATCACAGAAAGTGAAAAATGGATAAAGAACTTGTGGTACTTACGTACAATGCAGTATCACTCAGCAATGAAATCTATGTCATCAGGCCCGTAGCAGCATAATGAGTGGATTCAGGTACGATGATTCTAACTGAAATAAGTCACACAGAAAAAGAAACATCATAAGATATCACTAATACACGGAATGTAAACTTGGCTACACAGGAACTGAATTCCAAAACAGAACAGGGTCTCAAATTTAGAAAACCAACTTATGCTTGCTTAAGGGGAAAGGTGAGTTGGGGTGCTGCATAAAACCAGAGATTGAAATGAGCACAGATAAAGTTCCTTAAGCCAAATATGGAATAGACAAGAGTTACTCCTTGCTCAATGAAATGGACTCAACACCCCATATTAAACGCCTAAGAATGTACCTGACTAGTAAGTATCTTAAAACCTATGGATTGCTATGTCTCCGAAAGAGAATCAAGCATGTGTACATGGGCATAAACGCAGCAGTGATAGGATTGGAGAGGTTTGGTGAGCAAATGAAGACGCTTTGAAGTCATATTGCATGGTACCCATTCCACGGGTTTCAGTTACCCAGGTTTAAGGTATTCTTCCTTCAGCTAAAACATGCATGTGGAACCTAGAGTATGATCAACCATGTGATCGGGAGACGTGTTCAAATATGTCTCAGTTTTCGTACCCTGGTACTCGGGTGCAACATTCCAGACGCTTTACTAACACTCTCCCGACTTGGAGAGTCAGTCCCTTTAACATCCTGTTTGGCCCAGTTTGCAATTTCTGCGGAAGATGAACAGGAATAGCGAGAACCAATGAGAGACTAGCTGGAGGTGTCTGGACGGGCAAATTTAACTCTCATTTCCCACCAGGAAGAGGAATTAACCAAAGGCTCAGCGTGCCGTGCCGGAACCAGATTAGGGCCTGAAGCCATCCTGCGGTGTTGCGGCCAGGTCACAAGAAAGCGAGTTGAAGAAAGGAGCTCAGGGGCACTGTAATTCACAAACCTGCAGAGTTATAAATGACAGCTATCGTCCAAAAATAGACTGAAGTAAGGCTGCCAAGAGGACTTGAAAGCAGGGCAGAATTGCAGGAAACCGATTTCAGGAGGTAGACTGGAATTGCACTGAAAGCATAGGAAAAGAGGCAGAACGTCCACAATGATGCACTTGGCCAAAAAGGGCGTATGCGTTTTTTCCTGAATATAATCAGGAAAAAACGCATATGCACTTTTTGGCCAACCAAGCAAACTTGCAAAGGAAATCTGCACTACAATGAAGTCTCACTTCCCCCTGGTCAAAAGGGCCATCTGAAAAAAGTGTAAAATCCAGAAAGGCAGGACAGGCCATGGAGAACTGGGAGCCTTGTTATGCTGATGGGCGGGATGTAAATTGCCAACAGACACTCGGGAGAAGTGTATGGTGTTTCCTGAAACATCTAAAAAACAAAGCAACAGAGCCTAGGGCACTTCCACTTATGGTCCTATAGCTTAGGGAAATTAAAATCAAAAAGACACAGCCACCCCAAAGTTTGGGACGCCTCTGTTTACAAGAACCTCGTTTACCGTACAAGTTCAATATCACAGAAAGTGAAAAATGCATAAAGAACTTGTGGTACATACGTACAATGCAGTATCACTCAGCAATGAAATCTATGTCATCAGGCCCATAGCAGCATAATGAGTGGATTCAGGTATGATGATTCTAACTGAAATAAGTCACACAGTAAAAGAAACATCATAAGATATCACTAATACACAGAATGTAAACTTGGCTACACAGGAACTGAATTCCAAAACAGAACAGGGTCTCAAATTTAGAAAACCAACTTATGCTTGCTTAAGGGGAAAGATGAGTTGGGGTGCTGCATAAAACCAGAGATTGAAATGAGCACAGATAAAGTTCCTTAAGCCAAATATGGAATAGACAAGAGCTACTCCTTGCTCAACGAAATGGACTCAACACCCCATATTAAACGCCTAAGAATGTACCTGACTAGTAAGTATCTTAAAACCTATGGATTGCTATGTCTCCAAAAGAGAATCAAGCATGTGTACAGGGGCATAAATGCAGCAGTGATAGGATTGGAGAGGTTCGGTGAGCAAATGAAGACCCTTTGAAGTCATACTGCATGGTACCCATTCCACGGGTCTCAACTCTCCAGGTTTAAGGTATTCTTCCTTCAGCTAAAACATGCATGTGGAACCCAGAGTATGATCAACCGTGTGAACGGGAGACGTGTTCAAATATGTCTCAGTTTTCCTCCCCTGGTACTCGGGACAACATTCCAGACGCTTTACTAACACTCTCCCCACTTGGAGAGTCAGCGCCTTTAACCTCCTGTTTGGCCCAGTTTGCAATTTCTGCGGAAGATGAACAGGAATAGGGAGAACCAATGAGAGACTAGCTGGAGGTGTCTGGACGGGCAAATTTAACTCTCATTTCCCATCTGGAAGAGGAAATAACCAAAGGCTCAGCGTGCCGTGCCGGAACCAGATTAGGGCCTGAAGCCATCCTGCGGTGTTGCGGCCAGCTCAAAAGAAAGTGAGTTGAAGAAAGGAGCTCAGGGGCACTGTAATTCACAAACCTGCAGAGTTATAAATGACAGCTATCGTCCAAAAATAGACTGAAGTAAGGCTGCCAAGAGGACTTGAAAGCGGGGCAGAATTGCAGGAAACCGATTTCAGGAGGTAGACTGGAATTGCATTGAAAGCATAGGAAAAGAGGCAGAACGTCCACAATGATGCACTTGGCCAAAAAGGGCGTATGCGTTTTTTCCTGAATATATTCAGGAAAAAACGCATACGCCCTTTTTGGCCAACCAAGCAAGCTTGCAAAGGAAATCTGCACTACAATGAAGTCTCACTTCCCCCCGGTCAAAAGGGCCATCTGAAAAAAGTGTAAAATCCAGAAAGGCAGGACAGGCCATGGAGAACTGGGAGCCTTGTTATGCTGATGGGCGGGATGTAAATTGCCAACAGACACTCGGGAGAAGTGTATGGTGTTTCCTGAAACATCTAAAAAACAAAGCAACAGAGCCTAGGGCACTTCCACTTATGGTCCTATAGCTTAGGGAAATTAAAATCAAAAAGACACAGCCACCCCAAAGTTTGGGACGCCTCTGTTTACAAGAACCTCGTTTACCGTACAAGTTCAATATCACAGAAAGTGAAAAATGGATAAAGAACTTGTGGTACTTATGTACAATGCAGTATCACTCAGCAATGAAATCTATGTCATCAGGCCCGTAGCAGCATAATGAGTGGATTCAGGTACGATGATTCTAACTGAAATAAGTCACACAGAAAAAGAAACATCATAAGATATCACTAATACACGGAATGTAAACTTGGCTACACAGGAACTGAATTTCAAAACAGAACAGGGTCTCAAATTTAGAAAACCAACTTATGCTTGCTTAAGGGGAAAGGTGAGTTGGGGTGCTGCATAAAACCAGAGATTGAAATGAGCACAGATAAAGTTCCTTAAGCCAAATATGGAATAGACAAGAGCTACTCCTTGCTCAACGAAATGGACTCAACACCCCATATTAAACGCCTAAGAATGTACCTGACTAGTAAGTATCTTAAAACCTATGGATTGCTATGTCTCCAAAAGAGAATCAAGCATGTGTACAGGGGCATAAACGCAGCAGTGATAGGATTGGAGAGGTTCGGTGAGCAAATGAAGACCCTTTGAAGTCATATTGCATGGTACCCATTCCACGGGTCTCAACTCTCCAGGTTTAAGGTATTCTTCCTTCAGCTAAAACATGCATGTGGAACCCAGAGTATGATCAACCGTGTGAACGGGAGACGTGTTCAAATATGTCTCAGTTTTCCTCCCCTGGTACTCGGGTGCAACATTCCAGACGCTTTACTAACTCTCTCCCCACTTGGAGAGTCAGCGCCTTTAACCTCCTGTTTGGCCCAGTTTGCAATTTCTGCGGAAGATGAACAGGAATAGGGAGAACCAATGAGAGACTAGCTGGAGGTGTCTGGACGGGCAAATTTAACTCTCATTTCCCATCTGGAAGAGGAAATAACCAAAGGCTCAGCGTGCCGTGCCGGAACCAGATTAGGGCCTGAAGCCATCCTGCGGTGTTGCGGCCAGCTCCAAAGAAAGTGAGTTGAAGAAAGGAGCTCAGGGGCACTGTAATTCACAAACCTGCAGAGTTATAAATGACAGCTATCGTCCAAAAATAGACTGAAGTAAGGCTGCCAAGAGGACTTGAAAGCGGGGCAGAATTGCAGGAAACCGATTTCAGGAGGTAGACTGGAATTGCATTGAAAGCATAGGAAAAGAGGCAGAACGTCCACAATGATGCACTTGGCCAAAAAGGGCGTATGCGTTTTTTCCTGAATATATTCAGGAAAAAACGCATACGCCCTTTTTGGCCAACCAAGCAAGCTTGCAAAGGAAATCTGCACTACAATGAAGTCTCACTTCCCCCCGGTCAAAAGGGCCATCTGAAAAAAGTGTAAAATCCAGAAAGGCAGAACAGGCCATGGAGAACTGGGAGCCTTGTTATGCTGATGGGCGGGATGTAAATTGCCAACAGACACTCGGGAGAACTGTATGGTGTTTCCTGAAACATCTAAAAAACAAAGCAACAGAGCCTAGGGCACTTCCACTTATGGTCCTATAGCTTAGGGAAATTAAAATCAAAAAGACACAGCCACCCCAAAGTTTGGGACGCCTCTGTTTACAAGAACCTCGTTTACCGTACAAGTTCAATATCACAGAAAGTGAAAAATGGATAAAGAACTTGTGGTACTTATGTACAATGCAGTATCACTCAGCAATGAAATCTATGTCATCAGGCCCGTAGCAGCATAATGAGTGGATTCAGGTACGATGATTCTAACTGAAATAAGTCACACAGAAAAAGAAACATCATAAGATATCACTAATACACGGAATGTAAACTTGGCTACACAGGAACTGAATTTCAAAACAGAACAGGGTCTCAAATTTAGAAAACCAACTTATGCTTGCTTAAGGGGAAAGGTGAGTTGGGGTGCTGCATAAAACCAGAGATTGAAATGAGCACAGATAAAGTTCCTTAAGCCAAATATGGAATAGACAAGAGCTACTCCTTGCTCAACGAAATGGACTCAACACCGCATATTAAACGCCTAAGAATGTACCTGACTAGTAAGTATCTTAAAACCTATGGATTGCTATGTCTCCAAAAGAGAATCAAGCGTGTGTACAGGGGCATAAACGCAGCAGTGATAGGATTGGAGAGGTTCGGTGAGCAAATGAAGACCCTTTGAAGTCATATTGCATGGTACCCATTCCACGGGTCTCAACTCTCCAGGTTTAAGGTATTCTTCCTTCAGCTAAAACATGCATGTGGAACCCAGAGTATGATCAACCGTGTGAACGGGAGACGTGTTCAAATATGTCTCAGTTTTCCTCCCCTGGTACTCGGGTGCAACATTCCAGACGCTTTACTAACACTCTCCCGACTTGGAGAGTCAGCGCCTTTAACCTCCTGTTTGGCCCAGTTTGCAATTTCTGCGGAAGATGAACAGGAATAGGGAGAACCAATGAGAGACTAGCTGGAGGTGTCTGGACGGGCAAATTTAACTCTCATTTCCCATCTGGAAGAGGAAATAACCAAAGGCTCACCGTGCCGTGCCGGAACCAGATTAGGGCCTGAAGCCATCCTGCGGTGTTGCGGCCAGATCAAAAGAAAGTGAGTTGAAGAAAGGAGCTCAGGGGCACTGTAATTCACAAACCTGCAGAGTTATAAATGACAGCTATCGTCCAAAAATAGACTGAAGTAAGGCTGCCAAGAGGACTTGAATGCGGGGCAGAATTGCAGGAAACCGATTTCAGGAGGTAGACTGGAATTGCATTGAAAGCATAGGAAAAGAGGCAGAACGTCCACAATGATGCACTTGGCCATAAAGGGCGTATGCGTTTTTTCCTGAATATATTCAGGAAAAAACGCATACGCCCTTTTTGGCCAACCAAGCAAGCTTGCAAAGGAAATCTGCACTACAATGAAGTCTCACTTTCCCCCGGTCAAAAGGGCCATCTGAAAAAAGTGTAAAATCCAGAAAGGCAGGACAGGCCATGGAGAACTGGGAGCCTTGTTATGCTGATGGGCGGGATGTAAATTGCCAACAGACACTCGGGAGAAGTGTATGGTGTTTCCTGAAACATCTAAAAAACAAAGCAACAGAGCCTAGGGCACTTCCACTTATGGTCCTATAGCTTAGGGAAATTAAAATCAAAAAGCCACAGCCACCCCAAAGTTTGGGACGCCTCTGTTTACAAGAACCTCGTTTACCGTACAAGTTCAATATCACAGAAAGTGAAAAATGGATAAAGAACTTGTGGTACTTACGTACAATGCAGTATCACTCAGCAATGAAATCTATGTCATCAGGCCCGTAGCAGCATAATGAGTGGATTCAGGTACGATGATTCTAACTGAAATAAGTCACACAGAAAAAGAAACATCATAAGATATCACTAATACACGGAATGTAAACTTGGCTACACAGGAACTGAATTCCAAAACAGAACAGGGTCTCAAATTTAGAAAACCAACTTATGCTTGCTTAAGGGGAAAGGTGAGTTGGGGTGCTGCATAAAACCAGAGATTGAAATGAGCACAGATAAAGTTCCTTAAGCCAAATATGGAATAGACAAGAGCTACTCCTTGCTCAATGAAATGGACTCAACACCCCATATTAAACGCCTAAGAATGTACCTGACTAGTAAGTATCTTAAAACCTATGGATTGCTATGTCTCCGAAAGAGAATCAAGCATGTGTACATGGGCATAAACGCAGCAGTGATAGGATTGGAGAGGTTTGGTGAGCAAATGAAGACCCTTTGAAGTCATATTGCATGGTACCCATTCCACGGGTTTCAGTTACCCAGGTTTAAGGTATTCTTCCTTCAGCTAAAACATGCATGTGGAACCTAGAGTATGATCAACCATGTGATCGGGAGACGTGTTCAAATATGTCTCAGTTTTCGTACCCTGGTACTCGGGTGCAACATTCCAGACGCTTTACTAACACTCTCCCGACTTGGAGAGTCAGTCCCTTTAACATGCTGTTTGGCCCAGTTTGCAATTTCTGCGGAAGATGAACAGGAATAGCGAGAACCAATGAGAGACTAGCTGGAGGTGTCTGGACGGGCAAATTTAACTCTCATTTCCCACCAGGAAGAGGAATTAACCAAAGGCTCAGCGTGCCGTGCCAGAACCAGATTAGGGCCTGAAGCCATCCTGCGGTGTTGCGGCCAGGTCACAAGAAAGCGAGTTGAAGAAAGGAGCTCAGGGGCACTGTAATTCACAAACCTGCAGAGTTATAAATGACAGCTATCGTCCAAAAATAGACTGAAGTAAGGCTGCCAAGAGGACTTGAAAGCAGGGCAGAATTGCAGGAAACCGATTTCAGGAGGTAGACTGGAATTGCACTGAAAGCATAGGAAAAGAGGCAGAACGTCCACAATGATGCACTTGGCCAAAAAGGGCGTATGCGTTTTTTCCTGAATATATTCAGGAAAAAACGCATACGCACTTTTTGGCCAACCAAGCAAACTTGCAAAGGAAATCTGCACTACAATGAAGTCTCACTTCACCCTGGTCAAAAGGGCCATCTGAAAAAAGTGTAAAATCCAGAAAGGCAGGACAGGCCATGGAGAACTGGGAGCCTTGTTATGCTGATGGGCGGGATGTAAATTGCCAACAGACACTCGGGAGAAGTGTATGGTGTTTCCTGAAACATCTAAAAAACAAAGCAACAGAGCCTAGGGCACTTCCACTTATGGTCCTATAGCTTAGGGAAATTAAAATCAAAAAGACACAGCCACCCCAAAGTTTGGGACGCCTCTGTTTACAAGAACCTCGTTTACCGTACAAGTTCAATATCACAGAAAGTGAAAAATGGATAAAGAACTTGTGGTACTTACGTACAATGCAGTATCACTCAGCAATGAAATCTATGTCATCAGGCCCGTAGCAGCATAATGAGTGGATTCAGGTACGATGATTCTAACTGAAATAAGTCACACAGAAAAAGAAACATCATAAGATATCACTAATACACGGAATGTAAACTTGGCTACACAGGAACTGAATTCCAAAACAGAACAGGGTCTCAAATTTAGAAAACCAACTTATGCTTGCTTAAGGGGAAAGGTGAGTTGGGGTGCTGCATAAAACCAGAGATTGAAATGAGCACAGATAAAGTTCCTTAAGCCAAATATGGAATAGACAAGAGCTACTCCTTGCTCAACGAAATGGACTCAACACCCCATATTAAACGCCTAAGAATGTACCTGACTAGTAAGTATCTTAAAACCTATGGATTGCTATGTCTCCGAAAGAGAATCAAGCATGTGCACAGGGGCATAAATGCAGCAGTGATAGGATTGGAGAGGTTCGGTGAGCAAATGAAGACCCTTTGAAGTCATATTGCATGGTACCCATTCCACGGGTCTCAACTCTCCAGGTTTAAGGTATTCTTCCTTCAGCTAAAACATGCATGTGGAACCCACAGTATGATCAACCATGTGAACGGGAGACGTGTTCAAATATGTCTCAGTTTTCCTCCCCTGGTACTCGGGTGCAACATTCCAGACGCTTTACTAACACTCTCCCGACTTGGAGAGTCAGCGCCTTTAACCTCCTGTTTGGCCCAGTTTGCAATTTCTGCGGAAGATGAACAGGAATAGGGAGAACCAATGAGAGACTAGCTGGAGGTGTCTGGACGGGCAAATTTAACTCTCATTTCCCATCTGGAAGAGGAAATAACCAAAGGCTCAGCGTGCCGTGCCGGAACCAGATTAGGGCCTGAAGCCATCCTGCGGTGTTGCGGCCAGCTCAAAAGAAATTGAGTTGAAGAAAGGAGCTCAGGGGCACTGTAATTCACAAACCTGCAGAGTTATAAATGACAGCTATCGTCCAAAAATAGACTGAAGTAAGGCTGCCAAGAGGACTTGAAAGCGGGGCAGAATTGCAGGAAACCGATTTCAGGAGGTAGACTGGAATTGCATTGAAAGCATAGGAAAAGAGGCAGAACGTCCACAATGATGCACTTGGCCAAAAAGGGCGTATGCGTTTTTTCCTGAATATATTCAGGAAAAAACGCATACGCCCTTTTTGGCCAACCAAGCAAGCTTGCAAAGGAAATCTGCACTACAATGAAGTCTCACTTCCCCCCGGTCAAAAGGGCCATCTGAAAAAAGTGTAAAATCCAGAAAGGCAGGACAGGCCATGGAGAACTGGGAGCCTTGTTATGCTGATGGGCGGGATGTAAATTGCCAACAGACACTCAGGAGAAGTGTATGGTGTTTCCTGAAACATCTAAAAAACAAAGCAACAGAGCCTAGGGCACTTCCACTTATGGTCCTATAGCTTAGGGAAATTAAAATCAAAAAGCCACAGCCACCCCAAAGTTTGGGACGCCTCTGTTTACAAGAACCTCGTTTACCGTACAAGTTCAATATCACAGAAAGTGAAAAATGGATAAAGAACTTGTGGTACTTACGTACAATGCAGTATCACTCAGCAATGAAATCTATGTCATCAGGCCCGTAGCAGCATAATGAGTGGATTCAGGTACGATGATTCTAACTGAAATAAGTCACACAGAAAAAGAAACATCATAAGATATCACTAATACACGGAATGTAAACTTGGCTACACAGGAACTGAATTCCAAAACAGAACAGGGTCTCAAATTTAGAAAACCAACTTATGCTTGCTTAAGGGGAAAGGTGAGTTGGGGTGCTGCATAAAACCAGAGATTGAAATGAGCACAGATAAAGTTCCTTAAGCCAAATATGGAATAGACAAGAGTTACTCCTTGCTCAATGAAATGGACTCAACACCCCATATTAAACGCCTAAGAATGTATCTGACTAGTAAGTATCTTAAAACCTATGGATTGCTATGTCTCCGAAAGAGAATCAAGCATGTGTACATGGGCATAAACGCAGCAGTGATAGGATTGGAGAGGTTTGGTGAGCAAATGAAGACCCTTTGAAGTCATATTGCATGGTACCCATTCCACGGGTTTCAGTTACCCAGGTTTAAGGTATTCTTCCTTCAGCTAAAACATGCATGTGGAACCTAGAGTATGATCAACCATGTGATCGGGAGACGTGTTCAAATATGTCTAAGTTTTCGTACCCTGGTACTCGGGTGCAACATTCCAGATGCTTTACTAACACTCTACCGACTTGGAGAGTCCGTCCCTTTAACCTCCTGTTTGGCCCAGTTTCCAATTTCTGCGGAAGATGAACAGGAATAGCGAGAACCAATGAGAGACTAGCTGGAGGTGTCTGGATGGGCAAATTTAACTCTCATTTCCCACCAGGAAGAGGAATTAACCAAAGGCTCAGCGTGCCGTGCCGGAACCAGATTAGGGCCTGAAGCCATCCTGCGGTGTTGCGGCCAGGTCACAAGAAAGCGAGTTGAAGAAAGGAGCTCAGGGGCACTGTAATTCACAAACCTGCAGAGTTATAAATGACAGCTATCGTCCAAAAATATACTGAAGTAAGGCTGCCAAGAGGACTTGAAAGAGGGGCAGAATTGCACGAAACCGATTTCAGGAGGTAGACTGGAATTGCATTGAAAGCATAGGAAAAGAGGCAGAACGTCCACAATGATGCACTTGGCCAAAAAGGGCGTATACGTTTTTTCCTGAATATATTCAGGAAAAAACGCATACGCCCTTTTTGGCCAACCAAGCAAGCTTGCAAAGGAAATCTGCACTACAATGAAGTCTCACTTCCCCCCGGTCAAAAGGGCCATCTGAAAAAAGTGTAAAATCCAGAAAGGCAGGACAGGCCATGGAGAACTGGGAGCCTTGTTATGCTGATGGGCGGGATGTAAATTGCCAACAGACACCTGGGAGAAGTGTATGGTGTTTCCTGAAACATCTAAAAAACAAAGCAACAGAGCCTAGGGCACTTCCACTTATGGTCCTATAGCTTAGGGAAATTAAAATCAAAAAGACACAGCCACCCCAAAGTTTGGGACGCCTCTGTTTACAAGAACCTCGTTTACCGTACAAGTTCAATATCACAGAAAGTGAAAAATGGATAAAGAACTTGTGGTACTTACGTACAATGCAGTATCACTCAGCAATGAAATCTATGTCATCAGGCCCGTAGCAGCATAATGAGTGGATTCAGGTACGATGATTCTAACTGAAATAAGTCACACAGTAAAAGAAACATCATAAGATATCACTAATACACGGAATGTAAACTTGGCTACACAGGAACTGAATTCCAAAACAGAACAGGGTCTCAAATTTAGAAAACCAACTTATGCTTGCTTAAGGGGAAAGATGAGTTGGGGTGCTGCATAAAACCAGAGATTGAAATGAGCACAGATAAAGTTCCTTAAGCCAAATATGGAATAGACAAGAGCTACTCCTTGCTCAACGAAATGGACTCAACACCCCATATTAAACGCCTAAGAATGTACCTGACTAGTAAGTATCTTAAAACCTATGGATTGCTATGTCTCCAAAAGAGAATCAAGCATGTGTACAGGGGCATAAATGCAGCAGTGATAGGATTGGAGAGGTTCGGTGAGCAAATGAAGACCCTTTGAAGTCATATTGCATGGTATCCATTCCACGGGTCTCAACTCTCCAGGTTTAAGGTATTCTTCCTTCAGCTAAAACATGCATGTGGAACCCAGAGTATGATCAACCGTGTGAACGGGAGACGTGTTCAAATATGTCTCAGTTTTCCTCCCCTGGTACTCGGGTGCAACATTCCAGACGCTTTACTAACACTCTCCCCACTTGGAGAGTCAGCGCCTTTAACCTCCTGTTTGGCCCAGTTTGCAATTTCTGCGGAAGATGAACAGGAATAGGGAGAACCAATGAGAGACTAGCTGGAGGTGTCTGGACGGGCAAATTTAACTCTCATTTGCCACCAGGAAGAGGAAATAACCAAAGGCTCAGCGTGCCGTGCCGGAACCAGATTAGGGCCTGAAGCCATCCTGCGGTGTTGCGGCCAGCTCAAAAGAAAGCGAGTTGAAGAAAGGAGCTCAGGGGCACTGTAATTCACAAACCTGCAGAGTTATAAATGACAGCTATCGTCCAAAAATATACTGAAGTAAGGCTGCCAAGAGGACTTGAAAGCGGGGCAGAATTGCAGGAAACCGATTTCAGGAGGTAGACTGGAATTGCATTGAAAGCATAGGAAAAGAGGCAGAACGTCCACAATGATGCACTTGGCCAAAAAGGGCGTATGCGTTTTTTCCTGAATATATTCAGGAAAAAACGCATACGCCCTTTTTGGCCAACCAAGCAAGCTTGCAAAGGAAATCTGCACTACAATGAAGTCTCACTTCCCCCCGGTCAAAAGGGCCATCTGAAAAAAGTGTAAAATCCAGAAAGGCAGGACAGGCCATGGAGAACTGGGAGCCTTGTTATGCTGATGGGCGGGATGTAAATTGCCAACAGACACCTGGGAGAAGTGTATGGTGTTTCCTGAAACATCTAAAAAACAAAGCAACAGAGCCTAGGGCACTTCCACTTATGGTCCTATAGCTTAGGGAAATTAAAATCAAAAAGACACAGCCACCCCAAAGTTTGGGACGCCTCTGTTTACAAGAACCTCGTTTACCGTACAAGTTCAATATCACA
This sequence comes from Grampus griseus, assembly GCF_964374135.1. Lineage (NCBI taxonomy): Eukaryota > Metazoa > Chordata > Mammalia > Artiodactyla > Delphinidae > Grampus > Grampus griseus. Next base: position 343,981 of record NW_028133380.1, read on the forward strand.
GAAAGTGAAAAATGGATAAAGAACTTGTGGTACTTACGTACAATGCAGTATCACTCAGCAATGAAATCTATGTCATCAGGCCCGTAGCAGCATAATGAGTGGATTCAGGTACGATGATTCTAACTGAAATAAGTCACACAGTAAAAGAAACATCATAAGATATCACTAATACACGGAATGTAAACTTGGCTACACAGGAACTGAATTCCAAAACAGAACAGGGTCTCAAATTTAGAAAACCAACTTATGCTTGCTTAAGGGGAAAGATGAGTTGGGGTGCTGCATAAAACCAGAGATTGAAATGAGCACAGATAAAGTTCCTTAAGCCAAATATGGAATAGACAAGAGCTACTCCTTGCTCAACGAAATGGACTCAACACCCCATATTAAACGCCTAAGAATGTACCTGACTAGTAAGTATCTTAAAACCTATGGATTGCTATGTCTCCAAAAGAGAATCAAGCATGTGTACAGGGGCATAAATGCAGCAGTGATAGGATTGGAGAGGTTCGGTGAGCAAATGAAGACCCTTTGAAGTCATATTGCATGGTATCCATTCCACGGGTCTCAACTCTCCAGGTTTAAGGTATTCTTCCTTCAGCTAAAACATGCATGTGGAACCCAGAGTATGATCAACCGTGTGAACGGGAGACGTGTTCAAATATGTCTCAGTTTTCCTCCCCTGGTACTCGGGTGCAACATTCCAGACGCTTTACTAACACTCTCCCCACTTGGAGAGTCAGCGCCTTTAACCTCCTGTTTGGCCCAGTTTGCAATTTCTGCGGAAGATGAACAGGAATAGGGAGAACCAATGAGAGACTAGCTGGAGGTGTCTGGACGGGCAAATTTAACTCTCATTTCCCAACAGGAAGAGGAAATAACCAAAGGCTCAGCGTGCCGTGCCGGAACCAGATTAGGGCCTGAAGCCATCCTGCGGTGTTGCGGCCAGCTCAAAAGAAAGCGAGTTGAAGAAAGGAGCTCAGGGGCACTGTAATTCACAAACCTGCAGAGTTATAAATGACAGCTATCGTCCAAAAATATACTGAAGTAAGGCTGCCAAGAGGACTTGAAAGCGGGGCAGAATTGCAGGAAACCGATTTCAGGAGGTAGACTGGAATTGCATTGAAAGCATAGGAAAAGAGGCAGAACGTCCACAATGATGCACTTGGCCAAAAAGGGCGTATGCGTTTTTTCCTGAATATATTCAGGAAAAAACGCATACGCCCTTTTTGGCCAACCAAGCAAGCTTGCAAAGGAAATCTGCACTACAATGAAGTCTCACTTCCCCCCGGTCAAAAGGGCCATCTGAAAAAAGTGTAAAATCCAGAAAGGCAGGACAGGCCATGGAGAACTGGGAGCCTTGTTATGCTGATGGGCGGGATGTAAATTGCCAACAGACACTCAGGAGAAGTGTATGGTGTTTCCTGAAACATCTAAAAAACGAAGCAACAGAGCCTAGGGCACTTCCACTTATGGTCCTATAGCTTAGGAAAATTAAAATCAAAAAGACACAGCCACCCCAAAGTTTGGGACGCCTCTGTTTACAAGAACCTCGTTTACCGTACAAGTTCAATATCACAGAAAGTGAAAAATGGATAAAGAACTTGTGGTACTTACGTACAATGCAGTATCACTCAGCAATGAAATCTATGTCATCAGGCCCGTAGCAGCATAATGAGTGGATTCAGGTACGATGATTCTAACTGAAATAAGTCACACAGAAAAAGAAACATCATAAGATATCACTAATACACGGAATGTAAACTTGGCTACACAGGAACTGAATTCCAAAACAGAACAGGGTCTCAAATTTAGAAAACCAACTTATGCTTGCTTAAGGGGAAAGGTGAGTTGGGGTGCTGCATAAAACCAGAGATTGAAATGAGCACAGATAAAGTTCCTTAAGCCAAATATGGAATAGACAAGAGCTACTCCTTGCTCAACGAAATGGACTCAACACCCCATATTAAACGCCTAAGAATGTACCTGACTAGTAAGTATCTTAAAACCTATGGATTGCTATGTCTCCAAAAGAGAATCAAGCATGTGTACAGGGGCATAAATGCAGCAGTGATAGGATTGGAGAGGTTCGGTGAGCAAATGAAGACCCTTTGAAGTCATATTGCATGGTACCCATTCCACGGGTCTCAACTCTACAGGTTTAAGGTTTCTTCCTTCAGCTAAAACATGCATGTGGAACCCAGAGTATGATCAACCGTGTGAATGGGAGACGTGTTCAAATATGTCTCAGTTTTCCTCCCCTGGTACTCGGGTGCAACATTCCAGACGCTTTACTAACACTCTCCCCACTTGGAGAGTCAGCGCCTTTAACCTCCTGTTTGGCCCAGTTTGCAATTTCTGCGGAAGATGAACAGGAATAGCGAGAACCAATGAGAGACTAGCTGGAGGTGTCTGGACGGGCAAATTTAACTCTCATTTCCCATCTGGAAGAGGAAATAACCAAAGGCTCAGCGTGCCGTGCCGGAACCAGATTAGGGCCTGAAGCCATCCTGCGGTGTTGCGGCCAGCTCAAAAGAAAGTGAGTTGAAGAAAGGAGCTCAGGGGCACTGTAATTCACAAACCTGCAGAGTTATAAATGACAGCTATCGTCCAAAAATAGACTGAAGTAAGGCTGCCAAGAGGACTTGAAAGCGGGGCAGAATTGCAGGAAACCGATTTCAGGAGGTAGACTGGAATTGCATTGAAAGCATAGGAAAAGAGGCAGAACGTCCACAATGATGCACTTGGCCAAAAAGGGCGTATGCGTTTTTTCCTGAATATATTCAGGAAAAAACGCATACGCCCTTTTTGGCCAACCAAGCAAGCTTGCAAAGGAAATCTGCACTACAATGAAGTCTCACTTCCCCCCGGTCAAAAGGGCCATCTGAAAAAAGTGTAAAATCCAGAAAGGCAGGACAGGCCATGGAGAACTGGGAGCCTTGTTATGCTGATGGGCGGGATGTAAATTGCCAACAGACACTCGGGAGAAGTGTATGGTGTTTCCTGAAACATCTAAAAAACAAAGCAACAGAGCCTAGGGCACTTCCACTTATGGTCCTATAGCTTAGGGAAATTAAAATCAAAAAGCCACAGCCACCCCAAAGTTTGGGACGCCTCTGTTTACAAGAACCTCGTTTACCGTACAAGTTCAATATCACAGAAAGTGAAAAATGGATAAAGAACTTGTGGTACTTATGTACAATGCAGTATCACTCAGCAATGAAATCTATGTCATCAGGCCCGTAGCAGCATAATGAGTGGATTCAGGTACGATGATTCTAACTGAAATAAGTCACACAGAAAAAGAAACATCATAAGATATCACTAATACACGGAATGTAAACTTGGCTACACAGGAACTGAATTCCAAAACAGAACAGGGTCTCAAATTTAGAAAACCAACTTATGCTTGCTTAAGGGGAAAGGTGAGTTGGGGTGCTGCATAAAACCAGAGATTGAAATGAGCACAAATAAAGTTCCTTAAGCCAAATATGGAATAGACAAGAGCTACTCCTTGCTCAACGAAATGGACTCAACACCGCATATTAAACGCCTAAGAATGTACCTGACTAGTAAGTATCTTAAAACCTATGGATTGCTATGTCTCCAAAAGAGAATCAAGCGTGTGTACAGGGGCATAAACGCAGCAGTGATAGGATTGGAGAGGTTCGGTGAGCAAATGAAGACCCTTTGAAGTCATATTGCATGGTACCCATTCCACGGGTCTCAACTCTCCAGGTTTAAGGTATTCTTCCTTCAGCTAAAACATGCATGTGGAACCCAGAGTATGATCAACCGTGTGAACGGGAGACGTGTTCAAATATGTCTCAGTTTTCCTCCCCTGGTACTCGGGTGCAACATTCCAGACGCTTTACTAACACTCTCCCCACTTGGAGAGTCAGCGCCTTTAACCTCCTGTTTGGCCCAGTTTGCAATTTCTGCGGAAGATGAACAGGAATAGGGAGAACCAATGAGAGACTAGCTGGAGGTGTCTGGACGGGCAAATTTAACTCTCATTTCCCATCTGGAAGAGGAAATAACCAAAGGCTCAGCGTGCCGTGCCGGAACCAGATTAGGGCCTGAAGCCATCCTGCGGTGTTGCGGCCAGCTCAAAAGAAATTGAGTTGAAGAAAGGAGCTCAGGGGCACTGTAATTCACAAACCTGCAGAGTTATAAATGACAGCTATCGTCCAAAAATAGACTGAAGTAAGGCTGCCAAGAGGACTTGAAAGCGGGGCAGAATTGCAGGAAACCGATTTCAGGAGGTAGACTGGAATTGCATTGAAAGCATAGGAAAAGAGGCAGAACGTCCACAATGATGCACTTGGCCAAAAAGGGCGTATGCGTTTTTTCCTGAATATATTCAGGAAAAAACGCATACGCCCTTTTTGGCCAACCAAGCATGCTTGCAAAGGAAATCTGCACTACAATGAAGTCTCACTTCCCCCCGGTCAAAAGGGCCATCTGAAAAAAGTGTAAAATCCAGAAAGGCAGGACAGGCCATGGAGAACTGGGAGCCTTGTTATGCTGATGGGCGGGATGTAAATTGCCAACAGACACTCGGGAGAAGTGTATGGTGTTTCCTGAAACATCTAAAAAGCAAAGCAACAGAGCCTAGGGCACTTCCACTTATGGTCCTATAGCTTAGGGAAATTAAAATCAAAAAGACACAGCCACCCCAAAGTTTGGGACGCCTCTGTTTACAAGAACCTCGTTTACCGTACAAGTTCAACATCGCAGAAAGTGAAAAATGGATAAAGAACTTGTGGTACTTACGTACAATGCAGTATCACTTAGCAATGAAATCTATGTCATCAGGCCCTTAGCAGCATAATGAGTGGATTCAGGTACGATGATTCTAACTGAAATAAGTCACACAGAAAAAGAAACATCATAAGGTATCACTAATACACGGAATGTAAACTTGGCTACACAGGAACTGAATTACAGAACAGAACAGGGTCTCAAATTTAGAAAACCAACTTATGCTTGCTTAAGAGGAAAGGTGAGTTGGGGTGCTGCATAAAACCAGAGATTGAAATGAGCACAGATAAAGTTCCTTAAGCCAAATATGGAATAGACAAGAGCTACTCCTTGCTCAACGAAATGGACTCAACACCCCATATTAAACGCCTAAGAATGTACCTGACTAGTAAGTATCTTAAAACCTATGGATTGCTATGTCTCCAAAAGAGAATCAAGCGTGTGTACAGGGGCATAAACGCAGCAGTGATAGGATTGGAGAGGTTCGGTGAGCAAATGAAGACCCTTTGAAGTCATATTGCATGGTACCCATTCCACGGGTCTCAACTCTCCAGGTTTAAGGTATTCTTCCTTCAGCTAAAACATGCATGTGGAACCCAGAGTATGATCAACCGTGTGAACGGGAGACGTGTTCAAATATGTCTCAGTTTTCCTCCCCTGGTACTCGGGTGCAACATTCCAGACGCTTTACTAACACTCTCCCCACTTGGAGAGTCAGCGCCTTTAACCTCCTGTTTGGCCCAGTTTGCAATTTCTGCGGAAGATGAACAGGAATAGGGAGAACCAATGAGAGACTAGCTGGAGGTGTCTGGACGGGCAAATTTAACTCTCATTTCCCATCTGGAAGAGGAAATAACCAAAGGCTCAGCGTGCCGTGCCGGAACCAGATTAGGGCCTGAAGCCATCCTGCGGTGTTGCGGCCAGCTCAAAAGAAATTGAGTTGAAGAAAGGAGCTCAGGGGCACTGTAATTCACAAACCTGCAGAGTTATAAATGACAGCTATCGTCCAAAAATAGACTGAAGTAAGGCTGCCAAGAGGACTTGAAAGCGGGGCAGAATTGCAGGAAACCGATTTCAGGAGGTAGACTGGAATTGCATTGAAAGCATAGGAAAAGAGGCAGAACGTCCACAATGATGCACTTGGCCAAAAAGGGCGTATGCGTTTTTTCCTGAATATATTCAGGAAAAAACGCATACGCCCTTTTTGGCCAACCAAGCATGCTTGCAAAGGAAATCTGCACTACAATGAAGTCTCACTTCCCCCCGGTCAAAAGGGCCATCTGAAAAAAGTGTAAAATCCAGAAAGGCAGGACAGGCCATGGAGAACTGGGAGCCTTGTTATGCTGATGGGCGGGATGTAAATTGCCAACAGACACTCGGGAGAAGTGTATGGTGTTTCCTGAAACATCTAAAAAGCAAAGCAACAGAGCCTAGGGCACTTCCACTTATGGTCCTATAGCTTAGGGAAATTAAAATCAAAAAGACACAGCCACCCCAAAGTTTGGGACGCCTCTGTTTACAAGAACCTCGTTTACCGTACAAGTTCAACATCGCAGAAAGTGAAAAATGGATAAAGAACTTGTGGTACTTACGTACAATGCAGTATCACTTAGCAATGAAATCTATGTCATCAGGCCCTTAGCAGCATAATGAGTGGATTCAGGTACGATGATTCTAACTGAAATAAGTCACACAGAAAAAGAAACATCATAAGGTATCACTAATACACGGAATGTAAACTTGGCTACACAGGAACTGAATTACAGAACAGAACAGGGTCTCAAATTTAGAAAACCAACTTATGCTTGCTTAAGAGGAAAGGTGAGTTGGGGTGCTGCATAAAACCAGAGATTGAAATGAGCACAGATAAAGTTCCTTAAGCCAAATATGGAATAGACAAGAGCTACTCCTTGCTCAACGAAATGGACTCAACACCCCATATTAAACGCCTAAGAATGTACCTGACTAGTAAGTATCTTAAAACCTATGGATTGCTATGTCTCCGAAAGAGAATCAAGCATGTGTACAGGGACATAAATGCAGCAGTGATAGGATTGGAGAGGTTCGGTGAGCAAATGAAGACCCTTTGAAGTCATATTGCATGGTACCCATTCCACGGGTCTCAACTCTCCAGGTTTAAGGTATTCTTCCTTCAGCTAAAACATGCATGTGGAACCCAGAGTATGATCAACCATGTGATCGGGAGACGTGTTCAAATATGTCTCAGTTTTCCTCCCCTGGTACTCGGGTGCAACATTCCAGACGCTTTACTAACACTCTCCCGACTTGGAGAGTCAGCGCCTTTAACCTCCTGTTTGGCCCAGTTTGCAATTTCTGCGGAAGATGAACAGGAATAGGGAGAACCAATGAGAGACTAGCTGGAGGTGTCTGGACGGGCAAATTTAACTCTCATTTCCCACCAGGAAGAGGAAATAACCAAAGGCTCAGCGTGCCGTGCCGGAACCAGATTAGGGCCTGAAGCCATCCTGCGGTGTTGCGGCCAGCTCAAAAGAAAGTGAGTTGAAGAAAGGAGCTCAGGGGCACTGTAATTCACAAACCTGCAGAGTTATAAATGACAGCTATCGTCCAAAAATAGACTGAAGTAAGGCTGCCAAGAGGACTTGAAAGCGGGGCAGAATTGCAGGAAACCGATTTCAGGAGGTAGACTGGAATTGCATTGAAAGCATAGGAAAAGAGGCAGAACGTCCACAATGATGCACTTGGCCAAAAAGGGCGTATGCGTTTTTTCCTGAATATATTCAGGAAAAAACGCATACGCCCTTTTTGGCCAACCAAGCAAGCTTGCAAAGGAAATCTGCACTACAATGAAGTCTCACTTCCCCCCGGTCAAAAGGGCCATCTGAAAAAAGTGTAAAATCCAGAAAGGCAGCACAGGCCATGGAGAACTGGGAGCCTTGTTATGCTGATGGGCGGGATATAAATTGCCAACAGACACTCGGGAGAAGTGTATGGTGTTTCCTGAAACATCTAAAAAACAAAGCAACAGAGCCTAGGGCACTTCCACTTATGGTCCTATAGCTTAGGGAAATTAAAATCAAAAAGCCACAGCCACCCCAAAGTTTGGGACGCCTCTGTTTACAAGAACCTCGTTTACAATACAAGTTCAACATCGCAGAAAGTGAAAAATGGATAAAGAAGGTGTGGTATTTACTTACAAAGCAATATCACTCAGCAATGAAATCTATGTCATCAGGCTCTTAGCAGCACAATGAGTGGATTCAGGTATGATGATTCTAACTGAAATAAGTCACACAGAAAAAGAAACATCATAAGATATCACTAATACACGGAATGTAAACTTAGCTACACAGGAACTGAATTACAGAACAGAACAGGGTCTCAAATTTAGAAAACCAACTTATGCTTGCTTAAGAGGAAAGGTGAGTTGGGGTGCTGCATAAAACCAGAGATTGAAATGAGCACAGATAAAGTTCCTTAAGCCAAATATGGAATAGACAAGAGCTACTCCTTACTCAACGAAATGGACTCAACACCGCATATTAAACGCCTAAGAATGTACCTGACTAGTAAGTATCTTAAAACCTATGGATTGCTATGTCTCCGAAAGAGAATCAAGCATGTGTACAGGGGCATAAACGCAGCAGTGATAGGATTGGAGAGGTTCGGTGAGCAAATGAAGACCCTTTGAAGTCATATTGCATGGTACCCATTCCACGGGTTTCAACTACCCAGGTTTAAGGTATTCTTCCTTCAGCTAAAACATGCATGTGGAACCTAGAGTATGATCAACCATGTGATCGGGAGACGTGTTCAAATATGTCTCAGTTTTCCTCCCCTGGTACTCGGGTGCAACATTCCAGACGCTTTACTAACACTCTCCCGACTTGGAGAATCAGTCCCTTTAACCTCCTGTTTGGCCCAGTTTGCAATTTCTGCGGAAGATGAAAAGGAATAGCGAGAACCAATGAGAGACTAGCTGGAGGTGGCTGGACGGGCAAATTTAACTCTCATTTCCCACCAGGAAGAGGAAATAACCAAAGGCTCAGCGTGCCGTGCCGGAACCAGATTAGGGCCTGAAGCCATCCTGCGGTGTTGCGGCCAGGTCACAAGAAAGCGAGTTGAAGAAAGGAGCTCAGGGGCACTGTAATTCACAAACCTGCACAGTTATAAATGACAGCTATCATCCAAAAATAGACTAAAGTAAGGCTGCCAAGAGGACTTGAAAGCGGGGCAGAATTGTAGGAAACCGATTTCAGGAGGTAGACTGGAATTGCATTGAAAGCATAGGAAAAGAGGCAGAACGTCCACAATGATGCCCTTGATCAAAAAGGGCGTATGCGTTTTTTCCTGAATATATTCAGGAAAAAACGCATACGCCCTTTTTGGCCAACCAAGCAAACTTGCAAAGGAAATCTGCACTACAATGAAGTCTCACTTCCCCCCGGTCAAAAGGGCCATCTGAAAAAAGTGTAAAATCCAGAAAGGCAGGACAGGCCATGGAGAACTGGGAGCCTTGTTATGCTGATGGGCGGGATGTAAATTGCCAACAGACACTCGGGAGAAGTGTATGGTGTTTCCTGAAACATCTAAAAAACAAAGCAACAGAGCCTAGGGCACTTCCACTTATGGTCCTATAGCTTAGGGAAATTAAAATCAAAAAGACACAGCCACCCCAAAGTTTGGGACGCCTCTGTTTACAAGAACCTCCTTTACCGTACAAGTTCAATATCACAGAAAGTGAAAAATGGATAAAGAACTTGTGGTATTTACTTACAAAGCAATATCACTCAGCAATGAAATCTATGTCATCAGGCCCGTAGCAGCACAATGAGTGGTTTCAGGTATGATGATTCTAACTGAAATAAGTCACACAGAAAAAGAAACATCATAAGATATCAGTAATACACGGAATGTAAACTTGGCTACACAGGAAATGAATTACAGAAAAGAACAGGGTCACAAATTTAGAAAACCAACTTATGCTTGCTTAAGGGGAAAGGTGAGTTGGGGTGCTGCATAAAACCAGAGATTGAAATGAGCACAGATAAAGTTCCTTAAGCCAAATATGGAATAAACAAGAGCTACTCCTTGCTCAACGAAATGGACTCAACACCGCATATTAAACGCCTAAGAATGTACCTGACCTGTAAGTATCTTAAAACCTATGGATTGCTATGTCTCCAAAAGAGAATCAAGCGTGTGTACAGGGGCATAAACGCAGCAGTGATAAGATTGGAGAGGTTCGGTGAGCAAATGAAGACCCTTTGAACTCATATTGCATGGTACCCATTCCACGGGTTTCAACTACCCAGGTTTAAGGTATTCTTCATTCAGCTAAAACATGCATGTGGAACCTAGAGTATGATCAACCATGTGATCGGGAAACGTGTTCAAATATGTCTCAGTTTTCGTACCCTGGTACTCGGGTGCAACATTCCAGATGCTTTACTAACACTCTCCCGACTTGGAGAGTCAGTCTCTTTAACCTCCTGTTTGGCCCAGTTTGCAATTTCTGCGGAAGATGAACAGGAATAGGGAGAACCAATGAGAGACTAGCTGGAGGTGTCTGGACGGGCAAATTTAACTCTCATTTCCCACCAGGAAGAGGAATTAACCAAAGGCTCATCATGCCGTGCCGGAACCGGATTAGGGCCTGAAGCCATCCTGCGGTGTTGCGGCCAGCTCACAAGAAAGCGAGTTGAAGAAAGGAGCTCAGGGGCACTGTAATTCACAAACCTGCAGAGTTATAAATGACAGCTATTGTCCAAAAATATATTGAAGTAAGGCTGCCAAGAGGACTTGAAAGCGGGGCAGAATTGCAGGAAACCGATTTCAGGAGGTAGACTGGAATTGCATTGAAAGCATAGGAAAAGAGGCAGAACGTCCACAATGATGCACTTGGCCAAAAAGGGCGTATGCGTTTTTTCCTGAATATATTCAGGAAAAAACCCATATGCCCTTTTTGGCCAACCAAGCAAACTTGCAAAGGAAATATGCACTACAATGAAGTCTCACTTCCCCCCGGTCAAAAGGGCCATCTGAAAAAAGTGTAAAATCCAGAAAGGCAGGACAGGCCATGGAGAACTGGGAGCCTTGTTATGCTGATGGGCGGGATGTAAATTGCCAACAGACACTCAGGAGAAGTGTATGGTGTTTCCTGAAACATCTAAGAAACAAAGCAACAGAGCCTAGGGCACTTACACTTATGGTCCTATAGCTTAGGGAAATTAAAATCAAAAAGACACAGCCACCCCAAAGTTTGGGACGCCTCTGTTTACAAGAACCTCGTTTACCGTACAAGTTCAATATCACAGAAAGTGAAAAATGGATAAAGAACTTGTGGTACTTACGTACAATGCAGTATCACTCAGCAATGAAATCTATGTCATCAGGCCCGTAGCAGCATAATGAGTGGATTCAGGTACGATGATTCTAACTGAAATAAGTCACACAGAAAAAGAAACATCATAAGATATCACTAATACACGGAATGTAATCTTGGCTACACAGGAACTGAATTCCAAAACAGAACAGGGTCTCAAATTTAGAAAACCAACTTATGCTTGCTTAAGGGGAAAGGTGAGTTGGGGTGCTGCATAAAACCAGAGATTGAAATGAGCACAGATAATATTCTATAAGGCAAATATGGAATAGACCAGAGCTACTCCTTGCTCAACGAAATGGACTCAACACCCCATATTCAACGCCTAGGAATATACCTGCCTAGTAAGAATCATAAAAGCAATGGATTTATATATCTCTGTAAGAGAATGAAGAGTGTGTACAGCGGCATTAAAGCAGTGAAAATCAGCTAAATCCCATATTAAAAATAAATTTCTTAAGCAAAACACAATGACAGTGAAATAGAGAGCAATACTTAAGTAATTCATTCAAGGCTTCTGATGCAACCTGCATTTACCATATCTACACCCAGAGCTGGGTGACACATAAGGCTGGACACTTGGGGCTCATAAGATTGGTGAGGTTCGGTGAGCAAATGCAGACCCTTTGAAGTCATATTGCATGGTACCCATTCCATGGGTCTCAACTCTCCAGGTTTAAGGGATTCTTCCTTCAGCTAAAACATGCATGTGGAACCCAGAGTATGATCAACCATGTGATCGGGAGACGTGTTCAAATATGTCTCAGTTTTCCTCCCCTGGTACTCGGGTGCAACATTCCAGACGCTTTACTAACACTCTCCCGACTTGGAGAGTCAGTCTCTTTAACCTCCTGTTTGGCCCAGTTTGCAATTTCTGCGGAAGATGAACAGGAATAGGGAGAACCAATGAGAGACTAGCTGGAGGTGTCTGGACGGGCAAATTTAACTCTCATTTCCCACCAGGAAGAGGAATTAACCAAAGGCTCAGCATGCCTTGCCGGAACCGGATTAGGGCCTGAAGCCATCCTGCGGTGTTGTGGCCAGCTCACAAGAAAGCGAGTTGAAGAAAGGAGCTCAGGGGCCCTGTAATTCACAAACCTGCAGAGTTATAAATGACAGCTATTGTCCAAAAATATATTGAAGTAAGGCTGCCAAGAGGACTTGAAAGCGGGGCAGAATTGCAGGAAACCGATTTCAGGAGGTAGACTGGAATTGCATTGAAAGCATAGGAAAAGAGGCAGAACGTCAACAATGATGCACTTGGCCAAAAAGGGCGTATGCGTTTTTTCCTGAATATATTCAGGAAAAAACGCATATGCCCTTTTTGGCCAACCAAGCAAACTTGTAAATGAAATCTGCACTACAATGAAGTCTCACTTCCCCCCGGTCAAAAGGGCCATCTGAAAAAAGTGTAAAATCCAGAAAGGCAGGACAAGCCATGGAGAACTGGGAGCCTTGTTATGCTGATGGGCGGGATGTAAATTGCCAACAGACACTCAGGAGAAGTGTATGGTGTTTCCTGAAACATCTAAGAAACAAAGCAACAGAGCCTAGGGCACTTCCACTTATGGTCCTATAGCTTAGGGAAATTAAAATCAAAAAGACACAGCCACCCCAAAGTTTGGGACGCCTCTGTTTACAAGAACCTCGTTTACCGTACAAGTTCAATATCACAGAAAGTGAAAAATGGATAAAGAACTTGTGGTACTTACGTACAATGCAGTATCACTCAGCAATGAAATCTATGTCATCAGGCCCGTAGCAGCATAATGAGTGGATTCAGGTACGATGATTCTAACTGAAATAAGTCACACAGAAAAAGAAACATCATAAGATATCACTAATACACGGAATGTAAACTTGGCTACACAGGAACTGAATTCCAAAACAGAACAGGGTCTCAAATTTAGAAAACCAACTTATGCTTGCTTAAGGGGAAAGGTGAGTTGGGGTGCTGCATAAAACCAGAGATTGAAATGAGCACAGATAATATTCTATAAGGCAAATATGGAATAGACCAGAGCTACTCCTTGCTCAACGAAATGGACTCAACACCCCATATTCAACGCCTAGGAATATACCTGCCTAGTAAGAATCATAAAAGCAATGGATTTATATATCTCTGTAAGAGAATGAAGAGTGTGTACAGCGGCATTAAAGCAGTGAAAATCAGCTAAATCTCATATTAAAAATAAATTTCTTAAGCAAAACACAATGACAGTGAAATAGAGAGCAACACTTAAGTAATTCATTCAAGGCTTCTGATGCAACCTGCATTTACCATATCTACACCCAGAGCTGGGTGACACATAAGGCTGGACACTTGGGGCTCATAAGATTGGTGAGGTTCGGTGAGCAAATGCAGACCCTTTGAAGTCATATTGCATGGTACCCATTCCATGGGTCTCAACTCTCCAGGTTTAAGGGATTCTTCCTTCAGCTAAAACATGCATGTGGAACCCAGAGTATGATCCACCGTGTGATCAAGAAACGTGTTCAAATATGTCTCACTTTTCGTTCCCTGGTACTCGGGTGCAACATTCCAGACGCTTTACTAACACTCTCCCGACTTGGAGAGTCAGTCCCTTTAACCTCCTGTTTGGCCCAGTTTGCAATTTCTGCGGAAGATGAACAGGAATAGCGAGAACCAATGAGAGACTAGTTGGAGGTGTCTGGACGGGCAAATTTAACTCTCATTTCCCACAGGGAAGAGCAATAAACCAAAGGCTCAGCATGCCGTGCCGGAACCAGATTAGGGCCTGAAGCAATCCTGCGGTGTTGTGGCCAGCTCACAAGAAAGCGAGTTGAAGAAAGGAGCTCAGGGGCACTGTAATTCACAAACCTGCAGAGTTATAAATGACAGCTATTGTCCGAAAATATACTGAAGTAGGGCTGCCAAGAGGACTTGAATGCGGGGCAGAATTGCAGGAAACCGATTTCAGGAGGAATCGGAATTGGATTCATTTAAAACACAGGAAAAGAGGCAGAACGTCGACAATGATGCACTTGGCCAAAAAGGGCGTATGTGTTTTTTCCTGAATATATTCAGGAAAAAACTCATACGCCCTTTTTGGCCAACCAAGCAAGCTTGCAAAGGAAATCTGCACTACGATGAAGTCTCACTTCCCCCCGGTCAAAAGGGCCATCTGAAAAAAGTGTAAAATCCAGAAAGGCAGAACAGGCCATGGAGAACAGGGAGCCTTGTTATGCTGATGGGTGGAATGTAAATTACCAACAGCCGCTCTGTAGAAGTGTATGGTGTTTCCTGAAACATCTAAAAAACAAAGCAACAGAGCCTAGGGCACTTCCACTTATGGTCCTATAGCTTAGGGAAATTAAAATCAAAAAGACACAGCCACCCCAAAGTTTGGCACGCCTCTGTTTACAAGAACCTCGTTTACCGTACAAGTTCAATATCACAGAAAGTGAAAAATGGATAAAGAACTTGTGGTACTTACGTACAATGCAGTATCACTCAGCAATGAAATCTATGTCATCAGGCCCGTAGCAGCATAATGAGTGGATTCAGGTACGATGATTCTAACTGAAATAAGTCACACAGAAAAAGAAACATCATAAGATATCACTAATACACGGAATGTAAAGTTGGCTACACAGGAACTGAATTACAGAACAGAACAGGGTCTCAAATTTAGAAAACCAACTTATGCTTGCTTAAGAGGAAAGGTGAGTTGGGGTGCTGCATAAAACCAGAGATTGAAATGAGCACAGATGAAGTTCCTTAAGCCAAATATGGAATAGACAAGAGCTACTCCTTGCTCAACGAAATGGACTCAACACCCCATATTAAACGCCTAAGAATGTACCTGACTAGTAAGTATCTTAAAACCTATGGATTGCTATGTCTCCAAAAGAGAATCAAGCATGTGTACAGGGACATAAATGCAGCAGTGATAGGATTGGAGAGGTTCGGTGAGCAAATGAAGACCCTTTGAAGTCATATTGCATGGTACCCATTCCACGGGTCTCAACTCTCCAGGTTTAAGGTATTCTTCCTTCAGATAAAACATGCATGTGGAACCCAGAGTATGATCAACCACGTGATCGGGAGACGTGTTCAAATATGTCTCAGTTTTCCTCCCCTGGTACTCGGGTGCAACATTCCAGACGCTTTACTAACACTCTCCCGACTTGGAGAGTCAGCGCCTTTAACCTCCTGTTTGGCCCAGTTTGCAATTTCTGCGGAAGATGAACAGGAATAGGGAGAACAAATGAGAGACTAGCTGGAGGTGTCTGGACGGGCAAATTTAACTCTCATTTCCCACCAGGAAGAGGAAATAACCAAAGGCTCAGCGTGCCGTGCCGGAACCAGATTAGGGCCTGAAGCCATCCTGCGGTGTTGCGGCCAGCTCAAAAGAAAGTGAGTTGAAGAAAGGAGCTCAGGGGCACTGTAATTCACAAACCTGCAGAGTTATAAATGACAGCTATCGTCCAAAAATATACTGAAGTAAGGCTGCCAAGAGGACTTGAAAGCGGGGCAGAATTGCAGGAAACCGATTTCAGGAGGTAGACTGGAATTGCATTGAAAGCATAGGAAAAGAGGCAGAACGTCCACAATGATGCACTTGGCCAAAAAGGGCGTATGCGTTTTTTCCTGAATATATTCAGGAAAAAACGCATACGCCCTTTTTGGCCAACCAAGCAAACTTGCAAAGGAAATCTGCACTACAATGAAGTCTCACTTCCCCCCGGTCAAAAGGGCCATCTGAAAAAAGTGTAAAATCCAGAAAGGCAGGACAGGCCATGGAGAACTGGGAGCCTTGTTATGCTGATGGGCGGGATGTAAATTGCCAACAGACACTCGGGAGAAGTGTATGGTGTTTCCTGAAACATCTAAAAAACAAAGCAACAGAGCCTAGGGCACTTCCACTTATGGTCCTATAGCTTAGGGAAATTAAAATCAAAAAGACACAGCCACCCCAAAGTTTGGGACGCCTCTGTTTACAAGAACCTCGTTTACCGTACAAGTTCAATATCACAGAAAGTGAAAAATGGATAAAGAACTTGTGGTACTTACGTACAATGCAGTATCACTCAGCAATGAAATCTATGTCATCAGGCCCGTAGCAGCATAATGAGTGGATTCAGGTACGATGATTCTAACTGAAATAAGTCACACAGAAAAAGAAACATCATAAGATATCACTAATACACGGAATGTAAACTTGGCTACACAGGAACTGAATTCCAAAACAGAACAGGGTCTCAAATTTAGAAAACCAACTTATGCTTGCTTAAGGGGAAAGGTGAGTTGGGGTGCTGCATAAAACCAGAGATTGAAATGAGCACAGATAATATTCTATAAGGCAAATATGGAATAGACCAGAGCTACTCCTTGCTCAACGAAATGGACTCAACACCCCATATTCAACGCCTAGGAATATACCTGCCTAGTAAGAATCATAAAAGCAATGGATTTATATATCTCTGTAAGAGAATGAAGAGTGTGTACAGCGGCATTAAAGCAGTGAAAATCAGCTAAATCTCATATTAAAAATAAATTTCTTAAGCAAAACACAATGACAGTGAAATAGAGAGCAACACTTAAGTAATTCATTCAAGGCTTCTGATGCAACCTGCATTTACCATATCTACACCCAGAGCTGGGTGACACATAAGGCTGGACACTTGGGGCTCATAAGATTGGTGAGGTTCGGTGAGCAAATGCAGACCCTTTGAAGTCATATTGCATGGTACCCATTCCATGGGTCTCAACTCTCCAGGTTTAAGGGATTCTTCCTTCAGCTAAAACATGCATGTGGAACCCAGAGTATGATCCACCGTGTGATCAAGAAACGTGTTCAAATATGTCTCACTTTTCGTTCCCTGGTACTCGGGTGCAACATTCCAGACGCTTTACTAACACTCTCCCGACTTGGAGAGTCAGTCCCTTTAACCTCCTGTTTGGCCCAGTTTGCAATTTCTGCGGAAGATGAACAGGAATAGCGAGAACCAATGAGAGACTAGTTGGAGGTGTCTGGACGGGCAAATTTAACTCTCATTTCCCACAGGGAAGAGCAATAAACCAAAGGCTCAGCATGCCGTGCCGGAACCAGATTAGGGCCTGAAGCAATCCTGCGGTGTTGTGGCCAGCTCACAAGAAAGCGAGTTGAAGAAAGGAGCTCAGGGGCACTGTAATTCACAAACCTGCAGAGTTATAAATGACAGCTATTGTCCGAAAATATACTGAAGTAGGGCTGCCAAGAGGACTTGAATGCGGGGCAGAATTGCAGGAAACCGATTTCAGGAGGAATCGGAATTGGATTCATTTAAAACACAGGAAAAGAGGCAGAACGTCGACAATGATGCACTTGGCCAAAAAGGGCGTATGTGTTTTTTCCTGAATATATTCAGGAAAAAACTCATACGCCCTTTTTGGCCAACCAAGCAAGCTTGCAAAGGAAATCTGCACTACGATGAAGTCTCACTTCCCCCCGGTCAAAAGGGCCATCTGAAAAAAGTGTAAAATCCAGAAAGGCAGAACAGGCCATGGAGAACAGGGAGCCTTGTTATGCTGATGGGTGGAATGTAAATTACCAACAGCCGCTCTGTAGAAGTGTATGGTGTTTCCTGAAACATCTAAAAAACAAAGCAACAGAGCCTAGGGCACTTCCACTTATGGTCCTATAGCTTAGGGAAATTAAAATCAAAAAGACACAGCCACCCCAAAGTTTGGCACGCCTCTGTTTACAAGAACCTCGTTTACCGTACAAGTTCAATATCACAGAAAGTGAAAAATGGATAAAGAACTTGTGGTACTTACGTACAATGCAGTATCACTCAGCAATGAAATCTATGTCATCAGGCCCGTAGCAGCATAATGAGTGGATTCAGGTACGATGATTCTAACTGAAATAAGTCACACAGAAAAAGAAACATCATAAGATATCACTAATACACGGAATGTAAAGTTGGCTACACAGGAACTGAATTACAGAACAGAACAGGGTCTCAAATTTAGAAAACCAACTTATGCTTGCTTAAGAGGAAAGGTGAGTTGGGGTGCTGCATAAAACCAGAGATTGAAATGAGCACAGATGAAGTTCCTTAAGCCAAATATGGAATAGACAAGAGCTACTCCTTGCTCAACGAAATGGACTCAACACCCCATATTAAACGCCTAAGAATGTACCTGACTAGTAAGTATCTTAAAACCTATGGATTGCTATGTCTCCAAAAGAGAATCAAGCATGTGTACAGGGACATAAATGCAGCAGTGATAGGATTGGAGAGGTTCGGTGAGCAAATGAAGACCCTTTGAAGTCATATTGCATGGTACCCATTCCACGGGTCTCAACTCTCCAGGTTTAAGGTATTCTTCCTTCAGATAAAACATGCATGTGGAACCCAGAGTATGATCAACCACGTGATCGGGAGACGTGTTCAAATATGTCTCAGTTTTCCTCCCCTGGTACTCGGGTGCAACATTCCAGACGCTTTACTAACACTCTCCCGACTTGGAGAGTCAGCGCCTTTAACCTCCTGTTTGGCCCAGTTTGCAATTTCTGCGGAAGATGAACAGGAATAGGGAGAACAAATGAGAGACTAGCTGGAGGTGTCTGGACGGGCAAATTTAACTCTCATTTCCCACCAGGAAGAGGAAATAACCAAAGGCTCAGCGTGCCGTGCCGGAACCAGATTAGGGCCTGAAGCCATCCTGCGGTGTTGCGGCCAGCTCAAAAGAAAGTGAGTTGAAGAAAGGAGCTCAGGGGCACTGTAATTCACAAACCTGCAGAGTTATAAATGACAGCTATCGTCCAAAAATATACTGAAGTAAGGCTGCCAAGAGGACTTGAAAGCGGGGCAGAATTGCAGGAAACCGATTTCAGGAGGTAGACTGGAATTGCATTGAAAGCATAGGAAAAGAGGCAGAACGTCCACAATGATGCACTTGGCCAAAAAGGGCGTATGCGTTTTTTCCTGAATATATTCAGGAAAAAACGCATACGCCCTTTTTGGCCAACCAAGCAAACTTGCAAAGGAAATCTGCACTACAATGAAGTCTCACTTCCCCCCGGTCAAAAGGGCCATCTGAAAAAAGTGTAAAATCCAGAAAGGCAGGACAGGCCATGGAGAACTGGGAGCCTTGTTATGCTGATGGGCGGGATGTAAATTGCCAACAGACACTCGGGAGAAGTGTATGGTGTTTCCTGAAACATCTAAAAAACAAAGCAACAGAGCCTAGGGCACTTCCACTTATGGTCCTATAGCTTAGGGAAATTAAAATCAAAAAGACACAGCCACCCCAAAGTTTGGGACGCCTCTGTTTACAAGAACCTCCTTTACCGTACAAGTTCAATATCACAGAAAGTGAAAAATGGATAAAGAACTTGTGGTATTTACTTACAAAGCAATATCACTCAGCAATGAAATCTATGTCATCAGGCCCGTAGCAGCACAATGAGTGGTTTCAGGTATGATGATTCTAACTGAAATAAGTCACACAGAAAAAGAAACATCATAAGATATCAGTAATACACGGAATGTAAACTTGGCTACACAGGAACTGAATTACAGAAAAGAACAGGGTCGCAAATTTAGAAAACCAACTTATGCTTGCTTAAGGGGAAAGGTGAGTTGGGGTGCTGCATAAAACCAGAGATTGAAATGAGCACAGATAATGTTCCTTAAGCCAAATATGGAATAAACAAGAGCTACTCCTTGCTCAACGAAATGGACTCAACACCCCATATTAAACGCCTAAGAATGTACCTGACTAGTAAGTATCTTAAAACCTATGGATTGCTATGTCTCCAAAAGAGAATCAAGCGTGTGTACAGGGGCATAAACGCAGCAGTGATAGGATTGGAGAGGTTCGGTGAGCAAATGAAGACCCTTTGAACTCATATTGCATGGTACCCATTCCACGGGTTTCAACTACCCAGGTTTAAGGTATTCTTCATTCAGCTAAAACATGCATGTGGAACCTAGAGTATGATCAACCATGTGATCGGGAGACGTGTTCAAATATGTCTCAGTTTTCGTACCCTGGTACTCGGGTGCAACATTCCAGATGCTTTACTAACACTCTCCCAACTTGGAGAGTCAGTCTCTTTAACCTCCTGTTTGGCCCAGTTTGCAATTTCTGCGGAAGATGAACAGGAATAGGGAGAACCAATGAGAGACTAGCTGGAGGTGTCTGGACGGGCAAATTTAACTCTCATTTCCCACCAGGAAGAGGAATTAACCAAAGGCTCATCATGCCGTGCCGGAACCGGATTAGGGCCTGAAGCCATCCTGCGGTGTTGCGGCCAGCTCACAAGAAAGCGAGTTGAAGAAAGGAGCTCAGGGGCACTGTAATTCACAAACCTGCAGAGTTATAAATGACAGCTATTGTCCAAAAATATATTGAAGTAAGGCTGCCAAGAGGACTTGAAAGCGGGGCAGAATTGCAGGAAACCGATTTCAGGAGGTAGACTGGAATTGCATTGAAAGCATAGGAAAAGAGGCAGAACGTCCACAATGATGCACTTGGCCAAAAAGGGCGTATGCGTTTTTTCCTGAATATATTCAGGAAAAAACCCATATGCCCTTTTTGGCCAACCAAGCAAACTTGCAAAGGAAATATGCACTACAATGAAGTCTCACTTCCCCCCGGTCAAAAGGGCCATCTGAAAAAAGTGTAAAATCCAGAAAGGCAGGACAGGCCATGGAGAACTGGGAGCCTTGTTATGCTGATGGGCGGGATGTAAATTGCCAACAGACACTCAGGAGAAGTGTATGGTGTTTCCTGAAACATCTAAGAAACAAAGCAACAGAGCCTAGGGCACTTACACTTATGGTCCTATAGCTTAGGGAAATTAAAATCAAAAAGACACAGCCACCCCAAAGTTTGGGACGCCTCTGTTTACAAGAACCTCGTTTACCGTACAAGTTCAATATCACAGAATGTGAAAAATGGATAAAGAACTTGTGGTACTTACGTACAATGCAGTATCACTCAGCAATGAAATCTATGTCATCAGGCCCGTAGCAGCATAATGAGTGGATTCAGGTACGATGATTCTAACTGAAATAAGTCACACAGAAAAAGAAACATCATAAGATATCACTAATACACGGAATGTAATCTTGGCTACACAGGAACTGAATTCCAAAACAGAACAGGGTCTCAAATTTAGAAAACCAACTTATGCTTGCTTAAGGGGAAAGGTGAGTTGGGGTGCTGCATAAAACCAGAGATTGAAATGAGCACAGATAATATTCTATAAGGCAAATATGGAATAGACCAGAGCTACTCCTTGCTCAACGAAATGGACTCAACACCCCATATTCAACGCCTAGGAATATACCTGCCTAGTAAGAATCATAAAAGCAATGGATTTATATATCTCTGTAAGAGAATGAAGAGTGTGTACAGCGGCATTAAAGCAGTGAAAATCAACTAAATCCCATATTAAAAATAAATTTCTTAAGCAAAACACAATGACAGTGAAATAGAGAGCAATACTTAAGTAATTCATTCAAGGCTTCTGATGCAACCTGCATTTACCATATCTACACCCAGAGCTGGGTGACACATAAGGCTGGACACTTGGGGCTCATAAGATTGGTGAGGTTCGGTGAGCAAATGCAGACCCTTTGAAGTCATATTGCATGGTACCCATTCCATGGGTCTCAACTCTCCAGGTTTAAGGGATTCTTCCTTCAGCTAAAACATGCATGTGGAACCCAGAGTATGATCAACCATGTGATCGGGAGACGTGTTCAAATATGTCTCAGTTTTCCTCCCCTGGTACTCGGGTGCAACATTCCAGACGCTTTACTAACACTCTCCCGACTTGGAGAGTCAGTCTCTTTAACCTCCTGTTTGGCCCAGTTTGCAATTTCTGTGGAAGATGAACAGGAATAGGGAGAACCAATGAGAGACTAGCTGGAGGTGTCTGGACGGGCAAATTTAACTCTCATTTCCCACCAGGAAGAGGAATTAACCAAAGGCTCAGCATGCCTTGCCGGAACCGGATTAGGGCCTGAAGCCATCCTGCGGTGTTGCGGCCAGCTCACAAGAAAGCGAGTTGAAGAAAGGAGCTCAGGGGCCCTGTAATTCACAAACCTGCAGAGTTATAAATGACAGCTATTGTCCAAAAATATATTGAAGTAAGGCTGCCAAGAGGACTTGAAAGCGGGGCAGAATTGCAGGAAACCAATTTCAGGAGGTAGACTGGAATTGCATTGAAAGCATAGGAAAAGAGGCAGAACGTCAACAATGATGCACTTGGCCAAAAAGGGCGTATGTGTTTTTTCCTGAATATATTCAGGAAAAAACTCATACGCCCTTTTTGGCCAACCAAGCAAGCTTGCAAAGGAAATCTGCACTACAATGAAGTCTCACTTCCCCCCGGTCAAAAGGGCCATCTGAAAAAAGTGTAAAATCCAGAAAGGCAGGACAAGCCATGGAGAACTGGGAGCCTTGTTATGCTGATGGGCGGGATGTAAATTGCCAACAGACACTCAGGAGAAGTGTATGGTGTTTCCTGAAACATCTAAGAAACAAAGCAACAGAGCCTAGGGCACTTCCACTTATGGTCCTATAGCTTAGGGAAATTAAAATCAAAAAGACACAGCCACCCCAAAGTTTGGGACGCCTCTGTTTACAAGAACCTCGTTTACCGTACAAGTTCAATATCACAGAAAGTGAAAAATGGATAAAGAACTTGTGGTACTTACGTACAATGCAGTATCACTCAGCAATGAAATCTATGTCATCAGGCCCGTAGCAGCATAATGAGTGGATTCAGGTACGATGATTCTAACTGAAATAAGTCACACAGAAAAAGAAACATCATAAGATATCACTAATACACGGAATGTAAACTTGGCTACACAGGAACTGAATTCCAAAACAGAACAGGGTCTCAAATTTAGAAAACCAACTTATGCTTGCTTAAGGGGAAAGGTGAGTTGGGGTGCTGCATAAAACCAGAGATTGAAATGAGCACAGATAATATTCTATAAGGCAAATATGGAATAGACCAGAGCTACTCCTTGCTCAACGAAATGGACTCAACACCCCATATTCAACGCCTAGGAATATACCTGCCTAGTAAGAATCATAAAAGCAATGGATTTATATATCTCTGTAAGAGAATGAAGAGTGTGTACAGCGGCATTAAAGCAGTGAAAATCAGCTAAATCTCATATTAAAAATAAATTTCTTAAGCAAAACACAATGACAGTGAAATAGAGAGCAATACTTAAGTAATTCATTCAAGGCTTCTGATGCAACCTGCATTTACCATATCTACACCCAGAGCTGGGTGACACATAAGGCTGGACACTTGGGGCTCATAAGATTGGTGAGGTTCGGTGAGCAAATGCAGACCCTTTGAAGTCATATTGCATGGTACCCATTCCATGGGTCTCAACTCTCCAGGTTTAAGGGATTCTTCCTTCAGCTAAAACATGCATGTGGAACCCAGAGTATGATCCACCGTGTGATCAAGAAACGTGTTCAAATATGTCTCACTTTTCGTTCCCTGGTACTCGGGTGCAACATTCCAGACGCTTTACTAACACTCTCCCGACTTGGAGAGTCAGTCCCTTTAACCTCCTGTTTGGCCCAGTTTGCAATTTCTGCGGAAGATGAACAGGAATAGCGAGAACCAATGAGAGACTAGTTGGAGGTGTCTGGACGGGCAAATTTAACTCTCATTTCCCACAGGGAAGAGCAATAAACCAAAGGCTCAGCATGCCGTGCCGGAACCAGATTAGGGCCTGAAGCAATCCTGCGGTGTTGTGGCCAGCTCACAAGAAAGCGAGTTGAAGAAAGGAGCTCAGGGGCACTGTAATTCACAAACCTGCAGAGTTATAAATGACAGCTATTGTCCGAAAATATACTGAAGTAGGGCTGCCAAGAGGACTTGAATGCGGGGCAGAATTGCAGGAAACCGATTTCAGGAGGAATCGGAATTGGATTCATTTAAAACACAGGAAAAGAGGCAGAACGTCGACAATGATGCACTTGGCCAAAAAGGGCGTATGTGTTTTTTCCTGAATATATTCAGGAAAAAACTCATACGCCCTTTTTGGCCAACCAAGCAAGCTTGCAAAGGAAATCTGCACTACAATGAAGTCTCACTTCCCCCCGGTCAAAAGGGCCATCTGAAAAAAGTGTAAAATCCAGAAAGGCAGAACAGGCCATGGAGAACAGGGAGCCTTGTTATGCTGATGGGTGGAATGTAAATTACCAACAGCCGCTCTGTAGAAGTGTATGGTGTTTCCTGAAACATCTAAAAAACAAAGCAACAGAGCCTAGGGCACTTCCACTTATGGTCCTATAGCTTAGGGAAATTAAAATCAAAAAGACACAGCCACCCCAAAGTTTGGCACGCCTCTGTTTACAAGAACCTCGTTTACCGTACAAGTTCAATATCACAGAAAGTGAAAAATGGATAAAGAACTTGTGGTACTTACGTACAATGCAGTATCACTCAGCAATGAAATCTATGTCATCAGGCCCGTAGCAGCATAATGAGTGGATTCAGGTACGATGATTCTAACTGAAATAAGTCACACAGAAAAAGAAACATCATAAGATATCACTAATACACGGAATGTAAACTTGGCTACACAGGAACTGAATTACAGAACAGAACAGGGTCTCAAATTTAGAAAACCAACTTATGCTTGCTTAAGAGGAAAGGTGAGTTGGGGTGCTGCATAAAACCAGAGATTGAAATGAGCACAGATGAAGTTCCTTAAGCCAAATATGGAATAGACAAGAGCTACTCCTTGCTCAACGAAATGGACTCAACACCCCATATTAAACGCCTAAGAATGTACCTGACTAGTAAGTATCTTAAAACCTATGGATTGCTATGTCTCCAAAAGAGAATCAAGCATGTGTACAGGGACATAAATGCAGCAGTGATAGGATTGGAGAGGTTCGGTGAGCAAATGAAGACCCTTTGAAGTCATATTGCATGGTACCCATTCCACGGGTCTCAACTCTCCAGGTTTAAGGTATTCTTCCTTCAGATAAAACATGCATGTGGAACCCAGAGTATGATCAACCACGTGATCGGGAGACGTGTTCAAATATGTCTCAGTTTTCCTCCCCTGGTACTCGGGTGCAACATTCCAGACGCTTTACTAACACTCTCCCGACTTGGAGAGTCAGCGCCTTTAACCTCCTGTTTGGCCCAGTTTGCAATTTCTGCGGAAGATGAACAGGAATAGGGAGAACCAATGAGAGACTAGCTGGAGGTGTCTGGACGGGCAAATTTTACTCTCATTTCCCACCAGGAAGAGGAATTAACCAAAGGCTCAGCGTGCCGTGCCGGAACCAGATTAGGGCCTGAAGCCATCCTGAGGTGTTGCGGCCAGCTCAAAAGAAAGTGAGTTGAAGAAAGGAGCTCAGGGGCACTGTAATTCACAAACCTGCAGAGTTATAAATGACAGCTATCGTCCAAAAATATACTGAAGTAAGGCTGCCAAGAGGACTTGAAAGCGGGGCAGAATTGCAGGAAACCGATTTCAGGAGGTAGACTGGAATTGCATTGAAAGCATAGGAAAAGAGGCAGAACGTCCACAATGATGCACTTGGCCAAAAAGGGCGTATGCGTTTTTCCCTGAATATATTCAGGAAAAAACGCATACGCCCTTTTTGGCCAACCAAGCAAGCTTGCAAAGGAAATCTGCACTACAATGAAGTCTCACTTCCCCCTGGTCAAAAGGGCCATTTGAAAAAAGTGTAAAATCCAGAAAGCCACGACAGGCCATGGAGAACTGGGAGCCTTGTTATGCTGATGGGCGGGATGTAAATTGCCAACAGACACTCGGGAGAAGTGTATGGTGTTTCCTGAAACATCTAAAAAACAAAGCAACAGAGCCTAGGGCACTTCCACTTATGGTCCTATAGCTTAGGGAAATTAAAATCAAAAAGACACAGCCACCCCAAAGTTTGGGACGCCTCTGTTTACAAGAACCTCGTTTACAGTACAAGTTCAACATCGCAGAAAGTGAAAAATGGATAAAGAAGATGTGGTATTTACTTACAAAGCAATATCACTCAGCAATGAAATCTATGTCATCAGGCTCTTAGCAGCACAATGAGTGGATTCAGGTATGATGATTCTAACTGAAATAAGTCACACAGAAAAAGAAACATCATAAGATATCAGTAATACACGG
Source organism: Grampus griseus (assembly GCF_964374135.1). NCBI lineage: Eukaryota > Metazoa > Chordata > Mammalia > Artiodactyla > Delphinidae > Grampus > Grampus griseus. The sequence goes on from NW_028133380.1 coordinate 370,262, forward strand.
AATGTAAACTTGGCTACACAGGAACTGAATTACAGAACAGAACAGGGTCTCAAATTTAGAAAACCAACTTATGCTTGCTTAAGAGGAAAGGTGAGTTGGGGTGCTGCATAAAACCAGAGATTGAAATGAGCACAGATAAAGTTCCTTAAGCCAAATATGGAATAGACAAGAGCTACTCCTTACTCAACGAAATGGACTCAACACCGCATATTAAACGCCTAAGAATGTACCTGACTAGTAAGTATCTTAAAACCTATGGATTGCTATGTCTCCGAAAGAGAATCAAGCATGTGTACAGGGGCATAAACGCAGCAGTGATAGGATTGGAGAGGTTCAGTGAGCAAATGAAGACCCTTTGAAGTCATATTGCATGGTACCCATTCCACGGGTTTCAACTACCCAGGTTTAAGGTATTCTTCCTTCAGCTAAAACATGCATGTGGAACCTAGAGTATGATAAACCATGTGATCGGGAGACGTGTTCAAATATATCTCAGTTTTCCTCCCCTGGTACTCGGGTGCAACATTCCAGACGCTTTACTAACACTCTCCCGACTTGGAGAATCTGTCCCTTTAACCTACTGTTTGGCCCAGTTTGCAATTTCTGCGGAAGATGAAAAGGAATAGCGAGAACCAATGAGAGACTAGCTGGAGGTGGCTGGACGGGCAAATTTAACTCTCATTTCCCACCAGGAAGAGGAAATAACCAAAGGCTCAGCGTGCCGTGCCGGAACCAGATTAGGGCCTGAAGCCATCCTGCGGTGTTGCGGCCAGGTCACAAGAAAGCGAGTTGAAGAAAGGAGCTCAGGGGCACTGTAATTCACAAACCTGCACAGTTATAAATGACAGCTATCATCCAAAAATAGACTAAAGTAAGGCTGCCAAGAGGACTTGAAAGCGGGGCAGAATTGCAGGAAACCGATTTCAGGAGGTAGACTGGAATTGCATTGAAAGCATAGGAAAACAGGCAGAACGTCCACAATGATGCACTTGGCCAAAAAGGGCATATGCGTTTTTTCCTGAATATATTCAGGAAAAAACGCATACGCACTTTCTGGCCAACCAAGCAAACTTGCAAAGGAAATCTGCACTACAATGAAGTCTCACTTCCCCTCGGTCAAAAGGGCCATCTGAAAAAAGTGTAAAATCCAGAAAGGCAGGACAGGCCATGGAGAACTGGGAGCCTTGTTATGCTGATGGGCGGGATGTAAATTGCCAACAGACACTCGGGAGAAGTGTATGGTGTTTCCTGAAACATCTAAAAAACAAAGCAACAGAGCCTAGGGCACTTCCACTTATGGTCCTATAGCTTAGGGAAATTAAAATCAAAAAGACACAGCCACCCCAAAGTTTGGGACGCCTCTGTTTACAAGAACCTCCTTTACCGTACAAGTTCAATATCACAGAAAGTGAAAAATGGATAAAGAACTTGTGGTATTTACTTACAAAGCAATATCACTCAGCAATGAAATCTATGTCATCAGGCCCGTAGCAGCACAATGAGTGGTTTCAGGTATGATGATTCTAACTGAAATAAGTCACACAGAAAAAGAAACATCATAAGATATCAGTAATACACGGAATGTAAACTTGGCTACACAGGAACTGAATTACAGAAAAGAACAGGGTCGCAAATTTAGAAAACCAACTTATGCTTGCTTAAGGGGAAAGGTGACTTGGGGTGCTGCATAAAAGCAGAGATTGAAATGAGCACAGATAAAGTTCCTTAAGCCAAATATGGAATAAACAAGAGCTACTCCTTGCTCAACGAAATGGACTCAACACCGCATATTAAACGCCTAAGAATGTACCTGACTAGTAAGTATCTTAAAACCTATGGATTGCTATGTCTCCAAAAGAGAATCAAGCGTGTGTACAGGGGCATAAACGCAGCAGTGATAGGATTGGAGAGGTTCGGTGAGCAAATGAAGACCCTTTGAACTCATATTGCATGGTACCCATTCCACGGGTTTCAACTACCCAGGTTTAAGGTATTCTTCATTCAGCTAAAACATGCATGTGGAACCTAGAGTATGATCAACCATGTGATCGGGAGACGTGTTCAAATATGTCTCAGTTTTCGTACCCTGGTACTCGGGTGCAACATTCCAGATGCTTTACTAACACTCTCCCGACTTGGAGAGTCAGTCTCTTTAACCTCCTGTTTGGCCCAGTTTGCAATTTCTGCGGAAGATGAACAGGAATAGGGAGAACCAATGAGAGACTAGCTGGAGGTGTCTGGACGGGCAAATTTAACTCTCATTTCCCACCAGGAAGAGGAATTAACCAAAGGCTCAGCATGCCGTGCCGGAACCGGATTAGGGCCTGAAGCCATCCTGCGGTGTTGCGGCCAGCTCACAAGAAAGCGAGTTGAAGAAAGGAGCTCAGGGGCACTGTAATTCACAAACCTGCAGAGTTATAAATGACAGCTATTGTCCAAAAATATATTGAAGTAAGGCTGCCAAGAGGACTTGAAAGCGGGGCAGAATTGCAGGAAACCGATTTCAGGAGGTAGACTGGAATTGCATTGAAAGCATAGGAAAAGAGGCAGAACGTCCACAATGATGCACTTGGCCAAAAAGGGCGTATGCGTTTTTTCCTGAATATATTCAGGAAAAAACGCATACGCCCTTTTTGGCCAACCAAGCAAACTTGCAAAGGAAATCTGCACTACAATGAAGTCTCACTTCCCCCCGGTCAAAAGGGCCATCTGAAAAAAGTGTAAAATCCAGAAAGGCAGGACAGGCCATGGAGAACTGGGAGCCTTGTTATGCTGATGGGCGGGATGTAAATTGCCAACAGACACTCAGGAGAAGTGTATGGTGTTTCCTGAAACATCTAAAAAACAAAGCAACAGAGCCTAGGGCACTTCCACTTATGGTCCTATAGCTTAGGGAAATTAAAATCAAAAAGACACAGCCACCCCATAATTTGGGACGGCTCTTTTTACAGGAATCTGTTCTGCGGCACAAGTTAAATATCTCAGAGAGCAAATAATGGATAAAGAAGTTGCGGTACTTATGTACAACAGAATACCACTCAGCAATGAAATCTATGTCACCAGGCCCGTACCAGCATAATGAGTGGATTGAGGCACGATGATTCTAAGTGAAATAAGTCACACAGAAAAAGAAACATCATAAGGTATCACTAATACACGGAATGTGAACTTGGCTACACATGAACTGAATTACAAAACAGAACATGGTCTCAAATTTAGAAAACCAACTTATGCTTGCTTAAGGGGAAGGTGAGTTGGGGTGCTGCATAAAAGCAGAGTTTGAAATTAGCACAGATACCGTTCCATAAGCCAAATATTTAATAGACAAGACCTACCCCTTGCTCAACGAAATGGATTCAACAATGAGGTATCACCTCACACCTTGTAGAATAGGCATCATTGAAAATCTACAAACAAAAAATGCTGGAAAGGGTGTGGAGAAAAGGAACCCTCTTCCACTATTGTTGGGAATATAAATTGATACAGTCATTATGGAGAACAATATAGAATTTCTTAAGAAACTAACAATAGAATTACCATATGATACAGCAATCCCAGTACTGGACATATACCCAGACAAAACCATAAATCAAAAAGAGTCATTCACCGCAATGTTCATTGCATCACTATTTACAATATCGAGGTAATGGAAGCAACCTAAATGCCCACAGACAGACGAATGCATAAAGCTGTGGTACATATATAAAATGGAATATTACTAAGCCATGAAAAGGAATGAAATTGGGTCATTTGTAGAGACGTCGATGGATCTAGAGACTGTCATACAGAGTGAAGTAAGTCAGAAAGAGAAAAACAAATCTTGTATATTCATGCATATATGTGGAACCTAGAAAAACTGTACAGATTAACCATTTTGCAAGGCATAAATAGAGCAACAGATGTAGACAACAAACGTATGGACAACAAGGGGGGAAAGCTGTTGGGGGGGTGGTGGTGGGAGGAGTTGAGAGACTGGGATTGGCATGTATACATTTATATGTATAAAATAGATAACCAATAAGAACCTGCTGTATAAAAATATAAAATAAAATTCAAAATTAAAAAGAAATAAAATTTAAAAAATAAAACAGAAAAAACAATTATTCCCTGCACATACATGTATTTATATGAATAAATTATTTCCATGCTTATATCTGTAAATACAAAAAAGAGGAATAAAATCTACCTTGAACCAAAAACGAAAAAGAGAAAAAAACACAGAACCCACCAGTTACACAGAGGAAAACCGTATCAGGGCACTTGCTCCAGTTGTAAACAATTCTGAAGTTGGTCAGTGGTGGGGAATCATCTCCCATTCAGCCAGCAGCCCCCACGCAACAAGCGTCCTCATTGCAAAGCTGGGGCACCGTGCCGAGGCATCTGTGAGTAACCGTGATCTGAGCCCCAGGCCAGTTGTTGCTGAACTATTCCCACCCGTCCCAGGTAAAACACCTGAATATATACAAGGACTTGAAAGCCTAGAGGAAGGGCCATAGAGCCACACGAGTGACAGCATGCCAGCCGACTTGGTGCCTGCAGGCCAGCCAGGATGGTCCTGGCCCTGGGTGCTCTTCTGGAAGATTTCCATTTCCCTGCCTGAGATACCCATCCTGTCCCTGCCCCCACTGCTTTTTTCCTTCCTCACTTCTGCCCAGGGAGAAATTCCAGCAGCAGGTATGGGTGACACATCCTCTTCTTTAGCAGGTGGCAGCCTGGCAACTGCTGCAGAAAGTCCAGCAGAGCCCCACTCACACTGGGCCACCCACAAAGCCGTGGCCTCTCACTCCCTCCCACCAGCCCAGCCCCGAGACTGCTGACAGGGCAAAGAAAATGGTGTCAGGCACGGCTGCAGGGGCTCTTGCTGCCTGGAGTGGTATTTATATTGATCTCAACCCAGGCACACCTGGGGAGGGCTGGCCGGCACGGTAAGGCTGCCCAGGTCAGCCAATCATCACCCCTCAGGGACTCACAGTTGCAGAAAATGGAACTTGCTGAACCGGCCAGGTCCAAGGAACAGGTGTGGGCTCCTGAGAGTCAGGATAGACAAGGGGCTGCAGCTTTGGCTTGTTTTCTAATCATTTTATCTGGCCCATGAGTGGGAGACAACTTCAAGAAAACCCTCTCCTAATGAGAGGAACCCAGGAGTCAGGGAGAGGAGGGGTGGGTGGTGGTTGGAGACAGAGGCCTGGTGCCCCGGGTGCAGTGGAAGTCTCTGGAAGACCAGGTGGAGGGAGGCCTCACGGAGTGATGCCCAGGGTCACAGACCTGTCGCAGCTGCTGTTTGTTAGTTCAAGTCCTGCTCTGAGGTGCTCTGTGTCAGCTCTGAGTGACAGGTGAGCTGGGGGTGCTCTGCAATGAGGGCTATGTGCACGGTTCCTGTGTGCCCAGCCCTGCCACGGTACCTGCAAGGGTAGCTCTGTATCCTGGGAGGGGCCTGATCACAAGAGCCCCGTGGGCTGGGGTGGGGGTGGGGTACCTGCCCAGGTGAGCTCCATATTCTGGGATTGGTCTGACCACGAGAGCCCCATGGGCTGCTGGGGACCTGGTAAAGGATGTCAGGACAGTCAGTGAAGCCACTGAGGATATACCTCCAGTTGCTCCTAATTCCTACACCCTGCTGGTCATTCTACCAACCACCAGGACATGGTATTCTGTATTAGTCTTCAATGATGCCTTCTTTTGTATTCCATTAGTCCCAGAGTCACAAGAAATTTTGGCTTGTGAGTGGCAGGACTCAACATACAACTAAAACAATACTTCCGGGCCGTCTGGCCCCAAGGGTGCAAAAATTCCCACACCGTCTTTGGGGAAAGCTTAGCTAAAGACCTAAAAGTTCTACCTCTGGAAAAGGAAACCCTCCTTCAATATGCAGACGACATTCTGATCGCCAGCCCTACTAAGGAGGCCTCTGAACTACCAAGCCAATAAAGGATAGAAGTTGTCCAAGAAAAAGCTCAAATATCACAGACTGCGGTGACCTGCCTGGGCTTCATTCTCACAGAAGGTCAGAGAAGCCCATCCCAGGAAAGGGAAGAAACCATTTTCAGCCTTACCCCTTTCTAAAACTAGAAGACAGCTTAGGGGTTCCTGGGGAGGCCAGGGTTTGCTGCTTCTGGATCCCTAACTACAGTCTACTAGCTGGGCCTCTATATGAAACACTGAAAGGAAAAGATGATGATCCTTTTGAATAGAATCCAGAAGTGGCCTTTCAAGAATGGAAAGAGCAGTCAATTCAGACCCTTGCCCTGGAACTCCCTAATTTAGCTAAACCCTTTGACCTTTACATTCCCGGTGAAAGGTGAATCGCCATTGGAGAATTAGTGCAAAAACTGGGACCACTTGAAATGGAACAATGCAAGAATGCCATCCAGATAGGATAAACTACGGTCACTAAGGAGCTTGGCCCACTGCCACATCTGGCCAAGATACTGGCGGTATCTAAAAACCTGGAAATCAGCAGCCCAAAAGGCCACCTCCCTCCTAAGGGAAAAGGACCCCACGTGGTGATCCTAACCACCAACCATGCCCTGAAGTTGCAGGGTTCGCTCCGTGGGCACACCGACCTCGAGTGAGGAGGCCCTCCAACTCCAACATCCAGAGAGATAACCGGGGGCAACAGGGCACCATGACGACTCGTGTGAACATCACTTGACCTGGAGTTTCTCTCATAAAACAACAAGGGTGTGTCCCAAAAGAGTAGACTACTGCTTGCAGGACTTACTGCACCCAGAGGGGAGCTAATAATCTTGGCGGGGGAACAGTATACCACACTGTCACCATAGAAAAGCCTACAGACACCGTGATGATGGTGGCCAATAAGACCGGCTGGACTCCTGTTTACTTCAAAAGGCTGTTGACTCAGTAGCCATCATGGTCCTTATCACCACTGACCCTGGACTGTCTGGGAGTTGAGCGGGCAGGGCTCTGACACCTGGTGCTGTTTGTACGTTAATTCAGGGGCCTAATTGAAGAAAGCGCAGACTACTGGTCAGAGCATCTAGGCTGGCAGAAACGGTCAGCCTAAGGTGGCCGAACAAATGTGGGGCGGGGTGTAACCGGCCCCCACAACGTCTCTGCACATCTCTTTCCTGGACCCTTAAAGGTCATTAGAATCTATAACACTTCCAATGCTGGTGCTCAGGTGGACGAGCAGGGAGGCAGGGGGCCTGGGGACAATCAACGTCACCGGGAGGCTGCTGGGGAGAAGCTCTGACCCTCGCCCCAGGGTATGAGGGCTCCCAACTCAGCACGCAGCAGTTACAGAAGAAGGGTCTGCACCCTCAGCACTCCAAGAATGAGGAACGGGACAAAAGGCAGAGGAGGGGTTTGTCCCCAGCAAAGCCCATTAAAAATCCCTGGGAGATAAAAATAGAATCTGGGCAATAAAGTCAAGTCTAACCTTTTTTATCCTTTGTGCTTTGTCTAATTTCACGTGCTCCTAGGGTCCCGCATGCAGAGGTTCCACACCCGGCACTTCAGACCAGATTTCCTAGTGCAGAATGGCTGGGTCGACACCTCAGCTCCTGGGGCCCAGTGCAGACTCCACGATATAGAGCCTGAGCTACAGCCAACCCAGCCCTCGAGAGCTCCGCCGCCTCCCTCCCTCCCACTGACTCTGACAGGATCTCTACACAGCAGCCCAGCCCACAGCCCACGGGGTAGTGCATGCTCTCACCTCTCCATTCTCTGATCAAAATATAAAGTTTCCTTTGCTTGTGAACCAAACTCAGTCTCGATCTGTTGGCCCCAATGACACTGGGCAGGGGGACACTTGTTGGGGTCCACTCTGGAGGATCAGTAACAGAAATTGAGACTATTGTAACCTCAATGAACAGATGTGTGAGCCAAACTGTAGTTAACATAGAACAGTGTATAAGGCTCGGGTAAAATAAGATGTTTCTAACACTTCCATTTGATATTTCCATCACTTTTTATAAGCAAGTTCAGTGAAAAGGTTTGTCTTATTTGTCAGGTCAATATTAGAGAAACGAAGTGATTTCTTTCCAAGGATGTACATCTAATAATCTTGGTTAAACCTTCAATCTTGTTTTAAATGCTTTTCCATTGAAAATGATACCTCTCTTTCAGCTCCCCCATTTCTGAGAAGCATAAAATCTTATAATTTATTATTACCAAAGGGGAAAGGTGGGAGGAGGGATAAATTAACAGTTTGGAATTAACACATACACACTGCTATGTATAAAATAGATCATCAACAAGGAACTACTGTATAGCACAGGGAACTACACTCAACATTTTGCAATAACCTATAAGGGGAAATAATCTGAAAAAGAATAGATATTTTTATTGACATCATCTATCAATGATAGTTAAAGTGTAGCCTAAGGGAAGCTGGTGGTGAGTGCTTCTGACCCTGAAGACTTCAATCATCTAAAGTTTGGACTCTGCCTACTTCCCAAGGCCCTTAATGAACATATGTGTAGCCGTAGCTTAAAAACTTCCCCAGTTTGGGTTTCGGGGAGACACTGATTTTGAAAAAGCCCTGGTGTTCTCCTTACATGAATGGGACTCTTCCTACTGCTAAAACATGTCTGTCACACCCAGAGGATGGTATACCGTCTGATCGGGAAGAGTTTGGAAAAGGCATCTCATCTCCTCATCTCCTGGTGCTCGGGTTCACCCCTCCAGCGTCTTTACTAACAGTCTCCCCACTTGGAGATGTCAGCACTGTCAACATCCTGTTGCGTACAGTTTGGAATTTGTCCAGAGGATGAAGCGGAAGGATGAGGAACAATGAGAGACAAGTCCTAGGTGTTCAGACAGGCACATGTCACTCTAATTTCCAATCAGGAAGACGAATTGACCAAAGGCTAGGGTTGCCCATGGAAACAGTATAGGGCTTGAGGAAATCCCGCTGCTTTGTGGCCAGTTCCCATAAACACAAGTTGAACAATGGAATTCAGGGGCAGTAAAATTCACAAAACTGCAGAGTTGAAAATATCCATCACTGAAAAATGTCTTGAGGAAAGTCAGAGAAAAGGACTTGTAAGCAAGGGAGAATAGCAGGAAAGGGATTTGAGGAGGTAGAAAGGACTCGCCATTAAGCACAAGAAAAGGAGCTGAACATTGCCAACATTGCAGTTGGCCAAAAAGGGTGTATGCGTTTTTTTCTGTATATATTCAAGAAAAGGGCATACACTTTTTTAGCCAACCAAACAGGTGGGCACTGGAAGTCAATACTACAAAAGATATCACTTCGCATCAGTCAGAAGAGCCATCCTCATAAAGCGTAAACAACAGAAATGCAGGACAGGGCAACGAGAAGAGGGAGCCCTGTGAGACTTATAGTGGAAATGTATATTGCCAACGGCCATTCTGGAGAAGTGTATTGTGTTTACTAAAGCATCTAAAAAATGAGCTACAGAGCATAGGGCACTTGCACTCATGGGCGTATATCTTGGGAAAAACAAAAATCGAGAGGACACAGGCACCCCAATGTTTACCCCCTCTCTGTTTAAAAGATCCTCGACTAGGATATAACTTAAATGTCTCTGGAGGGAAAAAATGGATAGAGATGTGGTACTTAGGTAGAGTGGAATATTATTCAGCCTGGAAATCAATGAAATATGGCCAGTTGTAACAACTCCGGAGGAGTTACGTATGATCATTCTAAGTGACAGAATTCAAAAAGAAAAAGACACATATCATAAGATATCACTTAAAGGTGGAATCCAAAATGGCTACACATGAAATAAATTACAAAACAAAAACATAGTCAAATATGTAGAAAACACGCATAAGGCTGCTAAACGGGAAAGGTGGGGAGGGGTGAGGCATCATCCAGGAGGTTGAAATTAGCAAAGATACCATTCCAAATACCAAACTGATAATCAACAAGGCCTACACGGTAGCTAAAAGAACTGCACTCAGCACACTCAAGTCACCGGAAAAGAATATATACGACTGGTAAGAATCTGAAAAAGAATTTATTGATGACTCTCTGTACGTGAATCAAGTGGATGTACAGCAGCAAGAAACAGAGCTTTGAAAATCAGCTGTAACCAATATAGTAATAAATTGAAAAAAATAAACGACAGAGAGACAGAGAAAACCTCTTACAACTTTTCCTCAGGGACGGTGATGCAACATGGATTGAACACATCTAGACCCACAGCAGGATGAGACATAAGGCTGGAAACTGTTTGCGCTAAGAGAAATGTGAGGTTGGGTGAGGAAATGCACACCCTTTAAAGTAATACTACCTGGTACCCATTCAATGGGTCCCAAATCTGCAGGTTCAAGGGATCTTCCTACAGCTAAAACATGCATGGAAAACCCAGAGGACTGTACACCATGTGATCGGGAGATGTGTCTAAAATGCACCTCATTTATCCTCTCCTGGTGCTCCTGTTCACCATTCCAGACATGTTACTTAGAATCTCCCCACTTGGAGAATCAGCACATTTAAACTTCTGTTTCACACATTTTGCAAATTGTGAGAAGGATGAATGGGAAGAGGGGGAACCAATGAGAGAATAGTTGTAGGGGTTTGGACGGGCACATATCACTCTAATTTCCCATTAAGAATAAGAATTAAAGAAAGGCTCAGCCTGCCTCGCCGGAGCCAAAATAGGGCCTGAAGCAATCCTGTGGGTTTGTGGCCAGCTCACAAAAGAGCAACTTAAAAAATGGAGCTCAGGGTCACTGCAATTCACAAACCTGCAGAGTTATAAATGAAAACTAACGTCCAAAAATATGTTGAGGTAAGGCAAAGAAGAGGATCTGAATGCAAGACAGAATTGCAAGAAACAGATTTCAAGAGATAGATTGGACTCGTCTTTAATGCACATGAAAAGCGGCAGAATTTCGACAATGATGCAGTTGGCCCAAAAGGGCGTATGCGTTTTTTCCTGATTATATCCAGGAAAAAACGCATACGCACTTTATGGGCAACGAAGCAAGCAAGCAATGCAAATGTGCACAACAAAGAAGTCTCACTTCCCACCGGTCAAAAGGGCCATCCTAAAAAATTGTAAAAACCAGAAATGCAGGACAGGCCATGGAGAACAGGGAGCCTTTATACGCTGATGGGCAGTGTGTGAACTGCCGAGAGCCACTCTGGAGAAGTGTATGGTGGTTCCTACATCATCTAAAAAACAGAGCTACAGAGCATAGGACACTTCCAATCATGGGAGTATATCTAGGGAAGTCTAAAAATCAACAAGACACAAGCACACCACAGTTTAGGGCTACTCTGTTTACAAGAACCTCAACTTCAGTACACCTTAAATATCCCAGGAAAGAGAACAATGGATAAAGAAGATGTGGTACTTATGTACAATGGAATATCTCTTCACCATGAAATCAATGTAATAAGGCTAGTAGAAGGATAAAGAGTGGATTTAGGTCCGATAATACTACTTGAAATAAGTCAAACAGAAAAAGAAACATATCATAAGATATCACTTATAGAGGGAGGGTAAATATGGCTGCACAAGAAATGAATTACAGAACAGAACAGTGTCTCACATTTAGAAAACACACTTATGTCAGCTTAAGGGGAAAGGAGAGGTGGGGTGATGCATAAAACCAGAGTTTGAAATTAGCACAGATACCGTTCAATAAACCAAATAGGTATTAGACAAGATCTACACCTTGCTCAATGAACTGGCCTCAACACACCCTATACACCGCAGAGAAATATATCTGAGTAATAAGAATCTTAAAACCCATGTATTGATATATCTCCATAAGGGAATCAAGTGTGTGCAGAGCGGCACAAACACAGCAGTGAAAATGAGCTAAACCCCATTATAGAAATAAATTTTAAAAACAAAACGCTGAAACAATGAAAGAGAAAAATTCTTACAAAATTCGCTCAGGGGCTGTGATGTAACCTGGATTGACCACATATAAACCCACAGCTGGATAAGACATAAGGCTGGACACTTGGGGCTGAGAGGATTGGTGAGCGTTGGTGAGCAACTGCCGAAAGTTTAATGCAATACTTCATGCTACTCAGTCCAAGGGTCCCAACACTCCAGGTTGAAGGGAATCTTCCTACAGCTAAACTATGCTTGGGAAACCCAGCGACTGGTATACCATATGATCGGGAAAGGTTTCTAAAACACACCTCATTTTTCCTCTCCTGGGGCTCCGGATCGACATTCCAGCCCCTTTACTAACAACATCCCCACATGGAGTCAATGCCTTTAAGTTCTGTTATCGCACAGTCTGCAGTTAGTGTAGAGGATGAATGGGAATAGGGGGAACCAGTGAGAAACAAGCTGTAGCAGTTTCAATGGGCACATGTCACTCTAATGTCACATCAGTAAGAAGAATTAACCAAAGGCACAGCAAGGTGCCCCAGAAGAAAAATAGGGCTTCAAGGAATCCTGTGGTTATGGGGCAAGACCACAAAAATAAGAGCTGAAAAGTGGGGCTAAGGGCCACTGCAATTCAAAATCCTGCAGAGTTATAAAGGCCAACTATTTTCAAAAAATATATTGAGGTAAGGCTATGAAGAGACATTGAAAGCAAGGCAGAATTGCAGGAAACCGATTTCAGGAGGTAGACTGGAATTGCACTGAAAACATATGAAGAGAGTCAGAACCTCGACAATGATGCACTTGGCCAAAAAGGGCGTATGTGTTTTTTCCTGAATATATTCAGGAAAAAAGGCATACACACTTTTTGGCCAACCAAGCAAGCTTGCAAAGGAAATCTGCACTACAATGAAGTCTCACTTCCACCTGGTCAAAAGGGCCATCTGAAAAAAGTGTAAAATCCATAAAGGCACGACAGGGCATGGAGAACTGGGAGCCTTCTTATGCTGATGGGCGGGATGTAAATTGCCAACAGCCACTCTGGAGAAGTGTATGGTGTTTCCTGAAACATCTAAAAAACAAAGCAACAGAGCCTAGGGCACTTCTACTTATGGTCCTATAGATTAGGGAAATAAAAATTAAAAAGACACAGCCACCCCAAAGTTTGGAACGGCTTTGTTTACAAGAACCTCGTTTACCGTACAAGTTCAATATCGCAGAAAGTGAAAAATGGATAAAGAAGTTGTGGTACTTACATACAATGCAATATCACTCAGCAATGAAATCTATGTCATCAGGCCCTTAGCAGCACAATGAGTGGATTCAGGTATGATGATTCTAACTGAAATAAGTCACACAGAAAAAGAAACATCATAAGATATCTGTAATACACGGAATGTAAACTTGGCTACTCAGGAACTGAATTACAGAACAGAACAGGGTCTCAAAATTAGAAAACCAACTTATGCTTGCTTAAGGGGAAAGGTGAGTTGGGGTGCTGCATAAAACCAGAGATTGAAATGAGCACAGATAAAGTTCCTTAAGCCAAATATGTAATAGACAAGAGCTACTCCTTGCTCAACGAAATGGACTCAACACCCCATATTAAACGCCTAAGAATATACGTGACTAGTAAGAATCTTAAAACGTATGGATGGCTATGTCTGAAAGAGAATCAAGCATGTGTACAGGGGCATAAACGCAGCAGTGATAGGATTGGAGAGGTTCGGTGAGCAAATGAAGACCCTTTGAAGTCATATTGCATGGTACCCATTCCACGGGTTTCAACTACCCAGGTTTAAGGTATTCTTCCTTCAGCTAAAACATGCATGTGGAACCTAGAGTATGATAAACCATGTGATCGGGAGAGGTGTTCAAATATGTCTCAGTTTTCGTACCCTGGTACTCGGGTGCAACATTCCAGACGCTTTACTAACACTCTCCCGACTTGGAGAGTCAGTCCCTTTAACCTCCTGTTTGGCCCAGTTTGCAATTTCTGCGGAAGATGAACAGGAATAGCGAGAACCATTGAGAGACTAGCTGGAGGTGTCTGGACGGGCAAATTTAACTCTCATTTCCCACCAGGAAGAGGAATTAACCAAAGTCTCAGCGTGCCGTGCCGGAACCAGATTAGGGCCTGAAGCCATGCTGCGGTGTTGCGGCCAGGTCACAAGAAAGCGAGTTGAAGAAAGGAGCTCAGGGGCACTGTAATTCACAAACCTGCAGAGTTATAAATGACAGCTATCGTCCAAAAATATACTGAAGTAAGGCTGCCAAAAGGAGTTGAAAGCGCGGCAGAATTGCAGAAAACCGATTTCAGGATGTAGACTGGAATTGCATTGAAAGCATAGGAAAAGAGGCAGAATGTCCACAAGAATGCACTTGGCCAAAAAGCGCGTATGCGTTTTTTCCTGAATATATTCAGGAAAAAACGCATACGCCCTTTTTGGCCAACCAAGCAAGCTTGCAAAGGAAATCTGCACTACAATGAAGTCTCACTTCCCCCCGGTCAAAAGGGCCATCTGAAAAAAGTGTAAAATCCAGAAAGGCAGGACAGGCCGTGGAGAACTAGGAACCTTGTTATGCTGATGAGCGGGATGTAAATTGCCAACAGACACTCAGGAGAAGTGTATGGTGTTTCCTGAAACATCTAAAAAACAAAGCAACAGAGCCTAGGGCACTTCCACTTATGGTCCTATAGCTTAGGGAAATTAAAATCAAAAAGACACAGCCACCCCAAAGTTTGGGACGGCTCTGTTTACCACAACCTCGTTTACCGTACAAGTTCAATATCACAGAAAGTGAAAAATGGATAAATAAGTTGTGGAACTCACGTACAATGCAGTATCACTCAGCAATGAAATCTATGACATCAGGCCTGTAGCAGCATAATGAGTAGAGTTAGATACGATGATTCTAACTGAAATAAGTCACACAGAAAAAGAAACATCATAAGATATCACTAACACACGGAATGTAAACTTGGCTACACAAGAACTGAATTGCAGAACAGAACAGGGTCTCAAATTGAGAAAACCAACTTATGCTTGCTTAAGGGGAAAGTTGAGTTGGGGTGCTGCATAAAAGCAGAGATTGAAATGAGCACAGATAAAGTTCCTTAAGCCAAATATGGAATAGACAAGAGCTACTCCTTGCTCAACGAAATGGACTCAACACCCCATATTAAACGCCTAAGAATGTACCTGACTAGTAAGTATCTTAAAACGTATGGGTTGCTATGTCTCCAAAAGAGAATCAAGCGTGTGTACAGGGGCATAAATGCAGCAGTGATAGGATTGGAGAGGTTCGGTGAGCAAATGAAGACCCTTTGAAGTCATATTGCATGGTACCCATTCCACGGGTCTCAACTCTCTATGTTTAAGGTATTCTTCCTTCAGCTAAAACATGCATGTGGAACCCAGAGTATGATCAACCGTCTGAACGGGAGACGTGTTCAAATATGTCTCAGTTTTCCTCCCCTGGTACTCGGGTGCAACATTCCAGACGCTTTACTAACACTCTCCCCACTTGGAGAGTCAGCGCCTTTAACCTCCTGTTTGGCCCAGTTTGCAATTTCTGCGGAAGATGAACAGGAATAGCGAGAACCAATGAGAGACTAGCTGGAGGTGTCTGGACGGGCAAATTTAACTCTCATTTCCCACCAGGAAGAGGAAATAACCAAAGGCTCAGCGTGCCGTCCCGGAACCAAATTAGGGCCTGAAGCCATCCAGCGGTGTTGCGGCCAGCTAAAAAGAAAGCGAGTTGAAGAAAGGAGCTCAGGGGCAGTGTAATTCACAAACCTGCACAGTTATAAATGACAGCTATCGTCCAAAAATATACTGAAGTAAGGCTGCCAAGAGGACTTGAAATCGGGGCAGATTTGTAGGAAACCGATTTCAGGAGGTAGACTGGAATTGCATTGAAAGCATAGGAAAAGAGGCAGAACGTCCACAATGATGCACTTGGCCAAAAAGTGCGTATGCGTTTTTTCCTGAATATATTCAGGAAAAAACGCATACGCCCTTTTTGGCCAACCAAGCAAACTTGCAAAGGAAATCTGCACTACAATGAAGTCTCACTTCCCCCCGGTCAAAAGGGCCAACTGAAAAAAGTGTAAAATCCAGAAAGGCAGGACAGGCCATGGAGAACTGGGAGCCTTGTTATGCTGATGGGCGGGATGTAAATTGCCAACAGACACTCGGGAGAAGTGTATGGTGTTTCCTGAAACATCTAAAAAACAAAGCAACAGAGCCTAGGGCACTTCCACTTATGGTCCTATAGCTTAGGGAAATTAAAATCAAAAAGACACAGCCACCCAAAAGTTTGGAACAGCTCTGTTTACAAGAACCTCATTTACCGTACAAGTTCAACATCGCAGAAATTGAAAAATGGATAAAGAATTTGTGGAATTTACTTACAAAGCAATATCACTCAGCAATGAAATCTATGACATCAGGCCCTTAGCAGCACAATGAGTAGATTCAGGTATGATGATTCTAACTGAAATAAGTCACACAGAAAAAGAAACATCATAAGATATCAGTAATACACGGAATGTAAACTTGGCTACACAGGAACTGAATTCCAAAACAGAACAGGGTCTCAAATTTAGAAAACCAACTTATGCTTGCTTAAGGGGAAAGCTGAGTTGGGGTGCTGCATAAAACCAGAGATTGAAATGAGCACAGATAAAGTTCCTTAAGCCAAATATGGAATAGACAAGAGCTACTCCTTGCTCAACAAAAAGGACTCAACACCCCATATTAAACGCCTAAGAATGTACCTGACTAGTAAGTATCTTAAAACCTATGGATTGCTATGTCTCCGAAAGAGAATCAAGCATGTGTACAGGGGCATAAACGCAGCAGTGATAGGATTGGAGAGGTTCGGTGAGCAAATGAAGACCCTTTGAATTCATATTGCATGGTACGCATTACACGGGATTCAACTACCCAGTTTTAAGGTATTCTTCCTTCAGCTAAAACATGCATGTGGAACCCAGAGTATGATCAACCGTCTGAACGGGAGACGTGTTCAAATATGTCTCAGTTTTCCTCCCCTGGTACTCGGGTGCAACATTCCAGACGCTTTACTAACACTCTCCCCACTTGGAGAGTCAGTCTCTTTAACCTCCTGTTTGGCCCAGTTTGCAATTTCTGCGGAAGATGAACAGGAATAGGGAGAACCAATGAGAGACTAGCTGGAGTTGTCTGGACGGGCAAATTTAACTCTCATTTCCCACCAGGAAGAGGAATTAACCAAAGGCTCAGCGTGCCGTGCTGGAAGCAGATTAGGGCCTGAAGCCATCCTGCGGTGTTGCGGCCAGCTCAAAAGAAAGCGAGTTGAAGAAAGGAGCTTAGGGGCACTGTAATTCACAAACCTGCAGAGTTATAAATGACAGCTATTGTCCAAAAATATACTGAAGTAAGGCTGCCAAGAGGACTTGAAAGTGGGGCAGAATTGCAGGAAACCGATTTCAGGAGGTAGACTGGAATTGCATTGAAAGCATAGGAAAAGAGGCAGAACGTCCACAATGATGCACTTGGCCAAAAAGGGCGTTTGCGTTTTTTCCTGAATACATTCAGGAAAAAATGCATACGCCCTTTTTGGCCAACCAAGCAAGCTTGCAAAGGAAATCTGCACTACAATGAAGTCTCACTTCCCCCCGGTCAAAAGGGCCATCTGAAAAAAGTGTAAAATCCAGAAAGGCAGGACAGGCAATGGAGAACTGGGAGCCTTGTTATGCTGATGGGCGGGGTGTAAATTGCCAACAGACACTCGGGAGAAGTGTATGGTGTTTCCTGAAACATCTAAAAAACAAAGCAACAGAGCCTAGGGCACTTCCACTTATGGTCCTATAGCTTAGGGAAATTAAAATCAAAAAGATACAGCCACCCCAAAGTTTGGGACGCCTCTGTTTACAAGAACCTCGTTTACCGTACAAGTTCAATATCGCAGAAAGTGGAAAATGGATAAAGAACTTGTGGTACTTACGTACAATGCACTATCACTCAGCAATGAAATCTATGTCATCAGGCCCGTAGCAGCATAATGAGTGGATTCAGGTACGATGATTCTAACTGAAACAAGTCACACAGAAAAAGAAACATCATAAGATATCACTAATACATGGAATGTAAACTTGGCTACAGAGGAACTGAATTCCAAAACAGAACATGGTCTCAAATTTAGAAAACCAACTTATGCTTGCTTAAGGTGAAAGGTGAGTTGGGGTGCTGCATAAAACCAGAGATTGAAATGAGCACAGATAAAGTTCCTTAAGCCAAATATGGAATAGACAAGATCTACTCCTTGTTCAACGAAAGGGACTCAACACCGCATATTAAACGCCTAAGTATGTATCTGACTAGTAAGTATCTTAAAACCTATGGATTGCTATGTCTCCAAAAGAGAATCAAGCGTGTGTACAGGGGCATAAATGCAGCAGTGATAGGATTGGAGAGGTTCGGTGAGCAAATGAAGACCCTTTGAAGTCATATTGCATGGTACCCATTCCACGGGTCTCAACTCTCTATGTTTAAGGTATTCTTCCTTCAGCTAAAACATGCATGTGGAACCCAGAGTATGATCAACCGTCTGAACGGGAGACGTGTTCAAATATGTCTCAGTTTTCCTCCCCTGGTACTCGGGTGCAACATTCCAGACGCTTTACTAACACTCTCCCCACTTGGAGAGTCAGCGCCTTTAACCTCCTGTTTGGCCCAGTTTGCAATTTCTGCGGAAGATGAACAGGAATAGCGAGAACCAATGAGAGACTAGCTGGAGGTGTCTGGACGGGCAAATTTAACTCTCATTTCCCACCAGGAAGAGGAAATAACCAAAGGCTCAGCGTGCCGTCCCGGAACCAAATTAGGGCCTGAAGCCATCCAGCGGTGTTGCGGCCAGCTAAAAAGAAAGCGAGTTGAAGAAAGGAGCTCAGGGGCAGTGTAATTCACAAACCTGCACAGTTATAAATGACAGCTATCGTCCAAAAATATACTGAAGTAAGGCTGCCAAGAGGACTTGAAATCGGGGCAGATTTGTAGGAAACCGATTTCAGGAGGTAGACTGGAATTGCATTGAAAGCATAGGAAAAGAGGCAGAACGTCCACAATGATGCACTTGGCCAAAAAGGGCGTATGCGTTTTTTCCTGAATATATTCAGGAAAAAACGCATACGCCCTTTTTGGCCAACCAAGCAAACTTGCAAAGGAAATCTGCACTACAATGAAGTCTCACTTCCCCCCGGTCAAAAGGGCCAACTGAAAAAAGTGTAAAATCCAGAAAGGCAGGACAGGCCATGGAGAACTGGGAGCCTTGTTATGCTGATGGGCGGGATGTAAATTGCCAACAGACACTCGGGAGAAGTGTATGGTGTTTCCTGAAACATCTAAAAAACAAAGCAACAGAGCCTAGGGCACTTCCACTTATGGTCCTATAGCTTAGGGAAATTAAAATCAAAAAGACACAGCCACCCAAAAGTTTGGAACAGCTCTGTTTACAAGAACCTCATTTACCGTACAAGTTCAACATCGCAGAAATTGAAAAATGGATAAAGAATTTGTGGAATTTACTTACAAAGCAATATCACTCAGCAATGAAATCTATGTCATCAGGCCCTTAGCAGCACAATGAGTAGATTCAGGTATGATGATTCTAACTGAAATAAGTCACACAGAAAAAGAAACATCATAAGATATCAGTAATACACGGAATGTAAACTTGGCTACACAGGAACTGAATTCCAAAACAGAACAGGGTCTCAAATTTAGAAAACCAACTTATGCTTGCTTAAGGGGAAAGCTGAGTTGGGGTGCTGCATAAAACCAGAGATTGAAATGAGCACAGATAAAGTTCCTTAAGCCAAATATGGAATAGACAAGAGCTACTCCTTGCTCAACAAAAAGGACTCAACACCCCATATTAAACGCCTAAGAATGTACCTGACTAGTAAGTATCTTAAAACCTATGGATTGCTATGTCTCCGAAAGAGAATCAAGCATGTGTACAGGGGCATAAACGCAGCAGTGATAGGATTGGAGAGGTTCGGTGAGCAAATGAAGACCCTTTGAATTCATATTGCATGGTACGCATTACACGGGATTCAACTACCCAGTTTTAAGGTATTCTTCCTTCAGCTAAAACATGCATGTGGAACCCAGAGTATGATCAACCGTCTGAACGGGAGACGTGTTCAAATATGTCTCAGTTTTCCTCCCCTGGTACTCGGGTGCAACATTCCAGACGCTTTACTAACACTCTCCCCACTTGGAGAGTCAGTCTCTTTAACCTCCTGTTTGGCCCAGTTTGCAATTTCTGCGGAAGATGAACAGGAATAGGGAGAACCAATGAGAGACTAGCTGGAGTTGTCTGGACGGGCAAATTTAACTCTCATTTCCCACCAGGAAGAGGAATTAACCAAAGGCTCAGCGTGCCGTGCTGGAAGCAGATTAGGGCCTGAAGCCATCCTGCGGTGTTGCGGCCAGCTCAAAAGAAAGCGAGTTGAAGAAAGGAGCTTAGGGGCACTGTAATTCACAAACCTGCAGAGTTATAAATGACAGCTATTGTCCAAAAATATACTGAAGTAAGGCTGCCAAGAGGACTTGAAAGTGGGGCAGAATTGCAGGAAACCGATTTCAGGAGGTAGACTGGAATTGCATTGAAAGCATAGGAAAAGAGGCAGAACGTCCACAATGATGCACTTGGCCAAAAAGGGCGTTTGCGTTTTTTCCTGAATACATTCAGGAAAAAATGCATACGCCCTTTTTGGCCAACCAAGCAAGCTTGCAAAGGAAATCTGCACTACAATGAAGTCTCACTTCCCCCCGGTCAAAAGGGCCATCTGAAAAAAGTGTAAAATCCAGAAAGGCAGGACAGGCAATGGAGAACTGGGAGCCTTGTTATGCTGATGGGCGGGGTGTAAATTGCCAACAGACACTCGGGAGAAGTGTATGGTGTTTCCTGAAACATCTAAAAAACAAAGCAACAGAGCCTAGGGCACTTCCACTTATGGTCCTATAGCTTAGGGAAATTAAAATCAAAAAGATACAGCCACCCCAAAGTTTGGGACGCCTCTGTTTACAAGAACCTCGTTTACCGTACAAGTTCAATATCGCAGAAAGTGGAAAATGGATAAAGAACTTGTGGTACTTACGTACAATGCACTATCACTCAGCAATGAAATCTATGTCATCAGGCCCGTAGCAGCATAATGAGTGGATTCAGGTACGATGATTCTAACTGAAACAAGTCACACAGAAAAAGAAACATCATAAGATATCACTAATACATGGAATGTAAACTTGGCTACAGAGGAACTGAATTCCAAAACAGAACATGGTCTCAAATTTAGAAAACCAACTTATGCTTGCTTAAGGTGAAAGGTGAGTTGGGGTGCTGCATAAAACCAGAGATTGAAATGAGCACAGATAAAGTTCCTTAAGCCAAATATGGAATAGACAAGAGCTACTCCTTGCTCAACGAAATGGACTCAACACCCCATATTAAACGCCTAAGAATGTACCTGACTAGTAAGTATCTTAAAACGTATGGGTTGCTATGTCTCCAAAAGAGAATCAAGCGTGTGTACAGGGGCATAAACGCAGCAGTGATATGATTGGAGAGGTTCGGTGAGCAAATGAAGACCCTTTGAAGTCATATTGCATGGTACCCATTCCACGGGTCTCAACTCTCCAGGTTTAAGGTATTCTTCCTTCAGCTAAAACATGCATGTGGAACCCAGAGTATGATCAACCGTGTGAACGGCAGACGTGTTCAAATATGTCTCAGTTTTCCTCCCCTGGTACTCGGGTCCAACATTCCAGACGCTTTACTAAGACTCTCCCCATTTGGAGAGTCAGTGCCTTTAACCTCCTGTTTGCCCCAGTTTGCAATTTCTGTGGAAGATGAACAGGAATAGGGAGAACCAATGAGAGACTAGCTGGAGGTGTCTGGACGGGCAAATTTAACTCTCATTTCCCACCAGGAAGAGGAAATAACCAAAGGCTCAGCGTGCCGTGCCAGAACCAAATTAGGGCCTGAAGCCATCCAGCGGTGTTGCGGCCAGCTCAAAAGAAAGCGAGTTGAAGAAAGGAGCTCAGGGGCACTGTAATTCACAAACATGCAGAGTTATAAATGACAGCTATCGTCCAAAAATATACTGAAGTAATGCTGCCAAGAGGACTTGAAATCGGGGCAGAATTGTAGGAAACCGATTTCAGGAGGTAGACTGGAATTGCATTGAAAGCATAGGAAAAGAGGCAGAACGTCCACAATGATGCACTTGTCCAAAAAGGGCGTATGCGTTTTTTCCTGAATATATTCAGGAAAAAACGCATACGCCCTTTTTGGCCAACCAAGCAAACTTGCAAAGGAAATCTGCACTACAATGAAGTCTCACTTCCCCCCGGTCAAAAGGGCCAATTGAAAAAAGTGTAAAATCCAGAAAGGCAGGACAGGCCATGGAGAACTGGGAGCCTTGTTATGCTGATGGGCGGGATGTAAATTGCCAACAGACACTCGGAAGAAGTGTATGGTGTTTCCTGAAACATCTAAAAAACAAAGCAACAGAGCCTAGGGCACTTCCACTTATGGTCTATAGCTTAGGGAAATTAAAATCAAAAAGACACAGCCACCCCAAAGTTTGGAACGGCTCTGTTTACAAGAACCTCATTTACCGTACAAGTTCAACATCGCAGAAATTGAAAAATGGATAAAGAAGTTGTGGAATTTACTTACAAAGCAATATCACTCAGCAATGAAATCTATGTCATCAGGCCCTTAGCAGCACAATGAGTGGATTCAGGTATGATGATTCTAACTGAAATAATTCACACAGAAAAAGAAACATCATAAGATATCAGTAATACACGGAATGTAAACTTGGCTACAGAGGAACTGAATTCCAAAACAGAACAGGGTCTCAAATTTAGAAAACCAACTTATGCTTGCTTAAGGGGAAAGCTGAGTTGGGGTGCTGCATAAAACCAGAGATTGAAATGAGCACAGATAAAGTTCCTTAAGCCAAATATGGAATAGACAAGAGCTACACCTTGCTCAACAAAAAGGACTCAACACCCCATATTAAACGCCTAAGAATGTACCTGACTAGTAAGTATCTTAAAACCTATGGATTGCTATGTCTCCGAAAGAGAATCAAGCGTGTGTACAGGGGCATAAACGCAGCAGTGATAGGATTGGAGAGGTTCGGTGAGCAAATGAAGACCCTTTGAAGTCATATTGCATGGTACGCATTACACGGGATTCAACTACCCAGGTTTAAGGTATTCTTCCTTCAGCTAAAACATGCATGTGGAACCTAGAGTATGATCAACCATGTGATCGGGAGACGTGTTCAAATATGTCTCAGTTTTCCTCCCCTGGTACTCGGGTGCAACATTCCAGACGCTTTACTAACACTCTCTCGACTTGGAGAGTCAGTCCCTTTAACCTCCTGTTTGGCCCAGTTTGCAATTTCTGCGGAAGATGAACAGGAATAGCGAGAACCAATGAGAGACTAGCTGGAGGTGTCTGGACGGGCAAATTTAACTCTCATTTCCCACCAGGAAGAGGAATTAACTAAAGGCTCAGCGTGCCGTGCCGGAACCAGATTAGGGCCTGAAGCCATCCTGCGGTGTTGCGGCCAGCTCACAAGAAAGCGAGTTGAAGAAAGGAGCTCAGGGGCACTGTAATTCACAAACCTGCAGAGTTATAAATGACAGCTATCGTCCAAAAATAGACTGAAGTAAGGCTGCCAAGAGGACTTGAAATCGGGGCAGAATTGTAGGAAACCAATTTCAGCAGGTAGACTGGAATTGCATTGAAAGCATAGGAAACTAGGCAGAGCGTCCACAATGATGCACTTGGCCAAAAAGGGCGTATGCGTTTTTTCCGGAATATATTCAGGAAAAAACGCATACGCCCTTTTTGGCCAACCAAGCAAACTTGCAAAGGAAATCTGCACTACAATGAAGTCTCACTTCCCCCCGGTAAAAAAGGGCCAACTGAAAAAAGTGTAAAATCCAGAAAGGCAGGACAGGCCATGGAGAACTGGGAGCCTTGTTATGCTGATGGGCGGGATGTAAATTGCCAACAGACACTCAGGAGAAGTGTATGGTGTTTCCTGAAACATCTAAAAAACAAAGCAACAGAGCCTAGGGCACTTCCACTTATGGTCCTATAGCTTAGGGAAATTAAAATCAAAAAGACACAGCCACCCCAAAGTTTGGGACGCCTCTGTTTGCAAGAACCTCATTTACAGTACAAGTTCAACATCGCAGAAAGTGAAAAATGGATAAAGAAGCTGTGGTATTTACTTACAAAGCAATATCACTCAGCAATGAAATCTATGTCATCAGGCCCTTAGCAGCACAATGAGTGGATTCAGGTACGATGATTCTAACTGAAATAAGTCACACAGAAAAAGAAACATCATAAGATATCAGTAATACATGGAATGTAAACTTGGCTACACAGGATCTGAATTACAGAACAGAACAGGGTCTCAAATTTAGAAAACCAACTTATGCTTGCTTAAGGGGAAAGGTGAGTTGGGGTGCTGCATAAAACCAGAGATTGAAATGAGCACAGATAAAGTTCCTTAAGCCAAATATGGAATAGACAAGAGCTACTCCTTGCTCAACGAAATGGACTCAACACCCCATATTAAACGCCTAAGAATGTACCTGACTAGTAAGTATCTTAAAACCTATGGATTGCTATGTCTCCAAAAGAGAATCAAGCGTGTGTACAGGGGCATAAACGCAGCAGTGATAGGATTGGAGAGGTTCGGTGAGCAAATGAAGACCCTTTGAAGTCATATTGCATGGTACCCATTGCACAGGTTTCAACTACCCACGTTTAAGGTATTCTTGCTTCAGCTAAAACATGCATGTGGAACCCAGAGTATGATCAACCGTGTGAACGGGAGACGTGTTCAAATATGTGTCAGTTTTCCTCCCCTGGTACTCGGGTGCAACATTCCAGATGCTTTACTAACACTCTCCCCAATTGGAGAGTCAGCGCCTTTTACCTCCTGTTTGGCCCAGTTTGCAATTTCTGCGGAAGATGAACAGGAATAGGGAGAACCAATGAGAGACTAGCTGGAGGTGTCTGGACGGGCAAATTTAACTCTCATTTCCCACCAGGAAGAGGAAATAACCAAAGGCTCACCGTGCTGTGCCGGAACCAGATTAGGGCCTGAAGCCATCCTGCGGTGTTGCGGCCAGGTCACAAGAAAGCGAGTTGAAGAAAGGAGCTCAGGGGCACTGTAATTCACAAACCTGCAGAGTTATAAATGACAGCTATCGTCCAAAAATATACTGAAGTAAGGCTGCCAAGAGGACTTGAAAGCGGGGCAGAATTGCAGGAAACCGATTTCAGGAGGTAGACTGGAATTGCATTGAAAGCATAGGAAAAGAGGCAGAACGTCCACAATGATGCACTTGGTCAAAAAGGGCGTATGCGTTTTTTCCTGAATATATTCAGGAAAAAACGCATACGCCCTTTTTGGCCAACCAAGCAAGCTTGCCAAGGAAATCTGCACTACAATGAAGTCTCACTTCCCCCCGGTCAAAAGGGCCATCTGAAAAAAGTGTAAAATCCAGAAAGGCAGGACAGGCCATGGAGAACTGGGAGCCTTGTTATGCTGATGGGCGGGATGTAAATTGCCAACAGACACTCGGGAGAAGTGTATGGTGTTTCCTGAAACATCTAAAAAACAAAGCAACAGAGCCTAGGGCACTTCCACTTATGGTCCTATAGCTTAGGGAAATTAAAATCAAAAAGACACAGCCACCCCAAAGTTTGGGACGCCTCTGTTTACAAGACCCTTGTTTACAGTACAAGTTCAACATCGCAGAAAGTGAAAAATGGATAAAGAAGTTGTGGTATTTACTTACAAAGCAATATCACTCAGCAATGAAATCTATGTCATCAGGCCCTTAGCAGCACAATGAGTGGATTCAGGTATGATGATTCTAACTGAAATAAGTCACACAGAAAAAGAAACATCATAAGATATCAGTAATACACGGAATGTAAACTTGGCTACACAGGAACTGAATTCCAAAACAGAACAGGGTCTCAAATTTAGAAAACCAACTTATGCTTGCTTAAGGGTAAAGGTGAGTTGGGGTGCTGCATAAAACCAGAGATTGAAATGAGCACAGATAAAGTTCCTTAAGCCAAATATGGAATAGGCAAGATCTACTCCTTGTTCAACGAAAGGGACTCAACACCGCATATTAAACGCCTAAGTATGTAGCTGACTAGTAAGTATCTTAAAACCTATGGATTGCTATGTCTCCAAAAGAGAATCAAGCGTGTGTACAGGGGCATAAACGCAGCAGTGATAGGATTGGAGAGTTTCGGTGAGCAAATGAAGACCCTTTGAAGTCATATTGCATGGTACCCATTCCACAGGTTTCAACTACCCACGTTTAAGGTATTCTTGCTTCAGCTAAAACATGCATGTGGAACCCAGAGTATGATCAACCGTGTGAATGGGAGACGTGTTCAAATATGTCTCAGTTTTCCTCCCCTGGTACTCGGGTGCAACATTCCAGACGCTTTACTAACACTCTCCCCACTTGGAGAGTCAGCGCCTTTAACCTCCTGTTTGGCCCAGTTTGCAATTTCTGCGGAAGATGAACAGGAATAGGGAGAACCAATGAGAGACTAGCTGGAGGTGTCTGGACGGGCAAATTTAACTCTCATTTCCCACCAGGAAGAGGAAATAACCAAAGGCTCAGCGTGCCGAGCCGGAACCAGATTAGGGCCTGAAGCCATCCTGCGGTGTTGCGGCCCGGTCACAAGAAAGCGAGTTGAAGAAAGGAACTCAGGGGCACTGTAATTCACAAACCTGCAGAGTTATAAATGACAGCTATCGTCCAAAAATATACTGAAGTAAGGCTGCCAAGAGGACTTGAAAGCGGGGCAGAATTGCAGGAAACCAATTTCAGGATGTAGACTGGAATTCCATTGAAAGCATAGGAAAAGAGGCAGAACGTCCACAATGATGCACTTGGTCAAAAAGGGCGTATGCGTTTTTTCCTGAATATATTCAGGAAAAAACGCATACGCCCTTTTTGGCCAACCAAGCAAGCTTGCCAAGGAAATCTGCACTACAATGAAGTCTCACTTCCCCCCGGTCAAAAGGGCCATCTGAAAAAAGTGTAAAATCCAGAAAGGCAGGACAGGCCATGGAGAACTGGGAGCCTTGTTATGCTGATGGGCGGGATGTAAATTGCCAACAGACACTCGGGAGAAGTGTATGGTGTTTCCTGAAACATCTAAAAAACAAAGCAACAGAGCCTAGGGCACTTCCACTTATGGTCCTATAGCTTAGGGAAATTAAAATCAAAAAGACACAGCCACCCCAAAGTTTGGGACGCCTCTGTTTACAAGACCCTTGTTTACAGTACAAGTTCAACATCGCAGAAAGTGAAAAATGGATAAAGAAGTTGTGGTATTTACTTACAAAGCAATATCACTCAGCAATGAAATCTATGTCATCAGGCCCTTAGCAGCACAATGAGTGGATTCAGGTATGATGATTCTAACTGAAATAAGTCACACAGAAAAAGAAACATCATAAGATATCAGTAATACACGGAATGTAAACTTGGCTACACAGGAACTGAATTCCAAAACAGAACAGGGTCTCAAATTTAGAAAACCAACTTATGCTTGCTTAAGGGTAAAGGTGAGTTGGGGTGCTGCATAAAACCAGAGATTGAAATGAGCACAGATAAAGTTCCTTAAGCCAAATATGGAATAGACAAGATCTACTCCTTGTTCAACGAAAGGGACTCAACACCGCATATTAAACGCCTAAGTATGTAGCTGACTAGTAAGTATCTTAAAACCTATGGATTGCTATGTCTCCAAAAGAGAATCAAGCGTGTGTACAGGGGCATAAACGCAGCAGTGATAGGATTGGAGAGTTTCGGTGAGCAAATGAAGACCCTTTCAAGTCATATTGCATGGTACCCATTCCACAGGTTTCAACTACCCTCGTTTAAGGTATTCTTGCTTCAGCTAAAACATGCATGTGGAACCCAGAGTATGATCAACCGTGTGAACGGGAGACGTGTTCAAATATGTGTCAGTTTTCCTCCCCTGGTACTCGGGTGCAACATTCCAGATGCTTTACTAAGACTCTCCCCACTTGGAGAGTCAGCGCCTTTAACCTCCTGTTTGGCCCAGTTTGCAATTTCTGCGGAAGATGAACAGGAATAGGGAGAACCAATGAGAGACTAGCTGGAGGTGTCTGGACGGGCAAATTTAACTCTCATTTCCCACCAGGAAGAGGAAATAACCAAAGGCTCAGCGTGCCGTGCCGGAACCAGATTAGGGCCTGAAGCCATCCTGCGGTGTTGCGGCCAGGTCACAAGAAAGCGAGTTGAAGAAAGGAGCTCAGGGGCACTGTAATTCACAAACCTGCAGTGTTATAAATGACAGCTATCGTCCAAAAATATACTGAAGTAAGGCTGCCAAGAGGACTTGAAAGCGGGGCAGAATTGCAGGAAACCGATTTCAGGAGGTAGACTGGAATTGCATTGAAAGCATAGGAAAAGAGGCAGAACGTCCACAATGATGCACTTGGTCAAAAAGGGCGTATGCGTTTTTTCCTGAATATATTCAGGAAAAAACGCATACGCCCTTTTTGGCCAACCAAGCAAGCTTGCAAAGGAAATCTGCACTACAATGAAGTCTCACTTCCCCCCGGTCAAAAGGGCCATCTGAAAAAAGTGTAAAATCCAGAAAGGCAGGACAGGCCATGGAGAACTGGGAGCCTTGTTATGCTGATGGGCGGGATGTAAATTGCCAACAGACACTCGGGAGAAGTGTATGGTGTTTCCTGAAACATCTAAAAAACAAAGCAACAGAGCCTAGGGCACTTCCACTTATGGTCCTATAGCTTAGGGAAATTAAAATCAAAAAGACACAGCCACCCCAAAGTTTGGGACGCCTCTGTTTACAAGACCCTTGTTTACAGTACAAGTTCAACATCGCAGAAAGTGAAAAATGGATAAAGAAGTTCGGGTATTTACTTACAAAGCAATATCACTCAGCAATGAAATCTATGTCATCAGGCCCTTAGCAGCACAATGAGTGGATTCAGGTATGATGATTCTAACTGAAATAAGTCACACAGAAAAAGAAACATCATAAGATATCAGTAATACACGGAATGTAAACTTGGCTACACAGGAACTGAATTACAGAACAGAACAGGGTCTCAAATTTAGAAAACGAACTTATGCTTGCTTAAGGGGAAAGGTGAGTTGGGGTGCTGCATGAAACCAGAGATTGAAATGAGCACAGATAAAGTTCCTTAAGCCAAATATGGAATAGACTAGAGCTACTCCTTGCTCAAAGAAATGGACTCAACACCGCATATTAAACGCCTAAGAATGTACCTGACTAGTAAGTATCTTAAAACCTATGGATTGCTATGTCTCCGAAAGAGAATCAAGCATGTGTACAGGGGCATAAACGCAGCAGTGATAGGATTGGAGAGGTTCGGTGAGCAAATGAAGACCCTTTGAAGTCATATTGCATGGCACCCATTCTACGGGTCTCAACTACCCAGGTTTGAGGTATTCTTCCTTCAGCTAAAACATGCATGTGGAACCTAGAGTATGATCAACCATGTGATCGGGAGACGTGTTCAAATATGTCTCAGTTTTCCTCCCCTGGTACTCGGGTGCAACATTCCAGACGCTTTACTAACACTCTCCCGACTTGGAGAGTCAGTCCCTTTAACCTCCTGTTTGGCCCAGTTTGCAATTTCTGCGGAAGATGAACAGGAATAGCGAGAACCAATGAGAGACTAGCTGGAGGTGTCTGGACGGGCAAATTGAACTCTCATTTCCCACCAGGAAGAGGAATTAACCAAAGGCTCAGCGTGCCGTGCCGGAACCAGATTAGGGCCTGAAGCCATCCTGTGGTGTTGCGGCCAGCTCACAAGAAAGCGAGTTGAAGAAAGGAGCTCAGGGGCACTGTAATTCACAAACCTGCAGAGTTATAAATGACAGCTATCGTCCAAAAATATACTGAAGTAAGGCTGCCAAGAGGACTTGAAAGCGGGGCAGAATTGCAGGAAACCGATTTCAGGAGGTAGACTGGAATTGAATTGAAAGCATAGGAAAAAAGGCAGAACGTCCACAATGATGCACTTGGCGAAAAAGTGCGTATGCGTTTTTTTCTGAATATATTCAGGAAAAAACGCATACGCCCTTTTTGGCCAACCAAGCAAGCTTGCAAAGGAAATCTGCACTACAATGAAGTCTCACTTCCCCCCGGTCAAAAGGGCCATCTGAAAAAAGTGTAAAATCCAGAAAGGCAGGACAGGCCATGGAGAACAGGGAGCCTTGTTATGCTGATGGGCGGGATGTAAATTGCCAACAGACACTCGGGAGAAGTGTATGGTGTTTCCTGAAACATCAAAAAAACAAAGCAACAGAGCCTAGGGCACTTCCACTTATGGTCCTATAGCTTAGGGTAATTAAAATCAAAAAGACACAGCCACCCCAAAGTTTGGGACGCCACTGTTTACAAGAACCTCGTTTACAATACAAGTTCAACATCACAGAAAGTGAAAAATGGATAAAGAAGTTGTGGTATTTACTTACAAAGCAATATCACTCAGCACTGAAATCTATGTCATCAGGCCCTTAGCAGCATAATGAGTGGATTCAGGTATGATGATTCTAACTGAAATAAGTCACACAGAAAAAGAAACATCATAAGATATCACTAATACACGGAATGTAAACTTGGCTACACAGGAACTGAATTACAGAACAGAAGAGGGTCTCAAATTTAGAAAACCAACTTATACTTGCTTAAGGGGAAAGGTGAGTTGGGGTGCTGCATAAAACCAGAGATTGAAATGAGCACAGATAAAGTTCCTTAAGCCAAATATGGAATAGACTAGAGCTACTCCTTGCTCAAAGAAATGGACTCAACACCGCATATTAAACGCCTAAGAATGTACCTGACTAGTAAGTATCTTAAAACCTATGGATTGCTATGTCTCCGAAAGAGAATCAAGCATGTGTACAGGGGCATAAACGCAGCAGTGATAGGATTGGAGAGGTTCGGTGAGCAAATGAAGACCCTTTGAAGTCATATTGCATGGCACCCATTCTACGGGTCTCAACTACCCAGGTTTGAGGTATTCTTCCTTCAGCTAAAACATGCATGTGGAACCTAGAGTATGATCAACCATGTGATCGGGAGACGTGTTCAAATATGTCTCAGTTTTCCTCCCCTGGTACTCGGGTGCAACATTCCAGACACTTTACTAACACTCTCCCGACTTGGAGAGTCAGTCCCTTTAACCTCCTGTTTGGCCCAGTTTGCAATTTCTGCGGAAGATGAACAGGAATAGCGAGAACCAATGAGAGACTAGCTGGAGGTGTCTGGACGGGCAAATTTAACTCTCATTTCCCACCAGGAAGAGGAATTAACCAAAGGCTCAGCGTGCCGTGCCGGAACCAGATTAGGGCCTGAAGCCATCCTGCGGTGTTGCGGCCAGCTCACAAGAAAGTGAGTTGAAGAAAGGAGCTCAGGGGCACTGTAATTCACAAACCTGCAGGGTTATAAATGACAGCTTTCGTCCAAAAATATACTGAAGTAAGGCTGCCAAGAGGACTTGAAAGCGGGGCAGAATTGCAGGAAACCGATTTCAGGAGGTAGACTGGAATTGCATTGAAAGCATAGGAAAAGAGGCAGAACGTCCACAATGATGCACTTGGCCAAAAAGGGCGTATGCGTTTTTTCCTGAATATATTCAGGAAAAAACGCATACGCCCTTTTTGGCCAACCAAGCAAGCTTGCAAAGGAAATCTGCACTACAATGAAGTCTCACTTCCCCCCGGTCAAAAGGGCAATCTGAAAAAAGTGTAAAATCCAGAAAGGCAGGACAGGCCATGGAGAATTAGGAGCCTTGTTATGCTGATGGGCGGGATGTAAATTGCCAACAGACACTCGGGAGAAGTGTATGGTGTTTCCTGAAACATCTAAAAAACAAAGCAACAGAGCCTAGGGCACTTCCACTTATGGTCCTATAGCTTAGGGAAATTAAAATCAAAAAGACACAGCCACCCCAAAGTTTGGGACGCCTCTGTTTACAAGACCCTTGTTTACAGTACAAGTTCAACATCGCAGAAAGTGAAAAATGGATAAAGAAGTTCGGGTATTTACTTACAAAGCAATATCACTCAGCAATGAAATCTATGTCATCAGGCCCTTAGCAGCACAATGAGTGGATTCAGGTATGATGATTCTAACTGAAATAAGTCACACAGAAAAAGAAACATCATAAGATATCAGTAATACACGGAATGTAAACTTGGCTACACAGGAACTGAATTACAGAACAGAACAGGGTCTCAAATTTAGAAAACGAACTTATGCTTGCTTAAGGGGAAAGGTGAGTTGGGGTGCTGCATGAAACCAGAGATTGAAATGAGCACAGATAAAGTTCCTTAAGCCAAATATGGAATAGACTAGAGCTACTCCTTGCTCAAAGAAATGGACTCAACACCGCATATTAAACGCCTAAGAATGTACCTGACTAGTAAGTATCTTAAAACCTATGGATTGCTATGTCTCCGAAAGAGAATCAAGCATGTGTACAGGGGCATAAACGCAGCAGTGATAGGATTGGAGAGGTTCGGTGAGCAAATGAAGACCCTTTGAAGTCATATTGCATGGCACCCATTCTACGGGTCTCAACTACCAAGGTTTGAGGTATTCTTCCTTCAGCTAAAACATGCATGTGGAACCTAGAGTATGATCAACCATGTGATCGGGAGACGTGTTCAAATATGTCTCAGTTTTCCTCCCCTGGTACTCGGGTGCAACATTCCAGACGCTTTACTAACACTCTCCCGACTTGGAGAGTCAGTCCCTTTAACCTCCTGTTTGGCCCAGTTTGCAATTTCTGCGGAAGATGAACAGGAATAGCGAGAACCAATGAGAGACTAGCTGGAGGTGTCTGGACGGGCAAATTGAACTCTCATTTCCCACCAGGAAGAGGAATTAACCAAAGGCTCAGCGTGCCGTGCCGGAACCAGATTAGGGCCTGAAGCCATCCTGTGGTGTTGCGGCCAGCTCACAAGAAAGCGAGTTGAAGAAAGGAGCTCAGGGGCACTGTAATTCACAAACCTGCAGAGTTATAAATGACAGCTATCGTCCAAAAATATACTGAAGTAAGGCTGCCAAGAGGACTTGAAAGCGGGGCAGAATTGCAGGAAACCGATTTCAGGAGGTAGACTGGAATTGAATTGAAAGCATAGGAAAAAAGGCAGAACGTCCACAATGATGCACTTGGCGAAAAAGTGCGTATGCGTTTTTTTCTGAATATATTCAGGAAAAAACGCATACGCCCTTTTTGGCCAACCAAGCAAGCTTGCAAAGGAAATCTGCACTACAATGAAGTCTCACTTCCCCCCGGTCAAAAGGGCCATCTGAAAAAAGTGTAAAATCCAGAAAGGCAGGACAGGCCATGGAGAACAGGGAGCCTTGTTATGCTGATGGGCGGGATGTAAATTGCCAACAGACACTCGGGAGAAGTGTATGGTGTTTCCTGAAACATCAAAAAAACAAAGCAACAGAGCCTAGGGCACTTCCACTTATGGTCCTATAGCTTAGGGTAATTAAAATCAAAAAGACACAGCCACCCCAAAGTTTGGGACGCCACTGTTTACAAGAACCTCGTTTACAGTACAAGTTCAACATCACAGAAAGTGAAAAATGGATAAAGAAGTTGTGGTATTTACTTACAAAGCAATATCACTCAGCACTGAAATCTATGTCATCAGGCCCTTAGCAGCATAATGAGTGGATTCAGGTATGATGATTCTAACTGAAATAAGTCACACAGAAAAAGAAACATCATAAGATATCACTAATACACGGAATGTAAACTTGGCTACACAGGAACTGAATTACAGAACAGAAGAGGGTCTCAAATTTAGAAAACCAACTTATACTTGCTTAAGGGGAAAGGTGAGTTGGGGTGCTGCATAAAACCAGAGATTGAAATGAGCACAGATAAAGTTCCTTAAGCCAAATATGGAATAGACTAGAGCTACTCCTTGCTCAAAGAAATGGACTCAACACCGCATATTAAACGCCTAAGAATGTACCTGACTAGTAAGTATCTTAAAACCTATGGATTGCTATGTCTCCGAAAGAGAATCAAGCATGTGTACAGGGGCATAAACGCAGCAGTGATAGGATTGGAGAGGTTCGGTGAGCAAATGAAGACCCTTTGAAGTCATATTGCATGGCACCCATTCTACGGGTCTCAACTACCCAGGTTTGAGGTATTCTTCCTTCAGCTAAAACATGCATGTGGAACCTAGAGTATGATCAACCATGTGATCGGGAGACGTGTTCAAATATGTCTCAGTTTTCCTCCCCTGGTACTCGGGTGCAACATTCCAGACACTTTACTAACACTCTCCCGACTTGGAGAGTCAGTCCCTTTAACCTCCTGTTTGGCCCAGTTTGCAATTTCTGCGGAAGATGAACAGGAATAGCGAGAACCAATGAGAGACTAGCTGGAGGTGTCTGGACGGGCAAATTTAACTCTCATTTCCCACCAGGAAGAGGAATTAACCAAAGGCTCAGCGTGCCGTGCCGGAACCAGATTAGGGCCTGAAGCCATCCTGCGGTGTTGCGGCCAGCTCACAAGAAAGTGAGTTGAAGAAAGGAGCTCAGGGGCACTGTAATTCACAAACCTGCAGGGTTATAAATGACAGCTTTCGTCCAAAAATATACTGAAGTAAGGCTGCCAAGAGGACTTGAAAGCGGGGCAGAATTGCAGGAAACCGATTTCAGGAGGTAGACTGGAATTGCATTGAAAGCATAGGAAAAGAGGCAGAACGTCCACAATGATGCACTTGGCCAAAAAGGGCGTATGCGTTTTTTCCTGAATATATTCAGGAAAAAACGCATACGCCCTTTTTGGCCAACCAAGCAAGCTTGCAAAGGAAATCTGCACTACAATGAAGTCTCACTTCCCCCCGGTCAAAAGGGCAATCTGAAAAAAGTGTAAAATCCAGAAAGGCAGGACAGGCCATGGAGAATTAGGAGCCTTGTTATGCTGATGGGCGGGATGTAAATTGCCAACAGACACTCGGGAGAAGTGTATGGTGTTTCCTGAAACATCTAAAAAACAAAGCAACAGAGCCTAGGGCACTTCCACTTATGGTCCTATAGCTTAGGGAAATTAAAATCAAAAAGACACAGCCACCCCAAAGTTTGGGACGCCTCTGTTTACAAGAACCTCGTTTACAGTACAAGTTCAACATCGCAGAAAGTGAAAAATGGATAAAGAAGTTGTGGTATTTACTTACAAAGCAATATCACTCAGCAATGAAATCTATGTCATCAGGCCCGTAGCAGCATAATGAGTGGATTCAGGTATGATAATTCTAACTGAAATAACTCACACAGAAAAAGAAACATCATAAGATATCAGTAATACACGGAATGTAAACTTGGCGACACAGGATCTGAATTACAGAACAGAACAGGGTCTCAAATTTAGAAAACCAACTTATGCTTGCTTAAGGGGAAAGGTGAGTTGGGGTGCTGCATAAATCCAGAGATTGAAATGAGCACAGATAAAGTTCCTTAAGCCAAATATGGAATAGACAAGATCTACTCCTTGTTCAACGAAATGGACTCAACACCGCATATTAAACGCCTAAGTATGTAGCTGACTAGTAAGTATCTTAAAACCTATGGATTGCTATGTCTCCAAAAGAGAATCAAGCGTGTGTACAGGGGCATAAACGCAGCAGTGATAGGATTGGAGAGTTTCGGTGAGCAAATGAAGACCCTTTGAAGTCATATTGCATGGTACCCATTCCACAGGTTTCAACTACCCACGTTTAAGGTATTCTTGCTTCAGCTAAAACATGCATGTGGAACCCAGAGTATGATCAACTGTGTGAACGGGAGACGTGTTCAAATATGTGTCAGTTTTCCTCCCCTGGTACTCGGGTGCAACATTCCAGACGCTTTACTAACACTCTCCCCACTTGGAGAGTCAGCGCCTTTAACCTCCTGTTTGGCCCAGTTTGCAATTTCTGTGGAAGATGCACAGGAATAGGGAGAACCAATGAGAGACTAGCTGGAGGTGTCTGGACGGGCAAATTTAACTCTCATTTCCCACCAGGAAGAGGAATTAACCAAAGGCTCAGCG
The DNA here is from genome assembly GCF_964374135.1 of Grampus griseus. Classification (NCBI taxonomy): domain Eukaryota; kingdom Metazoa; phylum Chordata; class Mammalia; order Artiodactyla; family Delphinidae; genus Grampus; species Grampus griseus. Next base: position 406,280 of record NW_028133380.1, read on the forward strand.
TGCCGTGCCGGAACCAGATTAGGGCCTGAAGCCATCCTGCGGTGTTGCGGCCAGCTCAAAAGAAAGCGAGTTGAAGAAAGGAGCTCAGGGGCACTGTAATTCACAAACCTGCAGAGTTATAAATGACAGCTATCGTCCAAAAATAGACTGAAGTAAGGCTGCCAAGAGGACTTGAAAGCGGGGCAGAATTGCAGGAAACCAATTTCAGGAGGTAGACTGGAATTGCATTGAAAGCATAGGAAAAGAGGCAGAACGTCCACAATGATGCACTTGGCCAAAAAGGGCGTATGCGTTTTTTCCTGAATATATTCAGGAAAAAACGCATACGCCCTTTTTGGCCAACCAAGCAAGCTTGCAAAGGAAATCTGCACTACAATGAAGTCTCACTTCCCCCCGGTCAAAAGGGCCAACTGAAAAAAGTGTAAAATCCAGAAAGGCAGGACAGGCCATGGAGAACTGGGAGCCTTGTTATGCTGATGGGCGGGATGTAAATTGCCAACAGACACTCGGGAGAAGTGTATGGTGTTTCCTGAAACATCTAAAAAACAAAGCAGCAGAGCCTAGGGCACTTCCACTTATGGTCCTATAGGTTAGGGAAATTAAAATCAAAAAGACACAGCCACCCAAAAGTTTGGAACGGCTCTGTTTACAAGAACCTCATTTACAATACAAGTTCAACATCGCAGAAATTGAAAAATGGATAAAGAAGTTGTGGTATTTACTTACAAAGCAATATCACTCAGCAATGAAATCTATGTCATCAGGCCCTTAGCAGCACAATGAGTGGATTCAGGTATGATGATTCTAACTGAAATAAGTCACACAGAAAAAGAAACATCATAAGATATCAGTAATACACGGAATGTAAACTTGGCTACACAGGAACTGAATTACAGAACAGAACAGGGTCTCAAATTTAGAAAACCAACTTATGCTTGCTTAAGGGGAAAGCTGAGTTGGGGTGCTGCATAAAACCAGAGATTGAAATGAGCACAGATAAAGTTCCTTAAGCCAAATATGGAATAGACAAGAGCTACTCCTTGATCAACGAAAAGGACTCAACACCCCATATTAAACGCCTAAGAATGTACCTGACTAGTAAGTATCTGAAAACCTATGGATTGCTATGTCTCCGAAAGAGAATCAAGCATGTGTACAGGGGCATAAACGCAGCAGTGATAGGATTGGAGAGGTTCGGTGAGCAAATGAAGACCCTTTGAAGTCATATTGCATGGCACCCATTCTACGGGTCTCAACTACCCAGGTTTGAGGTATTCTTCCTTCAGCTAAAACATGCATGTGGAACCTAGAGTATGATCAACCATGTGATCGGGAGACGTGTTCAAATATGTCTCAGTTTTCCTCCCCTGGTACTCGGGTGCAACATTCCAGACGCTTTACTAACACTCTCCCGACTTGGAGAGTCAGTCCCTTTAACCTCCTGTTTGGCCCAGTTTGCAATTTCTGCGGAAGATGAACAGGAATAGCGAGAACCAATGAGAGACTAGCTGGAGGTGTCTGGACGGGCAAATTTAACTCTCATTTCCCACCAGGAAGAGGAATTAACCAAAGGCTCAGCGTGCCGTGCCGGAACCAGATTAGGGCCTGAAGCCATCCTGCGGTGTTGCGGCCAGCTCACAAGAAAGTGAGTTGAAGAAAGGAGCTCAGGGGCACTGTAATTCACAAACCTGCAGAGTTATAAATGACAGCTTTCGTCCAAAAATATACTGAAGTAAGGCTGCCAAGAGGACTTGAAAGCGGGGCAGAATTGCAGGAAACCGATTTCAGGAGGTAGACTGGAATTGCATTGAAAGCATAGGAAAAGAGGCAGAACGTCCACAATGATGCACTTGGCCAAAAAGGGCGTATGCGTTTTTTCCTGAATATATTCAGGAAAAAACGCATACGCCCTTTTTGGCCAACCAAGCAAGCTTGCAAAGGAAATCTGCACTACAATGAAGTCTCACTTCCCCCCGGTCAAAAGGGCCATCTGAAAAAAGTGTAAAATCCAGAAAGGCAGGACAGGCCATGGAGAATTAGGAGCCTTGTTATGCTGATGGGCGGGATGTAAATTGCCAACAGACACTCGGGAGAAGTGTATGGTGTTTCCTGAAACATCTAAAATACAAAGCAACAGAGCCTAGGGCACTTCCACTTATGGTCCTATAGCTTAGGGAAATTAAAATCAAAAAGACACAGCCACCCCAAAGTTTGGGACGCCTCTGTTTACAAGAACCTCGTTTACAGTACAAGTTCAACATCGCAGAAAGTGAAAAATGGATAAAGAAGTTGTGGTATTTACTTACAAAGCAATATCACTCAGCAATGAAATCTATGTCATCAGGCCCGTAGCAGCATAATGAGTGGATTCAGGTATGATAATTCTAACTGAAATAAGTCACACAGAAAAAGAAACATCATAAGATATCAGTAATACACGGAATGTAAACTTGGCTACACAGGAACTGAATTACAGAACAGAACAGGGTCTCAAATTTAGAAAACCAACTTATGCTTGCTTAAGGGTAAAGGTGAGTTGGGGTGCTGCATAAAACCAGAGATTGAAATGTGCACAGATAAAGTTCCTTAAGCCAAATATGGAATAGACAAGAGCTACTCCTTGCTCAACGAAATGGACTCAACACCGCATATTAAACACCTAAAAATGTACCTGACTAGTAAGTATCTTAAAACCTATGGATTGCTATGTCTCCGAAAGAGAATCAAGCATGTGTACAGGGGCATAAACGCAGCAGTGATAGGATTGGAGAGGTTCGGTGAGCAAATGAAGACCCTTTGAAGTCATATTGCATGGTACCCATTCCACGGGTTTCAACTACCGAAGTTTAAGGTATTCTTCCTTCAGCTAAAACATGCATGTGGAACCCAGAGTATGATCAACCATGTGATCGGGAGACGTGTTCAAATATGTCTCAGTTTTTCTCCCCTGGTACTCAGGTGCAACATTCCAGATTCTTTACTAACACTCTCCCGACTTGGAGAGTCAGTCCCTTTAACCTCCTGTTTGGCCCAGTTTGCAATTTCTGCGGAAGATGAACAGGAATAGCGAGAACCAATGAGAGACTAGCTGGAGGTGTCTGGACGGGCAAATTTAACTCTCATTTCCCACCAGGAAGAGGAATTAACCAAAGGCTCAGCGTGCCGTGCCTGAACCAGATTAGGGCCTGAAGCCAGCCTGCGGTGTTGCGGCCAGCTCAAAAGAAAGCGAGTTGAAGAAAGGAGCTCAGGGGCACTGTAATTCACAAACCTGCAGAGTTATAAATGACAGCTATCGTCCAAAAATATACTGAAGTAAGGCTGCCAAGAGGACTTGAAAGCGGGGCAGAATTGCAGGAAACCAATTTCAGGAGGTAGACTGGAATTGCATTGAAAGCATAGGAAACGAGGCAGAACGTCCACAATGATGCACTTGGCCAAAAAGGGCGTATGCGTTTTTTCCTGAATATATTCAGGAAAAAACGCATACGCCCTTTTTGGCCAACCAAGCAAGCTTGCAAAGGAAATCTGCACTACAATGAAGTCTCACTTCCCCCCCGGTCAAAAGGGCCATCTGAAAAAAGTGTAAAATCCAGAAAGGCAGGACAGGCCATGGAGAACTGGGAGCCTTGTTATGCTGATGGGCGGGATGTAAATTGCCAACAGACACTCGGGAGAAGTGTATGGTGTTTCCTAAAACATCTAAAAAACAAAGCAACAGAGCCTAGGGCACTTCCACTTATGGTCCTATAGCTTAGGGAAATTAAAATCAAAAAGACACAGCCACCCCAATGTTTGGGACGCCTCTGTTTACAAGAACCTCGTTTACAGTACAAGTTCAACATCACAGAAAGTGAAAAATGGATAAAGAAGTTGTGGTATTTACTTACAAAGCAATATCACTCAGCACTGAAATCTATGTCATCAGGCCCTTAGCAGAATAATGAGTGGATTCAGGTATGATGATTCTAACTGAAATAAGTCACACAGAAAAAGAAACATCATAAGATATCAGTAATACACGGAATGTAAACTTGGCTACACAGGAACTGAATTACAGAACAGAACAGGGTCTCAAATTTAGAAAACCAACTTATGCTTGCTTAAGGGGAAAGGTGAGTTGGGGTGCTGCATAAAAGCAGAGATTGAAATGAGCACAGATAAAGTTCCTTAAGCCAAATATGGAATAGACAAGAGCTACTCCTTGCTCAACGAAATGGACTCAACACCGCATTTTAAACGCCTAAGAATGTACCTGACTAGTAAGTATCTTAAAACCTATGGATTGCTATGTCTCCGAAAGAGAATCAAGCATGTGTACAGGGGCATAAACGCAGCACTGATAGGATTGGAGAGGTTCGGTGAGCAAATGAAGACCCTTTGAAGTCATATCGCATGGTACACATTCCACGGGTTTCAACTATCCAGGTTTAAGGTATTCTTCCTTCAGCTAAAACATGCATGTGGAACCCAGAGTATGATCAACCACGTGATCGGGAGACGTGTTCAAATATGTCTCAGTTTTCCTCCCATGGTACTCGGGTGCACCATTCCAGATGCTTTACTAACACTCTCCCGACTTGGAGAGTCAGTCCCTTTAACCTCCTGTTTGGCCCAGTTTGCAATTTCTGCGGAAGATGAACAGGAATAGCGAGAACCAATGAGAGACTAGCTGGAGGTGTCTGGACGGGCAAATTTAACTCTCATTTCCCACCAGGAAGAGGAATTAACCAAAGGATCAGCGTGCCGTTCCGGAACCAGATTAGGGCCTGAAGCCATCCTGCGGTGTTGCGGCCAGCTCACAGGAAAGCGAGTTGAAGAAAGGAGATCAGGGGCACTGTAATTCACAAACCTGCAGAGTTATAAATGACAGCTATCGTCCAAAAATATACTGAAGTAAGGCTGCCAAGAGGACTTGAAATTGGGGCAGAATTGCAGGAAACCGATTTCAGGAGGTAGACTGGAATTGCATTGAAAGCATAGGAAAAGAGGCAGAACGTCCACAATGATGCACTTGGCCAAAAAGGGCGTATGCGTTTTTTCCTGAATATATTCAGGAAAAAACGCATACGCCATTTTTGGCCAACCAAGCAAGCTTGCAAAGGAAATCTGCACTACAATGAAGTCTCACTTCCCCCCGGTCAAAAGGGCCATCTGAAAAAAGTGTAAAATCCAGAAAGGCAGGACAGGCCATGGAGAACTTGGAGCCTTGTTATGCTGATGGGCGGGATGTAAATTGCCAACAGACACTCGGGAGAAGTGTATGGTGTTTCCTGAAACATCTAAAAAACAAAGCAACAGAGCCTAGGGCACTTCCACTTATGGTCCTATAGCTTAGGGAAATTAAAATCAAAAAGACACAGCCACCCCAAAGTTTGGGACGCCTCTGTTTACAAGAACCTCATTTACATTACAAGTTCAACAACGCAGAAAGTGAAAAATGGATAAAGAAGTTGTGGTATTTACTTACAAAGCAATATCACTCAGCAATGAAATCTATGTCATCAGGCCCGTAGCAGCATAATGAGTGGATTCAGGTATGATAATTCTAACTGAAATAACTCACACAGAAAAAGAAACATCATAAGATATCAGTAATACACGGAATGTAAACTTGGCTACACAGGAACTGAATTACAGAACAGAACAGGGTCTCAAATTTAGAAAACCATCTTATGCTTGCTTAAGGGTAAAGGTGAGTTCGGGTGCTGCATAAAACCAGAGATTGAAATGAGCACAGATAAAGTTCCTTAAGCCAAATATGGAATAGACAAGAGCTACTCCTTGCTCAACGAAATGGACTCAACACCGCATATTAAACGCCTAAGAATGTACCTGACTAGTAAGTATCTTAAAACCTATGGATTGCTATGTCTCCGAAAGAGAATCAAGCATGTGTACAGGGGCATAAACGCAGCAGTGATAGGATTGGAGAGGTTCGGTGAGCAAACGAAGACCCTTTGAAGTCATATTGCATGGTACCCATTCCACGGGTTTCAACTACCCAAGTTTAAGGTATTCTTCCTTCAGCTAAAACATGCATGTGGAACCCAGAGTATGATCAACCATGTGATCGGGAGACGTGTTCAAATATGTTTCAGTTTTCCTCCCCTGGTACTCGGGTGCAACATTCCAGATGCTTTACTAACACTCTCCCGACTTGGAGAGTCAGTCCCTTTAACCTCCTGTTTGGCCCAGTTTGCAATTTCTGCGGAAGATGAACAGGAATAGGGAGAACCAATGAGAGACTAGCTGGAGGTGTCTGGACGGGCAAATTTAACTCTCATTTCCCACCAGGAAGAGGAATTAACCAAAGGCTCAGCGTGCCGTGCCAGAACCAGATTAGGGCCTGAAGCCAGCCTGCGGTGTTGCGGCCAGCTCACAAGAAAGCGAGTTGAAGAAAGGAGCTCAGGGGCACTGTAATTCACAAACCTGCAGAGTTATAAATGACAGGTATCGTCCAAAAATATACTGAAGTAAGGCTGCCAAGAGGACTTGAAAGCGGGGCAGAATTACAGGAAACCGATTTCAGGAGGTAGACTGGAATTGCATTGAAAGCATAGGAAAAGAGGCAGAACGTCCCCAATGATGCACTTGGCCAAAAAGGGCGTATGCGTTTTTTCCTGAATATATTCAGGAAAAAACGCATACGCCCTTTTTGGCCAACCAAGCAAGCTTGCAAAGGAAATCTGCACTACAATGAAGTCTCACTTCCCCCCGGTCAAAAGGGCCATCTGAAAAAAGTGTAAAATCCAGCAAGGCAGGACAGGCCATGGAGAACTGGGAGCCTTGTTATGCTGATGGGCGGGATGTAAATGGCCAACAGACACTCGGGAGAAGTGTATGGTGTTTCCTGAAACATCTAAAAAACAAAGCAACAGAGCCTAGGGCACTTCCACTTATGGTCCTATAGCTTAGGGAAATTAAAATCAAAAAGACACAGCCACCCCAAAGTTTGGGACGCCTCTGTTTACAAGAACCTCGTTTACAGTACAAGTTCAACATCACAGAAAGTGAAAAATGGATAAAGAAGTTGTGGTATTTACTTACAAAGCAATATCACTCAGCAATGAAATCTATGTCATCAGGCCCGTAGCAGCATAATGAGTGGATTCAGGTATGATAATTCTAACTGAAATAACTCACACAGAAAAAGAAACATCATAAGATATCAGTAATACACGGAATGTAAACTTGGCTACACAGGAACTGAATTACAGAACAGAACAGGGTCTCAAATTTAGAAAACCAACTTATGCTTGCTTAAGGGGAAAGGTGAGTTGGGGTGCTGCATAAAACCAGAGATTGAAATGAGCACAGATAAAGTTCCTTAAGCCAAATATGGAATAGACAAGAGCTACTCCTTGCTCAACGAAATGGACTCAACACCGCATATTAAACGCCTAAGAATGTACCTGACTAGTAAGTATCTTAAAACCTATGGATTGCTATGTCTCCGAAAGAGAATCAAGCATGTGTACAGGGGCATAAACGCAGCAGTGATAGGATTGGAGAGGTTCGGTGAGCAAATGAAGACCCTTTGAAGTCATATTGCATGGTACCCATTCCACGGGTTTCAACTACCGAAGTTTAAGGTATTCTTCCTTCAGCTAAAACATGCATGTGGAACCCAGAGTATGATCAACCATGTGATCGGGAGACGTGTTCAAATATGTCTCAGTTTTCCTCCCCTGGTACTCGGGTGCACCATTCCAGATGCTTTACTAACACTCTCCCGACTTGGAGAGTCAGTCCATTTAACCTCCTGTTTGGCCCAGTTTGCAATTTCTGCGGAAGATGAACAGGAATAGCGAGAACCAATGAGAGACTAGCTGGAGGTGTCTGGACGGGCAAATTTTACTCTCATTTCCCACCAGGAAGAGGAATTAACCAAAGGCTCAGCGTGCCATGCCCGAACCAGATTAGGGCCTGAAGCCAGCCTGCGGTGTTGCGGCCAGCTCAAAAGAAAGCGAGTTGAAGAAAGGAGCTCAGGGGCACTGTAATTCACAAACCTGCAGAGTTATAAATGACAGCTATCGTCCAAAAATATACTGAAGTAAGGCTGCCAAGAGGACTTGAAAGTGGGGCAGAATTGCAGGAAACCGATTTCAGCAGGTAGACTGGAATTGCATTGAAAGCATAGGAAAAGAGGCAGAACGTCCCCAATGATGCACTTGGCCAAAAAGGGCGTATGCGTTTTTTCCTGAATATATTCAGGAAAAAACGCATACGCCCTTTTTGGCCAACCAAGCAAGATTGCAAAGGAAATCTGCACTAAAATGAAGTCTCACTTCCCCCCGGTCAAAAGGGCCATCTGAAAAAAGTGTAAAATCCAGCAAGGCAGGACAGGCCATGGAGAACTGGGAGCCTTGTTATGCTGATGGGCGGGATGTAAATTGCCAACAGACACTGGGGAGAAGTGTATGGTGTTTCCTGAAACATCTAAAAAACAAAGCAACAGAGCCTAGGGCACTTCCACTTATGGCCCTAAAGCTTAGGGAAATTAAAATCAAAAAGACACATCCACCCCAAAGTTTGGGACGCCTCTGTTTACAAGAACCTCGTTTACAGTACAAGTTCAACATCACAGAAAGTGAAAAATGGATAAAGAAGTTGTGGTATTTACTTACAAAGCAATATCACTCAGCAATGAAATCTATGTCATCAGGCCCGTAGCAGCATAATGAGTGGATTCAGGTATGATAATTCTAACTGAAATAACTCACACAGAAAAAGAAACATCATAAGATATCAGTAATACACGGAATGTAAACTTGGCTACACAGGAACTGAATTACAGAACAGAACAGGGTCTCAAATTTAGAAAACCAACTTATGCTTGCTTAAGGGGAAAGGTGAGTTGGGGTGCTGCATAAAACCAGAGATTGAAATGAGCACAGATAAAGTTCCTTAAGCCAAATATGGAATAGACAAGATTTACTCCTTGCTCAACGAAATGGACTCAACACCGCATATTAAACGCCTAAGAATGTACCTGACTAGTAAGTATCTTAAAACCTATGGATTGCTATGTCTCCAAAAGAGAATCAAGCATGTGTACAGGGGCATAAACGCAGCAGTGATAGGATTGGAGAGGTTCGGTGAGCAAATGAAGACCCTTTGAAGTCATATTGCATGGTACCCATTCCACGGGTTTCAACTACCGAAGTTTAAGGTATTCTTCCTTCAGCTAAAACATGCATGTGGAACCCAGAGTATGATCAACCATGTGATCGGGAGACGTGTTCAAATATGTCTCAGTTTTCCTCCCCTGGTACTCGTGTGCACCATTCCAGATGCTTTACTAACACTCTCCCGACTTGGAGAGTCCGTCCCTTTAACCTCCTGTTTGGCCCAGTTTGCAATTTCTGCGGAAGATGAACAGGAATAGCGAGAATCAATGAGAGACTAGCTGGAGGTGTCTGGACGGGCAAATTTTACTCTCATTTCCCACCAGGAAGAGGAATTAACCAAAGGCTCAGCGTGCCGTGCCCGAACCAGATTAGGGCCTGAAGCCAGCCTGCGGTGTTGCGGCCAGCTCACAAGAAAGCGAGTTGAAGAAAGGAGCTCAGGGGCACTGTAATTCACAAACCTGCAGAGTTATAAATGACAGCTATCGTCCAAAAATATACTGAAGTAAGGCTGCCAAGAGGACTTGAAAGTGGGGCAGAATTGCAGGAAACCGATTTCAGCAGGTAGACTGGAATTGCATTGAAAGCATAGGAAAAGAGGCAGAACGTCCCCAATGATGCACTTGGCCAAAAAGGGTGTATGCGTTTTTTCCTGAATATATTCAGGAAAAAACGCATACGCCCTTTTTGGCCAACCAAGCAAGATTGCAAAGGAAATCTGCACTACAATGAAGTCTCACTTCCCCCCGGTCAAAACGGCCATCTGAAAAAAGTGTAAAATCCAGCAAGGCAGGACAGGCCATGGAGAACTGGGAGCCTTGTTATGCTGATGGGCGGGATGTAAATTGCCAACAGACACTGGGGAGAAGTGTATGGTGTTTCCTGAAACATCTAAAAAACAAAGCAACAGAGCCTAGGGCACTTCCACTTATGGTCCTAAAGCTTAGGGAAATTAAAATCAAAAAGACACATCCACCCCAAAGTTTGGGACGCCTCTGTTTACAAGAACCTCGTTTACAGTACAAGTTCAACATCACATAAAGTGAAAAATGGATAAAGAAGTTGTGGTATTTACTTACAAAGCAATATCACTCAGCAATGAAATCTATGTCATCAGGCCCGTAGCAGCATAATGAGTGGATTCAGGTATGATAATTCTAACTGAAATAACTCACACAGAAAAAGAAACATCATAAGATATCAGTAATACACGGAATGTAAACTTGGCTACACAGGAACTGAATTACAGAACAGAACAGGGTCTCAAATTTAGAAAACCAACTTATGCTTGCTTAAGGGGAAAGGTGAGTTGGGGTGCTGCATAAAACCAGACATTGAAATGAGCACAGATAAAGTTCCTTAAGCCAAATATGGAATAGACAAGAGCTACTCCTTGCTCAACGAAATGGACTCAACACCGCATATTAAACGCCTAAGAATGTACCTGACTAGTAAGTATCTTAAAACCTATGGTTTGCTATGTCTCCGAAAGAGAATCAAGCATGTGTACAGGGGCATAAACGCAGCAGTGATAGGATTGGAGAGGTTCGGTGAGCAAATGAAGACCCTTTGAAGTCATATTGCATGGTACCCATTCCACGGGTTTCAACTACCGAAGTTTAAGGTATTCTTCCTTCAGCTAAAACATGCATGTGGAACCCAGAGTATGATCAACCATGTGATCGGGAAACGTGTTCAAATATGTCTCAGTTTTCCTCCCCTGGTACTCGGGTGCACCATTCCAGATGCTTTACTAACACTCTCCCGACTTGGAGAATCAGTCCCTTTAACCTCCTGTTTGGCCCAGTTTGCAATTTCTGCGGAAGATGAACAGGAATAGCGAGAACCAATGAGAGACTAGCTGGAGGTGTCTGGACGGGCAAATTTTACTCTCATTTCCCACCAGGAAGAGGAATTAACCAAAGGCTCAGCGTGCCGTGCCGGAACCAGATTAGGGCCTGAAGCCAGCCTGCGGTGTTGCGGCCAGCTCAAAAGAAAGCGAGTTGAAGAAAGGAGCTCAGGGGCACTGTAATTCACAAACCTGCACAGTTATAAATGACAGCTATCGTCCAAAAATATACTGAAGTAAGGCTGCCAAGAGGACTTGAAAGTGGGGCAGAATTGCAGGAAACCGATTTCAGCAGGTAGACTGGAATTGCATTGAAAGCATAGGAAAAGAGGCAGAACGTCCACAATGATGCACTTGGCCAAAAAGGGCGTATGCGTTTTTTCCTGAATATATTCAGGAAAAAACGCATACGCACTTTTTGGCCAACCAAGCAAGCTTGCAAAGGAAATCTGCACTAAAATGAAGTCTCACTTCCCCCCGGTCAAAAGGGCCATCTGAAAAAAGTGTAAAATCCAGAAAGGCAGGACAGGCCATGGAGAACTGGGAGCCTTGTTATGCTGATGGGCGGGATGTAAATTGCCAACAGACACTCGGGAGAAGTGTATGGTGTTTCCTGAAACATCTAAAAAACAAAGCAACAGAGCCTAGGGCACTTCCACTTATGGTCCTATAGCTTAGGGAAATTAAAATCAAAAAGACACAGCCACCCCAAAGTTTGGGACGCCTCTGTTTACAAGAACCTCGTTTACAGTACAAGTTCAACATCACAGAAAGTGAAAAATGGATAAAGAAGTTGTGGTATTTACTTACAAAGCAATATCACTCAGCAATGAAATCTATGTCATCAGGCCCGTAGCAGCATAATGAGTGGATTCAGGTATGATGATTCTAACTGAAATAAGTCTCACAGAAAAAGAAGCATCATAAGATATCAGTAATACACGGAATGTAAACTTGGCTACACAGGAACTGAATTACAGAACAGAACAGGGTCTCAAATTTAGAAAACCAACTTATGCTTGCTTAAGGGTAAAGGTGAGTTCGGGTGCTGCATAAAAGCAGAGATTGAAATGAGCACAGATAAAGTTCCTTAAGCCAAATATGGAATAGACAAGAGCTACTCCTTGCTCAACGAAATGGACTCAACACCGCATATTAAACGCCTAAGAATGTACCTGACTAGTAAGTATCTTAAAACCTATGGATTGCTATGTCTCCGAAAGAGAATCAAGCATGTGAACAGGGGCATAAATGCAGCAGTGATAGGATTGGAGAGGTTCGGTGAGCAAATGAAGACCCTTTGAAGTCATATTGCATGGTACCCATTCCACGGGTTTCAACTACCCAAGTTTAAGGTATTCTTCCTTCAGCTAAAACATGCATGTGGAACCCAGAGTATGATCAACCATGTGATCGGGAGACGTGTTCAAATATGTCTCAGTTTTCCTCCCCTGGTACTCAGGTGCAACATTCCAGATGCTTTACTAACACTCTCCCGACTTGGAGAGTCAGTCCCTTTAACCTCCTGTTTGGCCCAGTTTGCAATTTCTGCGGAAGATGAACAGGAATAGCGAGAACCAATGAGAGACTAGCTGGAGGTGTCTGGACGGGCAAATTTTACTCTCATTTCCCACCAGGAAGAGGAATTAACCAAAGGCTCAGCGTGCCGTGCCCGAACCAGATTAGGGCCTGAAGCCAGCCTGCGGTGTTGCGGCCAGCTCACAAGAAAGCGAGTTGAAGAAAGGAGCTCAGGGGCACTGTAATTCACAAACCTGCAGAGTTATAAATGACAGCTATCGTCCAAAAATATACTGAAGTAAGGCTGCCAAGAGGACTTGAAAGCGGGGCAGAATTGCAGGAAACCGATTTCAGGAGGTAGACTGGAATTGCATTGAAAGCATAGGAAAAGAGGCAGAACGTCCACAATGATGCACTTGGCCAAAAAGGGCGTATGTGTTTTTTCCTGAATATATTCAGGAAAAAACGCATACGCCCTTTTTGGCCAACCAAGCAAGCTTGCAAAGGAAATCTGCACTACAATGAAGTCTCACTTCCCCCCGGTCAAAAGGGCCATGTGAAAAAAGTGTAAAATCCAGCAAGGCAGGACAGGCCATGGAGAACTGGGAGCCTTGTTATGCTGATGGGCGGGATGTAAATTGCCAACAGACACTGGGGAGAAGTGTATGGTGTTTCCTGAAACATCTAAAAAACAAAGCAACAGAGCCTAGGGCACTTCCACTTATGGTCCTATAGCTTAGGGAAATTAAAATCAAAAAGACACAGCCACCCCAAAGTTTGGGACGCCTCTGTTTACAAGAACCTCGTTTACAGTACAAGTTCAACATCACAGAAAGTGAAAAATGGATAAAGAAGTTGTGGTATTTACTTACAAAGCAATATCACTCAGCAATGAAATCTATGTCATCAGGCCCGTAGCAGCATAATGAGTGGATTCAGGTATGATAATTCTAACTGAAATAACTCACACAGAAAAAGAAACATCATAAGATATCAGTAATACACGGAATGTAAACTTGGCTACACAGGAACTGAATTACAGAACAGAACAGGGTCTCAAATTTAGAAAACCAACTTATGCTTGCTTAAGGGTAAAGGTGAGTTCGGGTGCTGCATAAAACCAGAGATTGAAATGAGCACAGATAAAGTTCCTTAAGCCAAATATGGAATAGACAAGAGCTACTCCTTGCTCAACGAAATGGACTCAACACCGCATATTAAACGCCTAAGAATGTACCTGACTAGTAAGTATCTTAAAACCTATGGATTGCTATGTCTCCGAAAGAGAATCAAGCATGTGTACAGGGGCATAAACGCAGCAGTGATAGGATTGGAGAGGTTCGGTGAGCAAATGAAGACCCTTTGAAGTCATATTGCATGGTACCCATTCCACGGGTTTCAACTACCCAAGTTTAAGGTATTCTTCCTTCAGCTAAAACATGCATGTGGAACCCAGAGTATGATCAACCATGTGATCGGGAGACGTGTTCAAATGTGTCTCAGTTTTCCTCCCCTGGTACTCAGGTGCAACATTCCAGATGCTTTACTAACACTCTCCCGACTTGGAGAGTCAGTCCCTTTAACCTCCTGTTTGGCCCAGTTTGCAATTTCTGCGGAAGATGAACAGGAATAGCGAGAACCAATGAGAGACTAGCTGGAGGTGTCTGGACGGGCAAATTTTACTCTCATTTCCCACCAGGAAGAGGAATTAACCAAAGGCTCAGCGTGCCGTGCCCGAACCAGATTAGGGCCTGAAGCCAGCCTGCGGTGTTGCGGCCAGCTCACAAGAAAGCGAGTTGAAGAAAGGAGCTCAGGGGCACTGTAATTCACAAACCTGCAGAGTTATAAATGACAGCTATCGTCCAAAAATATACTGAAGTAAGGCTGCCAAGAGGACTTGAAAGCGGGGTAGAATTGCAGGAAACCGATTTCAGGAGGTAGACTGGAATTGCATTGAAAGCATAGGAAAAGAGGCAGAACGTCCACAATGATGCACTTGGCCAAAAAGGGCGTATGCGTTTTTTCCTGAATATATTCAGGAAAAAACGCATACGCGCTTTTTGGCCAACCAAGCAAGCTTGCAAAGGAAATCTGCACTACAATGAAGTCTCACTTCCCCCCGGTCAAAAGGGCCATCTGAAAAAAGTGTAAAATCCAGCAAGGCAGGACAGGCCATGGAGAACTGGGAGCCTTGTTATGCTGATGGGCGGGATGTAAATTGCCAACAGACACTGGGGAGAAGTGTATGGTGTTTCCTGAAACATCTAAAAAACAAAGCAACAGAGCCTAGGGCACTTCCACTTATGGTCCTATAGCTTAGGGAAATTAAAATCAAAAAGACACAGCCACCCCAAAGTTTGGGACGCCTCTGTTTACAAGAACCTCGTTTACAGTACAAGTTCAACATCGCAGAAAGTGAAAAATGGATAAAGAAGTTGTGGTATTTACTTACAAAGCAATATCACTCAGCAATGAAATCTATGTCATCAGGCCCGTAGCAGCATAATGAGTGGATTCAGGTATGATAATTCTAACTGAAATAACTCACACAGAAAAAGAAACATCATAAGATATCAGTAATACACGGAATGTAAACTTGGCTACACAGGAACTGAATTACAGAACAGAACAGGGTCTCAAATTTAGAAAACCAACTTATGCTTGCTTAAGGGGAAAGGTGAGTTGGGGTGCTGCATAAAACCAGAGACTGAAATGAGCACAGATAAAGTTCCTTAAGCCAAATATGGAATAGACAAGAGCTACTCCTTGCTCAACGAAATGGACTCAACACCGCATATTAAACGCCTAAGAATGTACCTGACTAGTAAGTATCTTAAAACCTATGGATTGCTATGTCTCCGAAAGAGAATCAAGCATGTGTACAGGGGCATAAACGCAGCAGTGATAGGATTGGAGAGGTTCGGTGAGCAAATGAAGACCCTTTGAAGTCATATTGCATGGTACCCATTCCACGGGTGTCAACTACCCAAGTTTAAGGTATTCTTCCTTCAGCTAAAACATGCATGTGGAACCCAGAGTATGATCACCATGTGATCGGGAGACGTGTTCAAATATGTCTCAGTTTTCCTCCCCTGGTACTCGGGTGCAACATTCCAGATGCTTTACTAACACTCTCCCGACATGGAGAGTCAGTCCCTTTAACCTCCTGTTTGGCCCAGTTTGCAATTTCTGCGGAAGATGAACAGGAATAGCGAGAACAAATGAGAGACTAGCTGGAGGTGTCTGGACGGGCAAATTTAACTCTCATTTCACACCAGGAAGAGGAAATAGCCAAAGGCTCAGCGTGCCGTGCCGGAACCAGATTAGTGCCTGAAGCCATCCTGCAGTGTTGCGGCCATCTCAAAAGAAAGCGAGTTGAAGAAAGGAGCTCAGGGGCACTGTAATGCACAAAGCTGCAGAGTTATAAATGTCAGCTATCGTCCAAAAATATACTGAAGTAAGGCTGCCAAGAGGACTTGAATGCGGGGCAGAATTGCAGGAAACCGATTTCAGGAGGTAGACTGGAATTGCATTGAAAGCATAGGAAAAGAGGCAGAACGTCCACAATGATGCACTTGGCCAAAAAGGGCGTATGCGTTTTTTCCTGAATATATTCAGGAAAAAACGCATACCCCCTTCTTGGCCAACCAAGCAAGCTTGCAAAGGAAATCTGCACTACAATGAAGTCTCACTTCCCCCCGGTCAAAAGGGCCATCTGAAAAAAGTGTAAAATCCAGCAAGGCAGGACAGGCCATGGAGAACTGGGAGCCTTGTTATGCTGATGGGCGGGATGTAAATTGCCAACAGACACTGGGGAGAAGTGTATGGTGTTTCCTGAAACATCTAAAAAACAAAGCAACAGAGCCTAGGGCACTTCCACTTATGGTCCTATAGCTTAGGGAAATTAAAATCAAAAAGACACAGCCACCCCAAAGTTTGGGACGCCTCTGTTTACAAGAACCTCGTTTACAGTACAAGTTCAACATCACAGAAAGTGAAA
Organism: Grampus griseus; assembly: GCF_964374135.1. Taxonomy (NCBI): domain Eukaryota; kingdom Metazoa; phylum Chordata; class Mammalia; order Artiodactyla; family Delphinidae; genus Grampus; species Grampus griseus. The sequence continues at coordinate 422,775 of NW_028133380.1, forward strand.
AATGGATAAAGAAGTTGTGGTATTTACTTACAAAGCAATATCACTCAGCAATGAAATCTATGTCATCAGGCCCGTAGCAGCATAATGAGTGAGTTGAGGTATGATAATTCTAACTGAAATAACTCACACAGAAAAAGAAACATCATAAGATATCAGTAATACACGGAATGTAAACTTGGCTACACAGGAACTGAATTACAGAACAGAATAGGGTCTCAAATTTAGAAAACCAACTTATGCTTGCTTAAGTGTAAAGGTGAGTTCGGATGCTGCATAAAACCAGAGATTGAAATGAGCACAGATAAAGTTCCTTAAGCCAAATATGGAATAGACAAGAGCTACTCCTTGCTCAACGAAATGGACTCAACACCGCATATTAAACGCCTAAGAATGTACCTGACTAGTAAGTATCTTAAAACCTATGGATTGCTATGTCTCCGAAAGAGAATCAAGCATGTGTACAGGGGCATAAACGCAGCAGTGATAGGATTGGAGAGGTTCGGTGAGCAAATGAAGACCCTTTGAAGTCATATTGCATGGTACCCATTCCACGGGTTTCAACTACCCAAGTTTAAGGTATTCTTCCTTCAGCTAAAACATGCATGTGGAACCCAGAGTATGATCAACCATGTGATCGGGAGACGTGTTCAAATATGTTTCAGTTTTCCTCCCCTGGTACTCGGGTGAAACAATCCAGATGCTTTACTAACACTCTCCTGACTTGGAGAGTCAGTCCCTTTAACCTCCTGTTTCGCCCAGTTTGCAATTTCTGCGGAAGATGAACAGGAATAGCGAGAACCAATGAGAGACTAGCTGGAGGTGTCTGGACGGGCAAATTTAACTCTCATTTCCCACCAGGAAGAGGAATTAACCAAAGGATCAGCGTGACGTGCCCGAACCAGATTAGGGCCTGAAGCCATCCTGCGGTGTTGCGGCCAGCTCACAAGAAAGCGAGTTGAAGAAAGGAGCTCAGGGGCACTGTAATTCACAAACCTGCAGAGTTATAAATGACAGCTATCGTCCAAAAATATACTGAAGTAAGGCTGCCAAGAGGACTTGAAAGCGGGGCAGAATTGCAGGAAACCGATTTCAGGAGGTAGACTTGAATTGCATTGAAAGCATAGGAAAAGAGGCAGAACGTCCACAATGATGCACTTGGCCAAAAAGGGCGTATGCGTTTATTCCTGAATATATTCAGGAAAAAACGCATACGCCCTTTTTGGCCAACCAAGCAAGCTTGCAAAGGAAATCTGCACTATAATGAAGTCTCACTTCCCCCCGGTCAAAAGGGCCATGTGAAAAAAGTGTAAAATCCAGCAAGGCAGGACAGGCCATGGAGAACTGGGAGCCTTGTTATGCTGATGGGCGGGATGTAAATTGCCAACAGACACTCGGGAGAAGTGTATGGTGTTTCCTGAAACATCTAAAAAACAAAGCAACAGAGCCTAGGGCACTTCCACTTATGGTCCTATAGCTTAGGGAAATTAAAATCAAAAAGACACAGCCACCCCAAAGTTTGGGACGCCTCTGTTTACAAGAACCTCGTTTACAGTACAAGTTCAACATCACAGAAAGTGAAAAATGGATAAAGAAGTTGTGGTATTTACTTACAAAGCAATATCACTCAGCAATGAAATCTATGTCATCAGGCCCGTAGCAGCATAATGAGTGGATTCAGGTATGATAATTCTAACTGAAATAACTCACACAGAAAAAGAAACATCATAAGATATCAGTAATACACGGAATGTAAACTTGGCTACACAGGAACTGAATTACAGAACAGAACAGGGTCTCAAATTTAGAAAACCAACTTATGCTTGCTTAAGGGTAAAGGTGAGTTCGGGTGCTGCATAAAACCAGAGATTGAAATGAGCACAGATAAAGTTCCTTAAGCCAAATATGGAATAGACAAGAGCTACTCCTTGCTCAACGAAATGGACTCAACACCGCATATTAAACGCCTAAGAATGTACCTGACTAGTAAGTATCTTAAAACCTATGGATTGCTATGTCTCCGAAAGAGAATCAAGCATGTGTACAGGGGCATAAACGCAGCAGTGATAGGATTGGAGAGGTTCGGTGAGCAAATGAAGACCCTTTGAAGTCATATTGCATGGTACCCATTCCACGGGTTTCAACTACCCAAGTTTAAGGTATTCTTCCTTCAGCTAAAACATGCATGTGGAACCCAGAGTATGATCAACCATGTGATCGGGAGACGTGTTCAAATGTGTCTCAGTTTTCCTCCCCTGGTACTCAGGTGCAACATTCCAGATGCTTTACTAACACTCTCCCGACTTGGAGAGTCAGTCCCTTTAACCTCCTGTTTGGCCCAGTTTGCAATTTCTGCGGAAGATGAACAGGAATAGCGAGAACCAATGAGAGACTAGCTGGAGGTGTCTGGACGGGCAAATTTTACTCTCATTTCCCACCAGGAAGAGGAATTAACCAAAGGCTCAGCGTGCCGTGCCCGAACCAGATTAGGGCCTGAAGCCAGCCTGCGGTGTTGCGGCCAGCTCACAAGAAAGCGAGTTGAAGAAAGGAGCTCAGGGGCACTGTAATTCACAAACCTGCAGAGTTATAAATGACAGCTATCGTCCAAAAATATACTGAAGTAAGGCTGCCAAGAGGACTTGAAAGCGGGGTAGAATTGCAGGAAACCGATTTCAGGAGGTAGACTGGAATTGCATTGAAAGCATAGGAAAAGAGGCAGAACGTCCACAATGATGCACTTGGCCAAAAAGGGCGTATGCGTTTTTTCCTGAATATATTCAGGAAAAAACGCATACGCCCTTTTTGGCCAACCAAGCAAGCTTGCAAAGGAAATCTGCACTACAATGAAGTCTCACTTCCCCCCGGTCAAAAGGGCCATCTGAAAAAAGTGTAAAATCCAGCAAGGCAGGACAGGCCATGGAGAACTGGGAGCCTTGTTATGCTGATGGGCGGGATGTAAATTGCCAACAGACACTGGGGAGAAGTGTATGGTGTTTCCTGAAACATCTAAAAAACAAAGCAACAGAGCCTAGGGCACTTCCACTTATGGTCCTATAGCTTAGGGAAATTAAAATCAAAAAGACACAGCCACCCCAAAGTTTGGGACGCCTCTGTTTACAAGAACCTCGTTTACAGTACAAGTTCAACATCGCAGAAAGTGAAAAATGGATAAAGAAGTTGTGGTATTTACTTACAAAGCAATGTCACTCAGCAATGAAATCTATGTCATCAGGCCCGTAGCAGCATAATGAGTGGATTCAGGTATGATAATTCTAACTGAAATAACTCACACAGAAAAAGAAATATCATAAGATATCACTAATACACGGAATGTAAACTTGGCTACACAGGAACTGAATTACAGAACAGAACAGGGTCTCAAATTTAGAAAACCAACATATGCTTGCTTAAGGGGAAAGGTGAGTTGGGGTGCTGCATAAAACCAGAGATTGAAATGAGCACAGATAAAGTTCCTTAAGCCAAATATGGAATAGACAAGAGCTACTCCTTGCTCAACGAAATGGACTCAACACCGCATATTAAACGCCTAAGAATGTACCTGACTAGTAAGTATCTTAAAACCTATGGATTGCTATGTCTCCGAAAGAGAATCAAGCATGTGTACAGGGGCATAAACGCAGCAGTGATAGGATTGGAGAGGTTCGGTGAGCAAATGAAGACCCTTTGAAGTCATATTGCATGGTACCCATTCCACGGGTGTCAACTACCCAAGTTTAAGGTATTCTTCCTTCAGCTAAAACATGCATGTGGAACCCAGAGTATGATCACCATGTGATCGGGAGACGTGTTCAAATATGTCTCAGTTTTCCTCCCCTGGTACTCGGGTGCAACATTCCAGATGCTTTACTAACACTCTCCCGACATGGAGAGTCAGTCCCTTTAACCTCCTGTTTGGCCCAGTTTGCAATTTCTGCGGAAGATGAACAGGAATAGCGAGAACAAATGAGAGACTAGCTGGAGGTGTCTGGACGGGCAAATTTAACTCTCATTTCACACCAGGAAGAGGAAATAGCCAAAGGCTCAGCGTGCCGTGCCGGAACCAGATTAGTGCCTGAAGCCATCCTGCAGTGTTGCGGCCATCTCAAAAGAAAGCGAGTTGAAGAAAGGAGCTCAGGGCCACTGTAATGCACAAAGCTGCAGAGTTATAAATGTCAGCTATCGTCCAAAAATATACTGAAGTAAGGCTGCCAAGAGGACTTGAATGCGGGGCAGAATTGCAGGAAACCGATTTCAGGAGGTAGACTGGAATTGCATTGAAAGCATAGGAAAAGAAGCAGAACGTCCACAATGATGCACTTGGCCAAAAAGGGCGTATGCGTTTTTTCCTGAATATATTCAGGAAAAAACGCATACCCCCTTCTTGGCCAACCAAGCAAGCTTGCAAAGGAAATCTGCACTACAATGAAGTCTCACTTCCCCCCGGTCAAAAGGGCCATCTGAAAAAAGTGTAAAATCCAGAAAGGCAGGACAGGCCATGGAGAACTGGGAGCCTTGTTATGCTGATGGGCGGGATGTAAATTGCCAACAGCCACTCAGGAGAAGTGTATGGTGTTTCCTGAAACATCTAAAAAACAAAGCAACAGAGCCTAGGGCACTTCCACTTATGGTCCTATAGCTTAGGGAAATTAAAATCAAAAAGACACAGCCACCCCAAAGTTTGGGACGCCTCTGTTTACAAGAACCTCGTTTACAGTACAAGTTCAACATCGCAGAAAGTGAAAAATGGATAAAGAAGTTGTGGTATTTACTTACAAAGCAATATCACTCAGCAATGAAATCTATGTCATCAGGCCCGTAGCAGCATAATGAGTGGATTCAGGTATGATAATTCTAACTGAAATAACTCACACAGAAAAAGAAACATCATAAGATATCAGTAATACACAGAATGTAAACTTGGCTACACAGGAACTGAATTACAGAACAGAACAGGGTCTCAAATTTAGAAAACCAACTTATGCTTGCTTAAGGGTAAAGGTGAGTTGGGGTGCTGCATAAAACCAGAGATTGAAATGAGCACAGATAAAGTTCCTTAAGCCAAATATGGAATAGACAAGAGCTACTCCTTGCTCAACAAAATGGACTCAACACCCCAAATTAAACCCCTAAGAATGTACCTGACTAGTAAGTATCTTAAAACCTATGGATTGCTATGTCTCCGAAAGAGAATCAAGCATGTGTACAGGGGCATAAACGCAGCAGTGATAGGATTGGAGAGGTTCGGTGAGCAAATGAAGACCCTTTGAAGTCATATTGCATGGTACCCATTCCAAGGGTTTCAACTACCCAAGTTTAAGATATTCTTCCTTCAGCTAAAACATGCATGTGGAACCCAGAGTATGATCAACCATGTGATCGGGAGACGTGTTCAAATATGTCTCAGTTTTCCTCCCCTGGTACTCAGGTGCAAAATTCCAGATGCTTTACTAACACTCTCCCGACTTGGAGAGTCAGTCCCTTTAACCTCCTGTTTGGCCCAGTTTGCAATTTCTGCGGAAGATGAACAGGAATAGCGAGAACCAATGAGAGACTAGATGGAGGTGTCTGGACGGGCAAATTTTACTCTCATTTCCCACCAGGAAGAGGAATTAACCAAAGGCTCAGCGTGCCGTGCCCGAACCAGATTAGGGCCTGAAGCCATCCTGCGGTGTTGCGGCCAGCTCACAAGAAAGCGAGTTGAAGAAAGGAGCTCAGGGGCACTGTAATTCACAAACCTGCAGAGTTATAAATGACAGCTATCGTCCAAAAATATACTGAAGTAAGGCTGCCAAGAGGACTTGAAAGCGGGGCAGAATTGCAGGAAACCGATTTCAGGAGGTAGACTGGAATTGCATTGAAAGCATAGGAAAAGAGGCAGAACGTCCACAATGATGCACTTGGCCAAAAAGGGCGTATGCGTTTTTTCCTGAATATATTCAGGAAAAAACGCATACGCCCTTTTTGGCCAACCAAGCAAGCTTGCAAAGGAAATCTGCACTACAATGAAGTCTCACTTCCCCCCGGTCAAAAGGGCCATCTGAAAAAAGTGTAAAATCCAGAAAGGCAGGACAGGCCATGGAGAACTGGGAGCCTTGTTATGCTGATGGGCGGGATGTAAATTGCCAACAGACACTCGGGAGAAGTGTATGGTGTTTCCTGAAACATCTAAAAAACAAAGCAACAGAGCCTAGGGCACTTCCACTTATGGTCCTATAGCTTAGGGAAATTAAAATCAAAAAGACACAGCCACCCCAAAGTTTGGGACGCCTCTGTTTACAAGAATTTCGTTTACAGTACAAGTTCAACATCGCAGAAAGTGAAAAATGGATAAAGAAGTTGTGGTATTTACTTACAAAGCAATATCACTCAGCAATGAAATCTATGTCATCAGGCCCTTAGCAGCACAATGAGTGGATTCAGGTATGATGATTCTAACTGAAATAAGTCACACAGAAAAAGAAACATCATAAGATATCACTAATACACGGAATGTAAACTTGGCTACACAGGAACTGAATTACAGAACAGAACAGGGTCTCAAATTTAGAAAACCAACTTATGCTTGCTTAAGGGGAAAGGTGAGTTGGGGTGCTGCATAAAACCAGAGATTGAAATGAGCACAGATAAAGTTCCTTAAGCCAAATATGGAATAGACAAGAACTACTCCTTGCTCAACGAAATGGACTCAACACCGCATATTAAACGCCTAAGAATGTACCTGACTAGTAAGTATCTTAAAACCTATGGATTGCTATGTCTCCGAAAGAGAATCAAGCATGTGTACAGGGGCATAAACGCAGCAGTGATAGGATTGGAGAGGTTCGGTGAGCAAACGAAGACCCTTTGAAGTCATATTGCATGGTACCCATTCCACGGGTTTCAACTACCCAAGTTTAAGGTATTCTTCCTTCAGCTAAAACATGCATGTGGAACCCAGAGTATGATCAACCATGTGATCGGGAGACGTGTTCAAATATGTTTCAGTTTTCCTCCCCTGGTACTCGGGTGAAACAATCCAGATGCTTTACTAACACTCTCCTGACTTGGAGAGTCAGTCCCTTTAACCTCCTGTTTCGCCCAGTTTGCAATTTCTGCGGAAGATGAACAGGAATAGCGAGAACCAATGAGAGACTAGCTGGAGGTGTCTGGACGGGCAAATTTAACTCTCATTTCCCACCAGGAAGAGGAATTAACCAAAGGATCAGCGTGACGTGCCCGAACCAGATTAGGGCCTGAAGCCATCCTGCGGTGTTGCGGCCAGCTCACAAGAAAGCGAGTTGAAGAAAGGAGCTCAGGGGCACTGTAATTCACAAACCTGCAGAGTTATAAATGACAGCTATCGTCCAAAAATATACTGAAGTAAGGCTGCCAAGAGGACTTGAAAGCGGGGCAGAATTGCAGGAAACCGATTTCAGGAGGTAGACTTGAATTGCATTGAAAGCATAGGAAAAGAGGCAGAACGTCCACAATGATGCACTTGGCCAAAAAGGGCGTATGCGTTTATTCCTGAATATATTCAGGAAAAAACGCATACGCCCTTTTTGGCCAACCAAGCAAGCTTGCAAAGGAAATCTGCACTATAATGAAGTCTCACTTCCCCCCGGTCAAAAGGGCCATGTGAAAAAAGTGTAAAATCCAGCAAGGCAGGACAGGCCATGGAGAACTGGGAGCCTTGTTATGCTGATGGGCGGGATGTAAATTGCCAACAGACACTCGGGAGAAGTGTATGGTGTTTCCTGAAACATCTAAAAAACAAAGCAACAGAGCCTAGGGCACTTCCACTTATGGTCCTATAGCTTAGGGAAATTAAAATCAAAAAGACACAGCCACCCCAAAGTTTGGGACGCCTCTGTTTACAAGAACCTCGTTTACAGTACAAGTTCAACATCACAGAAAGTGAAAAATGGATAAAGAAGTTGTGGTATTTACTTACAAAGCAATATCACTCAGCAATGAAATCTATGTCATCAGGCCCGTAGCAGCATAATGAGTGGATTCAGGTATGATAATTCTAACTGAAATAACTCACACAGAAAAAGAAACATCATAAGATATCAGTAATACACGGAATGTAAACTTGGCTACACAGGAACTGAATTACAGAACAGAACAGGGTCTCAAATTTAGAAAACCAACTTATGCTTGCTTAAGGGTAAAGGTGAGTTCGGGTGCTGCATAAAACCAGAGATTGAAATGAGCACAGATAAAGTTCCTTAAGCCAAATATGGAATAGACAAGAGCTACTCCTTGCTCAACGAAATGGACTCAACACCGCATATTAAACGCCTAAGAATGTACCTGACTAGTAAGTATCTTAAAACCTATGGATTGCTATGTCTCCGAAAGAGAATCAAGCATGTGTACAGGGGCATAAACGCAGCAGTGATAGGATTGGAGAGGTTCGGTGAGCAAATGAAGACCCTTTGAAGTCATATTGCATGGTACCCATTCCACGGGTTTCAACTACCCAAGTTTAAGGTATTCTTCCTTCAGCTAAAACATGCATGTGGAACCCAGATTATGATCAACCATGTGATCGGGAGACGTGTTCAAATGTGTCTCAGTTTTCCTCCCCTGGTACTCAGGTGCAACATTCCAGATGCTTTACTAACACTCTCCCGACTTGGAGAGTCAGTCCCTTTAACCTCCTGTTTGGCCCAGTTTGCAATTTCTGCGGAAGATGAACAGGAATAGCGAGAACCAATGAGAGACTAGCTGGAGGTGTCTGGACGGGCAAATTTTACTCTCATTTCCCACCAGGAAGAGGAATTAACCAAAGGCTCAGCGTGCCGTGCCCGAACCAGATTAGGGCCTGAAGCCAGCCTGCGGTGTTGCGGCCAGCTCACAAGAAAGCGAGTTGAAGAAAGGAGCTCAGGGGCACTGTAATTCACAAACCTGCAGAGTTATAAATGACAGCTATCGTCCAAAAATATACTGAAGTAAGGCTGCCAAGAGGACTTGAAAGCGGGGTAGAATTGCAGGAAACCGATTTCAGGAGGTAGACTGGAATTGCATTGAAAGCATAGGAAAAGAGGCAGAACGTCCACAATGATGCACTTGGCCAAAAAGGGCGTATGCGTTTTTTCCTGAATATATTCAGGAAAAAACGCATACGCCCTTTTTGGCCAACCAAGCAAGCTTGCAAAGGAAATCTGCACTACAATGAAGTCTCACTTCCCCCCGGTCAAAAGGGCCATCTGAAAAAAGTGTAAAATCCAGCAAGGCAGGACAGGCCATGGAGAACTGGGAGCCTTGTTATGCTGATGGGCGGGATGTAAATTGCCAACAGACACTGGGGAGAAGTGTATGGTGTTTCCTGAAACATCTAAAAAACAAAGCAACAGAGCCTAGGGCACTTCCACTTATGGTCCTATAGCTTAGGGAAATTAAAATCAAAAAGACACAGCCACCCCAAAGTTTGGGACGCCTCTGTTTACAAGAACCTCGTTTACAGTACAAGTTCAACATCGCAGAAAGTGAAAAATGGATAAAGAAGTTGTGGTATTTACTTACAAAGCAATGTCACTCAGCAATGAAATCTATGTCATCAGGCCCGTAGCAGCATAATGAGTGGATTCAGGTATGATAATTCTAACTGAAATAACTCACACAGAAAAAGAAACATCATAAGATATCACTAATACACGGAATGTAAACTTGGCTACACAGGAACTGAATTACAGAACAGAACAGGGTCTCAAATTTAGAAAACCAACTTATGCTTGCTTAAGGGGAAAGGTGAGTTGGGGTGCTGCATAAAACCAGAGATTGAAATGAGCACAGATAAAGTTCCTTAAGCCAAATATGGAATAGACAAGAGCTACTCCTTGCTCAACGAAATGGACTCAACACCGCATATTAAACGCCTAAGAATGTACCTGACTAGTAAGTATCTTAAAACCTATGGATTGCTATGTCTCCGAAAGAGAATCAAGCATGTGTACAGGGGCATAAACGCAGCAGTGATAGGATTGGAGAGGTTCGGTGAGCAAATGAAGACCCTTTGAAGTCATATTGCATGGTACCCATTCCACGGGTGTCAACTACCCAAGTTTAAGGTATTCTTCCTTCAGCTAAAACATGCATGTGGAACCCAGAGTATGATCACCATGTGATCGGGAGACGTGTTCAAATATGTCTCAGTTTTCCTCCCCTGGTACTCGGGTGCAACATTCCAGATGCTTTACTAACACTCTCCCGACATGGAGAGTCAGTCCCTTTAACCTCCTGTTTGGCCCAGTTTGCAATTTCTGCGGAAGATGAACAGGAATAGCGAGAACAAATGAGAGACTAGCTGGAGGTGTCTGGACGGGCAAATTTAACTCTCATTTCACACCAGGAAGAGGAAATAGCCAAAGGCTCAGCGTGCCGTGCCGGAACCAGATTAGTGCCTGAAGCCATCCTGCAGTGTTGCGGCCATCTCAAAAGAAAGCGAGTTGAAGAAAGGAGCTCAGGGCCACTGTAATGCACAAAGCTGCAGAGTTATAAATGTCAGCTATCGTCCAAAAATATACTGAAGTAAGGCTGCCAAGAGGACTTGAATGCGGGGCAGAATTGCAGGAAACCGATTTCAGGAGGTAGACTGGAATTGCATTGAAAGCATAGGAAAAGAGGCAGAACGTCCACAATGATGCACTTGGCCAAAAAGGGCGTATGCGTTTTTTCCTGAATATATTCAGGAAAAAACGCATACCCCCTTCTTGGCCAACCAAGCAAGCTTGCAAAGGAAATCTGCACTACAATGAAGTCTCACTTCCCCCCGGTCAAAAGGGCCATCTGAAAAAAGTGTAAAATCCAGAAAGGCAGGACAGGCCATGGAGAACTGGGAGCCTTGTTATGCTGATGGGCGGGATGTAAATTGCCAACAGCCACTCAGGAGAAGTGTATGGTGTTTCCTGAAACATCTAAAAAACAAAGCAACAGAGCCTAGGGCACTTCCACTTATGGTCCTATAGCTTAGGGAAATTAAAATCAAAAAGACACAGCCACCCCAAAGTTTGGGACGCCTCTGTTTACAAGAACCTCGTTTACAGTACAAGTTCAACATCGCAGAAAGTGAAAAATGGATAAAGAAGTTGTGGTATTTACTTACAAAGCAATATCACTCAGCAATGAAATCTATGTCATCAGGCCCGTAGCAGCATAATGAGTGGATTCAGGTATGATAATTCTAACTGAAATAACTCACACAGAAAAAGAAACATCATAAGATATCAGTAATACACAGAATGTAAACTTGGCTACACAGGAACTGAATTACAGAACAGAACAGGGTCTCAAATTTAGAAAACCAACTTATGCTTGCTTAAGGGTAAAGGTGAGTTGGGGTGCTGCATAAAACCAGAGATTGAAATGAGCACAGATAAAGTTCCTTAAGCCAAATATGGAATAGACAAGAGCTACTCCTTGCTCAACGAAATGGACTCAACACCGCATATTAAACGTCTAAGAATGTACCTGACTAGTAAGTATCTTAAAACCTATGGATTGCTATGTCTCCGAAAGAGAATCAAGCATGTGTACAGGGGCATAAACGCAGCAGTGATAGGATTGGAGAGGTTCGGTGAGCAAATGAAGACCCTTTGAAGTCATATTGCATGGTACCCATTCCAAGGGTTTCAACTACCCAAGTTTAAGATATTCTTCCTTCAGCTAAAACATGCATGTGGAACCCAGAGTATGATCAACCATGTGATCGGGAGACGTGTTCAAATATGTCTCAGTTTTCCTCCCCTGGTACTCAGGTGCAACATTCCAGATGCTTTACTAACACTCTCCCGACTTGGAGAGTCAGTCCCTTTAACCTCCTGTTTGGCCCAGTTTGCAATTTCTGCGGAAGATGAACAGGAATAGCGAGAACCAATGAGAGACTAGCTGGAGGTGTCTGGACGGGCAAATTTTACTCTCATTTCCCACCAGGAAGAGGAATTAACCAAAGGCTCAGCGTGCCGTGCCCGAACCAGATTAGGGCCTGAAGCCAGCCTGCGGTGTTGCGGCCAGCTCACAAGAAAGCGAGTTGAAGAAAGGAGCTCAGGGGCACTGTAATTCACAAACCTGCAGAGTTATAAATGACAGCTATCGTCCAAAAATATACTGAAGTAAGGCTGCCAAGAGGACTTGAAAGCGGGGTAGAATTGCAGGAAACCGATTTCAGGAGGTAGACTGGAATTGCATTGAAAGCATAGGAAAAGAGGCAGAACGTCCACAATGATGCACTTGGCCAAAAAGGGCGTATGCGTTTTTTCCTGAATATATTCAGGAAAAAACGCATACGCCCTTTTTGGCCAACCAAGCAAGCTTGCAAAGGAAATCTGCACTACAATGAAGTCTCACTTCCCCCCGGTCAAAAGGGCCATCTGAAAAAAGTGTAAAATCCAGCAAGGCAGGACAGGCCATGGAGAACTGGGAGCCTTGTTATGCTGATGGGCGGGATGTAAATTGCCAACAGACACTCGGGAGAAGTGTATGGTGTTTCCTGAAACATCTAAAAAACAAAGCAACAGAGCCTAGGGCACTTCCACTTATGGTCCTATAGCTTAGGGAAATTAAAATCAAAAAGACACAGCCACCCCAAAGTTTGGGACGCCTCTGTTTACAAGAACCTCGTTTACAGTACAAGTTCAACATCGCAGAAAGTGAAAAATGGATAAAGAAGTTGTGGTATTTACTTACAAAGCAATATCACTCAGCAATGAAATCTATGTCATCAGGCCCGTAGCAGCATAATGAGTGGATTCAGGTATGATAATTCTAACTGAAATAACTCACACAGAAAAAGAAACATCATAAGATATCAGTAATACACGGAATGTAAACTTGGCTACACAGGAACTGAATTACAGAACAGAACAGGGTCTCAAATTTAGAAAACCAACTTATGCTTGCTTAAGGGGAAAGGTGAGTTGGGGTGCTGCATAAAACCAGAGATTGAAATGAGCACAGATAAAGTTCCTTAAGCCAAATATGGAATAGACAAGAGCTACTCCTTGCTCAACGAAATGGACTCAACACCGCATATTAAACGCCTAAGAATGTACCTGACTAGTAAGTATCTTAAAACCTATGGATTGCTATGTCTCCGAAAGAGAATCAAGCATGTGTACAGGGGCATAAACGCAGCAGTGATAGGATTGGAGAGGTTTGGTGAGCAAACGAAGACCCTTTGAAGTCATATTGCATGGTACCCATTCCACGGGTTTCAACTACCCAAGTTTAAGGTATTCTTCCTTCAGCTAAAACATGCATGTGGAACCCAGAGTATGATCAACCATGTGATCGGGAGACGTGTTCAAATATGTCTCAGTTTTCCTCCCCTGGCACTCGGGTGCAACATTCCAGATGCTTTACTAACACTCTCCCGACTTGGAGAGTCAGTCCCTTTAACCTCCTGTTTGGCCCAGTTTGCAATTTCTGCGGAAGATGAACAGGAATAGCGAGAACCAATGAGAGACTAGCTGGAGGTGTCTGGACGGGCAAATTTAACTCTCCTTTCCCACCAGGAAGAGGAATTAACCAAAGGCTCAGCGTGCCGTGCCGGAACCAGATTAGGGCCTGAAGCCATCCTGCGGTGTTGCGGCCAGCTCAAAAGAAAACGAGTTGAGGAAAGGAGCTCAGGGGCACTGTAATTCACAAACCTGCAGAGTTATAAATGACAGCTATCGTCCAAAAATATACTGAAGTAAGGCTGCCAAGAGGACTTGAAAGCGGGGCAGAATTGCAGGAAACCGATTTCAGGAGGTAGACTGGAATTGCATTGAAAGCATAGGAAAAGAGGCAGAACGTCCACAATGATGCACTTGGCCAAAAAGGGCGTATGCGTTTTTTCCTGAATATATTCAGGAAAAAACGCATACGCCCTTTTTGGCCAACCAAGCAAGCTTGCAAAGGAAATCTGCACTACAATGAAGTCTCACTTCCCCCCGGTCAAAAGGGCCATCTGAAAAAAGTGTAAAATCCAGAAAGGCAGGACAGGCCATGGAGAACTGGGAGCCTTGTTATGCTGATGGGCGGGATGTAAATTGCCAACAGACACTCGGGATAAGTGTATGGTGTTTCCTGAAACATCTAAAAAACAAAGCAACAGAGCCTAGGGCACTTCCACTTATGGTCCTATAGCTTAGGGAAATTAAAATCAAAAAGACACAGCCACCCCAAATTTTGGGACGCCTCTGTTTACAAGAATTTCGTTTACAGTACAAGTTCAACATCGCAGAAAGTGAAAAATGGATAAAGAAGTTGTGGTATTTACTTACAAAGCAATATCACTGAGCAATGAAATCTATGTCATCAGGCCCTTAGCAGCACAATGAGTGGATTCAGGTATGATGATTCTAACTGAAATAAGTCACACAGAAAAAGAAACATCATAAGATATCACTAATACACGGAATGTAAACTTGGCTACACAGGAACTGAATTACAGAACAGAACAGGGTCTCAAATTTAGAAAACCAACTTATGCTTGCTTAAGGGGAAAGGTGAGTTGGGGTGCTGCATAAAACCAGAGATTGAAATGAGCACAGATAAAGTTCCTTAAGCCAAATATGGAATAGACAAGAACTACTCCTTGCTCAACAAAATGGACTCAACACCGCATATTAAACGCCTAAGAATGTACCTGACTAGTAAGTATCTTAAAACCTATGGATTGCTATGTCTCCGAAAGAGAATCAAGCATGTGTACAGGGGCATAAACGCAGCAGTGATAGGATTGGAGAGGTTCGGTGAGCAAATGAAGACCCTTTGAAGTCATATTGCATGGTACCCATTCCACGGGTGTCAACTACCCAAGTTTAAGGTATTCTTCCTTCAGCTAAAACATGCATGTGGAACCCAGAGTATGATCACCATGTGATCGGGAGACGTGTTCAAATATGTCTCAGTTTTCCTCCCCTGGTACTCGGGTGCAACATTCCAGATGCTTTACTAACACTCTCCCGACATGGAGAGTCAGTCGCTTTAACCTCCTGTTTGGCCCAGTTTGCAATTTCTGCGGAAGATGAACAGGAATAGCGAGAACAAATGAGAGACTAGCTGGAGGTGTCTGGACGGGCAAATTTAACTCTCATTTCACACCAGGAAGAGGAAATAGCCAAAGGCTCAGCGTGCCGTGCCGGAACCAGATTAGTGCCTGAAGCCATCCTGCAGTGTTGCGGCCATCTCAAAAGAAAGCGAGTTGAAGAAAGGAGCTCAGGGCCACTGTAATGCACAAAGCTGCAGAGTTATAAATGTCAGCTATCGTCCAAAAATATACTGAAGTAAGGCTGCCAAGAGGACTTGAATGCGGGGCAGAATTGCAGGAAACCGATTTCAGGAGGTAGACTGGAATTGCATTGAAAGCATAGGAAAAGAGGCAGAACGTCCACAATGATGCACTTGGCCAAAAAGGGCGTATGCGTTTTTTCCTGAATATATTCAGGAAAAAACGCATACCCCCTTCTTGGCCAACCAAGCAAGCTTGCAAAGGAAATCTGCACTACAATGAAGTCTCACTTCCCCCCGGTCAAAAGGGCCATCTGAAAAAAGTGTAAAATCCAGAAAGGCAGGACAGGCCATGGAGAACTGGGAGCCTTGTTATGCTGATGGGCGGGATGTAAATTGCCAACAGCCACTCAGGAGAAGTGTATGGTGTTTCCTGAAACATCTAAAAAACAAAGCAACAGAGCCTAGGGCACTTCCACTTATGGTCCTATAGCTTAGGGAAATTAAAATCAAAAAGACACAGCCACCCCAAAGTTTGGGACGCCTCTGTTTACAAGAACCTCGTTTACAGTACAAGTTCAACATCGCAGAAAGTGAAAAATGGATAAAGAAGTTGTGGTATTTACTTACAAAGCAATATCACTCAGCAATGAAATCTATGTCATCAGGCCCGTAGCAGCATAATGAGTGGATTCAGGTATGATAATTCTAACTGAAATAACTCACACAGAAAAAGAAACATCATAAGATATCAGTAATACACAGAATGTAAACTTGGCTACACAGGAACTGAATTACAGAACAGAACAGGGTCTCAAATTTAGAAAACCAACTTATGCTTGCTTAAGGGTAAAGGTGAGTTGGGGTGCTGCATAAAACCAGAGATTGAAATGAGCACAGATAAAGTTCCTTAAGCCAAATATGGAATAGACAAGAGCTACTCCTTGCTCAACGAAATGGACTCAACACCGCATATTAAACGTCTAAGAATGTACCTGACTAGTAAGTATCTTAAAACCTATGGATTGCTATGTCTCCGAAAGAGAATCAAGCATGTGTACAGGGGCATAAACGCAGCAGTGATAGGATTGGAGAGGTTCGGTGAGCAAATGAAGACCCTTTGAAGTCATATTGCATGGTACCCATTCCAAGGGTTTCAACTACCCAAGTTTAAGATATTCTTCCTTCAGCTAAAACATGCATGTGGAACCCAGAGTATGATCAACCATGTGATCGGGAGACGTGTTCAAATATGTCTCAGTTTTCCTCCCCTGGTACTCAGGTGCAACATTCCAGATGCTTTACTAACACTCTCCCGACTTGGAGAGTCAGTCCCTTTAACCTCCTGTTTGGCCCAGTTTGCAATTTCTGCGGAAGATGAACAGGAATAGCGAGAACCAATGAGAGACTAGCTGGAGGTGTCTGGACGGGCAAATTTTACTCTCATTTCCCACCAGGAAGAGGAATTAACCAAAGGCTCAGCGTGCCGTGCCCGAACCGGATTAGGGCCTGAAGCCAGCCTGCGGTGTTCCGGCCAGCTCACAAGAAAGCGAGTTGAAGAAAGGAGCTCAGGGGCACTGTAATTCACAAACCTGCAGAGTTATAAATGACAGCTATCGTCCAAAAATATACTGAAGTAAGGCTGCCAAGAGGACTTGAAAGCGGGGCAGAATTGCAGGAAACCGATTTCAGGAGGTAGACTGGAATTGCATTGAAAGCATAGGAAAAGAGGCAGAACGTCCACAATGATGCACTTGGCCAAAAACGGCGTATGCGTTTTTTCCTGAATATATTCAGGAAAAAACGCATACGCCCTTTTTGGCCAACCAAGCAAGCTTGCAAAGGAAATCTGCACTACAATGAAGTCTCACTTCCCCCCGGTCAAAAGGGCCATCTGAAAAAAGTGTAAAATCCAGCAAGGCAGGACAGGCCATGGAGAACTGGGAGCCTTGTTATGCTGATGGGCGGGATGTAAATTGCCAACAGACACTCGGGAGAAGTGTATGGTGTTTCCTGAAACATCTAAAAAACAAAGCAACAGAGCCTAGGGCACATCCACTTATGGTCCTATAGCTTAGGGAAATTAAAATCAAAAAGACACAGCCACCCCAAAGTTTGGGACGCCTCTGTTTACAAGAACCTCGTTTACAGTACAAGTTCAACATCGCAGAAAGTGAAAAATGGATTAAGAAGTTGTGGTATTTACTTACAAAGCAATATCACTCAGCAATGAAATCTATGTCATCAGGCCCGTAGCAGCATAATGAGTGGATTCAGGTATGATAATTCTAACTGAAATAACTCACACAGAAAAAGAAACATCATAAGATATCAGTAATACACGGAATGTAAACTTGGCTACACAGGAACTGAATTACAGAACAGAACAGGGTCTCAAATTTAGAAAACCAACTTATGCTTGCTTAAGGGGAAAGGTGAGTTGGGGTGCTGCATAAAACCAGAGATTGAAATGAGCACAGATAAAGTTCCTTAAGCCAAATATGGAATAGACAAGAGCTACTCCTTGCTCAACGAAATGGACTCAACACCGCATATTAAACGCCTAAGAATGTACCTGACTAGTAAGTATCTTAAAACCTATGGATTGCTATGTCTCCGAAAGAGAATCAAGCATGTGTACAGGGGCATAAACGCAGCAGTGATAGGATTGGAGAGGTTTGGTGAGCAAACGAAGACCCTTTGAAGTCATATTGCATGGTACCCATTCCACGGGTTTCAACTACCCAAGTTTAAGGTATTCTTCCTTCAGCTAAAACATGCATGTGGAACCCAGAGTATGATCAACCATGTGATCGGGAGACGTGTTCAAATATGTCTCAGTTTTCCTCCCCTGGCACTCGGGTGCAACATTCCAGATGCTTTACTAACACTCTCCCGACTTGGAGAGTCAGTCCCTTTAACCTCCTGTTTGGCCCAGTTTGCAATTTCTGCGGAAGATGAACAGGAATAGCGAGAACCAATGAGAGACTAGCTGGAGGTGTCTGGACGGGCAAATTTAACTCTCCTTTCCCACCAGGAAGAGGAATTAACCAAAGGCTCAGCGTGCCGTGCCGGAACCAGATTAGGGCCTGAAGCCATCCTGCGGTGTTGCGGCCAGCTCAAAAGAAAACGAGTTGAGGAAAGGAGCTCAGGGGCACTGTAATTCACAAACCTGCAGAGTTATAAATGACAGCTATCGTCCAAAAATATACTGAAGTAAGGCTGCCAAGAGGACTTGAAAGCGGGGCAGAATTGCAGGAAACCGATTTCAGGAGGTAGACTGGAATTGCATTGAAAGCATAGGAAAAGAGGCAGAACGTCCACAATGATGCACTTGGCCAAAAAGGGCATATGCGTTTTTTCCTGAATATATTCAGGAAAAAACGCATACGCCCTTTTTGGCCAACCAAGCAAGCTTGCAAAGGAAATCTGCACTACAATGAAGTCTCACTTCCCCCCGGTCAAAAGGGCCATGTGAAAAAAGTGTAAAATCCAGAAAGGCAGGACAGGCCATGGAGAACTGGGAGCCTTGTTATGCTGATGGGCGGGATGTAAATTGCCAACAGACACTCGGGATAAGTGTATGGTGTTTCCTGAAACATCTAAAAAACAAAGCAACAGAGCCTAGGGCACTTCCACTTATGGTCCTATAGCTTAGGGAAATTAAAATCAAAAAGACACAGCCACCCCAAATTTTGGGACGCCTCTGTTTACAAGAATTTCGTTTACAGTACAAGTTCAACATCGCAGAAAGTGAAAAATGGATAAAGAAGTTGTGGTATTTACTTACAAAGCAATATCACTGAGCAATGAAATCTATGTCATCAGGCCCTTAGCAGCACAATGAGTGGATTCAGGTATGATGATTCTAACTGAAATAAGTCACACAGAAAAAGAAACATCATAAGATATCACTAATACACGGAATGTAAACTTGGCTACACAGGAACTGAATTACAGAACAGAACAGGGTCTCAAATTTAGAAAACCAACTTATGCTTGCTTAAGGGGAAAGGTGAGTTGGGGTGCTGCATAAAACCAGAGATTGAAATGAGCACAGATAAAGTTCCTTAAGCCAAATATGGAATAGACAAGAACTACTCCTTGCTCAACAAAATGGACTCAACACCGCATATTAAACGCCTAAGAATGTACCTGACTAGTAAGTATCTTAAAACCTATGGATTGCTATGTCTCCGAAAGAGAATCAAGCATGTGTACAGGGGCATAAACGCAGCAGTGATAGGATTGGAGAGGTTCGGTGAGCAAATGAAGACCCTTTGAAGTCATATTGCATGGTACCCATTCCACGGGTGTCAACTACCCAAGTTTAAGGTATTCTTCCTTCAGCTAAAACATGCATGTGGAACCCAGAGTATGATCACCATGTGATCGGGAGACGTGTTCAAATATGTCTCAGTTTTCCTCCCCTGGTACTCGGGTGCAACATTCCAGATGCTTTACTAACACTCTCCCGACATGGAGAGTCAGTCGCTTTAACCTCCTGTTTGGCCCAGTTTGCAATTTCTGCGGAAGATGAACAGGAATAGCGAGAACAAATGAGAGACTAGCTGGAGGTGTCTGGACGGGCAAATTTAACTCTCATTTCACACCAGGAAGAGGAAATAGCCAAAGGCTCAGCGTGCCGTGCCGGAACCAGATTAGTGCCTGAAGCCATCCTGCAGTGTTGCGGCCATCTCAAAAGAAAGCGAGTTGAAGAAAGGAGCTCAGGGCCACTGTAATGCACAAAGCTGCAGAGTTATAAATGTCAGCTATCGTCCAAAAATATACTGAAGTAAGGCTGCCAAGAGGACTTGAATGCGGGGCAGAATTGCAGGAAACCGATTTCAGGAGGTAGACTGGAATTGCATTGAAAGCATAGGAAAAGAGGCAGAACGTCCACAATGATGCACTTGGCCAAAAAGGGCGTATGCGTTTTTTCCTGAATATATTCAGGAAAAAACGCATACGCCCTTCTTGGCCAACCAAGCAAGCTTGCAAAGGAAATCTGCACTACAATGAAGTCTCACTTCCCCCCGGTCAAAAGGGCCATCTGAAAAAAGTGTAAAATCCAGAAAGGCAGGACAGGCCATGGAGAACTGGGAGCCTTGTTATGCTGATGGGCGGGATGTAAATTGCCAACAGCCACTCAGGAGAAGTGTATGGTGTTTCCTGAAACATCTAAAAAACAAAGCAACAGAGCCTAGGGCACTTCCACTTATGGTCCTATAGCTTAGGGAAATTAAAATCAAAAAGACACAGCCACCCCAAAGTTTGGGACGCCTCTGTTTACAAGAACCTCGTTTACAGTACAAGTTCAACATCACAGAAAGTGAAAAATGGATAAAGAAGTTGTGGTATTTACTTACAAAGCAATATCACTCAGCAATGAAATCTATGTCATCAGGCCCGTAGCAGCATAATGAGTGGATTCAGGTATGATGATTCTAACTGAAATAAGTCTCACAGAAAAAGAAGCATCATAAGATATCAGTAATACACGGAATGTAAACTTGGCTACACAGGAACTGAATTACAGAACAGAACAGGGTCTCAAATTTAGAAAACCAACTTATGCTTGCTTAAGGGGAAAGGTGAGTTGGGGTGCTGCATAAAAGCAGAGATTGAAATGAGCACAGATAAAGTTCCTTAAGCCAAATATGGAATAGACAAGAGCTACTCCTTGCTCAACGAAATGGACTCAACACCCCATATTAAACGCCTAAGAATGTACCTGACTAGTAAGTATCTTAAAACCTATGGATTGCTATGTCTCCGAAAGAGAATCAAGCATGTGTACAGGGGCATAAACACAGCAGTGATAGGATTGGAGAGGTTCGGTGAGCAAATGAAGACCCTTTGAAGTCATATCGCATGGTACCCATTCCACGGGTTTCAACTACCCAGGTTTAAGGTATTCTTCCTTCAGCTAAAACATACATGTGGAACCCAGAGTATGATCAACCATGTGATCGGGAGACGTGTTCAAATATGTCTCAGTTTTCCTCCCCTGGCACTCGGGTGCAACATTCCAGATGCTTTACTAACACTCTCCCGACTTGGAGAGTCAGTCCCTTTAACCTCCTGTTTGGCCCAGTTTGCAATTTCTGCGGAAGATGAACAGGAATAGCGAGAACCAATGAGAGACTAGCTGGAGGTGTCTGGACGGGCAAATTTAACTCTCATTTCCCACCAGGAAGAGGAATTAACCAAAGGCTCAGCGTGCCGTGCCGGAACCAGATTAGGGCCTGAAGCCATCCTGCGGTGTTGCGGCCAGCTCACAAGAAAGCGAGTTGAAGAAAGGAGCTCAGGGGCACTGTAATTCACAAACCTGCAGAGTTATAAATGACAGCTATCGTCCAAAAATATACTGAAGTAAGGCTGCCAAGAGGACTTGAAAGCGGGGCAGAATTGCAGGAAACCGATTTCAGGAGGTAGACTGGAATTGCATTGAAAGCATAGGAAAAGAGGCAGAACGTCCACAATGATGCACTTGGCTAAAAAGGGCGTATGCGTTTTTTCCTGAATATATTCAGGAAAAAACGCATACGCCCTTTTTGGCCAACCAAGCAAGCTTGCAAAGGAAATCTGCACTACAATGAAGTCTCACTTCCCCCCGGTCAAAAGGGCCATCTGAAAAAAGTGTAAAATCCAGAAAGGCAGGACAGGCCATGGAGAACTGGGAGCCTTGTTATGCTGATGGGCGGGATGTAAATTGCCAACAGACACTCGGGATAAGTGTATGGTGTTTCGTGAAACATCTAAAAAACAAAGCAACAGAGCCTAGGGCACTTCCACTTATGGTCCTATAGCTTAGGGAAATTAAAATCAAAAAGACACAGCCACCCCAAATTTTGGGACGCCTCTGTTTACAAGAATTTCGTTTACAGTACAAGTTCAACATCGCAGAAAGTGAAAAATGGATATAGAAGTTGTGGTATTTACTTACAAAGCAATATCACTGAGCAATGAAATCTATGTCATCAGGCCCTTAGCAGCACAATGAGTGGATTCAGGTATGATGATTCTAACTGAAATAAGTCACACAGAAAAAGAAACATCATAAGATATCACTAATACACGGAATGTAAACTTGGCTACACAGGAACTGAATTACAGAACAGAACAGGGTCTCAAATTTAGAAAACCAACTTATGCTTGCTTAAGGGGAAAGGTGAGTTGGGGTGCTGCATAAAACCAGAGATTGAAATGAGCACAGATAAAGTTCCTTAAGCCAAATATGGAATAGACAAGAACTACTCCTTGCTCAACAAAATGGACTCAACACCGTATATTAAACGCCTAAGAATGTACCTGACTAGTAAGTATCTTAAAACCTATGGATTGCTATGTCTCCGAAAGAGAATCAAGCATGTGTACAGGGGCATAAACGTAGCAGTGATAGGATTGGAGAGGTTCGGTGAGCAAATGAAGACCCTTTGAAGTCATATTGCATGGTACCCATTCCACGGGTTTCAACTACCGAATTTTAAGGTATTCTTCCTTCAGCTAAAACATGCATGTGGAACCCAGAGTATGATCAACCATGTGATTGGGAGACGTGTTCAAATATGTCTCAGTTTTCCTCCCCTGGTACTCGGGTGCACCATTCCAGATGCTTTACTAACACTCTCCCGACTTGGAGAGTCAGTCCCTTTAACCTCCTGTTTGGCCCAGTTTGCAATTTCTGCGGAAGATGAACAGGAATAGCGAGAACCAATGAGAGACTAGCTGGAGGTGTCTGGACGGGCAAATTTTACTCTCATTTCCCACCAGGAAGAGGAATTAACCAAAGGCTCAGCGTGCCGTGCCGGAACCAGATTAGGGCCTGAAGCCATCCTGCGGTGTTGCGGCCAGCTCACAAGAAAGCGAGTTGAAGAAAGGAGCTCAGGGGCACTGTAATTCACAAACCTGCAGAGTTATAAATGACAGCTATCGTCCAAAAATATACTGAAGTAAGGCTGCCAAGAGGACTTGAAAGCGGGGCAGAATTGCAGGAAACCGATTTCAGCAGGTAGACTGGAATTGCATTGAAAGCATAGGAAAAGAGGCAGAACGTCCCCAATGATGCACATGGCCAAAAAGGGCGTATGCGTTTTTTCCTGAATATATTCAGGAAAAAACGCATATGCCCTTTTTGGCCAACCAAGCAAGCTTGCAAAGGAAATCTGCACTACAATAAAGTCTCACTTCCCCCCGGTCAAAAGGGCCATCTGAAAAAAGTGTAAAATCCAGAAAGGCAGGACAGGCCATGGAGAACTGGGAGCCTTGTTATGCTGATGGGCGGGATGTAAATTGCCAACAGACACTCGGGAGAAGTGTATGGTGTTTCCTGAAACATCTAAAAAACAAAGCAACAGAGCCTAGGGCACTTCCACTTATGGTCCTATAGCTTAGGGAAATTAAAATCAAAAAGACACAGCCACCCCAAAGTTTGGGACGCCTCTGTTTACAAGAACCTCGTTTACAGTACAAGTTCAACATCACAGAAAGTGAAAAATGGATAAAGAAGTTGTGGTATTTACTTACAAAGCAATATCACTCAGCAATGAAATCTATGTCATCAGGCCCGTACCAGCATAATGAGTGGATTCAGGTATGATGATTCTAACTGAAATAAGTCTCACAGAAAAAGAAGCATCATAAGATATCAGTAATACACGGAATGTAAACTTGGCTACACAGGAACTGAATTACAGAACAGAACAGGGTCTCAAATTTAGAAAACCAACTTATGCTTGCTTAAGGGGAAAGGTGAGTTGGGGTGCTGCATAAAAGCAGAGATTGAAATGAGCACAGGTAAAGTTCCTTAAGCCAAATATGGAATAGACAAGAGCTACTCCTTGCTCAACGAAATGGACTCAACACCGCATATTAAACGCCTAAGAATGTACCTGACTAGTAAGTATCTTAAAACCTATGGATTGCTATGTCTCCGAAAGAGAATCAAGCATGTGTACAGGGGCATAAACACAGCAGTGATAGGATTGGAGAGGTTCGGTGATCAAATGAAGACCCTTTGAAGTCATATCGCATGGTACCCATTCCACGGGTTTCAACTACCCAGGTTTAAGGTATTCTTCCTTCAGCTAAAACATACATGTGGAACCCAGAGTATGATCAACCATGTGATCGGGAGACGTGTTCAAATATGTCTCAGTTTTCCTCCCATGGTACTCGGGTGCACCATTCCAGACGCTTTACTAACACTCTCCTGACTTGGAGAGTCAGTCCCTTTAACCTCCTGTTTGGCCCAGTTTGCAATTTCTGCGGAAGATGAACAGGAATAGCGAGAACCAATGAGAGACTAGCTGAAGGTGTCTGGACGGGCAAATTTAACTCTCATTACCCACCAGGAAGAGGAATTAACCAAAGGCTCAGCGTGCCGTTCCGGAACCAGATTAGGGCCTGAAGCCATCCTGCGGTGTTGCGGCCAGCTCACAAGAAAGCGAGTTGAAGAAAGGAGCTCAGGGGCACTGTAATTCACAAACCTGCAGAGTTATAAATGACAGCTATCGTCCAAAAATATACTGAAGTAAGGCTGCCAAGAGGACTTGAAAGCGGGGCAGAATTGCAGGAAACCGATTTCAGGAGGTAGACTTGAATTGCATTGAAAGCATAGGAAAAGAGGCAGAACGTCCACAATGATGCACTTGGCCAAAAAGGGCGTATGCGTTTTTTCCTGAATATATTCAGGAAAAAACGCATACGCCCTTTTTGCCCAACCAAGCAAGCTTGCAAAGGAAATCTGCACTACAATGAAGTCTCACTTCCCCCCAGTCAAAAGGGCCATGTGAAAAAAGTGTAAAATCCAGCAAGGCAGGACAGGCCATGGAGAACTGGGAGCCTTGTTATGCTGATGGGCGGGATGTAAATTGCCAACAGACACTCGGGAGAAGTGTATGGTGTTTCCTGAAACATCTAAAAAACAAAGCAACAGAACCTAGGGCACTTCCACTTATGGTCCTATAGCTTAGGGAAATTAAAATCAAAAAGACACAGCCACCCCAAAGTTTGGGACGCCTCTGTTTACAAGAACCTCGTTTACAGTACAAGTTCAACATCACAGAAAGTGAAAAATGGATAAAGAAGTTGTGGTATTTACTTACAAAGCAATATCACTCAGCAATGAAATCTATGTCATCAGGCCCGTAGCAGCATAATGAGTGGATTCAGGTATGATAATTCTAACTGAAATAACTCACACAGAAAAAGAAACATCATAAGATATCAGTAATACACGGAATGTAAACTTGGCTACACAGGAACTGAATTACAGAACAGAACAGGGTCTCAAATTTAGAAAACCAACTTATGCTTGCTTAAGGGGAAAGGTGAGTTGGGGTGCTGCATAAAACCAGAGATTGAAATGAGCACAGATAAAGTTCCTTAAGCCAAATATGGAATAGACAAGAGCTACTCCTTGCTCAACGAAATGGACTCAACACCGCATATTAAACGCCTAAGAATGTACCTGACTAGTAAGTATCTTAAAACCTATGGATTGCTATGTCTCCGAAAGAGAATCAAGCATGTGTACAGGGGCATAAACGCAGCAGTGATAGGATTGGAGAGGTTCGGTGAGCAAATGAAGACCCTTTGAAGTCATATTGCATGGTACCCATTCCACGGGTTTCAACTACCCAAGTTTAAGGTATTCTTCCTTCAGCTAAAACATGCATGTGGAACCCAGAGTATGATCACCATGTGATCGGGAGACGTGTTCAAATATGTCTCAGTTTTCCTCCCCTGGTACTCGGGTGCAACATTCCAGATGCTTTACTAACACTCTCCCGACTTGGAGAGTCAGTCCCTTTAACCTCCTGTTTGGCCCAGTTTGCAATTTCTGCGGAAGATGAACAGGAATAGCGAGAACAAATGAGAGACTAGCTGGAGGTGTCTGGACGGGCAAATTTAACTCTCATTTCCCACCAGGAAGAGGAATTAACCAAAGGCTCAGCGTGCCGTGCCGGAACCATATTAGGGCCTGAAGCCATCCTGCGGTGTTGCGGCCAGCTCACAAGAAAGCGAGTTGAAGAAAGGAGCTCAGGGGCACTGTAATTCACAAACCTGCAGAGTTATAAATGACAGCTATCGTCCAAAAATATACTGAAGTAAGGCTGCCAAGAGGACTTGAAAGCGGGGCAGAATTGCAGGAAACCGATTTCAGCAGGTAGACCGGAATTGCATTGAAAGCATAGGAAAAGAGGCAGAACGTCCACAATGATGCACTTGGCCAAAAAGGGCGTATGCGTTTTTTCCTGAATATATTCAGGAAAAAACGCATACGCCCTTATTGGCCAACCAAGCAAGCTTGCAAAGGAAATCTGCACTACAATGAAGTCTCACTTCCCCCCGGTCAAAAGGGCCATCTGAAAAAAGTGTAAAATCCAGCAAGGCAGGACAGGCCATGGAGAACTGGGAGCCTTGTTATGCTGATGGGCGGGATGTAAATTGCCAACAGACACTCGGGAGAAGTGTATGGTGTTTCCTGAAACATCTAAAAAACAAAGCAACAGAGCCTAGGGCACTTCCACTTATGGTCCTATAGCTTAGGGAAATTAAAATCAAAAAGAAACAGCCACCCCAAAGTTTGGGACGCCTCTGTTTACAAGAACCTCGTTTACCGTACAAGTTCAACATCGCAGAAAGTGAAAAATGGATAAAGAAGTTGTGGTATTTACTTACAAAGCAATATCACTCAGCAATGAAATCTATGTCATCAGGCCCGTAGCAGCATAATGAGTGGATTCAGGTATGATAATTCTAACTGAAATAACTCACACAGAAAAAGAAACATCATAAGATATCAGTAATACACGGAATGTAAACTTGGCTACACAGGAACTGAATTACAGAACAGAACAGGGTCTCAAATTTAGAAAACCAACTTATGCTTGCTTAAGGGGAAAGGTGAGTTTGGGTGCTGCATAAAACCAGAGATTGAAATGAGCACAGATAAAGTTCCTTAAGCCAAATATGGAATAGACAAGAGCTACTCCTTGCTCAACGAAATGGACTCAACACCGCATATTAAACGCCTAAGAATGTACCTGACTAGTAAGTATCTTAAAACCTATGAATTGCTATGTCTCCGAAAGAGAATGAAGCATGTGTACAGGGGCATAAACGCAGCAGTGATAGGATTGGAGAGGTTCGGTGAGCAAATGAAGACCCTTTGAAGTCATATTGCATGGTACCCATTCCACGGGTTTCAACTATCCAAGTTTAAGGTATTCTTCCTTCAGCTAAAACATGCATGTGGAACCCAGAGTATGATCACCATGTGATCGGGAGACGTGTTCAAATATGTCTCAGTTTTCCTCCCCTGGTACTCGGGTGCAACATTCCAGATGCTTTACTAACACTCTCCCGACTTGGAGAGTCAGTCCCTTTAACCTCCTGTTTGGCCCAGTTTGCAATTTCTGCGGAAGATGAACAGGAATAGGGAGAACAAATGAGAGACTAGCTGGAGGTGTCTGGACGGGCAAATTTAACTCTCATTTCCCACCAGGAAGAGGAATTAACCAAAGGCTCAGCGTGCCGTGCCGGAACCAGATTAGGGCCTGAAGCCATCCTGCGGTGTTGCGGCCAGCTCACAAGAAAGCGAGTTGAAGAAAGGAGCTCAGGGGCACTGTAATTCACAAACCTGCAGAGTTATAAATGACAGCTATCGTCCAAAAATATACTGAAGTAAGGCTGCCAAGAGGACTTGAAAGCGGGGCAGAATTGCAGGAAACCGATTTCAGCAGGTAGACTGGAATTGCATTGAAAGCATAGGAAAAGAGGCAGAACGTCCCCAATGATGCACTTGGCCAAAAAGGGCGTATGCGTTTTTTCCTGAATATATTCAGGAAAAAACGCATACGCCCTTTTTGGCCAACCAAGCAAGCTTGCAAAGGAAATCTGCACTACAATGAAGTCTCACTTCCCCCCGGTCAAAAGGGCCATCTGAAAAAAGTGTAAAATCCAGCAAGGCAGGACAGGCCATGGAGAACTGGGAGCCTTGTTATGCTGATGGGCGGGATGTAAATTGCCAACAGACACTCGGGAGAAGTGTATGGTGTTTCCTGAAACATCTAAAAAACAAAGCAACAGAGCCTAGGGCACTTCCACTTATGGTCCTATAGCTTAGGGAAATTAAAATCAAAAAGACACAGCCACCCCAAAGTTTGGGACGCCTCTGTTTACAAGAACCTAGTTTACAGTACAAGTTCAACATCGCAGAAAGTGAAAAATGGATAAAGAAGTTGTGGTATTTACTTACAAAGCAATATCACTCAGCAATGAAATCTATGTCATCAGGCCCGTAGCAGCATAATGAGTGGATTCAGGTATGATAATTCTAACTGAAATAACTCACACAGAAAAAGAAACATCATAAGATATCAGTAATACATGGAATGTAAACTTGGCTACACAGGAACTGAATTACAGAACAGAACAGGGTCTCAAATTTAGAAAACCAACTTATGCTTGCTTAAGGGGAAAGGTGAGTTGGGGTGCTGCATAAAACCAGAGATTGAAATGAGCACAGATAAAGTTCCTTAAGCCAAATATGGAATAGACAAGAGCTACTCCTTGCTCAACGAAATGGACTCAACACCGCATATTAAACGCCTAAGAATGTACCTGACTAGTAAGTATCTTAAAACCTATGGATTGCTATGTCTCCGAAAGAGAATCAAGCATGTGTACAGGGGCATAAACGCAGCAGTGATAGATTTGGAGAGGTTCGGTGAGCAAATGAAGACCCTTTGAAGTCATATTGCATGGTACCCATTCCACGGGTTTCAACTACCCAAGTTTAAGGTATTCTTCCTTCAGCTAAAACATGCATGTGGAACCCAGAGTATGATCAACCATGTGATCGGGAGACGTGTTCAAATATGTCTCAGTTTTCCTCCCCTGGTACTCGGGTGCAACATTCCAGATGCTTTACTAACACTCTCCCGACTTGGAGAGTCAGTCCCTTTAACCTCCTGTTTGGCCCAGTTTGCAATTTCTGCGGAAGATGAACAGGAATAGCGAGAACCAATGAGAGACTAGCTGGAGGTGTCTGGACGGGCAAATTTTACTCTCATTTCCCACCAGGAAGAGGAATTAACCAAAGGCTCAGCGTGCCGTGCCGGAACCAGATTAGGGCCTGAAGCCATCCTGCGGTGTTGCGGCCAGCTCACAAGAAAGCGAGTTGAAGAAAGGAGCTCAGGGGCACTGTAATTCACAATCCTGCAGAGTTATAAATGACAGCTATCGTCCAAAAATATACTGAAGTAAGGCTGCCAAGAGGACTTGAAAGCGGGGCAGAATTGCAGGAAACCGATTTCAGGAGGTAGACTGGAATTGCATGTAAAGCATAGGAAAAGAGGCAGAACGTCCCCAATGATGCACATGGCCAAAAAGGGCGTATGCGTTTTTTCCTGAATATATTCAGGAAAAAACGCATACGCACTTTTTGGCCAACCAAGCAAGCTTGCAAAGGAAATCTGCACTACAATGAAGTCTCACTTCCCCCCGGTCAAAAGGGCCATCTGAAAAAAGTGTAAAATCCAGCAAGGCAGGACAGGCCATGGAGAACTGGGAGCCTTGTTATGCTGATGGGCGGGATGTAAATTGCCAACAGACACTCGGGAGAAGTGTATGGTGTTTCCTGAAACATCTAAAAAACAAAGCAACAGAGCCTAGGGCACTTCCACTTATGGTCCTATAGCTTAGGGAAATTAAAATCAAAAAGACACAGCCACCCCAAAGTTTGGGACGCCTCTGTTTACAAGAACCTCGTTTACAGTACAAGTTCAACATCGCAGAAAGTGAAAAATGGATAAAGAAGTTGTGGTATTTACTTACAAAGCAATATCACTCAGCAATGAAATCTATGTCATCAGGCCCGTAGCAGCATAATGAGTGGATTCAGGTATGATGATTCTAACTGAAATAAGTCTCACAGAAAAAGAAGCATCATAAGATATCAGTAATACACGGAATGTAAACTTGGCTACACAGGAACTGAATTACAGAACAGAACAGGGTCTCAAATTTAGAAAATCAACTTATGCTTGCTTAAGGGGAAAGGTGAGTTGGGGTGCTGCATAAAAGCAGAGATTGAAATGAGCACAGATAAAGTTCCTTAAGCCAAATATGGAATAGACAAGAGCTACTCCTTGCTCAACGAAATGGACTCAACACCGCATATTAAACGCCTAAGAATGTACCTGACTAGTAAGTATCTTAAAACCTATGGATTGCTATGTCTCCGAAAGAGAATCAAGCATGTGAACAGGGGCATAAATGCAGCAGTGATAGGATTGGAGAGGTTCGGTGAGCAAATGAAGACCCTTTGAAGTCATATTGCATGGTACCCATTCCACGGGTTTCAACTACCCAAGTTTAAGGTATTCTTCCTTCAGCTAAAACATGCATGTGGAACCCAGAGTATGATCAACCATGTGATCGGGAGACGTGTTCAAATATGTCTCAGTTTTCCTCCCCTGGTACTCAGGTGCAACATTCCAGACGCTTTACTAACACTCTCCCGACTTGGAGAGTCAGTCCCTTTAACCTCCTGTTTGGCCCAGTTTGCAATTTCTGCGGAAGATGAACAGGAATAGCGAGAACCAATGAGAGACTAGCTGGAGGTGTCTGGACGGGCAAATTTTACTCTCATTTCCCACCAGGAAGAGGAATTAACCAAAGGCTCAGCGTGCCGTGCCCGAACCAGATTAGGGCCTGAAGCCAGCCTGCGGTGTTGCGGCCAGCTCACAAGAAAGCGAGTTGAAGAAAGGAGCTCAGGGGCACTGTAATTCACAAACCTGCAGAGTTATAAATGACAGCTATCGTCCAAAAATATACTGAAGTAAGGCTGCCAAGAGGACTTGAAAGTGGGGCAGAATTGCAGGAAACCGATTTCAGGAGGTAGACTGGAATTGCATTGAAAGCATAGGAAAAGAGGCAGAACGTCCACAATGATGCACTTGGCCAAAAAGGGCGTATGCGTTTTTTCCTGAATATATTCAGGAAAAAACGCATACGCCCTTATTGGCCAACCAAGCAAGCTTGCAAAGGAAATCTGCACTACAATGAAGTCTCACTTCCCCCCGGTCAAAAGGGCCATCTGAAAAAAGTGTAAAATCCAGCAAGGCAGGACAGGCCATGGAGAACTGGGAGCCTTGTTATGCTGATGGGCGGGATGTAAATTGCCAACAGACACTCGGGAGAAGTGTATGGTGTTTCCTGAAACATCTAAAAAACAAAGCAACAGAGCCTAGGGCACTTCCACTTATGGTCCTATAGCTTAGGGAAATTAAAATCAAAAAGACACAGCCACCCCAAAGTTTGGAACGCCTCTGTTTACAAGAACCTCGTTTACAGTACAAGTTCAACATCGCAGAAAGTGAAAAATGGATAAAGAAGTTGTGGTATTTACTTACAAAGCAATATCACTCAGCAATGAAATCTATGTCATCAGGCCCGTAGCAGCATAATGAGTGGATTCAGGTATGATAATTCTAACTGAAATAACTCACACAGAAAAAGAAACATCATAAGATATCAGTAATACACGGAATGTAAACTTGGCTACACAGGAACTGAATTACAGAACAGAACAGGGTCTCAAATTTAGAAAACCAACTTATGCTTGCTTAAGGGGAAAGGTGAGTTGGGGTGCTGCATAAAACCAGAGATCGAAATGAGCACAGATAAAGTTCCTTAAGCCAAATATGGAATAGACAAGAGCTACTCCTTGCTCAACGAAATGGACTCAACACCGCATATTAAACGCCTAAGAATGTACCTGACTAGTAAGTATCTTAAAACCTATGGATTGCTATGTCTCCGAAAGAGAATCAAGCATGTGTACAGGGGCATAAACGCAGCAGTGATAGGATTGGAGAGGTTCGGTGAGCAAATGAAGACCCTTTGAAGTCATATTGCATGGTACCCATTCCACGGGTTTCAACTACCCAAGTTTAAGGTATTCTTCCTTCAGCTAAAACATGCATGTGGAACCCAGAGTATGATCACCATGTGATCGGGAGACGTGTTCAAATATGTCTCAGTTTTCCTCCCCTGGTACTCGGGTGCAACATTCCAGATGCTTTACTAACACTCTCCCGACTTGGAGAGTCAGTCCCTTTAACCTCCTGTTTGGCCCAGTTTGCAATTTCTGCGGAAGATGAACAGGAATAGCGAGAACAAATGAGAGACTAGCTGGAGGTGTCTGGACGGGCAAATTTAACTCTCATTTCCCACCAGGAAGAGGAATTAACCAAAGGCTCAGCGTGCCGTGCCGGAACCAGATTAGGGCCTGAAGCCATCCTGCGGTGTTGCGGCCAGCTCACAAGAAAGCGAGTTGAAGAAAGGAGCTCAGGGGCACTGTAATTCACAAACCTGCAGAGTTATAAATGACAGCTATCGTCCAAAAATATACTGAAGTATGGCTGCCAAGAGGACTTGAAAGCGGGGCAGAATTGCAGGAAACCGATTTCAGCAGGTAGACTGGAATTGCATTGAAAGCATAGGAAAAGAGGCAGAACGTCCACAATGATGCACTTGGCCAAAAAGGGCGTATGCGTTTTTTCCTGAATATATTCAGGAAAAAACGCATACGCCCTTATTGGCCAACCAAGCAAGCTTGCAAAGGAAATCTGCACTACAATGAAGTCTCACTTCCCCCCGGTCAAAAGGGCCATCTGAAAAAAGTGTAAAATCCAGCAAGGCAGGACAGGCCATGGAGAACTGGGAGCCTTGTTATGCTGATGGGCGGGATGTAAATTGCCAACAGACACTCGGGAGAAGTGTATGGTGTTTCCTGAAACATCTAAAAAACAAAGCAACAGAGCCTAGGGCACTTCCACTTATGGTCCTATAGCTTAGGGAAATTAAAATCAAAAAGAAACAGCCACCCCAAAGTTTGGGACGCCTCTGTTTACAAGAACCTCGTTTACAGTACAAGTTCAACATCACAGAAAGTGAAAAATGGATAAAGAAGTTGTGGTATTTACTTACAAAGCAATATCACTCAGCAATGAAATCTATGTCATCAGGCCCGTAGCTGCATAATGAGTGGATTCAGGTATGATAATTCTAACTGAAATAACTCACACAGAAAAAGAAACATCATAAGATATCAGTAATACACGGAATGTAAACTTGGCTACACAGGAACTGAATTACAGAACAGAACAGGGTCTCAAATTTAGAAAACCAACTTATGCTTGCTTAAGGGGAAAGGTGAGTTTGGGTGCTGCATAAAACCAGAGATTGAAATGAGCACAGATAAAGTTCCTTAAGCCAAATATGGAATAGACAAGAGCTACTCCTTGCTCAACGAAATGGACTCAACACCGCATATTAAACGCCTAAGAATGTACCTGACTAGTAAGTATCTTAAAACCTATGAATTGCTATGTCTCCGAAAGAGATTGAAGCATGTGTACAGGGGCATAAACGCAGCAGTGATAGGATTGGAGAGGTTCGGTGAGCAAATGAAGACCCTTTGAAGTCATATTGCATGGTACCCATTCCACGGGTTTCAACTACCCAAGTTTAAGGTATTCTTCCTTCAGCTAAAACATGCATGTGGAACCCAGAGTATGATCACCATGTGATCGGGAGACGTGTTCAAATATGTCTCAGTTTTCCTCCCCTGGTACTCGGGTGCAACATTCCAGATGCTTTACTAACACTCTCCCGACTTGGAGAGTCAGTCCCTTTAACCTCCTGTTTGGCCCAGTTTGCAATTTCTGCGGAAGATGAACAGGAATAGCGAGAACAAATGAGAGACTAGCTGGAGGTGTCTGGACGGGCAAATTTAACTCTCATTTCCCACCAGGAAGAGGAATTAACCAAAGGCTCAGCATGCCGTGCCGGAACCAGATTAGGGCCTGAAGCCATCCTGCGGTGTTGCGGCCAGCTCACAAGAAAGCGAGTTGAAGAAAGGAGCTCAGGGGCACTGTAATTCACAAACCTGCAGAGTTATAAATGACAGCTATCGTCCAAAAATATACTGAAGTATGGCTGCCAAGAGGACTTGAAAGCGGGGCAGAATTGCAGGAAACCGATTTCAGCAGGTAGAGTGGAATTGCATTGAAAGCATAGGAAAAGAGGCAGAACGTCCCCAATGATGCACTTGGCCAAAAAGGGCGTATGCGTTTTTTCCTGAATATATTCAGGAAAAAACGCATACGCCCTTTTTGGCCAACCAAGCAAGCTTGCAAAGGAAATCTGCACTACAATGAAGTCTCACTTCCCCCCGGTCAAAAGGGCCATCTGAAAAAAGTGTAAAATCCAGCAAGGCAGGACAGGCCATGGAGAACTGGGAGCCTTGTTATGCTGATGGGCGGGATGTAAATTGCCAACAGACACTCGGGAGAAGTGTATGGTGTTTCCTGAAACATCTAAAAAACAAAGCAACAGAGCCTAGGGCACTTCCACTTATGGTCCTATAGCTTAGGGAAATTAAAATCAAAAAGACACAGCCACCCCAAAGTTTGGGACGCCTCTGTTTACAAGAACCTAGTTTACAGTACAAGTTCAACATCGCAGAAAGTGAAAAATGGATAAAGAAGTTGTGGTATTTACTTACAAAGCAATATCACTCAGCAATGAAATCTATGTCATCAGGCCCGTAGCAGCATAATGAGTGGATTCAGGTATGATAATTCTAACTGAAATAATTCACACAGAAAAAGAAACATCATAAGGTATCAGTAATA
Organism: Grampus griseus; assembly: GCF_964374135.1. Taxonomy (NCBI): domain Eukaryota; kingdom Metazoa; phylum Chordata; class Mammalia; order Artiodactyla; family Delphinidae; genus Grampus; species Grampus griseus. Next base: position 457,688 of record NW_028133380.1, read on the forward strand.
CATGGAATGTAAACTTGGCTACACAGGAACTGAATTACAGAACAGAACAGGGTCTCAAATTTAGAAAACCAACTTATGCTTGCTTAAGGGGAAAGGTGAGTTGGGGTGCTGCATAAAACCAGAGATTGAAATGAGCACAGATAAAGTTCCTTAAGCCAAACATGGAATAGACAAGAGCTACTCCTTGCTCAACGAAATGGACTCAACACCGCATATTAAACGCCTAAGAATGTACCTGACTTGTAACTATCTTAAAACCTATGGATTGCTATGTCTCCGAAAGAGAATCAAGCATGTGTACAGGGGCATAAACGCAGCAGTGATAGGATTGGAGAGGTTCGGTGAGCAAATGAAGACCCTTTGTAGTCATATTGCATGGTACCCATTCCACGGGTTTCAACTACGCAAGTTTAAGGTATTCTTCCTTCAGCTAAAACATGCATGTGGAACCCAGAGTATGATCAACCATGTGATCGGGAGACGTGTTCAAATATGTCTCAGTTTTCCTCCCCTGGTACTCGGGTGCAACATTCCAGATGCTTTACTAACACTCTCCCGACTTGGAGAGTCAGTCCCTTTAACCTCCTGTTTGGCCCAGTTTGCAATTTCTGCGGAAGATGAACAGGAATAGCGAGAACCAATGAGAGACTAGCTGGAGGTGTCTGGACGGGCAAATTTTACTCTCATTTCCCACCAGGAAGAGGAATTAACCAAAGGCTCAGCGTGCCGTGCCGGAACCAGATTAGGGCCTGAAGCCATCCTGCGGTGTTGCGGCCAGCTCACAAGAAAGCGAGTTGAAGAAAGGAGCTCAGGGGCACTGTAATTCACAAACCTGCAGAGTTATAAATGACAGCTATCGTCCAAAAATATACTGAAGTAAGGCTGCCAAGAGGACTTGAAAGCGGGGCAGAATTGCAGGAAACCGATTTCAGGAGGTAGACTGGAATTGCATGTAAAGCATAGGAAAAGAGGCAGAACGTCCCCAATGATGCACTTGGCCAAAAAGGGCGTATGCGTTTTTTCCTGAATATATTCAGGAAAAAACGCATACGCCCTTTTTGGCCAACCAAGCAAGCTTGCAAAGGAAATCTGCACTACAATGAAGTCTCACTTCCCCCCGGTCAAAAGGGCCATCTGAAAAAAGTGTAAAATCCAGAAAGGCAGGACAGGCCATGGAGAACTGGGAGCCTTGTTATGCTGATGGGCGGGATGTAAATTGCCAACAGACACTCGGGAGAAGTGTATGGTGTTTCCTGAAACATATAAAAAACAAAGCAACAGAGCCTAGGGCACTTCCACTTATGGTCCTATAGCTTAGGGAAATTAAAATCAAAAAGACACAGCCACCCCAAAGTTTGGGACGCCTCTGTTTACAAGAACATCGTTTACAGTACAAGTTCAACATCGCAGAAAGTGAAAAATGGATAAAGATGTTGTGGTATTTACTTACAAAGCAATATCACTCAGCAATGAAATCTATGTCATCAGGCCCGTAGCAGCATAATGAGTGGATTCAGGTATGATAATTCTAACTGAAATAACTCACACAGAAAAAGAAACATCATAAGATATCAGTAATACACGGAATGTAAACTTGGCTACACAGGAACTGAATTACAGAACAGAACAGGGTCTCAAATTTAGAAAACCAACTTATGCTTGCTTAAGGGGAAAGGTGAGTTGGGGTGCTGCATAAAACCAGAGATCGAAATGAGCACAGATAAAGTTCCTTAAGCCAAATATGGAATAGACAAGAGCTACTCCTTGCTCAACGAAATGGACTCAACACCGCATATTAAACGCCTAAGAATGTACCTGACTAGTAAGTATCTTAAAACCTATGGATTGCTATGTCTCCGAAAGAGAATCAAGCATGTGTACAGGGGCATAAACGCAGCAGTGATAGGATTGGAGAGGTTCGGTGAGCAAATGAAGACCCTTTGAAGTCATATTGCATGGTACCCATTCCACGGGTTTCAACTACCCAAGTTTAAGGTATTCTTCCTTCAGCTAAAACATGCATGTGGAACCCAGAGTATGATCACCATGTGATCGGGAGACGTGTTCAAATATGTCTCAGTTTTCCTCCCCTGGTACTCGGGTGCAACATTCCAGATGCTTTACTAACACTCTCCCGACTTGGAGAGTCAGTCCCTTTAACCTCCTGTTTGGCCCAGTTTGCAATTTCTGCGGAAGATGAACAGGAATAGCGAGAACAAATGAGAGACTAGCTGGAGGTGTCTGGACGGGCAAATTTAACTCTCATTTCCCACCAGGAAGAGGAATTAACCAAAGGCTCAGCGTGCCGTGCCGGAACCAGATTAGGGCCTGAAGCCATCCTGCGGTGTTGCGGCCAGCTCACAAGAAAGCGAGTTGAAGAAAGGAGCTCAGGGGCACTGTAATTCACAAACCTGCAGAGTTATAAATGACAGCTATCGTCCAAAAATATACTGAAGTAAGGCTGCCAAGAGTACTTGAAAGCGGGGCAGAATTGCAGGAAACCGATTTCAGGAGGTAGACTGGAATTGCATTGAAAGCATAGGAAAAGAGGCAGAACGTCCACAATGATGCACTTGGCCAAAAAGGGCGTATGCTTTTTTTCCTGAATATATTCAGGAAAAAACGCATACGCCCTTTTTGGCCAACCAAGCAAACTTGCAAAGGAAATCTGCACTACAATGAAGTCTCACTTCCCCCCGGTCAAAAGGGCCATCTGAAAAAAGTGTAAAATCCAGAAAGGCAGGACAGGCCATGGAGAACTGGGAGCCTTGTTATGCTGATGGGCGGGATGTAAATTGCCAACAGACACTCGGGAGAAGTGTATGGTGTTTCCTGAAACATCTAAAAAACAAAGTAACAGAGCCTAGGGCACTTCCACTTATGGTCCTATAGCTTAGGGAAATTAAAATCAAAAAGACACAGCCACCCCAAAGTTTGGGACGCCTCTGTTTACAAGAACCTCATTTACCGTACAAGTTAAATATCACAGAAAGTGAAAAATGGATAAAGAACTTGTGGTACTTACGTACAATGCAGTATCACTCAGCAATGAAATCTATGTCATCAGGCCCGTAGCAGCATAATGAGTGGATTCAGGTATGATGATTCTAACTGAAATAAGTCACACAGAAAAAGAAACATCATAAGATATCAGTAATACACGGAATGTAAACTTGGCTACACAGGAACTGAATTACAGAACAAAACAGGGTCTCAAATTTAGAAAACCAACTTATGCTTGCTTAAGGGGAAAGGTGAGTTGGGGTGCTGCATAAAACCAGAGATTGAAATGAGCACAGATACAGTTCCTTAAGCCAAATATGGAATAGACAAGAGCTACTCCTTGCTCAACGAAATGGACTCAACACCCCATATTAAACGCTTAAGAATGTACCTGAATAGTAAGTATCTTAAAACCTATGGATTGCTATGTCTCCGAAAGAGAATCAAGCATGTGTACAGGGGCATAAACGCAGCAGTGATAGGATTGGAGAGGTTCGGTGAGCAAATGAAGACCCTTTGAAGTCATATTGCATGGTACCCATTCCACGGGTCTCAACTCTCCAGGTTTAAGGTATTCTTCCTTCAGCTAAAACATGCATGTGGAACCCAGAGTATGATCAACCGTGTGAACGGGAGACGTGTTCAAATATGTCTCAGTTTTCCTCCCCTGGTACTCGGGTGCAACATTCCAGATGCTTTACTAACACTCCCCCGACTTGGAGAGTCAGTCCCTTTAACCTCCTGTTTGGCCCAGTTTGCAATTTCTGCGGAAGATGAACAGGAATAGCGAGAACCAATGAGAGACTAGCTGGAGGTGTCTGGACGGGCAAATTTAACTCTCATTTCCCACCAGGAAGAGGAATTAACCAAAGGCTCAGCGTGCCATGCCGGAACCAGATTAGGGCCTGAAGCCATCCTGCGGTGTTGCGGCCAGCTGAAAAGAAAGCGAGTTGAAGAAAGGAGCTCAGGGGCACTGTAATTCACAAACCTGCAGAGTTATAAATGACAGCTATCGTCCAAAAATATACTGAAGTAAGGCTGCCAAGAGTACTTGAAAGCGGGGCAGAATTGCAGGAAACCGATTTCAGGAGGTAGACTGGAATTGCATTGAAAGCATAGGAAAAGAGGCAGAACGTCCACAATGATGCACTTGGCCAAAAAGGGCGTATGCGTTTTTTCCTGAATATATTCAGGAAAAAACGCATACGCCCTTTTTGGCCAACCAAGCAAACTTGCAAAGGAAATCTGCACTACAATGAAGTCTCACTTCCCCCCGGTCAAAAGGGCCATCTGAAAAAAGTGTAAAATCCAGAAAGTCAGGACAGGCCATGGAGAACTGGGAGCCTTGTTATGCTGATGGGCGGGATGTAAATTGCCAACAGACACTCGGGAGAAGTGTATGGTGTTTCCTGAAACATCTAAAAAACAAAGTAACAGAGCCTAGGGCAATTCCACTTATGGTCCTATAGCTTAGGGAAATTAAAATCAAAAAGACACAGCCACCCCAAAGTTTGGGACGCCTCTGTTTACAAGAACCTCGTTTACCGTACAAGTTCAATATCACAGAAAGTGAAAAATGGATAAAGAACTTGTGGTACTTACGTACAATGCAGTATCACTCAGCAATGAAATCTATGCCATCAGGCCCGTAGCAGCATAATGAGTGGATTCAGGTATGATGATTCTAACTGAAATAAGTCACACAGAAAAAGAAACATCATAAGATATCAGTAATACACGGAATGTAAACTTGGCTACACAGGAACTGAATTCCAAAACAGAACAGGGTCTCAAATTTAGAAAACCAACTTATGCTTGCTTAAGGGGAAAGGTGAGTTGGGGTGCTGCATAAAACCAGAGATTGAAATGAGCACAGATAAAGTTCCTTAAGCCAAATATGGAATAGACAAGAGCTACTCCTTGCTCAACGAAATGGACTCAACACCCCATATTAACCGCCTAAGAATGTATCTGAATAGTAAGTATCTTAAAACCTATGGATTGCTATGTCTCCATAAGAGAATCAAGCGTGTGTACAGGGGCATAAACGCAGCAGTGATAGGATTGGAGAGGTTCGGTGAGCAAATGAAGACCCTTTGAAGTCATATTGCATGGTACCCATTACACGGGTCTCAACTCTCCAGGTTTAAGGTATTCTTCCTTCAGCTAAAACATGCATGTGGAACTCAGAGTATGATCAACTGTGTGAACGGGAGACGTGTTAAAATATGTCTCAGTTTTCCTCCCCTGGTACTCAGGTGCAACATTCCACACGCTTTACTAACACTCTCCCGACTTGGAGAGTCAGTCCCTTTAACCTCCTGTTTTGCCCAGTTTGCAATTTCTGCGGAAGATGAACAGGAATAGCGAGAACCAATGAGAGACTAGCTGGAGGTGTCTGGACGGGCAAATTTAACTCTCATTTCCCACCAGGAAGAGGAATTAACCAAAGGCTCAGCGTGCCGTGCTGGAACCAGATTAGGGCCTGAAGCCATCCTGCGGTGTTGCGGCCAGGTCACAAGAAAGCGAGTTGAAGAAAGGAGCTCAGGGGCACTGTAATTCACAAACCTGCAGAGTTATAAATGACAGCTATCGTCCAAAAATATACTGAAGTAAGGCTGCCAAGAGGACTTGAAAGTGGGGCAGAATTGCAGGAAACCGATTTCAGGAGGTAGACTGGAATTGCATTGAAAGCATAGGAAAAGAGGCAGAACGTCCACAATGATGCACTTGGCCAAAAAGGGCGTATGCGTTTTTTCCTGAATATATTCAGGAAAAAACGCATACGCCCTTTTTGGCCAACCAAGCATACTTTCAAAGGAAATCTGCACTACAATGAAGTCTCACTTCCCCCAGTTCAAAAGGGCCATCTGAAAAAAGTGTAAAATCCAGAAAGGCAGGACAGGCCATGGAGAACTGGGAGCCTTTTTATGCTGATGGGCGGGATGTAAATTGCCAACAGACACTCGGGAGAAGTGTATGGTGTTTCCTGAAACATCTAAAAAACAAAGCAACAGAGCCTAGGGCACTTCCACTTATGGTCCTATAGCTTAGGGAAATTAAAATCAAAAGGACACAGCCACCCCAAAGTTTGGGACGCCTCTGTTTACAAGAACCTCGTTTACAGTACAAGTTCAACATCACAGAAAGTGAAAAATGGATAAAGAAGTTGTGGTATTTACTTACAAAGCAATATCACTCAGCAATGAAATCTATGTCATCAGGGCCTTAGCAGCACAATGAGTGGATTCAGGTATGATGATTCTAACTGAAATAAGGCACACAGAAAAAGAAACATCATAAGATATCACTAATACACGGAATGTAAACTTGGCTACACAGGAACTGAATTCCAAAACAGAACAGGGTCTCAAATTTAGAAAACCAACTTATGCTTGCTTAAGGGGAAAGGTGAGTTGGGGTGCTGCATAAAACCAGAGATTGAAATGAGCACAGATAAAGTTCCTTAAGCCAAATATGGAATAGACAAGAGCTACACCTTGCACAACGAAATGGACTCAACACCCCATATTAAACGCCTAAGAATGTACCTGACTAGTAAGTATCTTAAAACCTATGGATTGCTATGTCTCCATAAGAGAATCAAGCGTGTGTACAGGGGCATAAACGCAGCAGTGATAGGATTGGAGAGGTTCGGTGAGCAAATGAAGACCCTTTGAAGTCATATTGCATGGTACCCATTACACGGGTCTCAACTCTCCAGGTTTAAGGTATTCTTCCTTCAGCTAAAACATGCATGTGGAACCCAGAGTATGATCAACCATGTGAACGGGAGACGTGTTCAAATATGTCTCACTTTTCGTTCCCTGGTACTCGGGTGCAACATTCCAGATGCTTTACTAACACTCTCCCGACATGGAGAGTCAGTCCCTTTAACCTCCTGTTTGGCCCAGTTTGCAATTTCTGCAGAAGATGAACAGGAATAGCGAGAAACAATGAAAGACTAGCTGGAGGTGTCTGGACGGGCAAATTTAACTCTCATTTCCCACCAGGAAGAGGAATTAACCAAAGGCTCAGCGTGCCATGCCGGAACCAGATTAGGGCCTGAAGCCATCCTGCGGTGTTGCGGCCAGCTGAAAAGAAAGGGAGTTGAAGAAAGGAGCTCAGGGGCACTGTAATTCACAAACCTGCAGAGTTATAAATGACAGCTATCGTCCAAAAATATACTGAAGTAAGGCTGCCAAGAGTACTTGAAAGCGGGGCAGAATTGCAGGAAACCGATTTCAGGAGGTAGACTGGAATTGCATTGAAAGCATAGGAAAAGAGGCAGAACGTCCACAATGATGCACTTGGCCAAAAAGGGCGTATGCGTTTTCTCCTGAATATATTCAGGAAAAAACGCATACGCCCTTTTTGGCCAACCAAGCAAACTTTCAAAGGAAATCTGCACTACAATGAAGTCTCACTTCCCCCCGGTCAAAAGGGCCATCTGCAAAAAGTGTAAAATCCAGAAAGGCAGGACAGGCCATGGAGAACTGGGAGCCTTGTTATGCTGATGGGCGGGATGTAAATTGCCAACAGACACTGGGGAGAAGTGTATGGTGTTTCCTGAAGCATCTAAGAAACAAAGCAACAGAGCCTAGGGCACTTCCTTATGGTCCTATAGCTTAGGGAAGTTAAAATCAAAAAGACACAGCCACCCCAAAGTTTGGGACGCCTCTGTTTACAAGAACCTCGTTTACCGTACAAGTTCAATATCACAGAAAGTGAAAAATGGATAAAGAACTTGTGGTACTTACGTACAATGCAGTATCACTCAGCAATGAAATCTATGTCATCAGGCCCGTAGCAGCATAATGAGTGGATTCAGGTACGATGATTCTAACTGAAATAAGTCACACAGAAAAAGAAACATCATAAGATATCACTAATACACGGAATGTAAACTTGGCTACACAGGAACTGAATTCCAAAACAGAACAGGGTCTCAAATTCAGAAAACCAACTTATGCTTGCTTAAGGGGAAAGGTGAGTTGAGGTGCTGCATAAAACCAGAGATTGAAATGAGCACAGATAAAGTTCCTTAAGCCAAATATGGAATAGACAAGAGCTACTCCTTGCTCAACGAAATGGACTCAACACCCCATATTAAACGCCTAAGAATGTACCTGACTAGTATGTATCTTAAAACCTATGGATTGCTATGTCTCCAAAAGAGAATCAAGCGTGTGTACAGCGACATAAATGCAGCAGTGATAGGATTGGAGAGGTTCGATGAGCAAATGAAGACCCTTTGAAGTCATATTGCATGGTACCCATTCCACGGTTCTCAACTCTCCAGGTTTAAGGTATTCTTCCTTCAGCTAAACATGCATGTGGAACCCAGAGTATGATCAACCGTGTGAACGGGAGACGTGTTCAGATATGTCTCAGTTTTCCTCCCCTGGTACTCGGGTGCAACATTCCAGACGCTTTACTAACACTCTCCCCAGTTGGAGAGTCAGCGCCTTTAACCTCCTGTTTGGCCCAGTTTGCAATTTCTGCGGAAGATGAACAGGAATAGCGAGAAACAATGAGAGACTAGCTGGAGGTGTCTGGACGGGCAAATTTAACTCTCATTTCCCACCAGGAAGAGGAATTAACCAAAGGCTCAGCGTGCCGTGCCGGAACCAGATTAGGGCCTGAAGCCATCCTGCGGTGTTGCGGCCAGGTCACAAGAAAGCGAGTTGAAGAAAGGAGCTCAGGGGCACTGTAATTCACAAACCTGCAGAGTTATAAATGACAGCTATCGTCCAAAAATATACTGAAGTAAGGCTGCCAAGAGGACTTGAAAACGGGGCAGAATTGCAGGAAACCGATTTCAGGAGGTAGACTGGAATTGCATTGAAAGCATAGGAAAAGAGGCAGAACGTCCACAATGATGCACTTGGCCAAAAAGGGCGTATGCGTTTTTTCCTGAATATATTCAGGAAAAAACGCATACGCCCTTTTTGGCCAACCAAGCATACTTTCAAAGGAAATCTGCACTACAATGAAGTCTCACTTCCCCCCGTTCAAAAGGGCCATCTGAAAAAAGTGTAAAATCCAGAAAGGCAGGACAGGCCATGGAGAACTGGGAGCCTTGTTATGCTGATGGGCGGGATGTAAATTGCCAACAGACACTCGGGAGAAGTGTATGGTGTTTCCTGAAACATCTAAAAAACAAAGCAACAGAGCCTAGGGCACTTCCACTTATGGTCCTATAGCTTAGGGAAATTAAAATCAAAAGGACACAGCCACCCCAAAGTTTGGGACGCCTCTGTTTACAAGAACCTCGTTTACAGTACAAGTTCAACATCACAGAAAGTGAAAAATGGATAAAGAAGTTGTGGTATTTACTTACAAAGCAATATCACTCAGCAATGAAATCTATGTCATCAGGGCCTTAGCAGCACAATGAGTGGATTCAGGTACGATGATTCTAACTGAAATAAGTCACACAGAAAAAGAAACATCATAAGATATCACTAATACACGGAATGTAAACTTGGCTACACAGGAACTGAATTCCAAAACAGAACAGGGTCTCAAATTTAGAAAACCAACTTATGCTTGCTTAAGGGGAAAGGTGAGTTGGGGTGCTGCATAAAACCAGAGATTGAAATGAGCACAGATAAAGTTCCTTAAGCCAAATATGGAATAGACAAGAGCTACTCCTTGCACAACGAAATGGACTCAACACCCCATATTAAACGCCTAAGAATGTACCTGAATAGTAAGTATCTTAAAACCTATGGATTGCTATGTCTCCATAAGAGAATCAAGCGTGTGTACAGGGGCATAAACGCAGCAGTGATAGGATTGGAGAGGTTCGGTGAGCAAATGAAGACCCTTTGAAGTCATATTGCATGGTACCCATTACACGGGTCTCAACTCTCCAGGTTTAAGGTATTCTTCCTTCAGCTAAAACATGCATGTGGAACCCAGAGTATGATCAACCATGTGAACGGGAGACGTGTTCAAATATGTCTCAGTTTTCCTCCCCTGGTACTCGGGTGCAACATTCCAGTTGCTTTACTAACACTCTCCCGACATGGAGAGTCAGTCCCTTTAACCTCCTGTTTGGCCCAGTTTGCAATTTCTGCGGAAGATGAACAGGAATAGCGAGAAACAATGAGAGACTAGCTGGAGGTGTCTGGACGGGCAAATTTAACTCTCATTTCCCACCAGGAAGAGGACATAACCAAAGGCTCAGTGTGCCGTGCCGGATCCAGATTAGGGCCTGAAGCCATCCTGCGGTGTTGCGGCCAGCTCAAAAGAAAGCGAGTTGAAGAAAGGAGCTCAGGGGCACTGTAATTCACAAACCTGCAGAGTTATAAATGACAGCTCTCGTCCAAAAATATACTGAAGTAAGGCTGCCAAGAGGACTTGAAAGCGGGGCAGAATTGCAGGAAACTGATTTCAGGAGGTAGACTGGAATTGCATTGAAAGCATAGGAAAAGAGGCAGAACGTCCACAATGATGCACTTGGCCAAAAAGGGCGTATGCGTTTTTTCCAGAATATATTCAGGAAAAAACGCATACGCCCTTTTTGGCCAACCAAGCAAACTTGCAAAGGAAATCTGCACTACAATGAAGTCTCACTTCCCCCCGGTCAAAAGGGCCATCTGAAAAAAGTGTAAAATCCAGCAAGGCAGGACAGGCCATTCAGAACTGGGAGCCTTGTTATGCTGATGGGCGGGATGTAAATTGCCAACAGACACTCGGGAGAAGTGTATGGTGTTTCCTGAAACATCTAAAAAACAAAGCAACAGAGCCTAGGGCACTTCCACTTATGGTCCTATAGCTTAGGGAAATTAAAATCAAAAAGACACAGCCACCCCAAAGTTTGGGACGCCTCTGTTTACAAGAACCTCGTTTACCGTACAAGTTCAATATCACAGAAAGTGAAAAATGGATAAAGAACTTGTGGTACTTACGTACAATGCAGTATCACTCAGCAATGAAATCTATGTCATCAGGCCCTTAGCAGCACAATGAGTGGATTCAGGTATGATTATTCTAACTGAAATAAGTCACACAGAAAAAGAAACATCATAAGATATCAGTAATACACGGAATGTAAACTTGGCTACACAGGAACTGAATTACAGAACAGAACAGGGTCTCAAATTTAGAAAACCAACTTATGCTTGCTTAAGGGTAAAGGTGAGTTGGGGTGCTGCATAAAAACAGAGATTGAAATGAGCACAGATAAAGATCCTTAAGCCATATATGGAATAGACAAGAGATACTCCTTTCTCAACGAAATGGACTCAACATCGCATATTAAACGCCTAAGAATGTACCTGTCTAGTAAGTATCTTAAAACCTATGGATTGCTATGTCTCCGAAAGAGAATCAAGCATGTGTACAGGGTCATAAACGCAGCAGTGATAGGATTGGAGAGGTTCGGTGAGCAAATGAAGACCCTTTAAAATCATATTGCATGGTACCCATTCCAAGGGTTTCAACTACCCAGGTTTAAGGTATTCTTCCTTCAGCTAAAACATGCATGTGGAACCTAGAGTATGATCAACCATGTGATCAGGAGACGTGTTCAAATATGTCTCAGTTTTCGTACCCTGGTACTAGGGTGCAACATTCCAGACGCTTTACTAACACTCTCCCGACTTGGAGAGTCAGTCCCTTTAACCTCCTGTTTGGCCCAGTTTGCAATTTCTGCGGAAGATGAACAGGAATAGCGAGAACCAATGAGAGACTAGCTGGAGGTGTCTGGACGGGCAAATTTAACTCTCATTTCCCACCAGGAAGAGGAATTAACCAAAGGCTCAGCGTGCCGTTCCGGAACCAGATTAGGGCCTGAAGCCATCCTGCGGTGTTGCGGCCAGGTCACAAGAAAGCGAGTTGAAGAAAGGAGATCAGGGGCACTGTAATTCACAAACCTGCAGTGTTATAAATGACAGCTATCGTCCAAAAATATACTGAAGTAAGGCTGCCAAGAGGACTTGAAAGCGGGGCAGAATTGCAGGAAACCGATTTCAGGAGGTAGACTGGAATTGCATTGAAAGCATAGGAAAAGAGGCAGAACGTCCACAATGATGCACTTGGCCAAAAAGGGCGTATGCGTTTTTTCCAGAATATATTCAGGAAAAAACGCATACGCCCTTTTTGGCCAACCAAGCAAACTTTCAAAGGAAATCTGCACTACAATGAAGTCTCACTTCCCCCCGGTCAAAAGGGCCATCTGAAAAAAGTGTAAAATCCAGAAAGGCAGGACAGGCCATGGAGAACTGGGAGCCTTGTTATGCTGATGGGCGGGATGTAAATTGCCAACAGACACTCGGGAGAAGTGTATGGTGTTTCCTGAAACATCTAAAAAAAAAGTAACAGAGCCTAGGGCAATTCCACTTATGGTCCTATAGATTAGGGAAATTAAAATCAAAAGGACACAGCCACCCGAAAGTTTGGGACACCTCTGTTTACAAGAACCTCGTTTACGGTACAAGTTCAATATCACAAAAAGTGAAAAATGGATAAAGAAATTGTGGTACTTACGTACAATGCAGTATCACTGAGCAATGAAATCTATGTCATCAGGCATGTAGCAGCATAATGAGTGGATTCAGGTACGATGATTCTAACTGAAATAAGTCACACAGAAAAAGAAACATCATAAGATATCACTAATACACGGAATGTAAACTTGGCTACACAGGAACTGAATTCCAAAACAGAACAGGGTCTCAAATTTAGAAAACCAACTTATGCTTGCTTAAGGGGAAAGGTGAGTTGGGGTGCTGCATAAAACCAGAGATTGAAATGAGCACAGATAAAGTTCCTTAAGCCAAATATGGAATAGACAAGAGCTACTCCTTGCTCAACGAAATGGACACAACACCCCATATTAAACGCCTAAGAATGTACCTGACTAGTAAGTATCTTAAAACCTATGGATTGCTATGTCTCCAAAAGAGAATCAAGCGTGTGTACAGGGGCATAAACGCAGCAGTGATAGGATTGGAGAGGTTCGGTGAGCAAATGAAGACCCTTTGAAGTCATATTGCATGGTACCCATTCCACGGGTCTCAACTCTCCAGGTTTAAGGTATTCTTCCTTCAGCTAAAACATGCATGTGGAACCCAGAGTATGATCAACCGTGTGAACGGGAGACGTGTTCAGATATGTCTCAGTTTTCCTCCCCTGGTACTCGGGTGCAACATTCCAGACGCTTTACTAACACTCTCCCGACTTGGAGAGTCAGTCCCTTTAACCTCCTGTTTGGCCCAGTTTGCAATTTCTGCGGAAGATGAACAGGAATAGGGAGAACCAATGAGAGACTAGCTGGAGGTGTCTGGACGGGCAAATTTAACTCTCATTTCCCACCAGGAAGAGGAAATAACCAAAGGCTCAGCGTGCCGTGCCGGAACCAGATTAGGGCCTGAAGGCATCCTGCGGTGTTGCGGCCAGCTCAAAAGAAAGCGAGTTAAAGAAAGGAGCTCAGGGGCACTGTAATTCACAAACCTGCAGAGTTATAAATGACAGGTATCGTCCAAAAATATACTGAAGTAAGGCTGCCAAGAGGACTTGAAAGCGGGGCAGAATTGCAGGAAACCGATTTCAGGAGGTAGACTGGAATTGCATTGAAAGCATAGGAAAAGAGGCAGAACGTCCACAATGATGCACTTGTCCAAAAAGGGCGTATGCGTTTTTTCCTGAATATATTCAGGAAAAAACGCATACGCCCTTTTTGGCCAACCAAGCAAGCTTGCAAAGGAAATCTGCACTACAATGAAGTCTCACTTCCCCCCGGTCAAAAGGGCCATCTGAAAAAAGTGTAAAATCCAGCAAGGCAGGACAGGCCATGGAGAACTGGGAGCCTTGTTATGCTGATGGGCGGGATGTAAATTGCCAACAGACACTCGGGAGAAGTGTATGGTGTTTCCTGAAACATCTAAAAAACAAAGCAACAGAGCCTAGGGCACTTCCACTTATGGTCCTATAGCTTAGGGAAATTAAAATCAAAAAGACACAGCCACCCCAAAGTTTGGGACGCCTCTGTTTACAAGAACCTCGTTTACCGTACAAGTTCAATATCACAGAAAGTGAAAAATGGATAAAGAACTTGTGGTACTTACGTACAATGCAGTATCACTCAGCAATGAAATCTATGTCATCAGGCCCTTAGCAGCACAATGAGTGGATTCAGGTATGATTATTCTAACTGAAATAAGTCACACAGAAAAAGAAACATCATAAGATATCAGTAATACACGGAATGTAAACTTGGCTACACAGGAACTGAATTACAGAACAGAACAGGGTCTCAAATTTAGAAAACCAACTTATGCTTGCTTAAGGGGAAAGGTGAGTTGGGGTGCTGCATAAAAACAGAGATTGAAATGAGCACAGATAAAGATCCTTAAGCCTTATATGGAATAGACAAGAGATACTCCTTTCTCAACGAAATGGACTCAACATCGCATATTAAACGCCTAAGAATGTACCTGTCTAGTAAGTATCTTAAAACCTATGGATTGCTATGTCTCCGAAAGAGAATCAAGCATGTGTACAGGGTCATAAACGCAGCAGTGATAGGATTGGAGAGGTTCGGTGAGCAAATGAAGACCCTTTAAAATCATATTGCATGGTACCCATTCCAAGGGTTTCAACTACCCAGGTTTAAGGTATTCTTCCTTCAGCTAAAACATGCATGTGGAACCTAGAGTATGATCAACCATGTGATCAGGAGACGTGTTCAAATATGTCTCAGTTTTCGTACGCTGGTACTAGGGTGCAACATTCCAGACGCTTTACTAACACTCTCCCGACTTGGAGAGTCAGTCCCTTTAACCTCCTGTTTGGCCCAGTTTGCAATTTCTGCGGAAGATGAACAGGAATAGCGAGAACCAATGAGAGACTAGCTGGAGGTGTCTGGACGGGCAAATTTAACTCTCATTTCCCACCAGGAAGAGGAATTAACCAAAGGCTCAGCGTGCCGTTCCGGAACCAGATTAGGGCCTGAAGCCATCCTGCGGTGTTGCGGCCAGCTCACAAGAAAGCGAGTTGAAGAAAGGAGATCAGGGGCACTGTAATTCACAAACCTGCAGTGTTATAAATGACAGCTATCGTCCAAAAATATACTGAAGTAAGGCTGCCAAGAGGACTTGAAAGCGGGGCAGAATTGCAGGAAACCGATTTCAGGAGGTAGACTGGAATTGCATTGAAAGCATAGGAAAAGAGGCAGAACGTCCACAATGATGCACTTGGCCAAAAAGGGCGTATGCGTTTTTTCCAGAATATATTCAGGAAAAAACGCATACGCCCTTTTTGGCCAACCAAGCAAACTTTCAAAGGAAATCTGCACTACAATGAAGTCTCACTTCCCCCCGGTCAAAAGGGCCATCTGAAAAAAGTGTAAAATCCAGAAAGGCAGGACAGGCCATGGAGAAATGGGAGCCTTGTTATGCTGATGGGCGGGATGTAAATTGCCAAAAGACACTCGGGAGAAGTGTATGGTGTTTCCTGAAACATCTAAAAAACAAAGTAACAGAGCCTAGGGCAATTCCACTTATGGTCCTATAGATTAGGGAAATTAAAATCAAAAGGACACAGCCACCCGAAAGTTTGGGACACCTCTGTTTACAAGAACCTCGTTTACGGTACAAGTTCAATATCACAAAAAGTGAAAAATGGATAAAGAAATTGTGGTACTTACGTACAATGCAGTATCACTGAGCAATGAAATCTATGTCATCAGGCATGTAGCAGCATAATGAGTGGATTCAGGTACGATGATTCTAACTGAAATAAGTCACACAGAAAAAGAAACATCATAAGATATCACTAATACACGGAATGTAAACTTGGCTACACAGGAACTGAATTCCAAAACAGAACAGGGTCTCAAATTTAGAAAACCAACTTATGCTTGCTTAAGGGGAAAGGTGAGTTGGGGTGCTGCATAAAACCAGAGATTGAAATGAGCACAGATAAAGTTCCTTAAGCCAAATATGGAATAGACAAGAGCTACTCCTTGCTCAACGAAATGGACACAACACCCCATATTAAACGCCTAAGAATGTACCTGACTAGTAAGTATCTTAAAACCTATGGATTGCTATGTCTCCAAAAGAGAATCAAGCGTGTGTACAGGGGCATAAACGCAGCAGTGATAGGATTGGAGAGGTTCGGTGAGCAAATGAAGACCCTTTGAAGTCATATTGCATGGTACCCATTCCACGGGTCTCAACTCTCCAGGTTTAAGGTATTCTTCCTTCAGCTAAAACATGCATGTGGAACCCAGAGTATGATCAACCGTGTGAACGGGAGACGTGTTCAGATATGTCTCAGTTTTCCTCCCCTGGTACTCGGGTGCAACATTCCAGACGCTTTACTAACACTCTCCCGACTTGGAGAGTCAGTCCCTTTAACCTCCTGTTTGGCCCAGTTTGCAATTTCTGCGGAAGATGAACAGGAATAGCGAGAACCAATGAGAGACTAGCTGGAGGTGTCTGGACGGGCAAATTTAACTCTCATTTCCCACCAGGAAGAGGAAATAACCAAAGGCTCAGCGTGCCGTGCCGGAACCAGATTAGGGCCTGAAGCCATCCTGCGGTGTTGCGGCCAGCTCAAAAGAAAGCGAGTTAAAGAAAGGAGCTCAGGGGCACTGTAATTCACAAACCTGCAGAGTTATAAATGACAGGTATCGTCCAAAAATATACTGAAGTAAGGCTGCCAAGAGGACTTGAAAGCGGGGCAGAATTGCAGGAAACCGATTTCAGGAGGTAGACTGGAATTGCATTGAAAGCATAGGAAAAGAGGCAGAACGTCCACAATGATGCACTTGGCCAAAAAGGGCGTATGCGTTTTTTCCTGAATATATTCAGGAAAAAACGCATACGCCCTTTTTGGCCAACCAAGCAAGCTTGCAAAGGAAATCTGCACTACAATGAAGTCTCACTTCCCCCCGGTCAAAAGGGCCATCTGAAAAAAGTGTAAAATCCAGAAAGGCAGGACAGGCCATGGAGAACTGGGAGCCTTGTTATGCTGATGGGCGGGATGTAAATTGCCAACAGACACTCGGGAGAAGTGTATGGTGTTTCCTGAAACATCTAAAAAACAAAGCAACAGAGCCTAGGGCACTTCCACTTATGGTCCTATAGCTTAGGGAAATTAAAATCAAAAAGACACAGCCACCCCAAAGTTTGGGACGCCTCTGTTTACAAGAACCTCGTTTACAGTACAAGTTCAACATCGCAGAAATTGAAAAATGGATAAAGAAGTTGTTGTATTTACTTACAAAGCAATATCACTCAGCAATGAAATCTATGTCATCAGGCCCTTAGCAGCATAATGAGTGGATTCAGGTATGATGATTCTAACTGAAATAAGTCACACAGAAAAAGAAACATCATAAGATATCAGTAATACACGGAATGTAAACTTGGCTACACAGGAACTGAATGCCAAAACAGAACAGGGTCTCAAATTTAGAAAACCAACTTATGCTTGCTTAAGGGGAAAGGTGAGTTGGGGTGCTGCATAAAACCAGAGATTGAAATGAGCACAGATAAAGTTCCTTAAGCCAAATATGGAATAGACAAGAGCTACTCCTTGCTCAACGAAATGGACTCAACACCGCATATTAAACGCCTAAGAATGTATCTGACTAGTAAGTATCTTAAAACCTATGGATTGCTATGTCTCCGAAAGAGAACCAAGCCTGTGTACAGGGGCATAAACGCAGCAGTGATAGGATTGGAGAGGTTCGGTGAGCAAATGAAAACCCTTTGAAGTCATATTGCATGGTACCCATTCCATGGGTCTCAACTCTCCAGGTTTAAGGGATTCTTCCTTCAGCTAAAACATGCATGTGGAACCCAGAGTATGATCCACCGTGTGATCAAGAAACGTGTTCAAATATGTCTCACTTTTCGTTCCCTGGTACTCGGGTGCAACATTCCAGACGCTTTACTAACACTCTCCCGACTTGGAGAGTCAGTCCCCTTAACCTCCTGTTTGGCCCAGTTTGCAATTTCTGCGGAAGATGAACAGGAATAGCGAGAACCAATGAGAGACTAGCTGGAGGTGTCTGGACGGGCAAATTTAACTCTCATTTCCCACCAGGAAGAGGAATTAACCAAAGGCTCAGCATGCCGTGCCTGAACCAGATTAGGGCCTGAAGCCATCCTGGGGTGTTGCAGCCAGGTCACAAGAAAGCGAGTTGAAGAAAGGAGCTCAGGGGCACTGTAATTCACAAACCTGCAGAGTTATAAATGACAGCTATCCTCCAAAAATATACTGAAGTAAGGCTGCCAAGAGGACTTGAAAGCGGGGCAGAATTGCAGGAAACCGATTTCAGGAGGTAGACTGGAATTGCATTGAAAGCATAGGAAAAGAGGCAGAACGTCCACAATGATGCACTTGGCCAAAAAGGGCGTATGCGTTTTTTCCTGAATATATTCAGGAAAAAATGCATACGCCCTTTTTGGCCAACCAAGCAAACTTGCAAAGGAAATCTGCACTACAATGAAGTCTCACTTCCCCCCGGTCAAAAGGGCCATGTGAAAAAAGTGTAAAATCCAGAAAGGCAGGACAGGCCATGGAGAAGTGGGAGCCTTGTTATGCTGATGGGCGGGATGTAAATTGCCAACAGACACTCGGGAGAAGTGTATGGTGTTTCCTGAAACATCTAAAAAACAAAGCAACAGAGCCTAGGGCACTTCCACTTATGGTCCTATAGCTTTGGGAAATTAAAATCAAAAAGACACAGCCACCCCAAAGTTTGGGACGCCTCTGTTTACAAGAACCTTGTTTACCGTACAACTTCAACATCGCAGAAAGTGAAAAATGGATAAAGAACTTGTGGTACTTACGTACAATGCAGTATCACTCAGCAATGAAATCTATGTCATCAGGCCCGTAGCAGCATAATGAGTGGATTCAGGTACGATGATTCTAACTGAAATAAGTCACACAGAAAAAGAAACATGATAAGATATCACTAATACACAGAATGTAAACTTGGCTACACAGGAACTGAATTCCAAAACAGAACAGGGTCTCAAATTTAGAAAACCAACTTATGCTTGCTTAAGGGGAAAGGTGAGTTGGGGTGCTGCATAAAACCAGAGATTGAAATGAGCACAGATAAAGTTCCTTAAGCCAAATATGAAATAGACAAGAGCTACTCCTTGCTCAACGAAATGGACTCAACACCCCATATTAAACGCCTAAGAATGTACCTGAATAGTAAGTATCTTAAAACCTATGGATTGCTATGTCTCCGAAAGAGAACCAAGCCTGTGTACAGGGGCATAAACGCAGCAGTGATAGGATTGGAGAGGTTCGGTGAGCAAATGAAGACCCTTTGAAGTCATATTGCATGGTACCCATTCCATGGGTCTCAACTCTCCAGGTTTAAGGGATTCTTCCTTCAGCTAAAACATGCATGTGGAACCCAGAGTATGATCCACCGTGTGATCAAGAAACGTGTTCAAATATGTCTCACTTTTCGTTCCCTGGTACTCGGGTGCAACATTCCAGACGCTTTACTAACACTCTCCCGACTTGGAGAGTCAGTCCCCTTAACCTCCTGTTTGGCCCAGTTTGCAATTTCTGCGGAAGATGAACAGGAATAGCGAGAACCAATGAGAGACTAGCTGGAGGTGTCTGGACGGGCAAATTTAACTCTCATTTCCCACCAGGAAGAGGAATTAACCAAAGGCTCAGCATGCCGTGCCTGAACCAGATTAGGGCCTGAAGCCATCCTGGGGTGTTGCAGCCAGGTCACAAGAAAGCGAGTTGAAGAAAGGAGCTCAGGGGCACTGTAATTCACAAACCTGCAGAGTTATAAATGACAGCTATCCTCCAAAAATATACTGAAGTAAGGCTGCCAAGAGGACTTGAAAGCGGGGCAGAATTGCAGGAAACCGATTTCAGGAGGTAGACTGGAATTGCATTGAAAGCATAGGAAAAGAGGCAGAACGTCCACAATGATGCACTTGGCCAAAAAGGGCGTATGCGTTTTTTCCTGAATATATTCAGGAAAAAATGCATACGCCCTTTTTGGCCAACCAAGCAAACTTGCAAAGGAAATCTGCACTACAATGAAGTCTCACTTCCCCCCGGTCAAAAGGGCCATCTGAAAAAAGTGTAAAATCCAGAAAGGCAGGACAGGCCATGGAGAAGTGGGAGCCTTGTTATGCTGATGGGCGGGATGTAAATTGCCAACAGACACTCGGGAGAAGTGTATGGTGTTTCCTGAAACATCTAAAAAACAAAGCAACAGAGCCTAGGGCACTTCCACTTATGGTCCTATAGCTTTGGGAAATTAAAATCAAAAAGACACAGCCACCCCAAAGTTTGGGACGCCTCTGTTTACAAGAACCTTGTTTACCGTACAACTTCAACATCGCAGAAAGTGAAAAATGGATAAAGAACTTGTGGTACTTACGTACAATGCAGTATCACTCAGCAATGAAATCTATGTCATCAGGCCCGTAGCAGCATAATGAGTGGATTCAGGTACGATGATTCTAACTGAAATAAGTCACACAGAAAAAGAAACATGATAAGATATCACTAATACACAGAATGTAAACTTGGCTACACAGGAACTGAATTCCAAAACAGAACAGGGTCTCAAATTTAGAAAACCAACTTATGCTTGCTTAAGGGGAAAGGTGAGTTGGGGTGCTGCATAAAACCAGAGATTGAAATGAGCACAGATAAAGTTCCTTAAGCCAAATATGGAATAGACAAGAGCTACTCCTTGCTCAACGAAATGGACTCAACACCCCATATTAAACGCCTAAGAATGTACCTGAATAGTAAGTATCTTAAAACCTATGGATTGCTATGCCTCCATAAGAGAATCAAGCGTGTGTACAGGGGCATAAATGCAGCAGTGAGAGGATTGGAGAGGTTCGGTGAGCAAATGAAGACCCTTTGAAGTCATATTGCATGGTACCCATTCCACGGGTCTCAACTCTCCAGGTTTAAGGTATTCTTCCTTCAGCTAAATCATGCATGTGGAACCCAGAGTATGATCAACCATGTGAACGGGAGACGTGTTCAAATATGTCTCAGTTTTCCTCCCCTGTTCCTCGGGTGCAACATTCCAGACGCTTTACTAACACTCTCCCCACTTGGAGAGTCAGCGCCTTTAACCTCCTGTTTGGCCCAGTTTTCAATTTCTGCAGAAGATGAACAGGAATAGGGAGAACCAATGAGAGACTAGCTGGAGGTGTCTGGACGGGCAAATTTAACTCTCATTTCCCACCAGGAAGAGGAAATAACGAAAGGCTCAGCGTGCCGTGCCGGAACCAGATTAGGGCCTGAAGCCATCCTGCGGTGTTGCGGCCAGCTCAAAATAAAGCGAGTTGAAGAAAGGAGCTCAGGGGCACTGTAATGAAAAAACCTGCAGAGTTATAAATGACAGCTATCGTCCAAAAATATACTGAAGTAAGGCTGCCAAGAGGACTTGAAAGCGGGGCAGAATTGCAGGAAACCGATTTCAGGAGGTAGACTGGAATTGCATTGAAAGCATAGGAAAAGAGGCAGAACGTCCACAATGATGCACTTGGCCAAAAAGGGCGTATGCGTTTTTTCCTGAATATATTCAGGAAAAAACGCATACGCCCTTTTTGGCCAACCAAGCAAACTTGCAAAGGAAATCTGCACTACAATGAAGTCTCACTTCCCCCCGGTCAAAACGGCCATCTGAAAAAAGTGTAAAATCCAGAAAGGCAGGACAGGCCATGGAGAACTGGGAGCCTTGTTATGCTGATGGGCGGGATGTAAATTGCCAACAGACACTCGGGAGAAGTGTATGGTGTTTCCTGAAGCATCTAAGAAACAAAGCAACAGAGCCTAGGGCAATTCCACTTATGGTCCTATAGCTTAGGGAAATTAAAATAAAAAAGACACAGCCACCCTAAAGTTTGGGACGCCTCTGTTTACAAGAACCTCGTTTACAGTGCAAGTTCAACATCGCAGAAAGTGAAAAATGGATAAAGAAGTTGTGGTATTTACTTACAAAGCAATATCACTCAGCAATGAAATCTATGTCATCAGGCCCTTAGCAGCACAAAGAGTGGATTCAGGTATGATGATTCTAACTGAAATAAGTCACACAGAAAAAGAAACATCATAAGATATCAGTAATACACGGAATGTAAACTTGGCTACACAGGAACTGAATTCCAAAACAGAACAGGGTCTCAAATTTAGAAAACCAACTTATGCTTGCTTAAGGGTAAAGGTGAGTTGGGGTGCTGCATAAAACCAGAGATTGAAATGAGCACAGATAAAGTTCCTTAAGCCAAATATGGAATAGACAAGAGCTACTCCTTGCTCAACGAAATGGACTCAATACCGCATATTAAATGCCTAAAAATGTACCTGACTAGTAAGTATCTTAAAACCTATGGATTGCTATGTCTCCGAAAGTGAATCAAGCATGTGTACGGGGCATAAACGCAGCAGTGGTAGGATTGGAGAGGTTCGGTGAGCAAATGAAGACACTTTGAAGTCATATTGCATAGTACCCATACCACGGGTTTCAACTACCCAGGTTTAAGGTATTCTTCCTTCAGCTAAAACATGCATGTGGAACCTAGAGTATGATCAACCATGTGATCGGGAGACGTGTTCAAATATGTCTCAGTTTTCGTACCCTGGTACTCGGGTGCAACATTCCAGACGCTTTACTAACACTCTCCCGACTTGGAGAGTCAGTCCCTTTAACCTCCTGTTTGGCCCAGTTTGCAATTTCTGTGGAAGATGAACAGGAATAGGGAGAACCAATGAGAGACTAGCTGGAGGTGTCTGGACGGGCAAATTAACTCTCATTTCCCACCAGGAAGAGGAAATAGCCAAAGGCTCAGCGTGCCGTGCCGGAACCAGATTAGTGCGTGAAGCCATCCTGCAGTGTTGCGGCCATCTCAAAAGAAAGCGAGTTGAAGAAAGGAGCTCAGGGCCACTGTAATGCACAAAGCTGCAGAGTTATAAATGTCAGCTATCGTCCAAAAATATACTGAAGTAAGGCTGCCAAGAGGACTTGAATGCGGGGCAGAATTGCAGGAAACCGATTTCAGGAGGTAGACTGGAATTGCATTGAAAGCATAGGAAAAGAGGCAGAACGTCCACAATGATGCACTTGGCCAAAAAGGGCGTATGCGTTTTTTCCTGAATATATTCAGGAAAAAACGCATACGCCCTTCTTGGCCAACCAAGCAAGCTTGCAAAGGAAATCTGCACTACAATGAAGTCTCACTTCCCCCCGGTCAAAAGGGCCATCTGAAAAAAGTGTAAAATCCAGAAAGGCAGGACAGGCCATGGAGAACTGGGAGCCTTGTTATGCTGATGGGCGGGATGTAAATTGCCAACAGACACTCGGGAGAAGTGTATGGTGTTTCCTGAAACATCTAAAAAACAAAGCAACAGAGCCTAGGGCACTTCCACCTATGGTCCTATAGCTTAGGGAAATTAAAATCAAAAAGACACAGCCACCCCAAAGTTTGGGACGCCTCTGTTTACAAGAACCTCGTTTACAGTACAAGTTCAACATCGCAGAAATTGAAAAATGGATAAAGAAGTTGTGGTATATACTTACAAAGCAATATCACTCAGCACTGAAATCTATGTCATCAGGCCCTTAGCAGCACAATGAGTGGATTCAGATATGATGATTCTAACTGAAATAAGTCACACAGAAAAAGAAACATCATAAGATATCAGTAATACACGGAATGTAAACTTGGCTACAAAGGAACTGAATTACAGAACAGGACAGGGTCTCAAATTTAGAAAACCAACTTATGCTTGCTTAAGGGGAAAGGTGAGTTGGGGTGCTGCATAAAACCAGAGATTGAAATGAGCACAGATAAAGTTCCTTAAGCCAAATATGGAATAGACAAGAGCTACTCCTTGCTCAACGAAATGGACTCAACACCCCATATTAAACGCCTAAGAATGTACCTGACTAGTAAGTATCTTAAAACCTATGGATTGCTATGTCTCCGAAAGAGAATCAAGCATGTGTACAGGGGCATAAACGCAGCAGTGATAGGATTGGAGAGGTTCGGTGAGCAAATGAAGACCCTTTGAAGTCATATTGCATGGTACCCATTCCACGGGTTTCAACTACCCAGGTTTAAGGTATTCTTCCTTCAACTAAAACATGCATGTGGAACCTAGAGTATGATCAACCATGTGATCGGGAGACGTGTTCAAATATGTCTCAGTTTTCGTACCCTGGTACTCGGGTGCAACATTCCAGATGCTTTACTAACACTCTCCCGACTTGGAGAGTCAGCCCCTTTAACCTCCTGTTTGACCCAGTTTGCAATTTCTGCGGAAGATGAACAGGAATAGCGAGAACCAATGAGAGACTAGCTGGAGGTGTCTGGACGGGCAAATTTAACTCTCATTTCCCACCAGGAAGAGGAATTAACCAAAGGCTCAGCGTGCCGTGCTGGAACCAGATTAGGGCCTGAAGCCATCCTGCGGTGTTGCGGCCAGCTCAAAAGAAAGCGAGTTGAAGAAAGGAGCTCAGGGGCACTGTAATGCAGAAACCTGCAGAGTTATAAATGACAGCTATCGTCCAAAAATATACTGAAGTAAGGCTGCCAAGAGGACTTGAAAGCAGGGCAGAATTGCAAGAAACCGATTTCAGGAGGTAGACTGGAATTGCATTGAAAGCATAGGAAAAGTGGCAGAACGTCCACAATGATGCACTTGGCCAAAAAGGGCGTATGCGTTTTTTCCTGAATATATTCAGAAAAAAACGCATACGCCCTTTTTGGCCAACCAAGCAAACTTGCAAAGGAAATCTGCACTACAATGAAGTCTCACTTCCCCCCGGTCAAAAGGGCCATCTGAAGAAAGTGTAAAATCCAGAAAGGCAGGACAGGCCATGGAGAACTGGGAGCCTTGTTATGCTGATGGGCGGGATGTAAATTGCCAACAGACACTGGGGAGAAGTGTATGGTGTTTCCTGAAGCATCTAAGAAACAAAGCAACAGAGCCTAGGGCACTTCCACTTATGGTCCTATAGCTTAGGGAAATTAAAATCAAAAAGACACAGCCACCCCAAAGTTTGGGACGCCTCTGTTTACAAGAACCTCGTTTACCGTACAAGTTCAACATCGCAGAAATTGAAAAATGGATAAAGAACTTGTGGTACTTACGTACAATGCAGTATCACTCAGCAATGAAATCTATGTCATCAGGCCCGTAGCAGCATAATGAGTGGATTCAGGTACGATGATTCTAACTGAAATAAGTCACACAGAAAAAGAAACATCATAAGATATCACTAATACACGGAATGTAAACTTGGCTACACAGGAACTGAATTCCAAAACAGAACAGGGTCTCAAATTTAGAAAACCAACTTATGCTTGCTTAAGGGGAAAGGTGAGTTGGGGTGCTGCATAAAACCAGAGATTGAAATGAGCACAGATAAAGTTCCTTAAGCCAAATATGGAATAGACAAGAGCTACTCCTTGCTCAACGAAATGGACTCAACACCCCATATTAAACGCCTAAGAATGTACCTGACTAGTAAGTATCTTAAAACCTATGGATTGCTATGTCTCCAAAAGAGAATCAAGCGTGTGTACAGGGGCATAAACGCAGCAGTGATAGGATTGGAGAGGTTCGGTGAGGAAATGAAGACCCTTTGAAGTCATATTGCATGGTACCCATTCCACGGTTCTCAACTCTCCAGGTATAAGGTATTCTTCCTTCAGCTAAAACATGCATGTGGAACCCAGAGTATGATCAATCATGTGAACGGGAGACATGTTCAAATATGTCTCAGTTTTCCTCCCCTGGTACTCGGGTGCAACATTCCAGACGCTTTACTAACACTCTCCCCACT
Source organism: Grampus griseus (assembly GCF_964374135.1). NCBI lineage: Eukaryota > Metazoa > Chordata > Mammalia > Artiodactyla > Delphinidae > Grampus > Grampus griseus. Next base: position 483,522 of record NW_028133380.1, read on the forward strand.
TGGAGAGTCAGCGCCTTTAACCTCCTGTTTGGCCCAGTTTGCAATTTCTGAGGAAGATGAACGGGAATAGCAAGAACCAATGAGAGACTAGCTGGAGGTGTCTGGACGGGCAAATTTAACTCTCATTTCCCACCAGGAAGAGGAAATAACCAAAGGCTCAGCGTGCCGAGCCGGAACCAGATTAGGGCCTGAAGCCATCCTGCGGTGTTGCGGCCAGCTCAAAAGAAAGTGAGTTGAAGAAAGGAGCTCAGGGCCACTGTAATTCACAAACCTGCAGAGTTATAAATGACAGCTATCGTCCAAAAATATACCAAAGTAAGGCTGCCAAGAGGACTTGAAAGCGGGGCAGAATTGTAGGAAACCGATTTCAGGAGGTAGACTGGAATTGCATTGAAAGCATAGGAAAAGAGGCAGAACGTCCACAATGATGCACTTGGCCAAAAAGGGCGTATGCATTTTTTCCTGAATATATTCAGGAAAAAACGCATACGCCCTTTCTGGCCAACCAAGCAAGCTTGCAAAGGAAATCTGCACTACAATGAAGTCTCACTTCCCCCCGGTCAAAAGCGCCATCTGAAAAAAGTGTAAAATACAGAAAGGCAGGACAGGCCATGGAGAACCGGGAGCCTTGTTATGCTGATGGGCGGGATGTAAATTGCCAACAGACACTCGGGAGAAGTGTATGGTGTTTCCTGAAACATCTAAAAAACAAAGCAACAGAGCCTAGGGCACTTCCACTTATGGTCCTATAGATTAGCTAAAATAAAATCAAAAAGACACAGCCACCCCAAAGTTTGGAACGGCTCTGTTTACAAGAACCTCATTTACAGTACAAGTTCAACATCGCAGAAATTGAAAAATGGATAAAGAAGTTGTGGTATATACTTACAAAGCAATATCACTCAGCACTGAAATCTATGTCATCAGGCCCTTAGCAGCACAATGAGTGGATTCAGATATGATGATTCTAACTGAAATAAGTCACACAGAAAAAGAAACATCATAAGATATCAGTAATACACGGAATGTAAACTTGGCTACAAAGGAACTGAATTACAGAACAGGACAGGGTCTCAAATTTAGAAAACCAACTTATGCTTGCTTAAGGGGAAAGGTGAGTTGGGGTGCTGCATAAAACCAGAGATTGAAATGAGCACAGATAAAGTTCCTTAAGCCAAATATGGAATAGACAAGAGCTACTCCTTGCTCAACGAAATGGACTCAACACCCCATATTAAACGCCTAAGAATGTACCTGACTAGTAAGTATCTTAAAACCTATGGATTGCTATGTCTCCGAAAGAGAATCAAGCATGTGTACAGGGGCATAAACGCAGCAGTGATAGGATTGGAGAGGTTCGGTGAGCAAATGAAGACCCTTTGAAGTCATATTGCATGGTACCCATTCCACGGGTTTCAACTACCCAGGTTTAAGGTATTCTTCCTTCAACTAAAACATGCATGTGGAACCTAGAGTATGATCAACCATGTGATCGGGAGACGTGTTCAAATATGTCTCAGTTTTCGTACCCTGGTACTCGGGTGCAACATTCCAGATGCTTTACTAACACTCTCCCGACTTGGAGAGTCAGCCCCTTTAACCTCCTGTTTGACCCAGTTTGCAATTTCTGCGGAAGATGAACAGGAATAGCGAGAACCAATGAGAGACTAGCTGGAGGTGTCTGGACGGGCAAATTTAACTCTCATTTCCCACCAGGAAGAGGAATTAACCAAAGGCTCAGCGTGCCGTGCTGGAACCAGATTAGGGCCTGAAGCCATCCTGCGGTGTTGCGGCCAGCTCAAAAGAAAGCGAGTTGAAGAAAGGAGCTCAGGGGCACTGTAATGCAGAAACCTGCAGAGTTATAAATGACAGCTATCGTCCAAAAATATACTGAAGTAAGGCTGCCAAGAGGACTTGAAAGCAGGGCAGAATTGCAAGAAACCGATTTCAGGAGGTAGACTGGAATTGCATTGAAAGCATAGGAAAAGTGGCAGAACGTCCACAATGATGCACTTGGCCAAAAAGGGCGTATGCGTTTTTTCCTGAATATATTCAGAAAAAAACGCATACGCCCTTTTTGGCCAACCAAGCAAACTTGCAAAGGAAATCTGCACTACAATGAAGTCTCACTTCCCCCCGGTCAAAAGGGCCATCTGAAGAAAGTGTAAAATCCAGAAAGGCAGGACAGGCCATGGAGAACTGGGAGCCTTGTTATGCTGATGGGCGGGATGTAAATTGCCAACAGACACTGGGGAGAAGTGTATGGTGTTTCCTGAAGCATCTAAGAAACAAAGCAACAGAGCCTAGGGCACTTCCACTTATGGTCCTATAGCTTAGGGAAATTAAAATCAAAAAGACACAGCCACCCCAAAGTTTGGGACGCCTCTGTTTACAAGAACCTCGTTTACCGTACAAGTTCAACATCGCAGAAATTGAAAAATGGATAAAGAACTTGTGGTACTTACGTACAATGCAGTATCACTCAGCAATGAAATCTATGTCATCAGGCCCGTAGCAGCATAATGAGTGGATTCAGGTACGATGATTCTAACTGAAATAAGTCACACAGAAAAAGAAACATCATAAGATATCACTAATACACGGAATGTAAACTTGGCTACACAGGAACTGAATTCCAAAACAGAACAGGGTCTCAAATTTAGAAAACCATCTTATGCTTGCTTAAGGGGAAAGGTGAGTTGGGGTGCTGCATAAAACCAGAGATTGAAATGAGCACAGATAAAGTTCCTTAAGCCAAATATGGAATAGACAAGAGCTACTCCTTGCTCAACGAAATGGACTCAACACCCCATATTAAACGCCTAAGAATGTACCTGACTAGTAAGTATCTTAAAACCTATGGATTGCTATGTCTCCAAAAGAGAATCAAGCGTGTGTACAGGGGCATAAACGCAGCAGTGATAGGATTGGAGAGGTTCGGTGAGGAAATGAAGACCCTTTGAAGTCATATTGCATGGTACCCATTCCACGGTTCTCAACTCTCCAGGTATAAGGTATTCTTCCTTCAGCTAAAACATGCATGTGGAACCCAGAGTATGATCAATCATGTGAACGGGAGACATGTTCAAATATGTCTCAGTTTTCCTCCCCTGGTACTCGGGTGCAACATTCCAGACGCTTTACTAACACTCTCCCCACTTGGAGAGTCAGCGCCTTTAACCTCCTGTTTGGCCCAGTTTGCAATTTCTGAGGAAGATGAACGGGAATAGCAAGAACCAATGAGAGACTAGCTGGAGGTGTCTGGACGGGCAAATTTAACTCTCATTTCCCACCAAGAAGAGGAAATAACCAAAGGCTCAGCCTGCCGTGCCGGAACCAGATTAGGGCCTGAAGCCTTCATGCGGTGTTGCGGCCAGCTCACAAGAAAGCGAGTTGAAGAAAGGAGCTCAGGGGCACTGTAATTCACAAACCTGCAGAGTTATAAATGACAGCTATCGTCCAAAAATATACTGAAGTAAGGCTGCCAAGAGGACTTGAAAGCGGGGCAGAATTTCAGGAAACCGATTTCAGGAGGTAGACTGGAATTGCATTGAAAGCATAGGAAAAGAGGCAGAATGTCCACAATGATGCACTTGGCCAAAAAGGGCGTATGCGTTTTTTCCTGAATATATTCAGGAAAAAACGCATACGCCCTTTTTGGCCAACCAAGCAAGCTTGCAAAGGAAATCTGCACTACAATGAAGTCTCACTTCCCCCTGGTCAAAAGGGCCATCTGAAAAAAGTGTAAAATCCAGAAAGGCAGGACAGGCCATGGAGAACTGGGAGCCTTGTTATGCTGATGGGCGGGATGTAAATTGCCAACAGACACTGGGGAGAAGTGTATGGTGTTTCCTGAAACATCTAAAAAACAAAGCAACAGAGCCTAGGGCACTTCCACTTATGGTCCTATAGCTTAGGGAAATTAAAATCAAAAAGACACAGCCACCCCAAAGTTTGGGACGCCTCTGTTTACAAGAACCTCGTTTACCGTACATGTTCAACATCACAGAAAGTGAAAAGTGGATAAAGAACTTGTGGTACTTACCTACAATGCAGTATCACTCAGCAATGAAATCTATGTCATCAGGCCCGTAGCAGCATAATGAGTGGATTCAGGTACGATGATTCTAACTGAAATAAGTCACACAGAAAAAGAAACATCATAAGATATCACTAATACACGGAATGTAAACTTGGCTACACAGGAACTGAATTCCAAAACAGAACAGGGTCTCAAATTATAAAACCAACTTATGTTTGCTTAAGGGGAAAGGTGAGTTGGGGTGCTGCATAAAACCAGAGATTGAAATGAGCACAGATAAAGTTCCTTAAGCCAAATATGGAATAGACAAGAGCTACTCCTTGCTCAACGAAATGGACTCAACACCCCATATTAAACGCCTAAGAATGTACCTGACTAGTAAGTATCTTAAAACCTATGGATTGCTATGTCTCCGAAAGAGAATCAAGCATGTGTACAGGGGCATAAACGCAGCAGTGATAGGATTGGAGAGGTTCGGTGAGCAAATGAAGACCCTTTGAAGTCATATTGCATGGTACCCATTCCACGGGTTTCAACTACCCAGGTTTAAGGTATTCTTCCTTCAGCTAAAACATGCATGTGGAACCTAGAGTATGATCAACCATGTGATCGGGAGACGTGTTCAAATATGTCTCAGTTTTCGTACCCTGGTACTCGGGCGCAACATTCCAGATGCTTTACTAACACTCTCCCGACTTGGAGAGTCAGTCCCTTTAACCTCCTGTTTGGCCCAGTTTGCAATTTCTACGGAAGATGAACAGGAATAGCGAGAACCAATGAGAGACTAGCTGGAGGTGTCTGGACGGGCAAATTTAACTCTCATTTCCCACCAGGAAGAGGAATTAACCAAAGGCTCAGCGTGCCGTGCTGGAACCAGATTAGGGCCTGAAGCCATCCTGCGGTGTTGCGGCCAGGTCAAAAGAAAGCGAGTTGAAGAAAGGAGCTCAGGGGCACTGTAATGCACAAACCTGCAGAGTTATAAATGGCAGCTATCGTCCAAAAATATACTGAAGTAAGGCTGCCAAGAGGCCTTGAAAGCGGGGCAGAATTGCAGGAAACCGATTTCAGGAGGTAGACTGGAATTGCATTGAAAGCATAGGAAAAGAGGCAGAACGTCCACAATGATGCACTTGGCCAAAAAGGGCGTATGCGTTTTTTCCTGAACATATTCAGGAAAAAACACATACGCCCTTTTTGGCCAACCAAGCAAACTTGCAAAGGAAATCTGCACTACAATGAAGTCTCACTTCCCCCCGGTCAAAAGGGCCATCTGAAAAAAGTGTAAAATCCAGCAAGGCAGGACAGGCCATGGAGAACTGGGAGCCTTGTTATGCTGATGGGCGGGATGTAAATTGCCAACAGACACTGGGGAGAAGTGTATGGTGTTTCCTGAAGCATCTAAGAAACAAAGCAACAGAGCCTAGGGCACTTCCTTATGGTCCTATAGCTTAGGGAAGTTAAAATCAAAAAGACACAGCCACCCCAAAGTTTGGGACGCCTCTGTTTACAAGAACCTCGTTTACCGTACAAGTTCAATATCACAGAAAGTGAAAAATGGATAAAGAACTTGTGGTACGTACAATGCCGTATCACTCAGCAATGAAATCTATGTCATCAGGCCCGTAGCAGCATAATGAGTGGATTCAGGTACGATGATTCTAACTGAAATAAGTCACACAGAAAAAGAAACATCATAAGATATCACTAATACACGGAATGTAAACTTGGCTACACAGGAACTGAATTCCAAAACAGAACAGGGTCTCAAATTTAGAAAACCAACTTATGCTTGCTTAAGGGGAAAGGTGAGTTGGGGTGTTTCATAAAACCAGAGATTGAAATGAGCACAGATAAAGTTCCTTAAGCCAAATATGGAATAGACAAGAGCTACTCCTTGCTCAACAAAATGGACTCAACACCCCAAATTAAACCCCTAAGAATGTACCTGACTAGTAAGTATCTTAAAACCTATGGATTGCTATGTCTCCATAAGAGAATCAAGCGTGTGTACAGGGGCATAAATGCAGCAGTGATAGGATTGGAGAGGTTCGGTGAGCAAATGAAGACCCTTTGAAGTCATATTGCATGGTACCCATTCCACGGGTCTCAACTCTCCAGGTTTAAGGTATTCTTCCTTCAGCTAAAACATGCATGTGGAACCCAGAGTATGGTCAACCGAGTGAACAGGAGACGTGTTCAAATATGTCTCAGTTTTCGTACCCTGGTACTCGGGTGCAATATTCCAGATGCTTTACTAACACTCTCCCGACTTGGAGAGTCAGTCCCTTTAACCTCCTGTTTGGCCCAGTTTGCAATTTCTGCGGAAGATGAACAGGAATAGCGAGAACCAATGAGAGACTAGCTGGAGGTGTCTGGACGGGCAAATTTAACTCTCATTTCCCACCAGGAAGAGGAATTAACCAAAGGCTCAGCGTGCCGTGCTGGAACCAGATTAGGGCCTGAAGCCATCCTGCGGTGTTGCGGCCAGCTCAAAAGAAAGCGAGTTGAAGAAAGGAGCTCAGGGGCACTGTAATGCAGAAACCTGCAGAGTTATAAATGACAGCTATCGTCCAAAAATATACTGAAGTAAGGCTGCCAAGAGGACTTGAAAGCAGGGCAGAATTGCAAGAAACCGATTTCAGGAGGTAGACTGGAATTGCATTGAAAGCATAGGAAAAGTGGCAGAACGTCCACAATGATGCACTTGGCCAAAAAGGGCGTATGCGTTTTTTCCTGAATATATTCAGAAAAAAACGCATACGCCCTTTTTGGCCAACCAAGCAAACTTGCAAAGGAAATCTGCACTACAATGAAGTCTCACTTCCCCCCGGTCAAAAGGGCCATCTGAAGAAAGTGTAAAATCCAGAAAGGCAGGACAGGCCATGGAGAACTGGGAGCCTTGTTATGCTGATGGGCGGGATGTAAATTGCCAACAGACACTGGGGAGAAGTGTATGGTGTTTCCTGAAGCATCTAAGAAACAAAGCAACAGAGCCTAGGGCACTTCCACTTATGGTCCTATAGCTTAGGGAAATTAAAATCAAAAAGACACAGCCACCCCAAAGTTTGGGACGCCTCTGTTTACAAGAACCTCGTTTACCGTACAAGTTCAACATCGCAGAAATTGAAAAATGGATAAAGAACTTGTGGTACTTACGTACAATGCAGTATCACTCAGCAATGAAATCTATGTCATCAGGCCCGTAGCAGCATAATGAGTGGATTCAGGTACGATGATTCTAACTGAAATAAGTCACACAGAAAAAGAAACATCATAAGATATCACTAATACACGGAATGTAAACTTGGCTACACAGGAACTGAATTCCAAAACAGAACAGGGTCTCAAATTTAGAAAACCAACTTATGCTTGCTTAAGGGGAAAGGTGAGTTGGGGTGCTGCATAAAACCAGAGATTGAAATGAGCACAGATAAAGTTCCTTAAGCCAAATATGGAATAGACAAGAGCTACTCCTTGCTCAACGAAATGGACTCAACACCCCATATTAAACGCCTAAGAATGTACCTGACTAGTAAGTATCTTAAAACCTATGGATTGCTATGTCTCCAAAAGAGAATCAAGCGTGTGTACAGGGGCATAAATGCAGCAGTGATAGGATTGGAGAGGTTCGGTGAGGAAATGAAGACCCTTTGAAGTCATATTGCATGGTACCCATTCCACGGTTCTCAACTCTCCAGGTATAAGGTATTCTTCCTTCAGCTAAAACATGCATGTGGATCCCAGAGTATGATCAATCATGTGAACGGGAGACATGTTCAAATATGTCTCAGTTTTCCTCCCCTGGTACTCGGGTGCAACATTCCAGACGCTTTACTAACACTCTCCCCACTTGGAGAGTCAGCGCCTTTAACCTCCTGTTTGGCCCAGTTTGCAATTTCTGAGGAAGATGAACGGGAATAGCAAGAACCAATGAGAGACTAGCTGGAGGTGTCTGGACGGGCAAATTTAACTCTCATTTCCCACCAAGAAGAGGAAATAACCAAAGGCTCAGCGTGCCGTGCCGGAACCAGATTAGGGCCTGAAGCCTTCATGCGGTGTTGCGGCCAGCTCACAAGAAAGCGAGTTGAAGAAAGGAGCTCAGGGGCACTGTAATTCACAAACCTGCAGAGTTATAAATGACAGCTATCGTCCAAAAATATAATGAAGTAAGGCTGCCAAGAGGACTTGAAAGCGGGGCAGAATTTCAGGAAACCGATTTCAGGAGGTAGACTGGAATTGCATTGAAAGCATAGGAAAAGAGGCAGAATGTCCACAATGATGCACTTGGCCAAAAAGGGCGTATACGTTTTTTCCTGAATATATTCAGGAAAAAACGCATACGCCCTTTTTGGCCAACCAAGCAAGCTTGCAAAGGAAATCTGCACTACAATGAAGTCTCACTTCCCCCTGGTCAAAAGGGCCATCTGAAAAAAGTGTAAAATCCAGAAAGGCAGGACAGGCCATGGAGAACTGGGAGCCTTGTTATGCTGATGGGCGGGATGTAAATTGCCAACAGACACTGGGGAGAAGTGTATGGTGTTTCCTGAAACATCTAAAAAACAAAGCAACAGAGCCTAGGGCACTTCCACTTATGGTCCTATAGCTTAGGGAAATTAAAATCAAAAAGACACAGCCACCCCAAAGTTTGGGACGCCTCTGTTTACAAGAACCTCGTTTACCGTACATGTTCAACATCACAGAAAGTGAAAAGTGGATAAAGAACTTGTGGTACTTACCTACAATGCAGTATCACTCAGCAATGAAATCTATGTCATCAGGCCCGTAGCAGCATAATGAGTGGATTCAGGTACGATGATTCTAACTGAAATAAGTCACACAGAAAAAGAAACATCATAAGATATCACTAATACACGGAATGTAAACTTGGCTACACAGGAACTGAATTCCAAAACAGAACAGGGTCTCAAATTATAAAACCAACTTATGTTTGCTTAAGGGGAAAGGTGAGTTGGGGTGCTGCATAAAACCAGAGATTGAAATGAGCACAGATAAAGTTCCTTAAGCCAAATATGGAATAGACAAGAGCTACTCCTTGCTCAACGAAATGGACTCAACACCCCATATTAAACGCCTAAGAATGTACCTGACTAGTAAGTATCTTAAAACCTATGGATTGCTATGTCTCCGAAAGAGAATCAAGCATGTGTACAGGGGCATAAACGCAGCAGTGATAGGATTGGAGAGGTTCGGTGAGCAAATGAAGACCCTTTGAAGTCATATTGCATGGTACCCATTCCACGGGTTTCAACTACCCAGGTTTAAGGTATTCTTCCTTCAGCTAAAACATGCATGTGGAACCTAGAGTATGATCAACCATGTGATCGGGAGACGTGTTCAAATATGTCTCAGTTTTCGTACCCTGGTACTCGGGCGCAACATTCCAGATGCTTTACTAACACTCTCCCGACTTGGAGAGTCAGTCCCTTTAACCTCCTGTTTGGCCCAGTTTGCAATTTCTACGGAAGATGAACAGGAATAGCGAGAACCAATGAGAGACTAGCTGGAGGTGTCTGGACGGGCAAATTTAACTCTCATTTCCCACCAGGAAGAGGAATTAACCAAAGGCTCAGCGTGCCGTGCTGGAACCAGATTAGGGCCTGAAGCCATCCTGCGGTGTTGCGGCCAGCTCAAAATAAAGCGAGTTGAAGAAAGGAGCTCAGGGGCACTGTAATGCACAAACCTGCAGAGTTATAAATGGCAGCTATCGTCCAAAAATATACTGAAGTAAGGCTGCCAAGAGGCCTTGAAAGCGGGGCAGAATTGCAGGAAACCGATTTCAGGAGGTAGACTGGAATTGCATTGAAAGCATAGGAAAAGAGGCAGAACGTCCACAATGATGCACTTGGCCAAAAAGGGCGTATGCGTTTTTTCCTGAACATATTCAGGAAAAAACGCATACGCCCTTTTTGGCCAACCAAGCAAACTTGCAAAGGAAATCTGCACTACAATGAAGTCTCACTTCCCCCCGGTCAAAAGGGCCATCTGAAAAAAGTGTAAAATCCAGAAAGGCAGGACAGGCCATGGAGAACTGGGAGCCTTGTTATGCTGATGGGCGGGATGTAAATTGCCAACAGACACTGGGGAGAAGTGTATGGTGTTTCCTGAAGCATCTAAGAAACAAAGCAACAGAGCCTAGGGCACTTCCTTATGGTCCTATAGCTTAGGGAAGTTAAAATCAAAAAGACACAGCCACCCCAAAGTTTGGGACGCCTCTGTTTACAAGAACCTCGTTTACCGTACAAGTTCAATATCACAGAAAGTGAAAAATGGATAAAGAACTTGTGGTACGTACAATGCCGTATCACTCAGCAATGAAATCTATGTCATCAGGCCCGTAGCAGCATAATGAGTGGATTCAGGTACGATGATTCTAACTGAAATAAGTCACACAGAAAAAGAAACATCATAAGATATCACTAATACACGGAATGTAAACTTGGCTACACAGGAACTGAATTCCAAAACAGAACAGGGTCTCAAATTTAGAAAACCAACTTATGCTTGCTTAAGGGGAAAGGTGAGTTGGGGTGTTTCATAAAACCCGAGATTGAAATGAGCACAGATAAAGTTCCTTAAGCCAAATATGGAATAGACAAGAGCTACTCCTTGCTCAACAAAATGGACTCAACACCCCAAATTAAACGCCTAAGAATGTACCTGACTAGTAAGTATCTTAAAACCTATGGATTGCTATGTCTCCATAAGAGAATCAAGCATGTGTACAGGGGCATAAATGCAGCAGTGATAGGATTGGAGAGGTTTGGTGAGCAAATGAAGACCCTTTGAAGTCATATTGCATGGTACACATTCCACGGGTCTCAACTCTCCAGGTTTAAGGTATTCTTCCTTCAGCTAAAACATGCATGTGGAACCCAGAGTATGGTCAACCGTGTGAACAGGAGACGTGTTCAAATATGTCTCAGTTTTCGTACCCTGGTACTCGGGTGCAACATTCCAGACGCTTTACTAACACTCTCCCCACTTGGAGAGTCAGCGCATTTAACCTCCTGTTTGGCCCACTTTGCAATTTCTGCGGAAGATGAACAGGAATAGGGAGAACCAATGAGAGACTAGCTGGAGGTGTCTGGACGGGCAAATTTAACTCTCATTTCCACCAGGAAGAGGAAATAACCAAAGGCTCAGCATGCCGTGCCAGAACCAGATTAGGGCCTGAAGCCATCCTGCGGTGTTGCGGCCAGGTCAAAAGAAAGCGAGTTGAAGAAAGGAGCTCAGGGGCACTGTAATGCACAAACCTGCAGAGTTATAAATGGCAGCTATCGTCCAAAAATATACTGAAGTAAGGCTGCCAAGAGGCCTTGAAAGCGGGGCAGAATTGCAGGAAACCGATTTCAGGAGGTAGACTGGAATTGCATTGAAAGCATAGGAAAAGAGGCAGAACGTCCACAATGATGCACTTGGCCAAAAAGGGCGTATGCGTTTTTTCCTGAACATATTCAGGAAAAAACGCATACGCCCTTTTTTGCCAACGAAGCAAACTTGCAAAGGAAATCTGCACTACAATGAAGTCTCACTTCCCCCCAGTCAAAAGGGCCATCTGAAAAAAGTGTAAAATCCAGAAAGGCAGGACAGGCCATGGAGAACTGGGAGCCTTGTTATGCTGATGGGCGGGATGTAAATTGCCAACAGACACTGGGGAGAAGTGTATGGTGTTTCCTGAAGCATCTAAGAAACAAAGCAACAGAGCCTAGGGCACTTCCTTATGGTCCTATAGCTTAGGGAAGTTAAAATCAAAAAGACACAGCCACCCCAAAGTTTGGGACGCCTCTGTTTACAAGAACCTCGTTTACCGTACAAGTTCAATATCACAGAAAGTGAAAAATGGATAAAGAACTTGTGGTACGTACAATGCCGTATCACTCAGCAATGAAATCTATGTCATCAGGCCCGTAGCAGCATAATGAGTGGATTCAGGTACGATGATTCTAACTGAAATAAGTCACACAGAAAAAGAAACATCATAAGATATCACTAATACACGGAATGTAAACTTGGCTACACAGGAACTGAATTCCAAAACAGAACAGGGTCTCAAATTTAGAAAACCAACTTATGCTTGCTTAAGGGGAAAGGTGAGTTGGGGTGTTTCATAAAACCAGAGATTGAAATGAGCACAGATAAAGTTCCTTAAGCCAAATATGGAATAGACAAGAGCTACTCCTTGCTCAACAAAATGGACTCAACACCCCAAATTAAACCCCTAAGAATGTACCTGACTAGTAAGTATCTTAAAACCTATGGATTGCTATGTCTCCATAAGAGAATCAAGCGTGTGTACAGGGGCATAAATGCAGCAGTGATAGGATTGGAGAGGTTCGGTGAGCAAATGAAGACCCTTTGAAGTCATATTGCATGTTACCCATTCCACGGGTCTCAACTCTCCAGGTTTAAGGTATTCTTCCTTCAGCTAAAACATGCATGTGGAACCCAGAGTATGGTCAACCGAGTGAACAGGAGACGTGTTCAAATATGTCTCAGTTTTCGTACCCTGGTACTCGGGTGCAACATTCCAGACGCTTTACTAACACTCTCCCGACTTGGAGAGTCAGTCCCTTTAACCTCCTGTTTGGCCCAGTTTGCAATTTCTGCGGAAGATGAAGAGGAATAGCGAGAACCAATGAGAGACTAGCTGGAGGTGTCTGGACGGGCAAATTTAACTCTCATTTCCCACCAGGAAGAGGAATTAACCAAAGGCTCAGCGTGCCGTGCTGGAACCAGATTAGGGCCTGAAGCCATCCTGCGGTGTTGCGGCCAGCTCAAAAGAAAGCGAGTTGAAGAAAGGAGCTCAGGGGCACTGTAATGCAGAAACCTGCAGAGTTATAAATGACAGCTATCGTCCAAAAATATACTGAAGTAAGGCTGCCAAGAGGACTTGAAAGCAGGGCAGAATTGCAAGAAACCGATTTCAGGAGGTAGACTGGAATTGCATTGAAAGCATAGGAAAAGTGGCAGAACGTCCACAATGATGCACTTGGCCAAAAAGGGCGTATGCGTTTTTTCCTGAATATATTCAGGAAAAAACGCATACGCCCTTTTTGGCCAACCAAGCAAACTTGCAAAGGAAATCTGCACTACAATGAAGTCTCACTTCCCCCCGGTCAAAAGGGCCATCTGAAGAAAGTGTAAAATCCAGAAAGGCAGGACAGGCCATGGAGAACTGGGAGCCTTGTTATGCTGATGGGCGGGATGTAAATTGCCAACAGACACTGGGGAGAAGTGTGTGGTGTTTCCTGAAGCATCTAAGAAACAAAGCAACAGAGCCTAGGGCACTTCCACTTATGGTCCTATAGCTTAGGGAAATTAAAATCAAAAAGACACAGCCACCCCAAAGTTTGGGACGCCTCTGTTTACAAGAACCTCGTTTACCGTACAAGTTCAATATCACAGAAAGTGAAAAATGGATAAAGAACTTGTGGTACTTACGTACAATGCAGTATCACTCAGCAATGAAATCTATGTCATCAGGCCCGTAGCAGCATAATGAGTGGATTCAGGTATGATGATTCTAACTGAAATAAGTCACACAGAAAAAGAAACATCATAAGATATCAGTAATACACGGAATGTAAACTTGGCTACACAGGAACTGAATTCCAAAACAGAACAGGGTCTCAAATTTAGAAAACCAACTTATGCTTGCTTAAGGGTAAAGGTGAGTTGGGGTGCTGCATAAAACCAGAGATTGAAATGAGCACAGATAAAGTTCCTTAAGCCAAATATGGAATAGACAAGAGCTACTCCTTGCTCAACGAAATGGACTCAACACCGCATATTAAACGCCTAAGAATGTACCTGACTAGTAAGTATCTTAAAACCTATGGATTGCTATGTCTCCGAAAGAGAATCAAGCATGTGTACGGGGCATAAACGCAGCAGTGATAGGATTGGAGAGGTTCGGTGAGCAAATGAAGACCCTCTGAAGTCATATTGCATGGTACCCATTCCACGAGTTTCAACTACCCAGGTTTAAGGTATTCTTCCTTCAGCTAAAACATGCATGTGGAACCTAGAGTATGATCAACCATGTGATCGGGAGACGTGTTCAAATATGTCTCAGTTTTCGTACCCTGGTACTCGGGTGCAACATTCCAGACGCTTTACTAACACTCTCCCGACTTGGAGAGTCAGTCCCTTTAACCTCCTGTTTGGCCCAGTTTGCAATTTCTGCGGAAGATGAACAGGAATAGCGAGAACCAATGAGAGACTAGCTGGAGGTGTCTGGACGGGCAAATTTAACTCTCATTTCCCACCAGGAAGAGGAATTAACCAAAGGCTCAGCGTGCCGTGCTGGAACCAGATTAGGGCCTGAAGCCATCCTGCGGTGTTGCGGCCAGCTCAAAAGAAAGCGAGTTGAAGAAAGGAGCTCAGGGGCACTGTAATGCAGAAACCTGCAGAGTTATAAATGACAGCTATCGTCCAAAAATATACTGAAGTAAGGCTGCCAAGAGGACTTGAAAGCAGGGCAGAATTGCAAGAAACCGATTTCAGGAGGTAGACTGGAATTGCATTGAAAGCATAGGAAAAGTGGCAGAACGTCCACAATGATGCACTTGGCCAAAAAGGGCGTATGCGTTTTTTCCTGAATATATTCAGGAAAAAACGCATACGCCCTTTTTGGCCAACCAAGCAAACTTGCAAAGGAAATCTGCACTACAATGAAGTCTCACTTCCCCCCGGTCAAAAGGGCCATCTGAAGAAAGTGTAAAATCCAGAAAGGCAGGACAGGCCATGGAGAACTGGGAGCCTTGTTATGCTGATGGGCGGGATGTAAATTGCCAACAGACACTGGGGAGAAGTGTGTGGTGTTTCCTGAAGCATCTAAGAAACAAAGCAACAGAGCCTAGGGCACTTCCACTTATGGTCCTATAGCTTAGGGAAATTAAAATCAAAAAGACACAGCCACCCCAAAGTTTGGGACGCCTCTGTTTACAAGAACCTCGTTTACCGTACAAGTTCAATATCACAGAAAGTGAAAAATGGATAAAGAACTTGTGGTACTTACGTACAATGCAGTATCACTCAGCAATGAAATCTATGTCATCAGGCCCGTAGCAGCATAATGAGTGGATTCAGGTATGATGATTCTAACTGAAATAAGTCACACAGAAAAAGAAACATCATAAGATATCAGTAATACACGGAATGTAAACTTGGCTACACAGGAACTGAATTCCAAAACAGAACAGGGTCTCAAATTTAGAAAACCAACTTATGCTTGCTTAAGGGTAAAGGTGAGTTGGGGTGCTGCATAAAACCAGAGATTGAAATGAGCACAGATAAAGTTCCTTAAGCCAAATATGGAATAGACAAGAGCTACTCCTTGCTCAACGAAATGGACTCAACACCGCATATTAAACGCCTAAGAATGTACCTGACTAGTAAGTATCTTAAAACCTATGGATTGCTATGTCTCCGAAAGAGAATCAAGCATGTGTACGGGGCATAAACGCAGCAGTGATAGGATTGGAGAGGTTCGGTGAGCAAATGAAGACCCTCTGAAGTCATATTGCATGGTACCCATTCCACGAGTTTCAACTACCCAGGTTTAAGGTATTCTTCCTTCAGCTAAAACATGCATGTGGAACCTAGAGTATGATCAACCATGTGATCGGGAGACGTGTTCAAATATGTCTCAGTTTTCGTACCCTGGTACTCGGGTGCAACATTCCAGACGCTTTACTAACACTCTCCCGACTTGGAGAGTCAGTCCCTTTAACCTCCTGTTTGGCCCAGTTTGCAATTTCTGCGGAAGATGAACAGGAATAGCGAGAACCAATGAGAGACTAGCTGGAGGTGTCTGGACGGGCAAATTTAACTCTCATTTCCCACCAGGAAGAGGAATTAACCAAAGGCTCAGCGTGCCGTGCTGGAACCAGATTAGGGCCTGAAGCCATCCTGCGGTGTTGCGTCCAGCTCAAAATAAAGCGAGTTGAAGAAAGGAGCTCAGGGGCACTGTAATTCACAAACCTGCAGAGTTATAAATGACAGCTACCATCCAAAAATATACTGAAGTAAGGCTGCCCAGAGGACTTTAAAGTGGGGCAGAATTGCAGGAAACCGATTTCAGGAGGTAGACTGGAATTGCATTGAAAGCATAGGAAAAGAGGCAGAACGTACACAATGATGCACTTGGCCAAAAAGGGAGTATGCGTTTTTTCCTGAATATATTCAGGAAAAAACGCATACGCCCTTTTAGGCCAACCAAGCAAACTTGCAAAGGAAATCTGCACTACAATGAAGTCTCACTTCCCCCCGGTCAAAAGGGCCATCTGAAAAAAGTGTAAAATCCAGAAAGGCAGGCCAGGCCATGGAGAACTGGGAGCCTTGTTATGCTGATGGGCAGGATGTAAATTGCCAACAGACACTGGGGAGAAGTGTATGGTGTTTCCTGAAGCATCTAAGAAACAAAGCAACAGAGCCTAGGGCACTTCCACTTATGGTCCTATAGCTTAGGGAAATTAAAATCAAAAAGACACAGCCACCCCAAAGTTTGGGACGCCTCTGTTTACAAGAACCTCGTTTACCGTACAAGTTCAATATCACAGAAAGTGAAAAATCGATAAAGAACTTGTGGTACTTACGTACAATGCAGTATCACTCAGCAATGAAATCTATGTCATCAGGCCCGTAGCAGCATAATGAGTGGATTCAGGTACGATGATTCTAACTGAAGTAAGTCACACAGAAAAAGAAACATCATAAGATATCTGTAATACACGGAATGTAAACTTGGCTACACAGGAACTGAATTCCAAAACAGAACAGGGTCTCAAATTTAGAAAACCAACTTATGCTTGCTTAAGGGGAAAGGTGAGTTGGGGTGCTGCATAAAACCAGAGATTGAAATGAGCACAGATAAAGTTCCTTAAGCCAAATATGGAATAGACAAGAGCTACTCCTTGCTCAACAAAATCGACTCAACACCCCAAATTAAACGCCTAAGAATGTACCTGACTAGTAAGTATCTTAAAACATATGGATTGCTATGTCTCCATAAGAGAATCAAGCGTGTGTACAGGGGCATAAATGCAGCAGTGATAGGATTGGAGAGGTTCGGTGAGCAAATGAAGACCCTTTGAAGTCATATTGCATGGTACCCATTCCACGGGTCTCAACTCTCCAGGTTTAAGGTATTCTTCCTTCAGCTAAAACATGCATGTGGAACCCAGAGTATGATCAACCGTGTGAACGGGAGACGTGTTCAAATATGTCTCAGTTTTCCTCCCCTGGTACTCGGGTGCAACATTCCAGACGCTTTACTAACACTCTCCCCACATGGAGAGTCAGCGCCTTTAACCTCCTGTTTGGCCCAGTTTGCAATTTCTGCAGAAGATGAACAGGAAGAGGGAGAACCAATGAGAGACTAGCTGGAGGTGTCTGGACGGGCAAATTTAACTCTCATTTCCCACCAGGAAGAGGAAATAACCAAAGGCTCAGCGTGCCGTGCCGGAACCAGATTAGGGCCTGAAGCCATCCTGCGGTGTTGCGGCCAGCTCAAAAGAAAGCGAGTTGAAGAAAGGAGCTCACGGGCACTGTAATTCACAAACCTGCAGAGTTATAAATGACAGCTATCGTCCAAAAATATAATGAAGTAAGGCTGCCAAGAGGACTTGAAAGCGGGGCAGAATTGCAGGAAACCGATTTCAGGAGGTAGACTGGAATTGCATTGAAAGCATAGGAAAAGAGGCAGAACGTCCACAATGATGCACTTGGCCAAAAAGGGCGTATGCGTTTTTTCCTGAATATATTCAGGAAAAAACTCATACGCCCTTTTTGGCCAACCAAGCAAACTTGCAAAGGAAATCTGCACTACAATGAAGTCTCACTTCCCCCCGGTCAAAAGGGCCATCTGAAAAAAGTGTAAAATACAGAAAGGCAGGACAGGCCATGGAGAACTGGGAGCCTTGTTATGCTGATGGGCGGGATGTAAATTGCCAACAGACACTCGGGAGAAGTGTATGGTGTTTCCTGAAGCATCTAAGAAACAAAGCAACAGAGCCTAGGGCACTTCCACGTATGGTCCTATAGCTTAGGGAAATTAAAATCAAAAAGACACAGCCACCCCAAAGTTTGGGACGCCTCTGTTTACAAGAACCTCGTTTACCGTACAAGTTCAATATCACAGAAAGTGAAAAATGGATGAAGAACTTGTGGTACTTACGTACAATGCAGTATCACTCAGCAATGAAATCTATGTCATCAGGCCCTTAGCAGCACAATGAGTGGATTCAGGTATGATGATTCTAACTGAAATAAGTCACACAGAAAAAGAAACATCATAAGATATCAGTAATACATGGAATGTAAACTTGGCTACACAGGAACTGAATTCCAAAACAGAACAGGGTCTCAAATTTAGAAAACCAACTTATGCTTGCTTAAGGGGAAAGGTGAGTTGGGGTGCTGCATAAAACCAGAGATTGAAATGAGCACAGATAAAGTTCCTTAAGCCAAATATGGAATAGACAAGAGCTACTCCTTGCTCAACAAAATGGACTCAACACCCCAAATTAAACGCCTAAGAATGTACCTGACTAGTAAGTATCTTAAAACCTATGGATTGCTATGTCTCCATAAGAGAATCAAGCGTGTGTACAGGGGCATAAGCGCAACAGTGATAGGATTGGAGAGGTTCGGTGAGCAAATGAAGACCCTTTGAAGTCATATTGCATGGTACCCATTCCACGGGTCTCAACTCTCCAGGTTTAAGGTATTCTTCCTTCAGCTAAAACACGCATGTGGAACCCAGAGTATGATCAACCGTGTGAACGGGAGACGTGTTCAAATATGTCTCAGTTTTCCTCCCCTGGTACTCGGGTGCAACATTCCAGACGCTTTACTAACACTCTCCCCACTTGGAGAGTCAGCTCCTTTAACCTCCTGTTTGGCCCAGTTTGCAATTTCTGCGGAAGATGAACAGGAATAGCGAGAACCAATGAGAGACTAGCTGGAGGTGTCTGGACGGGCAAATTTAACTCTCATTTCCCACCAGGAAGAGGAATTAACCAAAGGCTCAGCGTGCCGTGCTGGAACCAGATTAGGGCCTGAAGCCATCCTGCGGTGTTGCGTCCAGCTCAAAATAAAGCGAGTTGAAGAAAGGAGCTCAGGGGCACTGTAATTCACAAACCTGCAGAGTTATAAATGACAGCTATCATCCAAAAATATACTGAAGTAAGGCTGCCCAGAGGACTTTAAAGTGGGGCAGAATTGCAGGAAACCGATTTCAGGAGGTAGACTGGAATTGCATTGAAAGCATAGGAAAAGAGGCAGAACGTCCACAATGATGCACTTGGCCAAAAAGGGCGTATGCGTTTTTTCCTGAATATATTCAGGAAAAAACGCATACGCCCTTTTAGGCCAACCAAGCAAACTTGCAAAGGAAATCTGCACTACAATGAAGTCTCACTTCCCCCCGGTCAAAAGGGCCATCTGAAAAAAGTGTAAAATCCAGAAAGGCAGGACAGGCCATGGAGAACTGGGAGCCTTGTTATGCTGATGGGCGGGATGTAAATTGCCAACAGACACTGGGGAGAAGTGTATGGTGTTTCCTGAAGCATCTAAGAAACAAAGCAACAGAGCCTAGGGCACTTCCACTTATGGTCCTATAGCTTAGGGAAATTAAAATCAAAAAGACACAGCCACCCCAAAGTTTGGGACGCCTCTGTTTACAAGAACCTCGTTTACCGTACAAGTTCAATATCACAGAAAGTGAAAAATGGATAAAGAACTTGTGGTACTTACGTACAATGCAGTATCACTCAGCAATGAAATCTATGTCATCAGGCCCGTAGCAGCATAATGAGTGGATTCAGGTACGATGATTCTAACTGAAATAAGTCACACAGAAAAAGAAACATCATAAGATATCTGTAATACACGGAATGTAAACTTGGCTACACAGGAACTGAATTCCAAAACAGAAGAGGGTCTCAAATTTAGAAAACCAACTTATGCTTGCTTAAAGGGAAAGGTGAGTTGGGGTGCTGCATAAAACCAGAGATTGAAATGAGCACAGATAAAGTTCCTTAAGCCAAATATGGAATAGACAAGAGCTACTCCTTGCTCAACAAAATCGACTCAAAACCCCAAATTAAACGCCTAAGAATGTACCTGACTTGTAAGTATCTTAAAACATATGGATTGCTATGTCTCCATAAGAGAATCAAGCGTGTGTACAGGGGCATAAATGCAGCAGTGATAGGATTGGAGAGGTTCGGTGAGCAAATGAAGACCCTTTGAAGTCATATTGCATGGTACCCATTCCACGGGTCTCAACTCTCCAGGTTTAAGGTATTCTTCCTTCAGCTAAAACATGCATGTGGAACCCAGAGTATGATCAACCGTGTGAACGGGAGACGTGTTCAAATATGTCTCAGTTTTCCTCCCCTGGTACTCGGGTGCAACATTCCAGACGCTTTACTAACACTCTCCCCACATGGAGAGTCAGCGCCTTTAACCTCCTGTTTGGCCCAGTTTGCAATTTCTGCAGAAGATGAACAGGAAGAGGGAGAACCAATGAGAGACTAGCTGGAGGTGTCTGGACGGGCAAATTTAACTCTCATTTCCCACCAGGAAGAGGAAATAACCAAAGGCTCAGCGTGCCGTGCCGGAACCAGATTAGGGCCTGAAGCCATCCTGCGGTGTTGCGGCCAGCTCAAAAGAAAGCGAGTTGAAGAAAGGAGCTCACGGGCACTGTAATTCACAAACCTGCAGAGTTATAAATGACAGCTATCGTCCAAAAATATACTGAAGTAAGGCTGCCAAGAGGACTTGAAAGCGGGGCAGAATTGCAGGAAACCGATTTCAGGAGGTAGACTGGAATTGCATTGAAAGCATAGGAAAAGAGGCAGAACGTCCACAATGATGCACTTGGCCAAAAAGGGCGTATGCGTTTTTTCCTGAATATATTCAGGAAAAAACTCATACGCCCTTTTTGGCCAACCAAGCAAACTTGCAAAGGAAATCTGCACTACAATGAAGTCTCACTTCCCCCCGGTCAAAAGGGCCATCTGAAAAAAGTGTAAAATCCAGAAAGGCAGGACAGGCCATGGAGAACTGGGAGCCTTGTTATGCTGATGGGCGGGATGTAAATTGCCAACAGACACTCGGGAGAAGTGTATGGTG
Organism: Grampus griseus; assembly: GCF_964374135.1. Lineage (NCBI taxonomy): Eukaryota > Metazoa > Chordata > Mammalia > Artiodactyla > Delphinidae > Grampus > Grampus griseus. The sequence goes on from NW_028133380.1 coordinate 504,727, forward strand.
TTTCCTGAAGCATCTAAGAAACAAAGCAACAGAGCCTAGGGCACTTCCACGTATGGTCCTATAGCTTAGGGAAATTAAAATCAAAAAGACACAGCCACCCCAAAGTTTGGGACGCCTCTGTTTACAAGAACCTCGTTTACCGTACAAGTTCAATATCACAGAAAGTGAAAAATGGATGAAGAACTTGTGGTACTTACGTACAATGCAGTATCACTCAGCAATGAAATCTATGTCATCAGGCCCTTAGCAGCACAATGAGTGGATTCAGGTATGATGATTCTAACTGAAATAAGTCACACAGAAAAAGAAACATCATAAGATATCAGTAATACACGGAATGTAAACTTGGCTACACAGGAACTGAATTCCAAAACAGAACAGGGTCTCAAATTTAGAAAACCAACTTATGCTTGCTTAAGGGGAAAGGTGAGTTGGGGTGCTGCATAAAACCAGAGATTGAAATGAGCACAGATAAAGTTCCTTAAGCCAAATATGGAATAGACAAGAGCTACTCCTTGCTCAACAAAATGGACTCAACACCCCAAATTAAACGCCTAAGAATGTACCTGACTAGTAAGTATCTTAAAACCTATGGATTGCTATGTCTCCATAAGAGAATCAAGCGTGTGTACAGGGGCATAAGCGCAACAGTGATAGGATTGGAGAGGTTCGGTGAGCAAATGAAGACCCTTTGAAGTCATATTGCATGGTACCCATTCCACGGGTCTCAACTCTCCAGGTTTAAGGTATTCTTCCTTCAGCTAAAACATGCATGTGGAACCCAGAGTATGATCAACCGTGTGAACGGGAGACGTGTTCAAATATGTCTCAGTTTTCCTCCCCTGGTACTCGGGTGCAACATTCCAGACGCTTTACTAACACTCTCCCCACTTGGAGAGTCAGCGCCTTTAACCTCCTGTTTGGCCCAGTTTGCAATGTCTGCGGAAGATGAACAGGAATAGGGAGAACCAATGAGAGACTAGCTGGAGGTGTCTGGACGGGCAAATTTAACTCTCATTTCCCACCAGGAAGAGGAAATAACCAAAGGCTCAGCGTGCCGTGCCTGAACCAGATTAGGGCCTGAAGCCATCCTGCGGTGTTGCGGCCAGCTCAAAAGAAAGCGAATTGAAGAAAGGAGCTCAGGGGCACTGTAATTCACAAACCTGCAGAGTTATAAATGACAGCTATCGTCCAAAAATATACTGAAGTAAGGCTGCCAAGAGGACTTGAAAGCGGGGCAGAATTGCAGGAAACCGATTTCAGGAGGTAGACTGGAATTGCATTGAAAGCATAGGAAAAGAGGCAGAACGTCCACAATGATGCACTTGGCCAAAAAGGGCGTATGCGTTTTTTCCTGAATATATTCAGGAAAAAACGCATACGCACTTTTTGGACAACCAAGCAAGCTTGCAAAGGAAATCTGCACTACAATGAAGTCTCACTTCCCCCCGGTCAAAAGGGCCATCTGAAAAAAGTGTAAAATCCAGAAAGGCAGGACAGGACATGGAGAAATGGGAGCCTTGTTATGCTGATGGGCGGGATGTAAATTGCCAACAGATACTCCGGAGAAGTGTATGGTGTTTCCTGAAACATCTTAAAAACAAAGCCACAGAGCCTAGGGCACTTCCACTTATGGTCCTATAGCTTAGGGAAATTAAAATCAAAAGGACACAGCCACCCCAAAGTTTGGGACACCTCTGTTAACAAGAACCTCGTTTACGGTACAAGTTCAATATCACAGAAAGTGAAAAATGGATAAAGAACTTGTGGTACTTACGTACAATGCAGTATCACTCAGCAATGAAATCTAGGTCATCAGGCCCGTAGCAACATAATGAGTGGATTCAGGTACGATGATCCTAACTGAAATAAGTCACACAGAAAAAGAAACATCATAAGATATCAGTAATACACGGAATGTAAACTTGGCTACACAGGAAGTGAATTACAGAACAGAACAGGGTCTCAAATTTAGAAAAACAACTTATGCTTGCTTAAGGGTAAAGGTGAGTTGGGGTGCTGCATAAAACCAGAGATTAAAATGAGCACAGATAAACTTCCTTAAGCCAAATATGGAATAGACAAGAGCTACTCCTTGCTCAACGAAATGGACTCAACACCCCATATTAAACGCCTAAGAATGTACCTGACTAGTAAGTATCTTAAAACCTATGGATTGCTATGTCTCCGAAAGAGAATCAAGCATGTGTACAGGGGCATAAACGCAGCAGTGATAGGATTGGAGAGGTTCGGTGAGCAAATGAAGACCCTTTGAAGTCATATTGCATGGTACCCATTCCACGGGTTTCAACTACCCAGGTTTAAGGTATTCTTCCTTCAGCTAAAACATGCATGTGGAACCTAGAGTATGATCAACCATGTGATCGGGAGACGTGTTCAAATATGTCTCAGTTTTCGTCCCCTGGTACTCGGGTGCAACATTCCAGACGCTTTACTAACACTCTCCCGACTTGGAGAGTCAGTCCCTTTAAACTCCTGTTTGACCCAGTTTGCAATTTCTGCGGAAGATGAACAGGAATAGGGAGAACCAATGAGAGACTAGCTGGAGGTGTCTGGACGGGCAAATTTAACTCTCATTTCCCACCAGGAAGAGGAAATAACCAAAGGCTCAGCGTGCCGTGCCGGAAAGAGATTAGGGCCTGAAGCCATCCTGCGGTGTTGCGGCCAGGTCACAAGAAAGCGAGTTGAAGAAAGGAGCTCAGGGGCACTGTAATTCACAAACCTGCAGAGTTATAAATGACAGCTATCGTCCAAAAATATACTGAAGTAAGGCTGCCAAGAGGACTTGAAAGCGGGGCAGAATTGCAGGAAACCGATTTCAGGAGGTAGACTGGAATTGCATTGAAAGCATAGGAAAAGAGGCAGAACGTCCACAATGATGCACTTGGCCAAAAAGGGCGTATGCGTTTTTTCCTGAATATATTCAGGAAAAAACGCATACGCCCTTTTTGGCCAACCAAGCAAGCTTGCAAAGGAAATCTGCACTACAATGAAGTCTCACTTCCCCCCGGTCAAAAGGGCCATCTGAAAAAAGTGTAAAATCCAGAAAGGCAGGACAGGCCATGGAGAAATGGGAGCCTTGTTATGCTGATGGGCGGGATGTAAATTGCCAACAGACACTCAGGAGAAGTGTATGGTGTTTCCTGAAACATCTAAAAAACAAAGCAACAGAGCCTAGGGCACTTCCACGTATGGTCCTATAGTTTAGGGAAATTAAAATCAAAAAGACACAGCCACCCCAAAGTTTGGGACGCCTCTGTTTACAAGAACCTCGTTTACCGTACAAGTTCAACATCGCAGAAAGTGAAAAATGGATAAAGAACTTGTGGTACTTACGTACAATGCAGTATCACTCAGCAGTGAAATCTATGTCATCAGGCCCGTAGCAGCATAATGAGTGGATTCAGGTACGATGATTCTAACTGAAATAAGTCACACAGAAAAAGAAACATCATAAGATATCACTAATACACGGAATGTAAACTTGGCTACACAGGAACTGAATTCCAAAACAGAACAGGGTCTCAAATTTAGAAAACCAACTTATGCTTGCTTAAGGGGAAAGGTGAGTTGGGGTGCTGCATAAAACCAGAGATTGAAATGAGCACAGATAAAGTTCCTTAAGCCAAATATGGAATAGACAAGAGCTACTCCTTGCTCAACAAAATGGACTCAACACCCCAAATTAAACGCCTAAGAATGTACCTGACTAGTAAGTATCTTAAAACCTATGGATTGCTATGTCTCCATAAGAGAATCAAGCGTGTGTACAGGGGCATAAATGCAGCAGTGATAGGATTGGAGAGGTTCGGTGAGCAAATGAAGACCCTTTGAAGTCATATTGCATGGTACCCATTCCACGGGTCTCAACTCTCCAGGTTTAAGGTATTCTTCCTTCAGCTAAAACATGCATGTGGAACCCAGAGTATGATCAACCGTGTGAACGGGAGACGTGTTCAAATATGTCTCAGTTTTCCTCCCCTGGTACTCGGGTGCAACATTCCAGACGCTTTTCTAACACTCTCCCCACTTGGAGAGTCAGCGCCTTTAACCTCCTGTTTGGCCCAGTTTGCAATTTCTGCAGAAGATGAACAGGAATAGGGAGAACCAATGAGAGACTAGCTGGAGGTGTCTGGACGGGCAAATTTAACTCTCATTTCCCACCAGGAAGAGGAAATAACCAAAGGCTCAGCGTGCCGTGCCGGAACCAGATTAGGGCCTGAAGCCATCCTGCGGTGATGCGGCCAGCTCAAAAGAAAGCGAGTTGAAGAAAGGAGCTCACGGGCACTGTAATTCACAAACCTGCAGAGTTATAAATGACAGCTATCGTCCAAAAATATACTGAAGTAAGGCTGCCAAGAGGACTTGAAAGCGGGGCAGAATTGCAGGAAACCGATTTCAGGAGGTAGACTGGAATTGCATTGAAAGCATAGGAAAAGAGGCAGAACGTCCACAATGATGCACTTGGCCAAAAAGGGCGTATGCGTTTTTTCCTGAATATATTCAGGAAAAAACGCATACGCCCTTTTTGGCCAACCAAGCAAGCTTGCAAAGGAAATCTGCACTACAATGAAGTCTCACTTCCCCCCGGTCAAAAGGGCCATCTGAAAAAAGTGTAAAATCCAGAAAGGCAGGACAGGCCATGGAGAACTGGGAGCCTTGTTATGCTGATGGGCGGGATGTAAATTGCCAACAGACACTCGGGAGAAGTGTATGGTGTTTCCTGAAGCATCTAAGAAACAAAGCAACAGAGCCTAGGGCACTTCCACGTATGGTCCTATAGCTTAGGGAAATTAAAATCAAAAAGACACAGCCACCCCAAAGTTTGGGACGCCTCTGTTTACAAGAACCTCGTTTACCGTACAAGTTCAATATCACAGAAAGTGAAAAATGGATAAAGAACTTGTGGTACTTACGTACAATGCAGTATCACTCAGCAATGAAATCTATGTCATCAGGCCCTTAGCAGCACAATGAGTGGATTCAGGTATGATGATTCTAACTGAAATAAGTCACACAGAAAAAGAAACATCATAAGATATCAGTAATACACGGAATGTAAACTTGGCTACACAGGAACTGAATTCCAAAACAGAACAGGGTCTCAAATTTAGAAAACCAACTTATGCTTGCTTAAGGGGAAAGGTGAGTTGGGGTGCTGCATAAAACCAGAGATTGAAATGAGCACAGATAAAGTTCCTTAAGCCAAATATGGAATAGACAAGAGCTACTCCTTGCTCAACGAAATGGACTCAACACCGCATATTAAACGCCTAAGAATGTACCTGACTTGTAACTATCTTAAAACCTATGGATTGCTATGTCTCCGAAAGAGAACCAAGCGTGTGTACAGGGTCATAAGCGCAGCAGTGATAGGATTGGAGAGGTTCGGTGAGCAAATGAAGACCCTTTGAAGTCATATTGCATGGTACCCATTCCACGGGTTTCAACTACCCAGGTTTAAGGTATTCTTCCTTCAGCTAAAACATGCATGTGGAACCCAGAGTATGATCAACCATGTGATCGGGAGACGTGTTCAAATATGTTTCAGTTTTCCTCCCCTGGTACTCGGGTGAAACAATCCAGATGCTTTACTAACACTCTCCTGACTTGGAGAGTCAGTCCCTTTAACCTCCTGTTTCGCCCAGTTTGCAATTTCTGCGGAAGATGAACAGGAATAGCGAGAACCAATGAGAGACTAGCTGGAGGTGTCTGGACGGGCAAATTTAACTCTCATTTCCCACCAGGAAGAGGAATTAACCAAAGGATCAGCGTGACGTGCCCGAACCAGATTAGGGCCTGAAGCCATCCTGCGGTGTTGCGGCCAGCTCACAAGAAAGCGAGTTGAAGAAAGGAGCTCAGGGGCACTGTAATTCACAAACCTGCAGAGTTATAAATGACAGCTATCGTCCAAAAATATACTGAAGTAAGGCTGCCAAGAGGACTTGAAAGCGGGGCAGAATTGCAGGAAACCGATTTCAGGAGGTAGACTTGAATTGCATTGAAAGCATAGGAAAAGAGGCAGAACGTCCACAATGATGCACTTGGCCAAAAAGGGCGTATGCGTTTATTCCTGAATATATTCAGGAAAAAACGCATACGCCCTTTTTGGCCAACCAAGCAAGCTTGCAAAGGAAATCTGCACTATAATGAAGTCTCACTTCCCCCCGGTCAAAAGGGCCATGTGAAAAAAGTGTAAAATCCAGCAAGGCAGGACAGGCCATGGAGAACTGGGAGCCTTGTTATGCTGATGGGCGGGATGTAAATTGCCAACAGACACTCGGGAGAAGTGTATGGTGTTTCCTGAAACATCTAAAAAACAAAGCAACAGAGCCTAGGGCACTTCCACTTATGGTCCTATAGCTTAGGGAAATTAAAATCAAAAAGACACAGCCACCCCAAAGTTTGGGACGCCTCTGTTTACAAGAACCTCGTTTACAGTACAAGTTCAACATCACAGAAAGTGAAAAATGGATAAAGAAGTTGTGGTATTTACTTACAAAGCAATATCACTCAGCAATGAAATCTATGTCATCAGGCCCGTAGCAGCATAATGAGTGGATTCAGGTATGATAATTCTAACTGAAATAACTCACACAGAAAAAGAAACATCATAAGATATCAGTAATACACGGAATGTAAACTTGGCTACACAGGAACTGAATTACAGAACAGAACAGGGTCTCAAATTTAGAAAACCAACTTATGCTTGCTTAAGGGTAAAGGTGAGTTCGGGTGCTGCATAAAACCAGAGATTGAAATGAGCACAGATAAAGTTCCTTAAGCCAAATATGGAATAGACAAGAGCTACTCCTTGCTCAACGAAATGGACTCAACACCGCATATTAAACGCCTAAGAATGTACCTGACTAGTAAGTATCTTAAAACCTATGGATTGCTATGTCTCCGAAAGAGAATCAAGCATGTGTACAGGGGCATAAACGCAGCAGTGATAGGATTGGAGAGGTTCGGTGAGCAAATGAAGACCCTTTGAAGTCATATTGCATGGTACCCATTCCACGGGTTTCAACTACCCAAGTTTAAGGTATTCTTCCTTCAGCTAAAACATGCATGTGGAACCCAGAGTATGATCAACCATGTGATCGGGAGACGTGTTCAAATGTGTCTCAGTTTTCCTCCCCTGGTACTCAGGTGCAACATTCCAGATGCTTTACTAACACTCTCCCGACTTGGAGAGTCAGTCCCTTTAACCTCCTGTTTGGCCCAGTTTGCAATTTCTGCGGAAGATGAACAGGAATAGCGAGAACCAATGAGAGACTAGCTGGAGGTGTCTGGACGGGCAAATTTTACTCTCATTTCCCACCAGGAAGAGGAATTAACCAAAGGCTCAGCGTGCCGTGCCCGAACCAGATTAGGGCCTGAAGCCAGCCTGCGGTGTTGCGGCCAGCTCACAAGAAAGCGAGTTGAAGAAAGGAGCTCAGGGGCACTGTAATTCACAAACCTGCAGAGTTATAAATGACAGCTATCGTCCAAAAATATACTGAAGTAAGGCTGCCAAGAGGACTTGAAAGCGGGGTAGAATTGCAGGAAACCGATTTCAGGAGGTAGACTGGAATTGCATTGAAAGCATAGGAAAAGAGGCAGAACGTCCACAATGATGCACTTGGCCAAAAAGGGCGTATTTGTTTTTTCCTGAATATATTCAGGAAAAAACGCATACGCCCTTTTTGGCCAACCAAGCAAGCTTGCAAAGGAAATCTGCACTACAATGAAGTCTCACTTCCCCCCGGTCAAAAGGGCCATCTGAAAAAAGTGTAAAATCCAGCAAGGCAGGACAGGCCATGGAGAACTGGGAGCCTTGTTATGCTGATGGGCGGGATGTAAATTGCCAACAGACACTGGGGAGAAGTGTATGGTGTTTCCTGAAACATCTAAAAAACAAAGCAACAGAGCCTAGGGCACTTCCACTTATGGTCCTATAGCTTAGGGAAATTAAAATCAAAAAGACACAGCCACCCCAAAGTTTGGGACGCCTCTGTTTACAAGAACCTCGTTTACAGTACAAGTTCAACATCGCAGAAAGTGAAAAATGGATAAAGAAGTTGTGGTATTTACTTACAAAGCAATGTCACTCAGCAATGAAATCTATGTCATCAGGCCCGTAGCAGCATAATGAGTGGATTCAGGTATGATAATTCTAACTGAAATAACTCACACAGAAAAAGAAACATCATAAGATATCACTAATACACGGAATGTAAACTTGGCTACACAGGAACTGAATTACAGAACAGAACAGGGTCTCAAATTTAGAAAACCAACTTATGCTTGCTTAAGGGGAAAGGTGAGTTGGGGTGCTGCATAAAACCAGAGATTGAAATGAGCACAGATAAAGTTCCTTAAGCCAAATATGGAATAGACAAGAGCTACTCCTTGCTCAACGAAATGGACTCAACACCGCATATTAAACGCCTAAGAATGTACCTGACTAGTAAGTATCTTAAAACCTATGGATTGCTATGTCTCCGAAAGAGAATCAAGCATGTGTACAGGGGCATAAACGCAGCAGTGATAGGATTGGAGAGGTTCGGTGAGCAAATGAAGACCCTTTGAAGTCATATTGCATGGTACCCATTCCACGGGTGTCAACTACCCAAGTTTAAGGTATTCTTCCTTCAGCTAAAACATGCATGTGGAACCCAGAGTATGATCACCATGTGATCGGGAGACGTGTTCAAATATGTCTCAGTTTTCCTCCCCTGGTACTCGGGTGCAACATTCCAGATGCTTTACTAACACTCTCCCGACATGGAGAGTCAGTCCCTTTAACCTCCTGTTTGGCCCAGTTTGCAATTTCTGCGGAAGATGAACAGGAATAGCGAGAACAAATGAGAGACTAGCTGGAGGTGTCTGGACGGGCAAATTTAACTCTCATTTCACACCAGGAAGAGGAAATAGCCAAAGGCTCAGCGTGCCGTGCCGGAACCAGATTAGTGCCTGAAGCCATCCTGCAGTGTTGCGGCCATCTCAAAAGAAAGCGAGTTGAAGAAAGGAGCTCAGGGCCACTGTAATGCACAAAGCTGCAGAGTTATAAATGTCAGCTATCGTCCAAAAATATACTGAAGTAAGGCTGCCAAGAGGACTTGAATGCGGGGCAGAATTGCAGGAAACCGATTTCAGGAGGTAGACTGGAATTGCATTGAAAGCATAGGAAAAGAGGCAGAACGTCCACAATGATGCACTTGGCCAAAAAGGGCGTATGCGTTTTTTCCTGAATATATTCAGGAAAAAACGCATACCCCCTTCTTGGCCAACCAAGCAAGCTTGCAAAGGAAATCTGCACTACAATGAAGTCTCACTTCCCCCCGGTCAAAAGGGCCATCTTAAAAAAGTGTAAAATCCAGAAAGGCAGGACAGGCCATGGAGAACTGGGAGCCTTGTTATGCTGATGGGCGGGATGTAAATTGCCAACAGCCACTCAGGAGAAGTGTATGGTGTTTCCTGAAACATCTAAAAAACAAAGCAACAGAGCCTAGGGCACTTCCACTTATGGTCCTATAGCTTAGGGAAATTAAAATCAAAAAGACACAGCCACCCCAAAGTTTGGGACGCCTCTGTTTACAAGAACCTCGTTTACAGTACAAGTTCAACATCGCAGAAAGTGAAAAATGGATAAAGAAGTTGTGGTATTTACTTACAAAGCAATATCACTCAGCAATGAAATCTATGTCATCAGGCCCGTAGCAGCATAATGAGTGGATTCAGGTATGATAATTCTAACTGAAATAACTCACACAGAAAAAGAAACATCATAAGATATCAGTAATACACAGAATGTAAACTTGGCTACACAGGAACTGAATTACAGAACAGAACAGGGTCTCAAATTTAGAAAACCAACTTATGCTTGCTTAAGGGTAAAGGTGAGTTGGGGTGCTGCATAAAACCAGAGATTGAAATGAGCACAGATAAAGTTCCTTAAGCCAAATATGGAATAGACAAGAGCTACTCCTTGCTCAACGAAATGGACTCAACACCGCATATTAAACGTCTAAGAATGTACCTGACTAGTAAGTATCTTAAAACCTATGGATTGCTATGTCTCCGAAAGAGAATCAAGCATGTGTACAGGGGCATAAACGCAGCAGTGATAGGATTGGAGAGGTTCGGTGAGCAAATGAAGACCCTTTGAAGTCATATTGCATGGTACCCATTCCAAGGGTTTCAACTACCCAAGTTTAAGATATTCTTCCTTCAGCTAAAACATGCATGTGGAACCCAGAGTATGATCAACCATGTGATCGGGAGACGTGTTCAAATATGTCTCAGTTTTCCTCCCCTGGTACTCAGGTGCAACATTCCAGATGCTTTACTAACACTCTCCCGACTTGGAGAGTCAGTCCCTTTAACCTCCTGTTTGGCCCAGTTTGCAATTTCTGCGGAAGATGAACAGGAATAGCGAGAACCAATGAGAGACTAGCTGGAGGTGTCTGGACGGGCAAATTTTACTCTCATTTCCCACCAGGAAGAGGAATTAACCAAAGGCTCAGCGTGCCGTGCCCGAACCAGATTAGGGCCTGAAGCCAGCCTGCGGTGTTGCGGCCAGCTCACAAGAAAGCGAGTTGAAGAAAGGAGCTCAGGGGCACTGTAATTCACAAACCTGCAGAGTTATAAATGACAGCTATCGTCCAAAAATATACTGAAGTAAGGCTGCCAAGAGGACTTGAAAGCGTGGTAGAATTGCAGGAAACCGATTTCAGGAGGTAGACTGGAATTGCATTGAAAGCATAGGAAAAGAGGCAGAACGTCCACAATGATGCACTTGGCCAAAAAGGGCGTATGCGTTTTTTCCTGAATATATTCAGGAAAAAACGCATACGCCCTTTTTGGCCAACCAAGCAAGCTTGCAAAGGAAATCTGCACTACAATGAAGTCTCACTTCCCCCCGGTCAAAAGGGCCATCTGAAAAAAGTGTAAAATCCAGCAAGGCAGGACAGGCCATGGAGAACTGGGAGCCTTGTTATGCTGATGGGCGGGATGTAAATTGCCAACAGACACTCGGGAGAAGTGTATGGTGTTTCCTGAAACATCTAAAAAACAAAGCAACAGAGCCTAGGGCACTTCCACTTATGGTCCTATAGCTTAGGGAAATTAAAATCAAAAAGACACAGCCACCCCAAAGTTTGGGACGCCTCTGTTTACAAGAACCTCGTTTACAGTACAAGTTCAACATCGCAGAAAGTGAAAAATGGATAAAGAAGTTGTGGTATTTACTTACAAAGCAATATCACTCAGCAATGAAATCTATGTCATCAGGCCCGTAGCAGCATAATGAGTGGATTCAGGTATGATAATTCTAACTGAAATAACTCACACAGAAAAAGAAACATCATAAGATATCAGTAATACACGGAATGTAAACTTGGCTACACAGGAACTGAATTACAGAACAGAACAGGGTCTCAAATTTAGAAAACCAACTTATGCTTGCTTAAGGGGAAAGGTGAGTTGGGATGATGCATAAAACCAGAGATTGAAATGAGCACAGATAAAGTTCCTTAAGCCAAATATGGAATAGACAAGAGCTACTCCTTGCTCAACGAAATGGACTCAACACCGCATATTAAACGCCTAAGAATGTACCTGACTAGTAAGTATCTTAAAACCTATGGATTGCTATGTCTCCGAAAGAGAATCAAGCATGTGTACAGGGGCATAAACGCAGCAGTGATAGGATTGGAGAGGTTTGGTGAGCAAACGAAGACCCTTTGAAGTCATATTGCATGGTACCCATTCCACGGGTTTCAACTACCCAAGTTTAAGGTATTCTTCCTTCAGCTAAAACATGCATGTGGAACCCAGAGTATGATCAACCATGTGATCGGGAGACGTGTTCAAATATGTCTCAGTTTTCCTCCCCTGGCACTCGGGTGCAACATTCCAGATGCTTTACTAACACTCTCCCGACTTGGAGAGTCAGTCCCTTTAACCTCCTGTTTGGCCCAGTTTGCAATTTCTGCGGAAGATGAACAGGAATAGCGAGAACCAATGAGAGACTAGCTGGAGGTGTCTGGACGGGCAAATTTAACTCTCCTTTCCCACCAGGAAGAGGAATTAACCAAAGGCTCAGCGTGCCGTGCCGGAACCAGATTAGGGCCTGAAGCCATCCTGCGGTGTTGCGGCCAGCTCAAAAGAAAACGAGTTGAGGAAAGGAGCTCAGGGGCACTGTAATTCACAAACCTGCAGAGTTATAAATGACAGCTATCGTCCAAAAATATACTGAAGTAAGGCTGCCAAGAGGACTTGAAAGCGGGGCAGAATTGCAGGAAACCGATTTCAGGAGGTAGACTGGAATTGCATTGAAAGCATAGGAAAAGAGGCAGAACGTCCACAATGATGCACTTGGCCAAAAAGGGCGTATGCGTTTTTTCCTGAATATATTCAGGAAAAAACGCATACGCCCTTTTTGGCCAACCAAGCAAGCTTGCAAAGGAAATCTGCACTACAATGAAGTCTCACTTCCCCCCGGTCAAAAGGGCCATCTGAAAAAAGTGTAAAATCCAGAAAGGCAGGACAGGCCATGGAGAACTGGGAGCCTTGTTATGCTGATGGGCGGGATGTAAATTGCCAACAGACACTCGGGATAAGTGTATGGTGTTTCCTGAAACATCTAAAAAACAAAGCAACAGAGCCTAGGGCACTTCCACTTATGGTCCTATAGCTTAGGGAAATTAAAATCAAAAAGACACAGCCACCCCAAATTTTGGGACGCCTCTGTTTACAAGAATTTCGTTTACAGTACAAGTTCAACATCGCAGAAAGTGAAAAATGGATAAAGAAGTTGTGGTATTTACTTACAAAGCAATATCACTGAGCAATGAAATCTATGTCATCAGGCCCTTAGCAGCACAATGAGTGGATTCAGGTATGATGATTCTAACTGAAATAAGTCACACAGAAAAAGAAACATCATAAGATATCACTAATACACGGAATGTAAACTTGGCTACACAGGAACTGAATTACAGAACAGAACAGGGTCTCAAATTTAGAAAACCAACTTATGCTTGCTTAAGGGGAAAGGTGAGTTGGGGTGCTGCATAAAACCAGAGATTGAAATGAGCACAGATAAAGTTCCTTAAGCCAAATATGGAATAGACAAGAACTACTCCTTGCTCAACAAAATGGACTCAACACCGCATATTAAACGCCTAAGAATGTACCTGACTAGTAAGTATCTTAAAACCTATGGATTGCTATGTCTCCGAAAGAGAATCAAGCATGTGTACAGGGGCATAAACGCAGCAGTGATAGGATTGGAGAGGTTCGGTGAGCAAATGAAGACCCTTTGAAGTCATATTGCATGGTACCCATTCCACGGGTGTCAACTACCCAAGTTTAAGGTATTCTTCCTTCAGCTAAAACATGCATGTGGAACCCAGAGTATGATCACCATGTGATCGGGAGACGTGTTCAAATATGTCTCAGTTTTCCTCCCCTGGTACTCGGGTGCAACATTCCAGATGCTTTACTAACACTCTCCCGACATGGAGAGTCAGTCCCTTTAACCTCCTGTTTGGCCCAGTTTGCAATTTCTGCGGAAGATGAACAGGAATAGCGAGAACAAATGAGAGACTAGCTGGAGGTGTCTGGACGGGCAAATTTAACTCTCATTTCACACCAGGAAGAGGAAATAGCCAAAGGCTCAGCGTGCCGTGCCGGAACCAGATTAGTGCCTGAAGCCATCCTGCAGTGTTGCGGCCATCTCAAAAGAAAGCGAGTTGAAGAAAGGAGCTCAGGGCCACTGTAATGCACAAAGCTGCAGAGTTATAAATGTCAGCTATCGTCCAAAAATATACTGAAGTAAGGCTGCCAAGAGGACTTGAATGCGGGGCAGAATTGCAGGAAACCGATTTCAGGAGGTAGACTGGAATTGCATTGAAAGCATAGGAAAAGAGGCAGAACGTCCACAATGATGCACTTGGCCAAAAAGGGCGTATGCGTTTTTTCCTGAATATATTCAGGAAAAAACGCATACCCCCTTCTTGGCCAACCAAGCAAGCTTGCAAAGGAAATCTGCACTACAATGAAGTCTCACTTCCCCCCGGTCAAAAGGGCCATCTGAAAAAAGTGTAAAATCCAGAAAGGCAGGACAGGCCATGGAGAACTGGGAGCCTTGTTATGCTGATGGGCGGGATGTAAATTGCCAACAGCCACTCAGGAGAAGTGTATGGTGTTTCCTGAAACATCTAAAAAACAAAGCAACAGAGCCTAGGGCACTTCCACTTATGGTCCTATAGCTTAGGGAAATTAAAATCAAAAAGACACAGCCACCCCAAAGTTTGGGACGCCTCTGTTTACAAGAACCTCGTTTACAGTACAAGTTCAACATCGCAGAAAGTGAAAAATGGATAAAGAAGTTGTGGTATTTACTTACAAAGCAATATCACTCAGCAATGAAATCTATGTCATCAGGCCCGTAGCAGCATAATGAGTGGATTCAGGTATGATAATTCTAACTGAAATAACTCACACAGAAAAAGAAACATCATAAGATATCAGTAATACACAGAATGTAAACTTGGCTACACAGGAACTGAATTACAGAACAGAACAGGGTCTCAAATTTAGAAAACCAACTTATGCTTGCTTAAGGGTAAAGGTGAGTTGGGGTGCTGCATAAAACCAGAGATTGAAATGAGCACAGATAAAGTTCCTTAAGCCAAATATGGAATAGACAAGAGCTACTCCTTGCTCAACGAAATGGACTCAACACCGCATATTAAACGTCTAAGAATGTACCTGACTAGTAAGTATCTTAAAACCTATGGATTGCTATGTCTCCGAAAGAGAATCAAGCATGTGTACAGGGGCATAAACGCAGCAGTGATAGGATTGGAGAGGTTCGGTGAGCAAATGAAGACACTTTGAAGTCATATTGCATGGTACCCATTCCAAGGGTTTCAACTACCCAAGTTTAAGATATTCTTCCTTCAGCTAAAACATGCATGTGGAACCCAGAGTATGATCAACCATGTGATCGGGAGACGTGTTCAAATATGTCTCAGTTTTCCTCCCCTGGTACTCAGGTGCAACATTCCAGATGCTTTACTAACACTCTCCCGACTTGGAGAGTCAGTCCCTTTAACCTCCTGTTTGGCCCAGTTTGCAATTTCTGCGGAAGATGAACAGGAATAGCGAGAACCAATGAGAGACTAGCTGGAGGTGTCTGGACGGGCAAATTTTACTCTCATTTCCCACCAGGAAGAGGAATTAACCAAAGGCTCAGCGTGCCGTGCCCGAACCAGATTAGGGCCTGAAGCCAGCCTGCGGTGTTGCGGCCAGCTCACAAGAAAGCGAGTTGAAGAAAGGAGCTCAGGGGCACTGTAATTCACAAACCTGCAGAGTTATAAATGACAGCTATCGTCCAAAAATATACTGAAGTAAGGCTGCCAAGAGGACTTGAAAGCGGGGCAGAATTGCAGGAAACCGATTTCAGGAGGTAGACTGGAATTGCATTGAAAGCATAGGAAAAGAGGCAGAACGTCCACAATGATGCACTTGGCCAAAAAGGGCGTATGCGTTTTTTCCTGAATATATTCAGGAAAAAACGCATACGCCCTTTTTGGCCAACCAAGCAAGCTTGCAAAGGAAATCTGCACTACAATGAAGTCTCACTTCCCCCCGGTCAAAAGGGCCATCTGAAAAAAGTGTAAAATCCAGCAAGGCAGGACAGGCCATGGAGAACTGGGAGCCTTGTTATGCTGATGGGCGGGATGTAAATTGCCAACAGACACTCGGGAGAAGTGTATGGTGTTTCCTGAAACATCTAAAAAACAAAGCAACAGAGCCTAGGGCACATCCACTTATGGTCCTATAGCTTAGGGAAATTAAAATCAAAAAGACACAGCCACCCCAAAGTTTGGGACGCCTCTGTTTACAAGAACCTCGTTTACAGTACAAGTTCAACATCGCAGAAAGTGAAAAATGGATAAAGAAGTTGTGGTATTTACTTACAAAGCAATATCACTCAGCAATGAAATCTATGTCATCAGGCCCGTAGCAGCATAATGAGTGGATTCAGGTATGATAATTCTAACTGAAATAACTCACACAGAAAAAGAAACATCATAAGATATCAGTAATACACGGAATGTAAACTTGGCTACACAGGAACTGAATTACAGAACAGAACAGGGTCTCAAATTTAGAAAACCAACTTATGCTTGCTTAAGGGGAAAGGTGAGTTGGGGTGCTGCATAAAACCAGAGATTGAAATGAGCACAGATAAAGTTCCTTAAGCCAAATATGGAATAGACAAGAGCTACTCCTTGCTCAACGAAATGGACTCAACACCGCATATTAAACGCCTAAGAATGTACCTGACTAGTAAGTATCTTAAAACCTATGGATTGCTATGTCTCCGAAAGAGAATCAAGCATGTGTACAGGGGCATAAACGCAGCAGTGATAGGATTGGAGAGGTTTGGTGAGCAAACGAAGACCCTTTGAAGTCATATTGCATGGTACCCATTCCACGGGTTTCAACTACCCAAGTTTAAGGTATTCTTCCTTCAGCTAAAACATGCATGTGGAACCCAGAGTATGATCAACCATGTGATCGGGAGACGTGTTCAAATATGTCTCAGTTTTCCTCCCCTGGCACTCGGGTGCAACATTCCAGATGCTTTACTAACACTCTCCCGACTTGGAGAGTCAGTCCCTTTAACCTCCTGTTTGGCCCAGTTTGCAATTTCTGCGGAAGATGAACAGGAATAGCGAGAACCAATGAGAGACTAGCTGGAGGTGTCTGGACGGGCAAATTTAACTCTCCTTTCCCACCAGGAAGAGGAATTAACCAAAGGCTCAGCGTGCCGTGCCGGAACCAGATTAGGGCCTGAAGCCATCCTGCGGTGTTGCGGCCAGCTCAAAAGAAAACGAGTTGAGGAAAGGAGCTCAGGGGCACTGTAATTCACAAACCTGCAGAGTTATAAATGACAGCTATCGTCCAAAAATATACTGAAGTAAGGCTGCCAAGAGGACTTGAAAGCGGGGCAGAATTGCAGGAAACCGATTTCAGGAGGTAGACTGGAATTGCATTGAAAGCATAGGAAAAGAGGCAGAACGTCCACAATGATGCACTTGGCCAAAAAGGGCGTATGCGTTTTTTCCTGAATATATTCAGGAAAAAACGCATACGCCCTTTTTGGCCAACCAAGCAAGCTTGCAAAGGAAATCTGCACTACAATGAAGTCTCACTTCCCCCCGGTCAAAAGGGCCATGTGAAAAAAGTGTAAAATCCAGAAAGGCAGGACAGGCCATGGAGAACTGGGAGCCTTGTTATGCTGATGGGCGGGATGTAAATTGCCAACAGACACTCGGGATAAGTGTATGGTGTTTCCTGAAACATCTAAAAAACAAAGCAACAGAGCCTAGGGCACTTCCACTTATGGTCCTATAGCTTAGGGAAATTAAAATCAAAAAGACACAGCCACCCCAAATTTTGGGACGCCTCTGTTTACAAGAATTTCGTTTACAGTACAAGTTCAACATCGCAGAAAGTGAAAAATGGATAAAGAAGTTGTGGTATTTACTTACAAAGCAATATCACTGAGCAATGAAATCTATGTCATCAGGCCCTTAGCAGCACAATGAGTGGATTCAGGTATGATGATTCTAACTGAAATAAGTCACACAGAAAAAGAAACATCATAAGATATCACTAATACACGGAATGTAAACTTGGCTACACAGGAACTGAATTACAGAACAGAACAGGGTCTCAAATTTAGAAAACCAACTTATGCTTGCTTAAGGGGAAAGGTGAGTTGGGGTGCTGCATAAAACCAGAGATTGAAATGAGCACAGATAAAGTTCCTTAAGCCAAATATGGAATAGACAAGAACTACTCCTTGCTCAACAAAATGGACTCAACACCGCATATTAAACGCCTAAGAATGTACCTGACTAGTAAGTATCTTAAAACCTATGGATTGCTATGTCTCCGAAAGAGAATCAAGCATGTGTACAGGGGCATAAACGTAGCAGTGATAGGATTGGAGAGGTTCGGTGAGCAAATGAAGACCGTTTGAAGTCATATTGCATGGTACCCATTCCACGGGTTTCAACTACCGAAGTTTAAGGTATTCTTCCTTCAGCTAAAACATGCATGTGGAACCCAGAGTATGATCAACCATGTGATCGGGAGACGTGTTCAAATATGTCTCAGTTTTCCTCCCCTGGTACTCGGGTGCACCATTCCAGATGCTTTACTAACACTCTCCCGACTTGGAGAGTCAGTCCCTTTAACCTCCTGTTTGGCCCAGTTTGCAATTTCTGCGGAAGATGAACAGGAATAGCGAGAACCAATGAGAGACTAGCTGGAGGTGTCTGGACGGGCAAATTTTACTCTCATTTCCCACCAGGAAGAGGAATTAACCAAAGGCTCAGCGTGCCGTGCCCGAACCAGATTAGGGCCTGAAGCCAGCCTGCGGTGTTGCGGCCAGCTCACAAGAAAGCGAGTTGAAGAAAGGAGCTCAGGGGCACTGTAATTCACAAACCTGCAGAGTTATAAATGACAGCTATCGTCCAAAAATATACTGAAGTAAGGCTGCCAAGAGGACTTGAAAGCGGGGCAGAATTGCAGGAAACCGATTTCAGCAGGTAGACTGGAATTGCATTGAAAGCATAGGAAAAGAGGCAGAACGTCCCCAATGATGCACATGGCCAAAAAGGGCGTATGCGTTTTCTCCTGAATATATTCAGGAAAAAACGCATACGCCCTTTTTGGCCAACCAAGCAAGCTTGCAAAGGAAATCTGCACTACAATAAAGTCTCACTTCCCCCCGGTCAAAAGGGCCATCAGAAAAAAGTGTAAAATCCAGCAAGGCAGGACAGGCCATGGAGAACTGGGAGCCTTGTTATGCTGATGGGCGGGATGAAAATTGCCAACAGACACTGGGGAGAAGTGTATGGTGTTTCCTGAAACATCTAAAAAACAAAGCAACAGAGCCTAGGGCACTTCCACTAATGGTCCTATAGCTTAGGGAAATTAAAATCAAAAAGACACAGCCACCCCAAAGTTTGGGACGCCTCTGTTTACAAGAACCTCGTTTACAGTACAAGTTCAACATCACAGAAAGTGAAAAATGGATAAAGAAGTTGTGGTATTTACTTACAAAGCAATATCACTCAGCAATGAAATCTATGTCATCAGGCCCGTAGCAGCATAATGAGTGGATTCAGGTATGATGATTCTAACTGAAATAAGTCTCACAGAAAAAGAAGCATCATAAGATATCAGTAATACACGGAATGTAAACTTGGCTACACAGGAACTGAATTACAGAACAGAACAGGGTCTCAAATTTAGAAAACCAACTTATGCTTGCTTAAGGGGAAAGGTGAGTTGGGGTGCTGCATAAAAGCAGAGATTGAAATGAGCACAGATAAAGTTCCTTAAGCCAAATATGGAATAGACAAGAGCTACTCCTTGCTCAACGAAATGGACTCAACACCCCATATTAAACGCCTAAGAATGTACCTGACTAGTAAGTATCTTAAAACCTATGGATTGCTATGTCTCCGAAAGAGAATCAAGCATGTGTACAGGGGCATAAACACAGCAGTGATAGGATTGGAGAGGTTCGGTGAGCAAATGAAGACCCTTTGAAGTCATATCGCATGGTACCCATTCCACGGGTTTCAACTACCCAGGTTTAAGGTATTCTTCCTTCAGCTAAAACATACATGTGGAACCCAGAGTATGATCAACCATGTGATCGGGAGACGTGTTCAAATATGTCTCAGTTTTCCTCCCCTGGCACTCGGGTGCAACATTCCAGATGCTTTACTAACACTCTCCCGACTTGGAGAGTCAGTCCCTTTAACCTCCTGTTTGGCCCAGTTTGCAATTTCTGCGGAAGATGAACAGGAATAGCGAGAACCAATGAGAGACTAGCTGGAGGTGTCTGGACGGGCAAATTTAACTCTCATTTCCCACCAGGAAGAGGAATTAACCAAAGGCTCAGCGTGCCGTGCCGGAACCAGATTAGGGCCTGAAGCCATCCTGCGGTGTTGCGGCCAGCTCACAAGAAAGCGAGTTGAAGAAAGGAGCTCAGGGGCACTGTAATTCACAAACCTGCAGAGTTATAAATGACAGCTATCGTCCAAAAATATACTGAAGTAAGGCTGCCAAGAGGACTTGAAAGCGGGGCAGAATTGCAGGAAACCGATTTCAGCAGGTAGACTGGAATTGCATTGAAAGCATAGGAAAAGAGGCAGAACGTCCACAATGATGCACTTGGCCAAAAAGGGCGTATGCGTTTTTTCCTGAATATATTCAGGAAAAAAGGCATACGCCCTTTTTGGCCAACCAAGCAAGCTTGCAAAGGAAATCTGCACTACAATGAAGTCTCACTTCCCCCCGGTCAAAAGGGCCATCTGAAAAAAGTGTAAAATCCAGAAAGGCAGGACAGGCCATGGAGAACTGGGAGCCTTGTTATGCTGATGGGCGGGATGTAAATTGCCAACAGACACTCGGGATAAGTGTATGGTGTTTCGTGAAACATCTAAAAAACAAAGCAACAGAGCCTAGGGCACTTCCACTTATGGTCCTATAGCTTAGGGAAATTAAAATCAAAAAGACACAGCCACCCCAAATTTTGGGACGCCTCTGTTTACAAGAATTTCGTTTACAGTACAAGTTCAACATCGCAGAAAGTGAAAAATGGATATAGAAGTTGTGGTATTTACTTACAAAGCAATATCACTGAGCAATGAAATCTATGTCATCAGGCCCTTAGCAGCACAATGAGTGGATTCAGGTATGATGATTCTAACTGAAATAAGTCACACAGAAAAAGAAACATCATAAGATATCACTAATACACGGAATGTAAACTTGGCTACACAGGAACTGAATTACAGAACAGAACAGGGTCTCAAATTTAGAAAACCAACTTATGCTTGCTTAAGGGGAAAGGTGAGTTGGGGTGCTGCATAAAACCAGAGATTGAAATGAGCACAGATAAAGTTCCTTAAGCCAAATATGGAATAGACAAGAACTACTCCTTGCTCAACAAAATGGACTCAACACCGCATATTAAACGCCTAAGAATGTACCTGACTAGTAAGCATCTTAAAACCTATGGATTGCTATGTCTCCGAAAGAGAATCAAGCATGTGTACAGGGGCATAAACGTAGCAGTGATAGGATTGGAGAGGTTCGGTGAGCAAATGAAGACCCTTTGAAGTCATATTGCATGGTACCCATTCCACGGGTTTCAACTATCGAATTTTAAGGTATTCTTCCTTCAGCTAAAACATGCATGTGGAACCCAGAGTATGATCAACCATGTGATCGGGAGACGTGTTCAAATATGTCTCAGTTTTCCTCCCATGGTACTCCGGTGCACCATTCCAGACGCTTTACTAACACTCTCCTGACTTGGAGAGTCAGTCCCTTTAACCTCCTGTTTGGCCCAGTTTGCAATTTCTGCGGAAGATGAACAGGAATAGCGAGAACCAATGAGAGACTAGCTGAAGGTGTCTGGACGGGCAAATTTAACTCTCATTACCCACCAGGAAGAGGAATTAACCAAAGGCTCAGCGTGCCGTTCCGGAACCAGATTAGGGCCTGAAGCCATCCTGCGGTGTTGCGGCCAGCTCACAAGAAAGCGAGTTGAAGAAAGGAGCTCAGGGGCACTGTAATTCACAAACCTGCAGAGTTATAAATGACAGCTATCGTCCAAAAATATACTGAAGTAAGGCTGCCAAGAGGACTTGAAAGCGGGGCAGAATTGCAGGAAACCGATTTCAGGAGGTAGACTTGAATTGCATTGAAAGCATAGGAAAAGAGGCAGAACGTCCACAATGATGCACTTGGCCAAAAAGGGCGTATGCGTTTTTTCCTGAATATATTCAGGAAAAAACGCATACGCCCTTTTTGGCCAACCAAGCAAGCTTGCAAAGGAAATCTGCACTACAATGAAGTCTCACTTCCCCCCAGTCAAAAGGGCCATGTGAAAAAAGTGTAAAATCCAGCAAGGCAGGACAGGCCATGGAGAACTGGGAGCCTTGTTATGCTGATGGGCGGGATGTAAATTGCCAACAGACACTCGGGAGAAGTGTATGGTGTTTCCTGAAACATCTAAAAAACAAAGCAACAGAACCTAGGGCACTTCCACTTATGGTCCTATAGCTTAGGGAAATTAAAATCAAAAAGACACAGCCACCCCAAAGTTTGGGACGCCTCTGTTTACAAGAACCTCGTTTACAGTACAAGTTCAACATCACAGAAAGTGAAAAATGGATAAAGAAGTTGTGGTATTTACTTACAAAGCAATATCACTCAGCAATGAAATCTATGTCATCAGGCCCGTAGCAGCATAATGAGTGGATTCAGGTATGATAATTCTAACTGAAATAACTCACACAGAAAAACAAACATCATAAGATATCAGTAATACACGGAATGTAAACTTGGCTACACAGGAACTGAATTACAGAACAGAACAGGGTCTCAAATTTAGAAAACCAACTTATGCTTGCTTAAGGGGAAAGGTGAGTTGGGGTGCTGCATAAAACCAGAGATTGAAATGAGCACAGATAAAGTTCCTTAAGCCAAATATGGAATAGACAAGAGCTACTCCTTGCTCAACGAAATGGACTCAACACCGCATATTAAACGCCTAAGAATGTACCTGACTAGTAAGTATCTTAAAACCTATGGATTGCTATGTCTCCGAAAGAGAATCAAGCATGTGAACAGGGGCATAAATGCAGCAGTGATAGGATTGGAGAGGTTCGGTGAGCAAATGAAGACCCTTTGAAGTCATATTGCATGGTACCCATTCCACGGGTTTCAACTACCCAAGTTTAAGGTATTCTTCCTTCAGCTAAAACATGCATGTGGAACCCAGAGTATGATCAACCATGTGATCGGGAGACGTGTTCAAATATGTCTCAGTTTTCCTCCCCTGGTACTCAGGTGCACCATTCCAGATGCTTTACTAACACTCTCCCGACTTGGAGAGTCAGTCCCTTTAACCTCCTGTTTGGCCCAGTTTGCAATTTCTGCGGAAGATGAACAGGAATAGCGAGAACAAATGAGAGACTAGCTGGAGGTGTCTGGACGGGCAAATTTTACTCTCATTTCCCACCAGGAAGAGGAATTAACCAAAGGCTCAGCGTGCCGTGCCCGAACCAGATTAGGGCCTGAAGCCAGCCTGCGGTGTTGCGGCCAGCTCACAAGAAAGCGAGTTGAAGAAAGGAGCTCAGGGGCACTGTAATTCACAAACCTGCAGAGTTATAAATGACAGCTATCGTCCAAAAATATACTGAAGTAAGGCTGCCAAGAGGACTTGAAAGCGGGGCAGAATTGCAGGAAACCGATTTCAGGAGGTAGACTGGAATTGCATTGAAAGCATAGGAAAAGAGGCAGAACGTCCACAATGATGCACTTGGCCAAAAAGGGCGTATTTGTTTTTTCCTGAATATATTCAGGAAAAAACGCATACGCCCTTTTTGGCCAACCAAGCAAGCTTGCAAAGGAAATCTGCACTACAATGAAGTCTCACTTCCCCCCGGTCAAAAGGGCCATGTGAAAAAAGTGTAAAATCCAGCAAGTCAGGACAGGCCATGGAGAACTGGGAGCCTTGTTATGCTGATGGGCAGGATGTAAATTGCCAACAGACACTCGGGAGAAGTGTATGGTGTTTCCTGAAACATCTAAAAAACAAAGCAACAGAGCCTAGGGCACTTCCACTTATGGTCCTATAGCTTAGGGAAATTAAAATCAAAAAGACACAGCCACCCCAAAGTTTGGGACGCCTCTGTTTACAAGAACCTCGTTTACAGTACAAGTTCAACATCACAGAAAGTGAAAAATGGATAAAGAAGTTGTGGTATTTACTTACAAAGCAATATCACTCAGCACTGAAATCTATGTCATCAGGACCTTAGGAGCATAATGAGTGGATTCAGGTATGATGATTCTAACTGAAATAAGTCTCACAGAAAAAGAAGCATCATAAGATATCAGTAATACACGGAATGTAAACTTGGCTACACAGGAACTGAATTACAGAACAGAACAGGGTCTCAAATTTAGAAAATCAACTTATGCTTGCTTAAGGGGAAAGGTGAGTTGGGGTGCTGCATAAAAGCAGAGATTGAAATGAGCACAGATAAAGTTCCTTAAGCCAAATATGGAATAGACAAGAGCTACTCCTTGCTCAACGAAATGGACTCAACACCGCATATTAAACGCCTAAGAATGTACCTGACTAGTAAGTATCTTAAAACCTATGGATTGCTATGTCTCCGAAAGAGAATCAAGCATGTGAACAGGGGCATAAATGCAGCAGTGATAGGATTGGAGAGGTTCGGTGAGCAAATGAAGACCCTTTGAAGTCATATCGCATGGTACCCATTCCACGGGTTTCAACTACCGAAGTTTAAGGTATTCTTCCTTCAGCTAAAACATGCATGTGGAACCCAGAGTATGATCAACCATGTGATCGGGAGACGTGTTCAAATATGTCTCAGTTTTCCTCCCCTGGTACTCAGGTGCAACATTCCAGACGCTTTACTAACACTCTCCCGACTTGGAGAGTCAGTCCCTTTAACCTCCTGTTTGGCCCAGTTTGCAATTTCTGCGGAAGATGAACAGGAATAGCGAGAACCAATGAGAGACTAGCTGGAGGTGTCTGGACGGGCAAATTTTACTCTCATTTCCCACCAGGAAGAGGAATTAACTAAAGGCTCAGCGTGCCGTGCCCGAACCAGATTAGGGCCTGAAGCCAGCCTGCGGTGTTGCGGCCAGCTCACAAGAAAGCGAGTTGAAGAAAGGAGCTCAGGGGCACTGTAATTCACAAACCTGCAGAGTTATAAATGACAGCTATCGTCCAAAAATATACTGAAGTAAGGCTGCCAAGAGGACTTGAAAGTGGGGCAGAATTGCAGGAAACCGATTTCAGGAGGTAGACTGGAATTGCATTGAAAGCATAGGAAAAGAGGCAGAACGTCCACAATGATGCACTTGGCCAAAAAGGGCGTATGCGTTTTTTCCTGAATATATTCAGGAAAAAACGCATACGCCTTTATTGGCCAACCAAGCAAGCTTGCAAAGGAAATCTGCACTACAATGAAGTCTCACTTCCCCCCGGTCAAAAGGGCCATCTGAAAAAAGTGTAAAATCCAGCAAGGCAGGACAGGCCATGGAGAACTGGGAGCCTTGTTATGCTGATGGGCGGGATGTAAATTGCCAACAGACACTCGGGAGAAGTGTATGGTGTTTCCTGAAACATCTAAAAAACAAAGCAACAGAGCCTAGGGCACTTCCACTTATGGTCCTATAGCTTAGGGAAATTAAAATCAAAAAGACACAGCCACCCCAAAGTTTGGAACGCCTCTGTTTACAAGAACCTCGTTTACAGTACAAGTTCAACATCGCAGAAAGTGAAAAATGGATAAAGAAGTTGTGGTATTTACTTACAAAGCAATATCACTCAGCAATGAAATCTATGTCATCAGGCCCATAGCAGCATAATGAGTGGATTCAGGTATGATAATTCTAACTGAAATAACTCACACAGAAAAAGAAACATCATAAGATATCAGTAATACACGGAATGTAAACTTGGCTACACAGGAACTGAATTACAGAACAGAACAGGGTCTCAAATTTAGAAAACCAACTTATGCTTGCTTAAGGGGAAAGGTGAGTTGGGGTGCTGCATAAAACCAGAGATCGAAATGAGCACAGATAAAGTTCCTTAAGCCAAATATGGAATAGACAAGAGCTACTCCTTGCTCAACGAAATGGACTCAACACCGCATATTAAACGCCTAAGAATGTACCTGACTAGTAAGTATCTTAAAACCTATGGATTGCTATGTCTCCGAAAGAGAATCAAGCATGTGTACAGGGGCATAAACGCAGCAGTGATAGGATTGGAGAGGTTCGGTGAGCAAATGAAGACCCTTTGAAGTCATATTGCATGGTACCCATTCCACGGGTTTCAACTACCCAAGTTTAAGGTATTCTTCCTTCAGCTAAAACATGCATGTGGAACCCAGAGTATGATCACCATGTGATCGGGAGACGTGTTCAAATATGTCTCAGTTTTCCTCCCCTGGTACTCGGGTGCAACATTCCAGATGCTTTACTAACACTCTCCCGACTTGGAGAGTCAGTCCCTTTAACCTCCTGTTTGGCCCAGTTTGCAATTTCTGCGGAAGATGAACAGGAATAGCGAGAACAAATGAGAGACTAGCTGGAGGTGTCTGGACGGGCAAATTTAACTCTCATTTCCCACCAGGAAGAGGAATTAACCAAAGGCTCAGCGTGCCGTGCCGGAACCAGATTAGGGCCTGAAGCCATCCTGCGGTGTTGCGGCCAGCTCACAAGAAAGCGAGTTGAAGAAAGGAGCTCAGGGGCACTGTAATTCACAAACCTGCAGAGTTATAAATGACAGCTATCGTCCAAAAATATACTGAAGTAAGGCTGCCAAGAGGACTTGAAAGCGGGGCAGAATTGCAGGAAACCGATTTCAGCAGGTAGACTGGAATTGCATTGAAAGCATAGGAAAAGAGGCAGAACGTCCACAATGATGCACTTGGCCAAAAAGGGCGTATGCGTTTTTTCCTGAATATATTCAGGAAAAAACGCATACGCCCTTATTGGCCAACCAAGCAAGCTTGCAAAGGAAATCTGCACTACAATGAAGTCTCACTTCCCCCCGGTCAAAAGGGCCATCTGAAAAAAGTGTAAAATCCAGAAAGGCAGGACAGGCCATGGAGAACTGGGAGCCTTGTTATGCTGATGGGCGGGATGTAAATTGCCAACAGACACTCGGGAGAAGTGTATGGTGTTTCCTGAAACATCTAAAAAACAAAGCAACAGAGCCTAGGGCACTTCCACTTATGGTCCTATAGCTTAGGGAAATTAAAATCAAAAAGAAACAGCCACCCCAAAGTTTGGGACGCCTCTGTTTACAAGAACCTCGTTTACCGTACAAGTTCAACATCGCAGAAAGTGAAAAATGGATAAAGAAGTTGTGGTATTTACTTACAAAGCAATATCACTCAGCAATGAAATCTATGTCATCAGGCCCGTAGCAGCATAATGAGTGGATTCAGGTATGATAATTCTAACTGAAATAACTCACACAGAAAAAGAAACATCATAAGATATCAGTAATACACGGAATGTAAACTTGGCTACACAGGAACTGAATTACAGAACAGAACAGGGTCTCAAATTTAGAAAACCAACTTATGCTTGCTTAAGGGGAAAGGTGAGTTTGGGTGCTGCATAAAACCAGAGATTGAAATGAGCACAGATAAAGTTCCTTAAGCCAAATATGGAATAGACAAGAGCTACTCCTTGCTCAACGAAATGGACTCAACACCGCATATTAAACGCCTAAGAATGTACCTGACTAGTAAGTATCTTAAAACCTATGAATTGCTATGTCTCCGAAAGAGAATGAAGCATGTGTACAGGGGCATAAACGCAGCAGTGATAGGATTGGAGAGGTTCGGTGAGCAAATGAAGACCCTTTGAAGTCATATTGCATGGTACCCATTCCACGGGTTTCAACTATCCAAGTTTAAGGTATTCTTCCTTCAGCTAAAACATGCATGTGGAACCCAGAGTATGATCACCATGTGATCGGGAGACGTGTTCAAATATGTCTCAGTTTTCCTCCCCTGGTACTCGGGTGCAACATTCCAGATGCTTTACTAACACTCTCCCGACTTGGAGAGTCAGTCCCTTTAACCTCCTGTTTGGCCCAGTTTGCAATTTCTGCGGAAGATGAACAGGAATAGGGAGAACAAATGAGAGACTAGCTGGAGGTGTCTGGACGGGCAAATTTAACTCTCATTTCCCACCAGGAAGAGGAATTAACCAAAGGCTCAGCGTGCCGTGCCGGAACCAGATTAGGGCCTGAAGCCATCCTGCGGTGTTGCGGCCAGCTCACAAGAAAGCGAGTTGAAGAAAGGAGCTCAGGGGCACTGTAATTCACAAACCTGCAGAGTTATAAATGACAGCTATCGTCCAAAAATATACTGAAGTAAGGCTGCCAAGAGGACTTGAAAGCGGGGCAGAATTGCAGGAAACCGATTTCAGCAGGTAGACTGGAATTGCATTGAAAGCATAGGAAAAGAGGCAGAACGTCCCCAATGATGCACTTGGCCAAAAAGGGCGTATGCGTTTTTTCCTGAATATATTCAGGAAAAAACGCATACGCCCTTTTTGGCCAACCAAGCAAGCTTGCAAAGGAAATCTGCACTACAATGAAGTCTCACTTCCCCCCGGTCAAAAGGGCCATCTGAAAAAAGTTTAAAATCCAGCAAGGCAGGACAGGCCATGGAGAACTGGGAGCCTTGTTATGCTGATGGGCGGGATGTAAATTGCCAACAGACACTCGGGAGAAGTGTATGGTGTTTCCTGAAACATCTAAAAAACAAAGCAACAGAGCCTAGGGCACTTCCACTTATGGTCCTATAGCTTAGGGAAATTAAAATCAAAAAGACACAGCCACCCCAAAGTTTGGGACGCCTCTGTTTACAAGAACCTCGTTTACAGTACAAGTTCAACATCGCAGAAAGTGAAAAATGGATAAAGATGTTGTGGTATTTACTTACAAAGCAATATCACTCAGCAATGAAATCTATGTCATCAGGCCCGTAGCAGCATAATGAGTGGATTCAGGTATGATGATTCTAACTGAAATAAGTCTCACAGAAAAAGAAGCATCATAAGATATCAGTAATACACGGAATGTAAACTTGGCTACACAGGAACTGAATTACAGAACAGAACAGGGTCTCAAATTTAGAAAATCAACTTATGCTTGCTTAAGGGGAAAGGTGAGTTGGGGTGCTGCATAAAAGCAGAGATTGAAATGAGCACAGATAAAGTTCCTTAAGCCAAATATGGAATAGACAAGAGCTACTCCTTGCTCAACGAAATGGACTCAACACCGCATATTAAACGCCTAAGAATGTACCTGACTAGTAAGTATCTTAAAACCTATGGATTGCTATGTCTCCGAAAGAGAATCAAGCATGTGAACAGGGGCATAAATGCAGCAGTGATAGGATTGGAGAGGTTCGGTGAGCAAATGAAGACCCTTTGAAGTCATATCGCATGGTACCCATTCCACGGGTTTCAACTACCGAAGTTTAAGGTATTCTTCCTTCAGCTAAAACATGCATGTGGAACCCAGAGTATGATCAACCATGTGATCGGGAGACGTGTTCAAATATGTCTCAGTTTTCCACCCCTGGTACTCAGGTGCAACATTCCAGACGCTTTACTAACACTCTCCCGACTTGGAGAGTCAGTCCCTTTAACCTCCTGTTTGGCCCAGTTTGCAATTTCTGCGGAAGATGAACAGGAATAGCGAGAACCAATGAGAGACTAGCTGGAGGTGTCTGGACGGGCAAATTTTACTCTCATTTCCCACCAGGAAGAGGAATTAACCAAAGGCTCAGCGTGCCGTGCCCGAACCAGATTAGGGCCTGAAGCCAGCCTGCGGTGTTGCGGCCAGCTCACAAGAAAGCGAGTTGAAGAAAGGAGCTCAGGGGCACTGTAATTCACAAACCTGCAGAGTTATAAATGACAGCTATCGTCCAAAAATATACTGAAGTAAGGCTGCCAAGAGGACTTGAAAGTGGGGCAGAATTGCAGGAAACCGATTTCAGGAGGTAGACTGGAATTGCATTGAAAGCATAGGAAAAGAGGCAGAACGTCCACAATGATGCACTTGGCCAAAAAGGGCGTATGCGTTTTTTCCTGAATATATTCAGGAAAAAACGCATACGCCCTTATTGGCCAACCAAGCAAGCTTGCAAAGGAAATCTGCACTACAATGAAGTCTCACTTCCCCCCGGTCAAAAGGGCCATCTGAAAAAAGTGTAAAATCCAGCAAGGCAGGACAGGCCATGGAGAACTGGGAGCCTTGTTATGCTGATGGGCGGGATGTAAATTGCCAACAGACACTCGGGAGAAGTGTATGGTGTTTCCTGAAACATCTAAAAAACAAAGCAACAGAGCCTAGGGCACTTCCACTTATGGTCCTATAGCTTAGGGAAATTAAAATCAAAAAGACACAGCCACCCCAAAGTTTGGGACGCCTCTGTTTACAAGAACCTCGTTTACCGTACAAGTTCAACATCGCAGAAAGTGAAAAATGGATAAAGAAGTTGTGGTATTTACTTACAAAGCAATATCACTCAGCAATGAAATCTATGTCATCAGGCCCGTAGCAGCATAATGAGTGGATTCAGGTATGATAATTCTAACTGAAATAACTCACACAGAAAAAGAAACATCATAAGATATCAGTAATACACGGAATGTAAACTTGGCTACACAGGAACTGAATTACAGAACAGAACAGGGTCTCAAATTTAGAAAACCAACTTATGCTTGCTTAAGGGGAAAGGTGAGTTGGGGTGCTGCATAAAACCAGAGATCGAAATGAGCACAGATAAAGTTCCTTAAGCCAAATATGGAATAGACAAGAGCTACTCCTTGCTCAACGAAATGGACTCAACACCGCATATTAAACGCCTAAGAATGTACCTGACTAGTAAGTATCTTAAAACCTATGGATTGCTATGTCTCCGAAAGAGAATCAAGCATGTGTACAGGGGCATAAACGCAGCAGTGATAGGATTGGAGAGGTTCGGTGAGCAAATGAAGACCCTTTGAAGTCATATTGCATGGTACCCATTCCACGGGTTTCAACTACCCAAGTTTAAGGTATTCTTCCTTCAGCTAAAACATGCATGTGGAACCCAGAGTATGATCACCATGTGATCGGGAGACGTGTTCAAATATGTCTCAGTTTTCCTCCCCTGGTACTCGGGTGCAACATTCCAGATGCTTTACTAACACTCTCCCGACTTGGAGAGTCAGTCCCTTTAACCTCCTGTTTGGCCCAGTTTGCAATTTCTGCGGAAGATGAACAGGAATAGCGAGAACAAATGAGAGACTAGCTGGAGGTGTCTGGACGGGCAAATTTAACTCTCATTTCCCACCAGGAAGAGGAATTAACCAAAGGCTCAGCGTGCCGTGCCGGAACCAGATTAGGGCCTGAAGCCATCCTGCGGTGTTGCGGCCAGCTCACAAGAAAGCGAGTTGAAGAAAGGAGCTCAGGGGCACTGTAATTCACAAACCTGCAGAGTTATAAATGACAGCTATCGTCCAAAAATATACTGAAGTAAGGCTGCCAAGAGGACTTGAAAGCGGGGCAGAATTGCAGGAAACCGATTTCAGCAGGTAGACTGGAATTGCATTGAAAGCATAGGAAAAGAGGCAGAACGTCCACAATGATGCACTTGGCCAAAAAGGGCGTATGCGTTTTTTCCTGAATATATTCAGGAAAAAACGCATACGCCCTTATTGGCCAACCAAGCAAGCTTGCAAAGGAAATCTGCACTACAATGAAGTCTCACTTCCCCCCGGTCAAAAGGGCCATCTGAAAAAAGTGTAAAATCCAGAAAGGCAGGACAGGCCATGGAGAACTGGGAGCCTTGTTATGCTGATGGGCGGGATGTAAATTGCCAACAGACACTCGGGAGAAGTGTATGGTGTTTCCTGAAACATCTAAAAAACAAAGCAACAGAGCCTAGGGCACTTCCACTTATGGTCCTATAGCTTAGGGAAATTAAAATCAAAAAGAAACAGCCACCCCAAAGTTTGGGACGCCTCTGTTTACAAGAACCTCGTTTACCGTACAAGTTCAACATCGCAGAAAGTGAAAAATGGATAAAGAAGTTGTGGTATTTACTTACAAAGCAATATCACTCAGCAATGAAATCTATGTCATCAGGCCCGTAGCAGCATAATGAGTGGATTCAGGTATGATAATTCTAACTGAAATAACTCACACAGAAAAAGAAACATCATAAGATATCAGTAATACACGGAATGTAAACTTGGCTACACAGGAACTGAATTACAGAACAGAACAGGGTCTCAAATTTAGAAAACCAACTTATGCTTGCTTAAGGGGAAAGGTGAGTTTGGGTGCTGCATAAAACCAGAGATTGAAATGAGCACAGATAAAGTTCCTTAAGCCAAATATGGAATAGACAAGAGCTACTCCTTGCTCAACGAAATGGACTCAACACCGCATATTAAACGCCTAAGAATGTACCTGACTAGTAAGTATCTTAAAACCTATGAATTGCTATGTCTCCGAAAGAGAATGAAGCATGTGTACAGGGGCATAAACGCAGCAGTGATAGGATTGGAGAGGTTCGGTGAGCAAATGAAGACCCTTTGAAGTCATATTGCATGGTACCCATTCCACGGGTTTCAACTATCCAAGTTTAAGGTATTCTTCCTTCAGCTAAAACATGCATGTGGAACCCAGAGTATGATCACCATGTGATCGGGAGACGTGTTCAAATATGTCTCAGTTTTCCTCCCCTGGTACTCGGGTGCAACATTCCAGATGCTTTACTAACACTCTCCCGACTTGGAGAGTCAGTCCCTTTAACCTCCTGTTTGGCCCAGTTTGCAATTTCTGCGGAAGATGAACAGGAATAGGGAGAACAAATGAGAGACTAGCTGGAGGTGTCTGGACGGGCAAATTTAACTCTCATTTCCCACCAGGAAGAGGAATTAACCAAAGGCTCAGCGTGCCGTGCCGGAACCAGATTAGGGCCTGAAGCCATCCTGCGGTGTTGCGGCCAGCTCACAAGAAAGCGAGTTGAAGAAAGGAGCTCAGGGGCACTGTAATTCACAAACCTGCAGAGTTATAAATGACAGCTATCGTCCAAAAATATACTGAAGTAAGGCTGCCAAGAGGACTTGAAAGCGGGGCAGAATTGCAGGAAACCGATTTCAGCAGGTAGACTGGAATTGCATTGAAAGCATAGGAAAAGAGGCAGAACGTCCCCAATGATGCACTTGGCCAAAAAGGGCGTATGCGTTTTTTCCTGAATATATTCAGGAAAAAACGCATACGCCCTTTTTGGCCAACCAAGCAAGCTTGCAAAGGAAATCTGCACTACAATGAAGTCTCACTTCCCCCCGGTCAAAAGGGCCATCTGAAAAAAGTGTAAAATCCAGCAAGGCAGGACAGGCCATGGAGAACTGGGAGCCTTGTTATGCTGATGGGCGGGATGTAAATTGCCAACAGACACTCGGGAGAAGTGTATGGTGTTTCCTGAAACATCTAAAAAACAAAGCAACAGAGCCTAGGGCACTTCCACTTATGGTCCTATAGCTTAGGGAAATTAAAATCAAAAAGACACAGCCACCCCAAAGTTTGGGACGCCTCTGTTTACAAGAACCTCGTTTACAGTACAAGTTCAACATCGCAGAAAGTGAAAAATGGATAAAGATGTTGTGGTATTTACTTACAAAGCAATATCACTCAGCAATGAAATCTATGTCATCAGGCCCGTAGCAGCATAATGAGTGGATTCAGGTATGATGATTCTAACTGAAATAAGTCTCACAGAAAAAGAAGCATCATAAGATATCAGTAATACACGGAATGTAAACTTGGCTACACAGGAACTGAATTACAGAACAGAACAGGGTCTCAAATTTAGAAAATCAACTTATGCTTGCTTAAGGGGAAAGGTGAGTTGGGGTGCTGCATAAAAGCAGAGATTGAAATGAGCACAGATAAAGTTCCTTAAGCCAAATATGGAATAGACAAGAGCTACTCCTTGCTCAACGAAATGGACTCAACACCGCATATTAAACGCCTAAGAATGTACCTGACTAGTAAGTATCTTAAAACCTATGGATTGCTATGTCTCCGAAAGAGAATCAAGCATGTGAACAGGGGCATAAATGCAGCAGTGATAGGATTGGAGAGGTTCGGTGAGCAAATGAAGACCCTTTGAAGTCATATCGCATGGTACCCATTCCACGGGTTTCAACTACCGAAGTTTAAGGTATTCTTCCTTCAGCTAAAACATGCATGTGGAACCCAGAGTATGATCAACCATGTGATCGGGAGACGTGTTCAAATATGTCTCAGTTTTCCACCCCTGGTACTCAGGTGCAACATTCCAGACGCTTTACTAACACTCTCCCGACTTGGAGAGTCAGTCCCTTTAACCTCCTGTTTGGCCCAGTTTGCAATTTCTGCGGAAGATGAACAGGAATAGCGAGAACCAATGAGAGACTAGCTGGAGGTGTCTGGACGGGCAAATTTTACTCTCATTTCCCACCAGGAAGAGGAATTAACCAAAGGCTCAGCGTGCCGTGCCCGAACCAGATTAGGGCCTGAAGCCAGCCTGCGGTGTTGCGGCCAGCTCACAAGAAAGCGAGTTGAAGAAAGGAGCTCAGGGGCACTGTAATTCACAAACCTGCAGAGTTATAAATGACAG
The DNA here is from genome assembly GCF_964374135.1 of Grampus griseus. NCBI lineage: Eukaryota > Metazoa > Chordata > Mammalia > Artiodactyla > Delphinidae > Grampus > Grampus griseus. The sequence goes on from NW_028133380.1 coordinate 539,085, forward strand.
CTATCGTCCAAAAATATACTGAAGTAAGGCTGCCAAGAGGACTTGAAAGTGGGGCAGAATTGCAGGAAACCGATTTCAGGAGGTAGACTGGAATTGCATTGAAAGCATAGGAAAAGAGGCAGAACGTCCACAATGATGCACTTGGCCAAAAAGGGCGTATGCGTTTTTTCCTGAATATATTCAGGAAAAAACGCATACGCCCTTATTGGCCAACCAAGCAAGCTTGCAAAGGAAATCTGCACTACAATGAAGTCTCACTTCCCCCCGGTCAAAAGGGCCATCTGAAAAAAGTGTAAAATCCAGCAAGGCAGGACAGGCCATGGAGAACTGGGAGCCTTGTTATGCTGATGGGCGGGATGTAAATTGCCAACAGACACTCGGGAGAAGTGTATGGTGTTTCCTGAAACATCTAAAAAACAAAGCAACAGAGCCTAGGGCACTTCCACTTATGGTCCTATAGCTTAGGGAAATTAAAATCAAAAAGACACAGCCACCCCAAAGTTTGGAACGCCTCTGTTTACAAGAACCTCGTTTACAGTACAAGTTCAACATCGCAGAAAGTGAAAAATGGATAAAGAAGTTGTGGTATTTACTTACAAAGCAATATCACTCAGCAATGAAATCTATGTCATCAGGCCCGTAGCAGCATAATGAGTGGATTCAGGTATGATAATTCTAACTGAAATAACTCACACAGAAAAAGAAACATCATAAGATATCAGTAATACACGGAATGTAAACTTGGCTACACAGGAACTGAATTACAGAACAGAACAGGGTCTCAAATTTAGAAAACCAACTTATGCTTGCTTAAGGGGAAAGGTGAGTTGGGGTGCTGCATAAAACCAGAGATCGAAATGAGCACAGATAAAGTTCCTTAAGCCAAATATGGAATAGACAAGAGCTACTCCTTGCTCAACGAAATGGACTCAACACCGCATATTAAACGCCTAAGAATGTACCTGACTAGTAAGTATCTTAAAACCTATGGATTGCTATGTCTCCGAAAGAGAATCAAGCATGTGTACAGGGGCATAAACGCAGCAGTGATAGGATTGGAGAGGTTCGGTGAGCAAATGAAGACCCTTTGAAGTCATATTGCATGGTACCCATTCCACGGGTTTCAACTACCCAAGTTTAAGGTATTCTTCCTTCAGCTAAAACATGCATGTGGAACCCAGAGTATGATCACCATGTGATCGGGAGACGTGTTCAAATATGTCTCAGTTTTCCTCCCCTGGTACTCGGGTGCAACATTCCAGATGCTTTACTAACACTCTCCCGACTTGGAGAGTCAGTCCCTTTAACCTCCTGTTTGGCCCAGTTTGCAATTTCTGCGGAAGATGAACAGGAATAGCGAGAACAAATGAGAGACTAGCTGGAGGTGTCTGGACGGGCAAATTTAACTCTCATTTCCCACCAGGAAGAGGAATTAACCAAAGGCTCAGCGTGCCGTGCCGGAACCAGATTAGGGCCTGAAGCCATCCTGCGGTGTTGCGGCCAGCTCACAAGAAAGCGAGTTGAAGAAAGGAGCTCAGGGGCACTGTAATTCACAAACCTGCAGAGTTATAAATGACAGCTATCGTCCAAAAATATACTGAAGTAAGGCTGCCAAGAGGACTTGAAAGCGGGGCAGAATTGCAGGAAACCGATTTCAGCAGGTAGACTGGAATTGCATTGAAAGCATAGGAAAAGAGGCAGAACGTCCACAATGATGCACTTGGCCAAAAAGGGCGTATGCGTTTTTTCCTGAATATATTCAGGAAAAAACGCATACGCCCTTATTGGCCAACCAAGCAAGCTTGCAAAGGAAATCTGCACTACAATGAAGTCTCACTTCCCCCCGGTCAAAAGGGCCATCTGAAAAAAGTGTAAAATCCAGCAAGGCAGGACAGGCCATGGAGAACTGGGAGCCTTGTTATGCTGATGGGCGGGATGTAAATTGCCAACAGACACTCGGGAGAAGTGTATGGTGTTTCCTGAAACATCTAAAAAACAAAGCAACAGAGCCTAGGGCACTTCCACTTATGGTCCTATAGCTTAGGGAAATTAAAATCAAAAAGAAACAGCCACCCCAAAGTTTGGGACGCCTCTGTTTACAAGAACCTCGTTTACAGTACAAGTTCAACATCACAGAAAGTGAAAAATGGATAAAGAAGTTGTGGTATTTACTTACAAAGCAATATCACTCAGCAATGAAATCTATGTCATCAGGCCCGTAGCTGCATAATGAGTGGATTCAGGTATGATAATTCTAACTGAAATAACTCACACAGAAAAAGAAACATCATAAGATATCAGTAATACACGGAATGTAAACTTGGCTACACAGGAACTGAATTACAGAACAGAACAGGGTCTCAAATTTAGAAAACCAACTTATGCTTGCTTAAGGGGAAAGGTGAGTTTGGGTGCTGCATAAAACCAGAGATTGAAATGAGCACAGATAAAGTTCCTTAAGCCAAATATGGAATAGACAAGAGCTACTCCTTGCTCAACGAAATGGACTCAACACCGCATATTAAACGCCTAAGAATGTACCTGACTAGTAAGTATCTTAAAACCTATGAATTGCTATGTCTCCGAAAGAGAATGAAGCATGTGTACAGGGGCATAAACGCAGCAGTGATAGGATTGGAGAGGTTCGGTGAGCAAATGAAGACCCTTTGAAGTCATATTGCATGGTACCCATTCCACGGGTTTCAACTACCCAAGTTTAAGGTATTCTTCCTTCAGCTAAAACATGCATGTGGAACCCAGAGTATGATCACCATGTGATCGGGAGACGTGTTCAAATATGTCTCAGTTTTCCTCCCCTGGTACTCGGGTGCAACATTCCAGATGCTTTACTAACACTCTCCCGACTTGGAGAGTCAGTCCCTTTAACCTCCTGTTTGGCCCAGTTTGCAATTTCTGCGGAAGATGAACAGGAATAGCGAGAACAAATGAGAGACTAGCTGGAGGTGTCTGGACGGGCAAATTTAACTCTCATTTCCCACCAGGAAGAGGAATTAACCAAAGGCTCAGCATGCCGTGCCGGAACCAGATTAGGGCCTGAAGCCATCCTGCGGTGTTGCGGCCAGCTCACAAGAAAGCGAGTTGAAGAAAGGAGCTCAGGGGCACTGTAATTCACAAACCTGCAGAGTTATAAATGACAGCTATCGTCCAAAAATATACTGAAGTATGGCTGCCAAGAGGACTTGAAAGCGGGGCAGAATTGCAGGAAACCGATTTCAGCAGGTAGACTGGAATTGCATTGAAAGCATAGGAAAAGAGGCAGAACGTCCCCAATGATGCACTTGGCCAAAAAGGGCGTATGCGTTTTTTCCTGAATATATTCAGGAAAAAACGCATACGCCCTTTTTGGCCAACCAAGCAAGCTTGCAAAGGAAATCTGCACTACAATGAAGTCTCACTTCCCCCCGGTCAAAAGGGCCATCTGAAAAAAGTGTAAAATCCAGCAAGGCAGGACAGGCCATGGAGAACTGGGAGCCTTGTTATGCTGATGGGCGGGATGTAAATTGCCAACAGACACTCGGGAGAAGTGTATGGTGTTTCCTGAAACATCTAAAAAACAAAGCAACAGAGCCTAGGGCACTTCCACTTATGGTCCTATAGCTTAGGGAAATTAAAATCAAAAAGACACAGCCACCCCAAAGTTTGGGACGCCTCTGTTTACAAGAACCTAGTTTGCAGTACAAGTTCAACATCGCAGAAAGTGAAAAATGGATAAAGAAGTTGTGGTATTTACTTACAAAGCAATATCACTCAGCAATGAAATCTATGTCATCAGGCCCGTAGCAGCATAATGAGTGGATTCAGGTATGATAATTCTAACTGAAATAACTCACACAGAAAAAGAAACATCATAAGGTATCAGTAATACATGGAATGTAAACTTGGCTACACAGGAACTGAATTACAGAACAGAACAGGGTCTCAAATTTAGAAAACCAACTTATGCTTGCTTAAGGGGAAAGGTGAGTTGGGGTGCTGCATAAAACCAGAGATTGAAATGAGCACAGATAAAGTTCCTTAAGCCAAACATGGAATAGACAAGAGCTACTCCTTGCTCAACGAAATGGACTCAACACCGCATATTAAACGCCTAAGAATGTACCTGACTTGTAACTATCTTAAAACCTATGGATTGCTATGTCTCCGAAAGAGAATCAAGCATGTGTACAGGGGCATAAACGCAGCAGTGATAGGATTGGAGAGGTTCGGTGAGCAAATGAAGACCCTTTGTAGTCATATTGCATGGTACCCATTCCACGGGTTTCAACTACGCAAGTCTAAGGTATTCTTCCTTCAGCTAAAACATGCATGTGGAACCCAGAGTATGATCAACCATGTGATCGGGAGACGTGTTCAAATATGTCTCAGTTTTCCTCCCCTGGTACTCGGGTGCAACATTCCAGATGCTTTACTAACACTCTCCCGACTTGGAGAGTCAGTCCCTTTAACCTCCTGTTTGGCCCAGTTTGCAATTTCTGCGGAAGATGAACAGGAATAGCGAGAACCAATGAGAGACTAGCTGGAGGTGTCTGGACGGGCAAATTTTACTCTCATTTCCCACCAGGAAGAGGAATTAACCAAAGGCTCAGCGTGCCGTGCCGGAACCAGATTAGGGCCTGAAGCCATCCTGCGGTGTTGCGGCCAGCTCACAAGAAAGCGAGTTGAAGAAAGGAGCTCAGGGGCACTGTAATTCACAAACCTGCAGAGTTATAAATGACAGCTATCGTCCAAAAATATACTGAAGTAAGGCTGCCAAGAGGACTTGAAAGCGGGGCAGAATTGCAGGAAACCGATTTCAGGAGGTAGACTGGAATTGCATGTAAAGCATAGGAAAAGAGGCAGAACGTCCCCAATGATGCACTTGGCCAAAAAGGGCGTATGCGTTTTTTCCTGAATATATTCAGGAAAAAACGCATACGCCCTTTTTGGCCAACCAAGCAAGCTTGCAAAGGAAATCTGCACTACAATGAAGTCTCACTTCCCCCCGGTCAAAAGGGCCATCTGAAAAAAGTGTAAAATCCAGCAAGGCAGGACAGGCCATGGAGAACTGGGAGCCTTGTTATGCTGATGGGCGGGATGTAAATTGCCAACAGACACTCGGGAGAAGTGTATGGTGTTTCCTGAAACATATAAAAAACAAAGCAACAGAGCCTAGGGCACTTCCACTTATGGTCCTATAGCTTAGGGAAATTAAAATAAAAAAGACACAGCCACCCCAAAGTTTGGGACGCCTCTGTTTACAAGAACCTCGTTTACAGTACAAGTTCAACATCGCAGAAAGTGAAAAATGGATAAAGATGTTGTGGTATTTACTTACAAAGCAATATCACTCAGCAATGAAATCTATGTCATCAGGCCCGTAGCAGCATAATGAGTGGATTCAGGTATGATAATTCTAACTGAAATAACTCACACAGAAAAAGAAACATCATAAGATATCAGTAATACACGGAATGTAAACTTGGCTACACAGGAACTGAATTACAGAACAGAACAGGGTCTCAAATTTAGAAAACCAACTTATGCTTGCTTAAGGGGAAAGGTGAGTTGGGGTGCTGCATAAAACCAGAGATCGAAATGAGCACAGATAAAGTTCCTTAAGCCAAATATGGAATAGACAAGAGCTACTCCTTGCTCAACGAAATGGACTCAACACCGCATATTAAACGCCTAAGAATGTACCTGACTAGTAAGTATCTTAAAACCTATGGATTGCTATGTCTCCGAAAGAGAATCAAGCATGTGTACAGGGGCATAAACGCAGCAGTGATAGGATTGGAGAGGTTCGGTGAGCAAATGAAGACCCTTTGAAGTCATATTGCATGGTACCCATTCCACGGGTTTCAACTACCCAAGTTTAAGGTATTCTTCCTTCAGCTAAAACATGCATGTGGAACCCAGAGTATGATCACCATGTGATCGGGAGACGTGTTCAAATATGTCTCAGTTTTCCTCCCCTGGTACTCGGGTGCAACATTCCAGATGCTTTACTAACACTCTCCCGACTTGGAGAGTCAGTCCCTTTAACCTCCTGTTTGGCCCAGTTTGCAATTTCTGCGGAAGATGAACAGGAATAGCGAGAACAAATGAGAGACTAGCTGGAGGTGTCTGGACGGGCAAATTTAACTCTCATTTCCCACCAGGAAGAGGAATTAACCAAAGGCTCAGTGTGCCGTGCCGGAACCAGATTAGGGCCTGAAGCCATCCTGCGGTGTTGCGGCCAGCTCACAAGAAAGCGAGTTGAAGAAAGGAGCTCAGGGGCACTGTAATTCACAAACCTGCAGAGTTATAAATGACAGCTATCGTCCAAAAATATACTGAAGTAAGGCTGCCAAGAGTACTTGAAAGCGGGGCAGAATTGCAGGAAACCGATTTCAGGAGGTAGACTGGAATTGCATTGAAAGCATAGGAAAAGAGGCAGAACGTCCACAATGATGCACTTGGCCAAAAAGGGCGTATGCTTTTTTTCCTGAATATATTCAGGAAAAAACGCATACGCCCTTTTTGGCCAACCAAGCAAACTTGCAAAGGAAATCTGCACTACAATGAAGTCTCACTTCCCCCCGGTCAAAAGGGCCATCTGAAAAAAGTGTAAAATCCAGAAAGGCAGGACAGGCCATGGAGAACTGGGAGCCTTGTTATGCTGATGGGCGGGATGTAAATTGCCAACAGACACTCGGGAGAAGTGTATGGTGTTTCCTGAAACATCTAAAAAACAAAGTAACAGAGCCTAGGGCACTTCCACTTATGGTCCTATAGCTTAGGGAAATTAAAATCAAAAAGACACAGCCACCCCAAAGTTTGGGACGCCTCTGTTTACAAGAACCTCATTTACCGTACAAGTTAAATATCACAGAAAGTGAAAAATGGATAAAGAACTTGTGGTACTTACGTACAATGCAGTATCACTCAGCAATGAAATCTATGTCATCAGGCCCGTAGCAGCATAATGAGTGGATTCAGGTATGATGATTCTAACTGAAATAAGTCACACAGAAAAAGAAACATCATAAGATATCAGTAATACACGGAATGTAAACTTGGCTACACAGGAACTGAATTACAGAACAAAACAGGGTCTCAAATTTAGAAAACCAACTTATGCTTGCTTAAGGGGAAAGGTGAGTTGGGGTGCTGCATAAAACCAGAGATTGAAACGAGCACAGATACAGTTCCTTAAGCCAAATATGGAATAGACAAGAGCTACTCCTTGCTCAACGAAATGGACTCAACACCCCATATTAAACGCTTAAGAATGTACCTGAATAGTAAGTATCTTAAAACCTATGGATTGCTATGTCTCCGAAAGAGAATCAAGCATGTGTACAGGGGCATAAACGCAGCAGTGATAGGATTGGAGAGGTTCGGTGAGCAAATGAAGACCCTTTGAAGTCATATTGCATAGTACCCATTCCACGGGTCTCAACTCTCCAGGTTTAAGGTATTCTTCCTTCAGCTAAAACATGCATGTGGAACCCAGAGTATGATCAACCGTGTGAACGGGAGACGTGTTCAAATATGTCTCAGTTTTCCTCCCCTGGTACTCGGGTGCAACATTCCAGATGCTTTACTAACACTCCCCCGACTTGGAGAGTCAGTCCCTTTAACCTCCTGTTTGGCCCAGTTTGCAATTTCTGCGGAAGATGAACAGGAATAGCGAGAACCAATGAGAGACTAGCTGGAGGTGTCTGGACGGGCAAATTTAACTCTCATTTCCCACCAGGAAGAGGAATTAACCAAAGGCTCAGCGTGCCATGCCGGAACCAGATTAGGGCCTGAAGCCATCCTGCGGTGTTGCGGCCAGCTGAAAAGAAAGCGAGTTGAAGAAAGGAGCTCAGGGGCACTGTAATTCACAAACCTGCAGAGTTATAAATGACAGCTATCGTCCAAAAATATACTGAAGTAAGGCTGCCAAGAGTACTTGAAAGCGGGGCAGAATTGCAGGAAACCGATTTCAGGAGGTAGACTGGAATTGCATTGAAAGCATAGGAAAAGAGGCAGAACGTCCACAATGATGCACTTGGCTAAAAAGGGCGTATGCGTTTTTTCCTGAATATATTCAGGAAAAAACGCATACGCCCTTTTTGGCCAACCAAGCAAACTTGCAAAGGAAATCTGCACTACAATGAAGTCTCACTTCCCCCCGGTCAAAAGGGCCATCTGAAAAAAGTGTAAAATCCAGAAAGTCAGGACAGGCCATGGAGAACTGGGAGCCTTGTTATGCTGATGGGCGGGATGTAAATTGCCAACAGACACTCGGGAGAAGTGTATGGTGTTTCCTGAAACATCTAAAAAACAAAGTAACAGAGCCTAGGGCACTTCCACTTATGGTCCTATAGCTTAGGGAAATTAAAATCAAAAAGACACAGCCACCCCAAAGTTTGGGACGCCTCTGTTTACAAGAACCTCGTTTACCGTACAAGTTCAATATCACAGAAAGTGAAAAATGGATAAAGAACTTGTGGTACTTACGTACAATGCAGTATCACTCAGCAATGAAATCTATGCCATCAGGCCCGTAGCAGCATAATGAGTGGATTCAGGTATGATGATTCTAACTGAAATAAGTCACACAGAAAAAGAAACATCATAAGATATCAGTAATACACGGAATGTAAACTTGGCTACACAGGAACTGAATTCCAAAACAGAACAGGGTCTCAAATTTAGAAAACCAACTTATGCTTGCTTAAGGGGAAAGGTGAGTTGGGGTGCTGCATAAAACCAGAGATTGAAATGAGCACAGATAAAGTTCCTTAAGCCAAATATGGAATAGACAAGAGCTACTCCTTGCTCAACGAAATGGACTCAACACCCCATATTAACCGCCTAAGAATGTATCTGAATAGTAAGTATCTTAAAACCTATGGATTGCTATGTCTCCATAAGAGAATCAAGCGTGTGTACAGGGGCATAAACGCAGCAGTGATAGGATTGGAGAGGTTCGGTGAGCAAATGAAGACCCTTTGAAGTCATATTGCATGGTACCCATTCCACGGGTCTCAACTCTCCAGGTTTAAGGTATTCTTCCTTCAGCTAAAACATGCATGTGGAACTCAGAGTATGATCAACTGTGTGAACGGGAGACGTGTTAAAATATGTCTCAGTTTTCCTCCCCTGGTACTCAGGTGCAACATTCCACACGCTTTACTAACACTCTCCCGACTTGGAGAGTCAGTCCCTTTAACCTCCTGTTTTGCCCAGTTTGCAATTTCTGCGGAAGATGAACAGGAATAGCGAGAACCAATGAGAGACTAGCTGGAGGTGTCTGGACGGGCAAATTTAACTCTCATTTCCCACCAGGAAGAGGAATTAACCAAAGGCTCAGCGTGCCGTGCCGGAACCAGATTAGGGCCTGAAGCCATCCTGCGGTGTTGCGGCCAGGTCACAAGAAAGCGAGTTGAAGAAAGGATCTCAGGGGCACTGTAATTCACAAACCTGCAGAGTTATAAATGACAGCTATCGTCCAAAAATATACTGAAGTAAGGCTGCCAAGAGGACTTGAAAGCGGGGCAGAATTGCAGGAAACCGATTTCAGGAGGTAGACTGGAATTGCATTGAAAGCATAGGAAAAGAGGCAGAACGTCCACAATGATGCACTTGGCCAAAAAGGGCGTATGCGTTTTTTCCTGAATATATTCAGGAAAAAACGCATACGCCCTTTTTGGCCAACCAAGCATACTTTCAAAGGAAATCTGCACTACAATGAAGTCTCACTTCCCCCAGTTCAAAAGGGCCATCTGAAAAAAGTGTAAAATCCAGAAAGGCAGGACAGGCCATGGAGAACTGGGAGCCTTTTTATGCTGATGGGCGGGATGTAAATTGCCAACAGACACTCGGGAGAAGTGTATGGTGTTTCCTGAAACATCTAAAAAACAAAGCAACAGAGCCTAGGGCACTTCCACTTATGGTCCTATAGCTTAGGGAAATTAAAATCAAAAGGACACAGCCACCCCAAAGTTTGGGACGCCTCTGTTTACAAGAACCTCGTTTACAGTACAAGTTCAACATCACAGAAAGTGAAAAATGGATAAAGAAGTTGTGGTATTTACTTACAAAGCAATATCACTCAGCAATGAAATCTATGTCATCAGGGCCTTAGCAGCACAATGAGTGGATTCAGGTATGATGATTCTAACTGAAATAAGGCACACAGAAAAAGAAACATCATAAGATATCACTAATACACGGAATGTAAACTTGGCTACACAGGAACTGAATTCCAAAACAGAACAGGGTCTCAAATTTAGAAAACCAACTTATGCTTGCTTAAGGGGAAAGGTGAGTTGGGGTGCTGCATAAAACCAGAGATTGAAATGAGCACAGATAAAGTTCCTTAAGCCAAATATGGAATAGACAAGAGCTACACCTTGCACAACGAAATGGACTCAACACCCCATATTAAACGCCTAAGAATGTACCTGACTAGTAAGTATCTTAAAACCTATGGATTGCTATGTCTCCATAAGAGAATCAAGCGTGTGTACAGGGGCATAAACGCAGCAGTGATAGGATTGGAGAGGTTCGGTGAGCAAATGAAGACCCTTTGAAGTCATATTGCATGGTACCCATTCCACGGGTCTCAACTCTCCAGGTTTAAGGTATTCTTCCTTCAGCTAAAACATGCATGTGGAACCCAGAGTATGATCAACCATGTGAACGGGAGACGTGTTCAAATATGTCTCAGTTTTCCTCCCCTGGTACTCGGGTGCAACATTCCAGATGCTTTACTAACACTCTCCCGACATGGAGAGTCAGTCCCTTTAACCTCCTGTTTGGCCCAGTTTGCAATTTCTGCGGAAGATGAACAGGAATAGCGAGAAACAATGAAAGACTAGCTGGAGGTGTCTGGACGGGCAAATTTAACTCTCATTTCCCACCAGGAAGAGGAATTAACCAAAGGCTCAGCGTGCCATGCCGGAACCAGATTAGGGCCTGAAGCCATCCTGCGGTGTTGCGGCCAGCTGAAAAGAAAGCGAGTTGAAGAAAGGAGCTCAGGGGCACTGTAATTCACAAACCTGCAGAGTTATAAATGACAGCTATCGTCCAAAAATATACTGAAGTAAGGCTGCCAAGAGTACTTGAAAGCGGGGCAGAATTGCAGGAAACCGATTTCAGGAGGTAGACTGGAATTGCATTGAAAGCATAGGAAAAGAGGCAGAACGTCCACAATGATGCACTTGGCCAAAAAGGGCGTATGCGTTTTCTCCTGAATATATTCAGGAAAAAACGCATACGCCCTTTTTGGCCAACCAAGCAAACTTTCAAAGGAAATCTGCACTACAATGAAGTCTCACTTCCCCCCGGTCAAAAGGGCCATCTGCAAAAAGTGTAAAATCCAGAAAGGCAGGACAGGCCATGGAGAACTGGGAGCCTTGTTATGCTGATGGGCGGGATGTAAATTGCCAACAGACACTCGGGAGAAGTGTATGGTGTTTCCTGAAACATCTAAAAAACAAAGCAACAGAGCCTAGGGCACTTCCACTTATGGTCCTATAGATTAGGGAAATTAAAATCAAAAGGACACAGCCACCCGAAAGTTTGGGACGCCTCTGTTTACAAGAACCTCGTTTACGGTACAAGTTCAATATCACAGAAAGTGAAAAATGGATAAAGAAATTGTGGTACTTACGTACAATGCAGTATCACTCAGCAATGAAATCTATGTCATCAGGCATGTAGCAGCATAATGAGTGGATTCAGGTACGATGATTCTAACTGAAAGAAGTCACACAGAAAAAGAAACATCATAAGATATCACTAATACACGGAATGTAAACTTGGCTACACAGGAACTGAATTCCAAAACAGAACAGGGTCTCAAATTCAGAAAACCAACTTATGCTTGCTTAAGGGGAAAGGTGAGTTGAGGTGCTGCATAAAACCAGAGATTGAAATGAGCACAGATAAAGTTCCTTAAGCCAAATATGGAATAGACAAGAGCTACTCCTTGCTCAACGAAATGGACTCAACACCCCATATTAAACGCCTAAGAATGTACCTGACTAGTATGTATCTTAAAACCTATGGATTGCTATGTCTCCAAAAGAGAATCAAGCGTGTGTACAGCGACATAAATGCAGCAGTGATAGGATTGGAGAGGTTCGATGAGCAAATGAAGACCCTTTGAAGTCATATTGCATGGTACCCATTCCACGGTTCTCAACTCTCCAGGTTTAAGGTATTCTTCCTTCAGCTAAACATGCATGTGGAACCCAGAGTATGATCAACCGTGTGAACGGGAGACGTGTTCAGATATGTCTCAGTTTTCCTCCCCTGGTACTCGGGTGCAACATTCCAGACGCTTTACTAACACTCTCCCCAGTTGGAGAGTCAGCGCCTTTAACCTCCTGTTTGGCCCAGTTTGCAATTTCTGCGGAAGATGAACAGGAATAGCGAGAAACAATGAGAGACTAGCTGGAGGTGTCTGGACGGGCAAATTTAACTCTCATTTCCCACCAGGAAGAGGAATTAACCAAAGGCTCAGCGTGCCGTGCCGGAACCAGATTAGGGCCTGAAGCCATCCTGCGGTGTTGCGGCCAGGTCACAAGAAAGCGAGTTGAAGAAAGGAGCTCAGGGGCACTGTAATTCACAAACCTGCAGAGTTATAAATGACAGCTATCGTCCAAAAATATACTGAAGTAAGGCTGCCAAGAGGACTTGAAAACGGGGCAGAATTGCAGGAAACCGATTTCAGGAGGTAGACTGGAATTGCATTGAAAGCATAGGAAAAGAGGCAGAACGTCCACAATGATGCACTTGGCCAAAAAGGGCGTATGCGTTTTTTCCTGAATATATTCAGGAAAAAACGCATACGCCCTTTTTGGCCAACCAAGCATACTTTCAAAGGAAATCTGCACTACAATGAAGTCTCACTTCCCCCCGTTCAAAAGGGCCATCTGAAAAAAGTGTAAAATCCAGAAAGGCAGGACAGGCCATGGAGAACTGGGAGCCTTGTTATGCTGATGGGCGGGATGTAAATTGCCAACAGACACTCGGGAGAAGTGTATGGTGTTTCCTGAAACATCTAAAAAACAAAGCAACAGAGCCTAGGGCACTTCCACTTATGGTCCTATAGCTTAGGGAAATTAAAATCAAAAGGACACAGCCACCCCAAAGTTTGGGACGCCTCTGTTTACAAGAACCTCGTTTACAGTACAAGTTCAACATCACAGAAAGTGAAAAATGGATAAAGAAGTTGTGGTATTTACTTACAAAGCAATATCACTCAGCAATGAAATCTATGTCATCAGGGCCTTAGCAGCACAATGAGTGGATTCAGGTATGATGATTCTAACTGAAATAAGTCACACAGAAAAAGAAACATCATAAGATATCACTAATACACGGAATGTAAACTTGGCTACACAGGAACTGAATTCCAAAACAGAACAGGGTCTCAAATTTAGAAAACCAACTTATGCTTGCTTAAGGGGAAAGGTGAGTTGGGGTGCTGCATAAAACCAGAGATTGAAATGAGCACAGATAAAGTTCCTTAAGCCAAATATGGAATAGACAAGAGCTACTCCTTGCACAACGAAATGGACTCAACACCCCATATTAAACGCCTAAGAATGTACCTGAATAGTAAGTATCTTAAAACCTATGGATTGCTATGTCTCCATAAGAGAATCAAGCGTGTGTACAGGGGCATAAACGCAGCAGTGATAGGATTGGAGAGGTTCGGTGAGCAAATGAAGACCCTTTGAAGTCATATTGCATGGTACCCATTACACGGGTCTCAACTCTCCAGGTTTAAGGTATTCTTCCTTCAGCTAAAACATGCATGTGGAACCCAGAGTATGATCAACCATGTGAACGGGAGACGTGTTCAAATATGTCTCAGTTTTCCTCCCCTGGTACTCGGGTGCAACATTCCAGTTGCTTTACTAACACTCTCCCGACATGGAGAGTCAGTCCCTTTAACCTCCTGTTTGGCCCAGTTTGCAATTTCTGCGGAAGATGAACAGGAATAGCGAGAAACAATGAGAGACTAGCTGGAGGTGTCTGGACGGGCAAATTTAACTCTCATTTCCCACCAGGAAGAGGACATAACCAAAGGCTCAGCGTGCCGTGCCGGATCCAGATTAGGGCCTGAAGCCATCCTGCGGTGTTGCGGCCAGCTCAAAAGAAAGCGAGTTGAAGAAAGGAGCTCAGGGGCACTGTAATTCACAAACCTGCAGAGTTATAAATGACAGCTCTCGTCCAAAAATATACTGAAGTAAGGCTGCCAAGAGGACTTGAAAGCGGGGCAGAATTGCAGGAAACTGATTTCAGGAGGTAGACTGGAATTGCATTGAAAGCATAGGAAAAGAGGCAGAACGTCCACAATGATGCACTTGGCCAAAAAGGGCGTATGCGTTTTTTCCAGAATATATTCAGGAAAAAACGCATACGCCCTTTTTGGCCAAACAAGCAAACTTGCAAAGGAAATCTGCACTACAATGAAGTCTCACTTCCCCCCGGTCAAAAGGGCCATCTGAAAAAAGTGTAAAATCCAGCAAGGCAGGACAGGCCATTCAGAACTGGGAGCCTTGTTATGCTGATGGGCGGGATGTAAATTGCCAACAGACACTCGGGAGAAGTGTATGGTGTTTCCTGAAACATCTAAAAAACAAAGCAACAGAGCCTAGGGCACTTCCACTTATGGTCCTATAGCTTAGGGAAATTAAAATCAAAAAGACACAGCCACCCCAAAGTTTGGGACGCCTCTGTTTACAAGAACCTCGTTTACCGTACAAGTTCAATATCACAGAAAGTGAAAAATGGATAAAGAACTTGTGGTACTTACGTACAATGCAGTATCACTCAGCAATGAAATCTATGTCATCAGGCCCTTAGCAGCACAATGAGTGGATTCAGGTATGATTATTCTAACTGAAATAAGTCACACAGAAAAAGAAACATCATAAGATATCAGTAATACACGGAATGTAAACTTGGCTACACAGGAACTGAATTACAGAACAGAACAGGGTCTCAAATTTAGAAAACCAACTTATGCTTGCTTAAGGGTAAAGGTGAGTTGGGGTGCTGCATAAAAACAGAGATTGAAATGAGCACAGATAAAGATCCTTAAGCCATATATGGAATAGACAAGAGATACTCCTTTCTCAACGAAATGGACTCAACATCGCATATTAAACGCCTAAGAATGTACCTGTCTAGTAAGTATCTTAAAACCTATGGATTGCTATGTCTCCGAAAGAGAATCAAGCATGTGTACAGGGTCATAAACGCAGCAGTGATAGGATTGGAGAGGTTCGGTGAGCAAATGAAGACCCTTTAAAATCATATTGCATGGTACCCATTCCAAGGGTTTCAACTACCCAGGTTTAAGGTATTCTTCCTTCAGCTAAAACATGCATGTGGAACCTAGAGTATGATCAACCATGTGATCAGGAGACGTGTTCAAATATGTCTCAGTTTTCGTACCCTGGTACTAGGGTGCAACATTCCAGACGCTTTACTAACACTCTCCCGACTTGGAGAGTCAGTCCCTTTAACCTCCTGTTTGGCCCAGTTTGCAATTTCTGCGGAAGATGAACAGGAATAGCGAGAACCAATGAGAGACTAGCTGGAGGTGTCTGGACGGGCAAATTTAACTCTCATTTCCCACCAGGAAGAGGAATTAACCAAAGGCTCAGCGTGCCGTTCCGGAACCAGATTAGGGCCTGAAGCCATCCTGCGGTGTTGCGGCCAGCTCACAAGAAAGCGAGTTGAAGAAAGGAGATCAGGGGCACTGTAATTCACAAACCTGCAGTGTTATAAATGACAGCTATCGTCCAAAAATATACTGAAGTAAGGCTGCCAAGAGGACTTGAAAGCGGGGCAGAATTGCAGGAAACCGATTTCAGGAGGTAGACTGGAATTGCATTGAAAGCATAGGAAAAGAGGCAGAACGTCCACAATGATGCACTTGGCCAAAAAGGGCGTATGCGTTTTTTCCAGAATATATTCAGGAAAAAACGCATACGCCCTTTTTGGCCAACCAAGCAAACTTTCAAAGGAAATCTGCACTACAATGAAGTCTCACTTCCCCCTGGTCAAAAGGGCCATCTGAAAAAAGTGTAAAATCCAGAAAGGCAGGACAGGCCATGGAGAACTGGGAGCCTTGTTATGCTGATGGGCGGGATGTAAATTGCCAACAGACACTCGGGAGAAGTGTATGGTGTTTCCTGAAACATCTAAAAAACAAAGTAACAGAGCCTAGGGCAATTCCACTTATGGTCCTATAGATTAGGGAAATTAAAATCAAAAGGACACAGCCACCCGAAAGTTTGGGACACCTCTGTTTACAAGAACCTCGTTTACGGTACAAGTTCAATATCACAAAAAGTGAAAAATGGATAAAGAACTTGTGGTACTTACGTACAATGCAGTATCACTCAGCAATGAAATCTATGTCATCAGGCCCGTAGCAGCATAATGAGTGGATTCAGGTACGATGATTCTAACTGAAATAAGTCACACAGAAAAAGAAACATCATAAGATATCACTAATACACGGAATGTAAACTTGGCTACACAGGAACTGAATTCCAAAACAGAACAGGGTCTCAAATTTAGAAAACCAACTTATGCTTGCTTAAGGGGAAAGGTGAGTTGGGGTGCTGCATAAAACCAGAGATTGAAATGAGCACAGATAAAGTTCCTTAAGCCAAATATGGAATAGACAAGAGCTACTCCTTGCTCAACGAAATGGACACAACACCCCATATTAAACGCCTAAGAATGTACCTGACTAGTAAGTATCTTAAAACCTATGGATTGCTATGTCTCCAAAAGAGAATCAAGCGTGTGTACAGGGGCATAAACGCAGCAGTGATAGGATTGGAGAGGTTCGGTGAGCAAATGAAGACCCTTTGAAGTCATATTGCATGGTACCCATTCCACGGGTCTCAACTCTCCAGGTTTAAGGTATTCTTCCTTCAGCTAAAACATGCATGTGGAACCCAGAGTATGATCAACCGTGTGAACGGGAGACGTGTTCAGATATGTCTCAGTTTTCCTCCCCTGGTACTCGGGTGCAACATTCCAGACGCTTTACTAACACTCTCCCGACTTGGAGAGTCAGTCCCTTTAACCTCCTGTTTGGCCCAGTTTGCAATTTCTGCGGAAGATGAACAGGAATAGCGAGAACCAATGAGAGACTAGCTGGAGGTGTCTGGACGGGCAAATTTAACTCTCATTTCCCACCAGGAAGAGGAATTAACCAAAGGCTCAGCGTGCCATGCCGGAACCAGATTAGGGCCTGAAGCCATCCTGCGGTGTTGCGGCCAGCTGAAAAGAAAGCGAGTTGAAGAAAGGAGCTCAGGGGCACTGTAATTCACAAACCTGCAGAGTTATAAATGACAGCTATCATCCAAAAATATACTGAAGTAAGGCTGCCAAGAGTACTTGAAAGCGGGGCAGAATTGCAGGAAACCGATTTCAGGAGGTAGACTGGAATTGCATTGAAAGCATAGGAAAAGAGGCAGAACGTCCACAATGATGCACTTGGCCAAAAAGGGCGTATGCGTTTTTTCCTGAATATATTCAGGAAAAAACGCATACGCCCTTTTTGGCCAACCAAGCAAACTTGCAAAGGAAATCTGCACTACAATGAAGTCTCACTTCCCCCCGGTCAAAAGGGCCATCTGAAAAAAGTGTAAAATCCAGAAAGTCAGGACAGGCCATGGAGAACTGGGAGCCTTGTTATGCTGATGGGCGGGATGTAAATTGCCAACAGACACTCGGGAGAAGTGTATGGTGTTTCCTGAAACATCTAAAAAACAAAGTAACAGAGCCTAGGGCACTTCCACTTATGGTCCTATAGCTTAGGGAAATTAAAATCAAAAAGACACAGCCACCCCAAAGTTTGGGACGCCTCTGTTTACAAGAACCTCGTTTACCGTACAAGTTCAATATCACAGAAAGTGAAAAATGGATAAAGAACTTGTGGTACTTACGTACAATGCAGTATCACTCAGCAATGAAATCTATGCCATCAGGCCCGTAGCAGCATAATGAGTGGATTCAGGTATGATGATTCTAACTGAAATAAGTCACACAGAAAAAGAAACATCATAAGATATCAGTAATACACGGAATGTAAACTTGGCTACACAGGAACTGAATTCCAAAACAGAACAGGGTCTCAAATTTAGAAAACCAACTTATGCTTGCTTAAGGGGAAAGGTGAGTTGGGGTGCTGCATAAAACCAGAGATTGAAATGAGCACAGATAAAGTTCCTTAAGCCAAATATGGAATAGACAAGAGCTACTCCTTGCTCAACGAAATGGACTCAACACCCCATATTAACCGCCTAAGAATGTATCTGAATAGTAAGTATCTTAAAACCTATGGATTGCTATGTCTCCATAAGAGAATCAAGCGTGTGTACAGGGGCATAAACGCAGCAGTGATAGGATTGGAGAGGTTCGGTGAGCAAATGAAGACCCTTTGAAGTCATATTGCATGGTACCCATTCCACGGGTCTCAACTCTCCAGGTTTAAGGTATTCTTCCTTCAGCTAAAACATGCATGTGGAACTCAGAGTATGATCAACTGTGTGAACGGGAGACGTGTTAAAATATGTCTCAGTTTTCCTCCCCTGGTACTCAGGTGCAACATTCCACACGCTTTACTAACACTCTCCCGACTTGGAGAGTCAGTCCCTTTAACCTCCTGTTTTGCCCAGTTTGCAATTTCTGCGGAAGATGAACAGGAATAGCGAGAACCAATGAGAGACTAGCTGGAGGTGTCTGGACGGGCAAATTTAACTCTCATTTCCCACCAGGAAGAGGAATTAACCAAAGGCTCAGCGTGCCGTGCCGGAACCAGATTAGGGCCTGAAGCCATCCTGCGGTGTTGCGGCCAGGTCACAAGAAAGCGAGTTGAAGAAAGGAGCTCAGGGGCACTGTAATTCACAAACCTGCAGAGTTATAAATGACAGCTATCGTCCAAAAATATACTGAAGTAAGGCTGCCAAGAGGACTTGAAAGCGGGGCAGAATTGCAGGAAACCGATTTCAGGAGGTAGACTGGAATTGCATTGAAAGCATAGGAAAAGAGGCAGAACGTCCACAATGATGCACTTGGCCAAAAAGGGCGTATGCGTTTTTTCCTGAATATATTCAGGAAAAAACGCATACGCACTTTTTGGCCAACCAAGCATACTTTCAAAGGAAATCTGCACTACAATGAAGTCTCACTTCCCCCAGTTCAAAAGGGCCATCTGAAAAAAGTGTAAAATCCAGAAAGGCAGGACAGGCCATGGAGAACTGGGAGCCTTTTTATGCTGATGGGCGGGATGTAAATTGCCAACAGACACTCGGGAGAAGTGTATGGTGTTTCCTGAAACATCTAAAAAACAAAGCAACAGAGCCTAGGGCACTTCCACTTATGGTCCTATAGCTTAGGGAAATTAAAATCAAAAGGACACAGCCACCCCAAAGTTTGGGACGCCTCTGTTTACAAGAACCTCGTTTACAGTACAAGTTCAACATCACAGAAAGTGAAAAATGGATAAAGAAGTTGTGGTATTTACTTACAAAGCAATATCACTCAGCAATGAAATCTATGTCATCAGGGCCTTAGCAGCACAATGAGTGGATTCAGGTATGATGATTCTAACTGAAATAAGGCACACAGAAAAAGAAACATCATAAGATATCACTAATACACGGAATGTAAACTTGGCTACACAGGAACTGAATTCCAAAACAGAACAGGGTCTCAAATTTAGAAAACCAACTTATGCTTGCTTAAGGGGAAAGGTGAGTTGGGGTGCTGCATAAAACCAGAGATTGAAATGAGCACAGATAAAGTTCCTTAAGCCAAATATGGAATAGACAAGAGCTACACCTTGCACAACGAAATGGACTCAACACCCCATATTAAACGCCTAAGAATGTACCTGACTAGTAAGTATCTTAAAACCTATGGATTGCTATGTCTCCATAAGAGAATCAAGCGTGTGTACAGGGGCATAAACGCAGCAGTGATAGGATTGGAGAGGTTCGGTGAGCAAATGAAGACCCTTTGAAGTCATATTGCATGGTACCCATTACACGGGTCTCAACTCTCCAGGTTTAAGGTATTCTTCCTTCAGCTAAAACATGCATGTGGAACCCAGAGTATGATCAACCATGTGAACGGGAGACGTGTTCAAATATGTCTCAGTTTTCCTCCCCTGGTACTCGGGTGCAACATTCCAGATGCTTTACTAACACTCTCCCGACATGGAGAGTCAGTCCCTTTAACCTCCTGTTTGGCCCAGTTTGCAATTTCTGTGGAAGATGAACAGGAATAGCGAGAAACAATGAAAGACTAGCTGGAGGTGTCTGGACGGGCAAATTTAACTCTCATTTCCCACCAGGAAGAGGAATTAACCAAAGGCTCAGCGTGCCATGCCGGAACCAGATTAGGGCCTGAAGCCATCCTGCGGTGTTGCGGCCAGCTGAAAAGAAAGCGAGTTGAAGAAAGGAGCTCAGGGGCACTGTAATTCACAAACCTGCAGAGTTATAAATGACAGCTATCGTCCAAAAATATACTGAAGTAAGGCTGCCAAGAGTACTTGAAAGCGGGGCAGAATTGCAGGAAACCGATTTCAGGAGGTAGACTGGAATTGCATTGAAAGCATAGGAAAAGAGGCAGAACGTCCACAATGATGCACTTGGCCAAAAAGGGCGTATGCGTTTTCTCCTGAATATATTCAGGAAAAAACGCATACGCCCTTTTTGGCCAACCAAGCAAACTTTCAAAGGAAATCTGCACTACAATGAAGTCTCACTTCCCCCCGGTCAAAAGGGCCATCTGCAAAAAGTGTAAAATCCAGAAAGGCAGGACAGGCCATGGAGAACTGGGAGCCTTGTTATGCTGATGGGCGGGATGTAAATTGCCAACAGACACTCGGGAGAAGTGTATGGTGTTTCCTGAAACATCTAAAAAACAAAGCAACAGAGCCTAGGGCACTTCCACTTATGGTCCTATAGATTAGGGAAATTAAAATCAAAAGGACACAGCCACCCGAAAGTTTGGGACGCCTCTGTTTACAAGAACCTCGTTTACGGTACAAGTTCAATATCACAGAAAGTGAAAAATGGATAAAGAAATTGTGGTACTTACGTACAATGCAGTATCACTCAGCAATGAAATCTATGTCATCAGGCATGTAGCAGCATAATGAGTGGATTCAGGTACGATGATTCTAACTGAAAGAAGTCACACAGAAAAAGAAACATCATAAGATATCACTAATACACGGAATGTAAACTTGGCTACACAGGAACTGAATTCCAAAACAGAACAGGGTCTCAAATTCAGAAAACCAACTTATGCTTGCTTAAGGGGAAAGGTGAGTTGAGGTGCTGCATAAAACCAGAGATTGAAATGAGCACAGATAAAGTTCCTTAAGCCAAATATGGAATAGACAAGAGCTACTCCTTGCTCAACGAAATGGACTCAACACCCCATATTAAACGCCTAAGAATGTACCTGACTAGTATGTATCTTAAAACCTATGGATTGCTATGTCTCCAAAAGAGAATCAAGCGTGTGTACAGCGACATAAATGCAGCAGTGATAGGATTGGAGAGGTTCGATGAGCAAATGAAGACCCTTTGAAGTCATATTGCATGGTACCCATTCCACGGTTCTCAACTCTCCAGGTTTAAGGTATTCTTCCTTCAGCTAAACATGCATGTGGAACCCAGAGTATGATCAACCGTGTGAACGGGAGACGTGTTCAGATATGTCTCAGTTTTCCTCCCCTGGTACTCGGGTGCAACATTCCAGACGCTTTACTAACACTCTCCCCAGTTGGAGAGTCAGCGCCTTTAACCTCCTGTTTGGCCCAGTTTGCAATTTCTGCGGAAGATGAACAGGAATAGCGAGAAACAATGAGAGACTAGCTGGAGGTGTCTGGACGGGCAA
Source organism: Grampus griseus (assembly GCF_964374135.1). NCBI lineage: Eukaryota > Metazoa > Chordata > Mammalia > Artiodactyla > Delphinidae > Grampus > Grampus griseus. The sequence goes on from NW_028133380.1 coordinate 561,021, forward strand.
ATTTAACTCTCATTTCCCACCAGGAAGAGGAATTAACCAAAGGCTCAGCGTGCCGTGCCGGAACCAGATTAGGGCCTGAAGCCATCCTGCGGTGTTGCGGCCAGGTCACAAGAAAGCGAGTTGAAGAAAGGAGCTCAGGGGCACTGTAATTCACAAACCTGCAGAGTTATAAATGACAGCTATCGTCCAAAAATATACTGAAGTAAGGCTGCCAAGAGGACTTGAAAACGGGGCAGAATTGCAGGAAACCGATTTCAGGAGGTAGACTGGAATTGCATTGAAAGCATAGGAAAAGAGGCAGAACGTCCACAATGATGCACTTGGCCAAAAAGGGCGTATGCGTTTTTTCCTGAATATATTCAGGAAAAAACGCATACGCCCTTTTTGGCCAACCAAGCATACTTTCAAAGGAAATCTGCACTACAATGAAGTCTCACTTCCCCCCGTTCAAAAGGGCCATCTGAAAAAAGTGTAAAATCCAGAAAGGCAGGACAGGCCATGGAGAACTGGGAGCCTTGTTATGCTGATGGGCGGGATGTAAATTGCCAACAGACACTCGGGAGAAGTGTATGGTGTTTCCTGAAACATCTAAAAAACAAAGCAACAGAGCCTAGGGCACTTCCACTTATGGTCCTATAGCTTAGGGAAATTAAAATCAAAAGGACACAGCCACCCCAAAGTTTGGGACGCCTCTGTTTACAAGAACCTCGTTTACAGTACAAGTTCAACATCACAGAAAGTGAAAAATGGATAAAGAAGTTGTGGTATTTACTTACAAAGCAATATCACTCAGCAATGAAATCTATGTCATCAGGGCCTTAGCAGCACAATGAGTGGATTCAGGTATGATGATTCTAACTGAAATAAGTCACACAGAAAAAGAAACATCATAAGATATCACTAATACACGGAATGTAAACTTGGCTACACAGGAACTGAATTCCAAAACAGAACAGGGTCTCAAATTTAGAAAACCAACTTATGCTTGCTTAAGGGGAAAGGTGAGTTGGGGTGCTGCATAAAACCAGAGATTGAAATGAGCACATATAAAGTTCCTTAAGCCAAATATGGAATAGACAAGAGCTACTCCTTGCACAACGAAATGGACTCAACACCCCATATTAAACGCCTAAGAATGTACCTGAATAGTAAGTATCTTAAAACCTATGGATTGCTATGTCTCCATAAGAGAATCAAGCGTGTGTACAGGGGCATAAACGCAGCAGTGATAGGATTGGAGAGGTTCGGTGAGCAAATGAAGACCCTTTGAAGTCATATTGCATGGTACCCATTACACGGGTCTCAACTCTCCAGGTTTAAGGTATTCTTCCTTCAGCTAAAACATGCATGTGGAACCCAGAGTATGATCAACCATGTGAACGGGAGACGTGTTCAAATATGTCTCAGTTTTCCTCCCCTGGTACTCGGGTGCAACATTCCAGTTGCTTTACTAACACTCTCCCGACATGGAGAGTCAGTCCCTTTAACCTCCTGTTTGGCCCAGTTTGCAATTTCTGCGGAAGATGAACAGGAATAGCGAGAAACAATGAGAGACTAGCTGGAGGTGTCTGGACGGGCAAATTTAACTCTCATTTCCCACCAGGAAGAGGACATAACCAAAGGCTCAGCGTGCCGTGCCGGATCCAGATTAGGGCCTGAAGCCATCCTGCGGTGTTGCGGCCAGCTCAAAAGAAAGCGAGTTGAAGAAAGGAGCTCAGGGGCACTGTAATTCACAAACCTGCAGAGTTATAAATGACAGCTCTCGTCCAAAAATATACTGAAGTAAGGCTGCCAAGAGGACTTGAAAGCGGGGCAGAATTGCAGGAAACTGATTTCAGGAGGTAGACTGGAATTGCATTGAAAGCATAGGAAAAGAGGCAGAACGTCCACAATGATGCACTTGGCCAAAAAGGGCGTATGCGTTTTTTCCAGAATATATTCAGGAAAAAACGCATACGCCCTTTTTGGCCAAACAAGCAAACTTGCAAAGGAAATCTGCACTACAATGAAGTCTCACTTCCCCCCGGTCAAAAGGGCCATCTGAAAAAAGTGTAAAATCCAGCAAGGCAGGACAGGCCATTCAGAACTGGGAGCCTTGTTATGCTGATGGGCGGGATGTAAATTGCCAACAGACACTCGGGAGAAGTGTATGGTGTTTCCTGAAACATCTAAAAAACAAAGCAACAGAGCCTAGGGCACTTCCACTTATGGTCCTATAGCTTAGGGAAATTAAAATCAAAAAGACACAGCCACCCCAAAGTTTGGGACGCCTCTGTTTACAAGAACCTCGTTTACCGTACAAGTTCAATATCACAGAAAGTGAAAAATGGATAAAGAACTTGTGGTACTTACGTACAATGCAGTATCACTCAGCAATGAAATCTATGTCATCAGGCCCTTAGCAGCACAATGAGTGGATTCAGGTATGATTATTCTAACTGAAATAAGTCACACAGAAAAAGAAACATCATAAGATATCAGTAATACACGGAATGTAAACTTGGCTACACAGGAACTGAATTACAGAACAGAACAGGGTCTCAAATTTAGAAAACCAACTTATGCTTGCTTAAGGGTAAAGGTGAGTTGGGGTGCTGCATAAAAACAGAGATTGAAATGAGCACAGATAAAGATCCTTAAGCCATATATGGAATAGACAAGAGATACTCCTTTCTCAACGAAATGGACTCAACATCGCATATTAAACGCCTAAGAATGTACCTGTCTAGTAAGTATCTTAAAACCTATGGATTGCTATGTCTCCGAAAGAGAATCAAGCATGTGTACAGGGTCATAAACGCAGCAGTGATAGGATTGGAGAGGTTCGGTGAGCAAATGAAGACCCTTTAAAATCATATTGCATGGTACCCATTCCAAGGGTTTCAACTACCCAGGTTTAAGGTATTCTTCCTTCAGCTAAAACATGCATGTGGAACCTAGAGTATGATCAACCATGTGATCAGGAGACGTGTTCAAATATGTCTCAGTTTTCGTACCCTGGTACTAGGGTGCAACATTCCAGACGCTTTACTAACACTCTCCCGACTTGGAGAGTCAGTCCCTTTAACCTCCTGTTTGGCCCAGTTTGCAATTTCTGCGGAAGATGAACAGGAATAGCGAGAACCAATGAGAGACTAGCTGGAGGTGTCTGGACGGGCAAATTTAACTCTCATTTCCCACCAGGAAGAGGAATTAACCAAAGGCTCAGCGTGCCGTTCCGGAACCAGATTAGGGCCTGAAGCCATCCTGCGGTGTTGCGGCCAGCTCACAAGAAAGCGAGTTGAAGAAAGGAGATCAGGGGCACTGTAATTCACAAACCTGCAGTGTTATAAATGACAGCTATCGTCCAAAAATATACTGAAGTAAGGCTGCCAAGAGGACTTGAAAGCGGGGCAGAATTGCAGGAAACCGATTTCAGGAGGTAGACTGGAATTGCATTGAAAGCATAGGAAAAGAGGCAGAACGTCCACAATGATGCACTTGGCCAAAAAGGGCGTATGCGTTTTTTCCAGAATATATTCAGGAAAAAACGCATACGCCCTTTTTGGCCAACCAAGCAAACTTTCAAAGGAAATCTGCACTACAATGAAGTCTCACTTCCCCCTGGTCAAAAGGGCCATCTGAAAAAAGTGTAAAATCCAGAAAGGCAGGACAGGCCATGGAGAACTGGGAGCCTTGTTATGCTGATGGGCGGGATGTAAATTGCCAACAGACACTCGGGAGAAGTGTATGGTGTTTCCTGAAACATCTAAAAAACAAAGTAACAGAGCCTAGGGCAATTCCACTTATGGTCCTATAGATTAGGGAAATTAAAATCAAAAGGACACAGCCACCCGAAAGTTTGGGACACCTCTGTTTACAAGAACCTCGTTTACGGTACAAGTTCAATATCACAAAAAGTGAAAAATGGATAAAGAACTTGTGGTACTTACGTACAATGCAGTATCACTCAGCAATGAAATCTATGTCATCAGGCCCGTAGCAGCATAATGAGTGGATTCAGGTACGATGATTCTAACTGAAATAAGTCACACAGAAAAAGAAACATCATAAGATATCACTAATACACGGAATGTAAACTTGGCTACACAGGAACTGAATTCCAAAACAGAACAGGGTCTCAAATTTAGAAAACCAACTTATGCTTGCTTAAGGGGAAAGGTGAGTTGGGGTGCTGCATAAAACCAGAGATTGAAATGAGCACAGATAAAGTTCCTTAAGCCAAATATGGAATAGACAAGAGCTACTCCTTGCTCAACGAAATGGACACAACACCCCATATTAAACGCCTAAGAATGTACCTGACTAGTAAGTATCTTAAAACCTATGGATTGCTATGTCTCCAAAAGAGAATCAAGCGTGTGTACAGGGGCATAAACGCAGCAGTGATAGGATTGGAGAGGTTCGGTGAGCAAATGAAGACCCTTTGAAGTCATATTGCATGGTACCCATTCCACGGGTCTCAACTCTCCAGGTTTAAGGTATTCTTCCTTCAGCTAAAACATGCATGTGGAACCCAGAGTATGATCAACCGTGTGAACGGGAGACGTGTTCAGATATGTCTCAGTTTTCCTCCCCTGGTACTCGGGTGCAACATTCCAGACGCTTTACTAACACTCTCCCGACTTGGAGAGTCAGTCCCTTTAACCTCCTGTTTGGCCCAGTTTGCAATTTCTGCGGAAGATGAACAGGAATAGCGAGAACCAATGAGAGACTAGCTGGAGGTGTCTGGACGGGCAAATTTAACTCTCATTTCCCACCAGGAAGAGGAATTAACCAAAGGCTCAGCGTGCCATGCCGGAACCAGATTAGGGCCTGAAGCCATCCTGCGGTGTTGCGGCCAGCTGAAAAGAAAGCGAGTTGAAGAAAGGAGCTCAGGGGCACTGTAATTCACAAACCTGCAGAGTTATAAATGACAGCTATCATCCAAAAATATACTGAAGTAAGGCTGCCAAGAGTACTTGAAAGCGGGGCAGAATTGCAGGAAACCGATTTCAGGAGGTAGACTGGAATTGCATTGAAAGCATAGGAAAAGAGGCAGAACGTCCACAATGATGCACTTGGCCAAAAAGGGCGTATGCGTTTTTTCCTGAATATATTCAGGAAAAAACGCATACGCCCTTTTTGGCCAACCAAGCAAACTTCCAAAGGAAATCTGCACTACAATGAAGTCTCACTTCCCCCCGGTCAAAAGGGCCATCTGAAAAAAGTGTAAAATCCAGAAAGTCAGGACAGGCCATGGAGAACTGGGAGCCTTGTTATGCTGATGGGCGGGATGTAAATTGCCAACAGACACTCGGGAGAAGTGTATGGTGTTTCCTGAAACATCTAAAAAACAAAGTAACAGAGCCTAGGGCACTTCCACTTATGGTCCTATAGCTTAGGGAAATTAAAATCAAAAAGACACAGCCACCCCAAAGTTTGGGACGCCTCTGTTTACAAGAACCTCGTTTACCGTACAAGTTCAATATCACAGAAAGTGAAAAATGGATAAAGAACTTGTGGTACTTACGTACAATGCAGTATCACTCAGCAATGAAATCTATGCCATCAGGCCCGTAGCAGCATAATGAGTGGATTCAGGTATGATGATTCTAACTGAAATAAGTCACACAGAAAAAGAAACATCATAAGATATCAGTAATACACGGAATGTAAACTTGGCTACACAGGAACTGAATTCCAAAACAGAACAGGGTCTCAAATTTAGAAAACCAACTTATGCTTGCTTAAGGGGAAAGGTGAGTTGGGGTGCTGCATAAAACCAGAGATTGAAATGAGCACAGATAAAGTTCCTTAAGCCAAATATGGAATAGACAAGAGCTACTCCTTGCTCAACGAAATGGACTCAACACCCCATATTAACCGCCTAAGAATGTATCTGAATAGTAAGTATCTTAAAACCTATGGATTGCTATGTCTCCATAAGAGAATCAAGCGTGTGTACAGGGGCATAAACGCAGCAGTGATAGGATTGGAGAGGTTCGGTGAGCAAATGAAGACCCTTTGAAGTCATATTGCATGGTACCCATTCCACGGGTCTCAACTCTCCAGGTTTAAGGTATTCTTCCTTCAGCTAAAACATGCATGTGGAACTCAGAGTATGATCAACTGTGTGAACGGGAGACGTGTTAAAATATGTCTCAGTTTTCCTCCCCTGGTACTCAGGTGCAACATTCCACACGCTTTACTAACACTCTCCCGACTTGGAGAGTCAGTCCCTTTAACCTCCTGTTTTGCCCAGTTTGCAATTTCTGCGGAAGATGAACAGGAATAGCGAGAACCAATGAGAGACTAGCTGGAGGTGTCTGGACGGGCAAATTTAACTCTCATTTCCCACCAGGAAGAGGAATTAACCAAAGGCTCAGCGTGCCGTGCCGGAACCAGATTAGGGCCTGAAGCCATCCTGCGGTGTTGCGGCCAGGTCACAAGAAAGCGAGTTGAAGAAAGGAGCTCAGGGGCACTGTAATTCACAAACCTGCAGAGTTATAAATGACAGCTATCGTCCAAAAATATACTGAAGTAAGGCTGCCAAGAGGACTTGAAAGCGGGGCAGAATTGCAGGAAACCGATTTCAGGAGGTAGACTGGAATTGCATTGAAAGCATAGGAAAAGAGGCAGAACGTCCACAATGATGCACTTGGCCAAAAAGGGCGTATGCGTTTTTTCCTGAATATATTCAGGAAAAAACGCATACGCACTTTTTGGCCAACCAAGCATACTTTCAAAGGAAATCTGCACTACAATGAAGTCTCACTTCCCCCAGTTCAAAAGGGCCATCTGAAAAAAGTGTAAAATCCAGAAAGGCAGGACAGGCCATGGAGAACTGGGAGCCTTTTTATGCTGATGGGCGGGATGTAAATTGCCAACAGACACTCGGGAGAAGTGTATGGTGTTTCCTGAAACATCTAAAAAACAAAGCAACAGAGCCTAGGGCACTTCCACTTATGGTCCTATAGCTTAGGGAAATTAAAATCAAAAGGACACAGCCACCCCAAAGTTTGGGACGCCTCTGTTTACAAGAACCTCGTTTACAGTACAAGTTCAACATCACAGAAAGTGAAAAATGGATAAAGAAGTTGTGGTATTTACTTACAAAGCAATATCACTCAGCAATGAAATCTATGTCATCAGGGCCTTAGCAGCACAATGAGTGGATTCAGGTATGATGATTCTAACTGAAATAAGGCACACAGAAAAAGAAACATCATAAGATATCACTAATACACGGAATGTAAACTTGGCTACACAGGAACTGAATTCCAAAACAGAACAGGGTCTCAAATTTAGAAAACCAACTTATGCTTGCTTAAGGGGAAAGGTGAGTTGGGGTGCTGCATAAAACCAGAGATTGAAATGAGCACAGATAAAGTTCCTTAAGCCAAATATGGAATAGACAAGAGCTACACCTTGCACAACGAAATGGACTCAACACCCCATATTAAACGCCTAAGAATGTACCTGACTAGTAAGTATCTTAAAACCTATGGATTGCTATGTCTCCATAAGAGAATCAAGCGTGTGTACAGGGGCATAAACGCAGCAGTGATAGGATTGGAGAGGTTCGGTGAGCAAATGAAGACCCTTTGAAGTCATATTGCATGGTACCCATTACACGGGTCTCAACTCTCCAGGTTTAAGGTATTCTTCCTTCAGCTAAAACATGCATGTGGAACCCAGAGTATGATCAACCATGTGAACGGGAGACGTGTTCAAATATGTCTCAGTTTTCCTCCCCTGGTACTCGGGTGCAACATTCCAGATGCTTTACTAACACTCTCCCGACATGGAGAGTCAGTCCCTTTAACCTCCTGTTTGGCCCAGTTTGCAATTTCTGCGGAAGATGAACAGGAATAGCGAGAAACAATGAAAGACTAGCTGGAGGTGTCTGGACGGGCAAATTTAACTCTCATTTCCCACCAGGAAGAGGAATTAACCAAAGGCTCAGCGTGCCATGCCGGAACCAGATTAGGGCCTGAAGCCATCCTGCGGTGTTGCGGCCAGCTGAAAAGAAAGCGAGTTGAAGAAAGGAGCTCAGGGGCACTGTAATTCACAAACCTGCAGAGTTATAAATGACAGCTATCGTCCAAAAATATACTGAAGTAAGGCTGCCAAGAGTACTTGAAAGCGGGGCAGAATTGCAGGAAACCGATTTCAGGAGGTAGACTGGAATTGCATTGAAAGCATAGGAAAAGAGGCAGAACGTCCACAATGATGCACTTGGCCAAAAAGGGCGTATGCGTTTTCTCCTGAATATATTCAGGAAAAAACGCATACGCCCTTTTTTGCCAACCAAGCAAACTTTCAAAGGAAATCTGCACTACAATGAAGTCTCACTTCCCCCCGGTCAAAAGGGCCATCTGCAAAAAGTGTAAAATCCAGAAAGGCAGGACAGGCCATGGAGAACTGGGAGCCTTGTTATGCTGATGGGCGGGATGTAAATTGCCAACAGACACTCGGGAGAAGTGTATGGTGTTTCCTGAAACATCTAAAAAACAAAGCAACAGAGCCTAGGGCACTTCCACTTATGGTCCTATAGATTAGGGAAATTAAAATCAAAAGGACACAGCCACCCGAAAGTTTGGGACGCCTCTGTTTACAAGAACCTCGTTTACGGTACAAGTTCAATATCACAGAAAGTGAAAAATGGATAAAGAAATTGTGGTACTTACGTACAATGCAGTATCACTCAGCAATGAAATCTATGTCATCAGGCATGTAGCAGCATAATGAGTGGATTCAGGTACGATGATTCTAACTGAAAGAAGTCACACAGAAAAAGAAACATCATAAGATATCACTAATACACGGAATGTAAACTTGGCTACACAGGAACTGAATTCCAAAACAGAACAGGGTCTCAAATTCAGAAAACCAACTTATGCTTGCTTAAGGGGAAAGGTGAGTTGAGGTGCTGCATAAAACCAGAGATTGAAATGAGCACAGATAAAGTTCCTTAAGCCAAATATGGAATAGACAAGAGCTACTCCTTGCTCAACGAAATGGACTCAACACCCCATATTAAACGCCTAAGAATGTACCTGACTAGTATGTATCTTAAAACCTATGGATTGCTATGTCTCCAAAAGAGAATCAAGCGTGTGTACAGCGACATAAATGCAGCAGTGATAGGATTGGAGAGGTTCGATGAGCAAATGAAGACCCTTTGAAGTCATATTGCATGGTACCCATTCCACGGTTCTCAACTCTCCAGGTTTAAGGTATTCTTCCTTCAGCTAAACATGCATGTGGAACCCAGAGTATGATCAACCGTGTGAACGGGAGACGTGTTCAGATATGTCTCAGTTTTCCTCCCCTGGTACTCGGGTGCAACATTCCAGACGCTTTACTAACACTCTCCCCAGTTGGAGAGTCAGCGCCTTTAACCTCCTGTTTGGCCCAGTTTGCAATTTCTGCGGAAGATGAACAGGAATAGTGAGAAACAATGAGAGACTAGCTGGAGGTGTCTGGACGGGCAAATTTAACTCTCATTTCCCACCAGGAAGAGGAATTAACCAAAGGCTCAGCGTGCCGTGCCGGAACCAGATTAGGGCCTGAAGCCATCCTGCGGTGTTGCGGCCAGGTCACAAGAAAGCGAGTTGAAGAAAGGAGCTCAGGGGCACTGTAATTCACAAACCTGCAGAGTTATAAATGACAGCTATCGTCCAAAAATATACTGAAGTAAGGCTGCCAAGAGGACTTGAAAACGGGGCAGAATTGCAGGAAACCGATTTCAGGAGGTAGACTGGAATTGCATTGAAAGCATAGGAAAAGAGGCAGAACGTCCACAATGATGCACTTGGCCAAAAAGGGCGTATGCGTTTTTTCCTGAATATATTCAGGAAAAAACGCATACGCCCTTTTTGGCCAACCAAGCATACTTTCAAAGGAAATCTGCACTACAATGAAGTCTCACTTCCCCCCGTTCAAAAGGGCCATCTGAAAAAAGTGTAAAATCCAGAAAGGCAGGACAGGCCATGGAGAACTGGGAGCCTTGTTATGCTGATGGGCGGGATGTAAATTGCCAACAGACACTCGGGAGAAGTGTATGGTGTTTCCTGAAACATCTAAAAAACAAAGCAACAGAGCCTAGGGCACTTCCACTTATGGTCCTATAGCTTAGGGAAATTAAAATCAAAAGGACACAGCCACCCCAAAGTTTGGGACGCCTCTGTTTACAAGAACCTCGTTTACAGTACAAGTTCAACATCACAGAAAGTGAAAAATGGATAAAGAAGTTGTGGTATTTACTTACAAAGCAATATCACTCAGCAATGAAATCTATGTCATCAGGGCCTTAGCAGCACAATGAGTGGATTCAGGTATGATGATTCTAACTGAAATAAGTCACACAGAAAAAGAAACATCATAAGATATCACTAATACACGGAATGTAAACTTGGCTACACAGGAACTGAATTCCAAAACAGAACAGGGTCTCAAATTTAGAAAACCAACTTATGCTTGCTTAAGGGGAAAGGTGAGTTGGGGTGCTGCATAAAACCAGAGATTGAAATGAGCACAGATAAAGTTCCTTAAGCCAAATATGGAATAGACAAGAGCTACTCCTTGCACAACGAAATGGACTCAACACCCCATATTAAACGCCTAAGAATGTACCTGAATAGTAAGTATCTTAAAACCTATGGATTGCTATGTCTCCATAAGAGAATCAAGCGTGTGTACAGGGGCATAAACGCAGCAGTGATAGGATTGGAGAGGTTCGGTGAGCAAATGAAGACCCTTTGAAGTCATATTGCATGGTACCCATTACACGGGTCTCAACTCTCCAGGTTTAAGGTATTCTTCCTTCAGCTAAAACATGCATGTGGAACCCAGAGTATGATCAACCATGTGAACGGGAGACGTGTTCAAATATGTCTCAGTTTTCCTCCCCTGGTACTCGGGTGCAACATTCCAGTTGCTTTACTAACACTCTCCCGACATGGAGAGTCAGTCCCTTTAACCTCCTGTTTGGCCCAGTTTGCAATTTCTGCGGAAGATGAACAGGAATAGCGAGAAACAATGAGAGACTAGCTGGAGGTGTCTGGACGGGCAAATTTAACTCTCATTTCCCACCAGGAAGAGGACATAACCAAAGGCTCAGCGTGCCGTGCCGGATCCAGATTAGGGCCTGAAGCCATCCTGCGGTGTTGCGGCCAGCTCAAAAGAAAGCGAGTTGAAGAAAGGAGCTCAGGGGCACTGTAATTCACAAACCTGCAGAGTTATAAATGACAGCTCTCGTCCAAAAATATACTGAAGTAAGGCTGCCAAGAGGACTTGAAAGCGGGGCAGAATTGCAGGAAACTGATTTCAGGAGGTAGACTGGAATTGCATTGAAAGCATAGGAAAAGAGGCAGAACGTCCACAATGATGCACTTGGCCAAAAAGGGCGTATGCGTTTTTTCCAGAATATATTCAGGAAAAAACGCATACGCCCTTTTTGGCCAACCAAGCAAACTTGCAAAGGAAATCTGCACTACAATGAAGTCTCACTTCCCCCCGGTCAAAAGGGCCATCTGAAAAAAGTGTAAAATCCAGCAAGGCAGGACAGGCCATTCAGAACTGGGAGCCTTGTTATGCTGATGGGCGGGATGTAAATTGCCAACAGACACTCGGGAGAAGTGTATGGTGTTTCCTGAAACATCTAAAAAACAAAGCAACAGAGCCTAGGGCACTTCCACTTATGGTCCTATAGCTTAGGGAAATTAAAATCAAAAAGACACAGCCACCCCAAAGTTTGGGACGCCTCTGTTTACAAGAACCTCGTTTACCGTACAAGTTCAATATCACAGAAAGTGAAAAATGGATAAAGAACTTGTGGTACTTACGTACAATGCAGTATCACTCAGCAATGAAATCTATGTCATCAGGCCCTTAGCAGCACAATGAGTGGATTCAGGTATGATTATTCTAACTGAAATAAGTCACACAGAAAAAGAAACATCATAAGATATCAGTAATACACGGAATGTAAACTTGGCTACACAGGAACTGAATTACAGAACAGAACAGGGTCTCAAATTTAGAAAACCAACTTATGCTTGCTTAAGGGTAAAGGTGAGTTGGGGTGCTGCATAAAAACAGAGATTGAAATGAGCACAGATAAAGATCCTTAAGCCATATATGGAATAGACAAGAGATACTCCTTTCTCAACGAAATGGACTCAACATCGCATATTAAACGCCTAAGAATGTACCTGTCTAGTAAGTATCTTAAAACCTATGGATTGCTATGTCTCCGAAAGAGAATCAAGCATGTGTACAGGGTCATAAACGCAGCAGTGATAGGATTGGAGAGGTTCGGTGAGCAAATGAAGACCCTTTAAAATCATATTGCATGGTACCCATTCCAAGGGTTTCAACTACCCAGGTTTAAGGTATTCTTCCTTCAGCTAAAACATGCATGTGGAACCTAGAGTATGATCAACCATGTGATCAGGAGACGTGTTCAAATATGTCTCAGTTTTCGTACCCTGGTACTAGGGTGCAACATTCCAGACGCTTTACTAACACTCTCCCGACTTGGAGAGTCAGTCCCTTTAACCTCCTGTTTGGCCCAGTTTGCAATTTCTGCGGAAGATGAACAGGAATAGCGAGAACCAATGAGAGACTAGCTGGAGGTGTCTGGACGGGCAAATTTAACTCTCATTTCCCACCAGGAAGAGGAATTAACCAAAGGCTCAGCGTGCCGTTCCGGAACCAGATTAGGGCCTGAAGCCATCCTGCGGTGTTGCGGCCAGCTCACAAGAAAGCGAGTTGAAGAAAGGAGATCAGGGGCACTGTAATTCACAAACCTGCAGTGTTATAAATGACAGCTATCGTCCAAAAATATACTGAAGTAAGGCTGCCAAGAGGACTTGAAAGCGGGGCAGAATTGCAGGAAACCGATTTCAGGAGGTAGACTGGAATTGCATTGAAAGCATAGGAAAAGAGGCAGAACGTCCACAATGATGCATTTGGCCAAAAAGGGCGTATGCGTTTTTTCCAGAATATATTCAGGAAAAAACGCATACGCCCTTTTTGGCCAACCAAGCAAACTTGCAAAGGAAATCTGCACTACAATGAAGTCTCACTTCCCCCCGGTCAAAAGGGCCATCTGAAAAAAGTGTAAAATCCAGAAAGGCAGGACAGGCCATGGAGAACTGGGAGCCTTGTTATGCTGATGGGCGGGATGTAAATTGCCAACAGACACTCGGGAGAAGTGTATGGTGTTTCCTGAAACATCTAAAAAACAAAGTAACAGAGCCTAGGGCAATTCCACTTATGGTCCTATAGATTAGGGAAATTAAAATCAAAAGGACACAGCCACCCGAAAGTTTGGGACACCTCTGTTTACAAGAACCTCGTTTACGGTACAAGTTCAATATCACAAAAAGTGAAAAATGGATAAAGAAATTGTGGTACTTACGTACAATGCAGTATCACTCAGCAATGAAATCTATGTCATCAGGCATGTAGCAGCATAATGAGTGGATTCAGGTACGATGATTCTAACTGAAATAAGTCACACAGAAAAAGAAACATCATAAGATATCACTAATACACGGAATGTAAACTTGGCTACACAGGAACTGAATTCCAAAACAGAACAGGGTCTCAAATTTAGAAAACCAACTTATGCTTGCTTAAGGGGAAAGGTGAGTTGGGGTGCTGCATAAAACCAGAGATTGAAATGAGCACAGATAAAGTTCCTTAAGCCAAATATGGAATAGACAAGAGCTACTCCTTGCTCAACGAAATGGACACAACACCCCATATTAAACGCCTAAGAATGTACCTGACTAGTAAGTATCTTAAAACCTATGGATTGCTATGTCTCCAAAAGAGAATCAAGCGTGTGTACAGGGGCATAAACGCAGCAGTGATAGGATTGGAGAGGTTCGGTGAGCAAATGAAGACCCTTTGAAGTCATATTGCATGGTACCCATTCCACGGGTCTCAACTCTCCAGGTTTAAGGTATTCTTCCTTCAGCTAAAACATGCATGTGGAACCCAGAGTATGATCAACCGTGTGAACGGGAGACGTGTTCAGATATGTCTCAGTTTTCCTCCCCTGGTACTCGGGTGCAACATTCCAGACGCTTTACTAACACTCTCCCGACTTGGAGAGTCAGTCCCTTTAACCTCCTGTTTGGCCCAGTTTGCAATTTCTGCGGAAGATGAACAGGAATAGGGAGAACCAATGAGAGACTAGCTGGAGGTGTCTGGACGGGCAAATTTAACTCTCATTTCCCACCAGGAAGAGGAAATAACCAAAGGCTCAGCGTGCCGTGCCGGAACCAGATTAGGGCCTGAAGGCATCCTGCGGTGTTGCGGCCAGCTCAAAAGAAAGCGAGTTAAAGAAAGGAGCTCAGGGGCACTGTAATTCACAAACCTGCAGAGTTATAAATGACAGGTATCGTCCAAAAATATACTGAAGTAAGGCTGCCAAGAGGACTTGAAAGCGGGGCAGAATTGCAGGAAACCGATTTCAGGAGGTAGACTGGAATTGCATTGAAAGCATAGGAAAAGAGGCAGAACGTCCACAATGATGCACTTGGCCAAAAAGGGCGTATGCGTTTTTTCCTGAATATATTCAGGAAAAAACGCATACGCCCTTTTTGGCCAACCAAGCAAGCTTGCAAAGGAAATCTGCACTACAATGAAGTCTCACTTCCCCCCGGTCAAAAGGGCCATCTGAAAAAAGTGTAAAATCCAGAAAGGCAGGACAGGCCATGGAGAACTGGGAGCCTTGTTATGCTGATGGGCGGGATGTAAATTGCCAACAGACACTCGGGAGAAGTGTATGGTGTTTCCTGAAACATCTAAAAAACAAAGCAACAGAGCCTAGGGCACTTCCACTTATGGTCCTATAGCTTAGGGAAATTAAAATCAAAAAGACACAGCCACCCCAAAGTTTGGGACGCCTCTGTTTACAAGAACCTCGTTTACCGTACAAGTTCAATATCACAGAAAGTGAAAAATGGATAAAGAACTTGTGGTACTTACGTACAATGCAGTATCACTCAGCAATGAAATCTATGTCATCAGGCCCTTAGCAGCACAATGAGTGGATTCAGGTATGATTATTCTAACTGAAATAAGTCACACAGAAAAAGAAACATCATAAGATATCACTAATACACGGAATGTAAACTTGGCTACACAGGAACTGAATTACAGAACAGAACAGGGTCTCAAATTTAGAAAACCAACTTATGCTTGCTTAAGGGTAAAGGTGAGTTGGGGTGCTGCATAAAAACAGAGATTGAAATGAGCACAGATAAAGATCCTTAAGCCATATATGGAATAGACAAGAGATACTCCTTTCTCAACGAAATGGACTCAACATCGCATATTAAACGCCTAAGAATGTACCTGTCTAGTAAGTATCTTAAAACCTATGGATTGCTATGTCTCCGAAAGAGAATCAAGCATGTGTACAGGGTCATAAACGCAGCAGTGATAGGATTGGAGAGGTTCGGTGAGCAAATGAAGACCCTTTAAAATCATATTGCATGGTACCCATTCCAAGGGTTTCAACTACCCAGGTTTAAGGTATTCTTCCTTCAGCTAAAACATGCATGTGGAACCTAGAGTATGATCAACCATGTGATCAGGAGACGTGTTCAAATATGTCTCAGTTTTCGTACGCTGGTACTAGGGTGCAACATTCCAGACGCTTTACTAACACTCTCCCGACTTGGAGAGTCAGTCCCTTTAACCTCCTGTTTGGCCCAGTTTGCAATTTCTGCGGAAGATGAACAGGAATAGCGAGAACCAATGAGAGACTAGCTGGAGGTGTCTGGACGGGCAAATTTAACTCTCATTTCCCACCAGGAAGAGGAATTAACCAAAGGCTCAGCGTGCCGTTCCGGCACCAGATTAGGGCCTGAAGCCATCCTGCGGTGTTGCGGCCAGCTCACAAGAAAGCGAGTTGAAGAAAGGAGATCAGGGGCACTGTAATTCACAAACCTGCAGTGTTATAAATGACAGCTATCGTCCAAAAATATACTAAAGTAAGGCTGCCAAGAGGACTTGAAAGCGGGGCAGAATTGCAGGAAACCGATTTCAGGAGGTAGACTGGAATTGCATTGAAAGCATAGGAAAAGAGGCAGAACGTCCACAATGATGCACTTGGCCAAAAAGGGCGTATGCGTTTTTTCCAGAATATATTCAGGAAAAAACGCATACGCCCTTTTTGGCCAACCAAGCAAACTTTCAAAGGAAATCTGCACTACAATGAAGTCTCACTTCCCCCCGGTCAAAAGGGCCATCTGAAAAAAGTGTAAAATCCAGAAAGGCAGGACAGGCCATGGAGAAATGGGAGCCTTGTTATGCTGATGGGCGGGATGTAAATTGCCAAAAGACACTCGGGAGAAGTGTATGGTGTTTCCTGAAACATCTAAAAAACAAAGTAACAGAGCCTAGGGCAATTCCACTTATGGTCCTATAGATTAGGGAAATTAAAATCAAAAGGACACAGCCACCCGAAAGTTTGGGACACCTCTGTTTACAAGAACCTCGTTTACGGTACAAGTTCAATATCACAAAAAGTGAAAAATGGATAAAGAAATTGTGGTACTTACGTACAATGCAGTATCACTGAGCAATGAAATCTATGTCATCAGGCATGTAGCAGCATAATGAGTGGATTCAGGTACGATGATTCTAACTGAAATAAGTCACACAGAAAAAGAAACATCATAAGATATCACTAATACACGGAATGTAAACTTGGCTACACAGGAACTGAATTCCAAAACAGAACAGGGTCTCAAATTTAGAAAACCAACTTATGCTTGCTTAAGGGGAAAGGTGAGTTGGGGTGCTGCATAAAACCAGAGATTGAAATGAGCACAGATAAAGTTCCTTAAGCCAAATATGGAATAGACAAGAGCTACTCCTTGCTCAACGAAATGGACACAACACCCCATATTAAACGCCTAAGAATGTACCTGACTAGTAAGTATCTTAAAACCTATGGATTGCTATGTCTCCAAAAGAGAATCAAGCGTGTGTACAGGGGCATAAACGCAGCAGTGATAGGATTGGAGAGGTTCGGTGAGCAAATGAAGACCCTTTGAAGTCATATTGCATGGTACCCATTCCACGGGTCTCAACTCTCCAGGTTTAAGGTATTCTTCCTTCAGCTAAAACATGCATGTGGAACCCAGAGTATGATCAACCGTGTGAACGGGAGACGTGTTCAGATATGTCTCAGTTTTCCTCCCCTGGTACTCGGGTGCAACATTCCAGACGCTTTACTAACACTCTCCCGACTTGGAGAGTCAGTCCCTTTAACCTCCTGTTTGGCCCAGTTTGCAATTTCTGCGGAAGATGAACAGGAATAGCGAGAACCAATGAGAGACTAGCTGGAGGTGTCTGGACGGGCAAATTTAACTCTCATTTCCCACCAGGAAGAGGAAATAACCAAAGGCTCAGCGTGCCGTGCCGGAACCAGATTAGGGCCTGAAGACATCCTGCGGTGTTGCGGCCAGCTCAAAAGAAAGCGAGTTAAAGAAAGGAGCTCAGGGGCACTGTAATTCACAAACCTGCAGAGTTATAAATGACAGGTATCGTCCAAAAATATACTGAAGTAAGGCTGCCAAGAGGACTTGAAAGCGGGGCAGAATTGCAGGAAACCGATTTCAGGAGGTAGACTGGAATTGCATTGAAAGCATAGGAAAAGAGGCAGAACGTCCACAATGATGCACTTGGCCAAAAAGGGCGTATGCGTTTTTTCCTGAATATATTCAGGAAAAAACGCATACGCCCTTATTGGCCAACCAAGCAAGCTTGCAAAGGAAATCTGCACTACAATGAAGTCTCACTTCCCCCCGGTCAAAAGGGCCATCTGAAAAAAGTGTAAAATCCAGAAAGGCAGGACAGGCCATGGAGAACTGGGAGCCTTGTTATGCTGATGGGCGGGATGTAAATTGCCAACAGACACTCGGGAGAAGTGTATGGTGTTTCCTGAAACATCTAAAAAACAAAGCAACAGAGCCTAGGGCACTTCCACTTATGGTCCTATAGCTTAGGGAAATTAAAATCAAAAAGACACAGCCACCCCAAAGTTTGGGACGCCTCTGTTTACAAGAACCTCGTTTACAGTACAAGTTCAACATCGCAGAAATTGAAAAATGGATAAAGAAGTTGTTGTATTTACTTACAAAGCAATATCACTCAGCAATGAAATCTATGTCATCAGGCCCTTAGCAGCACAATGAGTGGATTCAGGTATGATGATTCTAACTGAAATAAGTCACACAGAAAAAGAAACATCATAAGATATCAGTAATACACGGAATGTAAACTTGGCTACACAGGAACTGAATGCCAAAACAGAACAGGGTCTCAAATTTAGAAAACCAACTTATGCTTGCTTAAGGGGAAAGGTGAGTTGGGGTGCTGTATAAAACCAGAGATTGAAATGAGCACAGATAAAGTTCCTTAAGCCAAATATGGAATAGACAAGAGCTACTCCTTGCTCAACGAAATGGACTCAACACCGCATATTAAACGCCTAAGAATGTATCTGACTAGTAAGTATCTTAAAACCTATGGATTGCTATGTCTCCGAAAGAGAACCAAGCCTGTGTACAGGGGCATAAACGCAGCAGTGATAGGATTGGAGAGGTTCGGTGAGCAAATGAAGACCCTTTGAAGTCATATTGCATGGTACCCATTCCATGGGTCTCAACTCTCCAGGTTTAAGGGATTCTTCCTTCAGCTAAAACATGCATGTGGAACCCACAGTATGATCCACCGTGTGATCAAGAAACGTGTTCAAATATGTCTCACTTTTCGTTCCCTGGTACTCGGGTGCAACATTCCAGACGCTTTACTAACACTCTCCCCACTTGGAGAGTCAGCGCCTTTAACCTCCTGTTTGGCCCAGTTTGCAATTTCTGAGGAAGATGAACGGGAATAGCAAGAACCAATGAGAGACTAGCTGGAGGTGTCTGGACGGGCAAATTTAACTCTCATTTCCCACCAGGAAGAGGAAATAACCAAAGGCTCAGCGTGCCGAGCCGGAACCAGATTAGGGCCTGAAGCCATCCTGCGGTGTTGCGGCCAGCTCAAAAGAAAGTGAGTTGAAGAAAGGAGCTCAGGGCCACTGTAATTCACAAACCTGCAGAGTTATAAATGACAGCTATCGTCCAAAAATATACCAAAGTAAGGCTGCCAAGAGGACTTGAAAGCGGGGCAGAATTGTAGGAAACCGATTTCAGGAGGTAGACTGGAATTGCATTGAAAGCATAGGAAAAGAGGCAGAACGTCCACAATGATGCACTTGGCCAAAAAGGGCGTATGCATTTTTTCCTGAATATATTCAGGAAAAAACGCATACGCCCTTTCTGGCCAACCAAACAAGCTTGCAAAGGAAATCTGCACTACAATGAAGTCTCACTTCCCCCCGGTCAAAAGCGCCATCTTTAAAAAGTGTAAAATACAGAAAGGCAGGACAGGCCATGGAGAACTGGGAGCCTTGTTATGCTGATGGGCGGGATGTAAATTGCCAACAGACACTCGGGAGAAGTGTATGGTGTTTCCTGAAACATCTAAAAAACAAAGCAACAGAGCCTAGGGCACTTCCACTTATGGTCCTATAGATTAGCTAAAATAAAATCAAAAAGACACAGCCACCCCAAAGTTTGGAACGGCTCTGTTTACAAGAACCTCATTTACAGTACAAGTTCAACATCGCAGAAATTGAAAAATGGATAAAGAAGTTGTGGTATATACTTACAAAGCAATATCACTCAGCACTGAAATCTATGTCATCAGGCCCTTAGCAGCACAATGAGTGGATTCAGATATGATGATTCTAACTGAAATAAGTCACACAGAAAAAGAAACATCATAAGATATCAGTAATACACGGAATGTAAACTTGGCTACAAAGGAACTGAATTACAGAACAGGACAGGGTCTCAAATTTAGAAAACCAACTTATGCTTGCTTAAGGGGAAAGGTGAGTTGGGGTGCTGCATAAAACCAGGGATTGAAATGAGCACAGATAAAGTTCCTTAAGCCAAATATGGAATAGACAAGAGCTACTCCTTGCTCAACGAAATGGACTCAACACCCCATATTAAACGCCTAAGAATGTACCTGACTAGTAAGTATCTTAAAACCTATGGATTGCTATGTCTCCGAAAGAGAATCAAGCATGTGTACAGGGGCATAAACGCAGCAGTGATAGGATTGGAGAGGTTCGGTGAGCAAATGAAGACCCTTTGAAGTCATATTGCATGGTACCCATTCCACGGGTTTCAACTACCCAGGTTTAAGGTATTCTTCCTTCAACTAAAACATGCATGTGGAACCTAGAGTATGATCAACCATGTGATCGGGAGACGTGTTCAAATATGTCTCAGTTTTCGTACCCTGGTACTCGGGTGCAACATTCCAGATGCTTTACTAACACTCTCCCGACTTGGAGAGTCAGCCCCTTTAACCTCCTGTTTGACCCAGTTTGCAATTTCTGCGGAAGATGAACAGGAATAGCGAGAACCAATGAGAGACTAGCTGGAGGTGTCTGGACGGGCAAATTTAACTCTCATTTCCCACCAGGAAGAGGAATTAACCAAAGGCTCAGCGTGCCGTGCTGGAACCAGATTAGGGCCTGAAGCCATCCTGCGGTGTTGCGGCCAGCTCAAAAGAAAGCGAGTTGAAGAAAGGAGCTCAGGGGCACTGTAATGCAGAAACCTGCAGAGTTATAAATGACAGCTATCGTCCAAAAATATACTGAAGTAAGGCTGCCAAGAGGACTTGAAAGCAGGGCAGAATTGCAAGAAACCGATTTCAGGAGGTAGACTGGAATTGCATTGAAAGCATAGGAAAAGTGGCAGAACGTCCACAATGATGCACTTGGCCAAAAAGGGCGTATGCGTTTTTTCCTGAATATATTCAGAAAAAAACGCATACGCCCTTTTTGGCCAACCAAGCAAACTTGCAAAGGAAATCTGCACTACAATGAAGTCTCACTTCCCCCCGGTCAAAAGGGCCATCTGAAGAAAGTGTAAAATCCAGAAAGGCAGGACAGGCCATGGAGAACTGGGAGCCTTGTTATGCTGATGGGCGGGATGTAAATTGCCAACAGACACTGGGGAGAAGTGTATGGTGTTTCCTGAAGCATCTAAGAAACAAAGCAACAGAGCCTAGGGCACTTCCACTTATGGTCCTATAGCTTAGGGAAATTAAAATCAAAAAGACACAGCCACCCCAAAGTTTGGGACGCCTCTGTTTACAAGAACCTCGTTTACCGTACAAGTTCAACATCGCAGAAATTGAAAAATGGATAAAGAACTTGTGGTACTTACGTACAATGCAGTATCACTCAGCAATGAAATCTATGTCATCAGGCCCGTAGCAGCATAATGAGTGGATTCAGGTACGATGATTCTAACTGAAATAAGTCACACAGAAAAAGAAACATCATAAGATATCACTAATACACGGAATGTAAACTTGGCTACACAGGAACTGAATTCCAAAACAGAACAGGGTCTCAAATTTAGAAAACCAACTTATGCTTGCTTAAGGGGAAAGGTGAGTTGGGGTGCTGCATAAAACCAGAGATTGAAATGAGCACAGATAAAGTTCCTTAAGCCAAATATGGAATAGACAAGAGCTACTCCTTGCTCAACGAAATGGACTCAACACCCCATATTAAACGCCTAAGAATGTACCTGACTAGTAAGTATCTTAAAACCTATGGATTGCTATGTCTCCAAAAGAGAATCAAGCGTGTGTACAGGGGCATAAACGCAGCAGTGATAGGATTGGAGAGGTTCGGTGAGGAAATGAAGACCCTTTGAAGTCATATTGCATGGTACCCATTCCACGGTTCTCAACTCTCCAGGTATAAGGTATTCTTCCTTCAGCTAAAACATGCATGTGGAACCCAGAGTATGATCAATCATGTGAACGGGAGACATGTTCAAATATGTCTCAGTTTTCCTCCCCTGGTACTCGGGTGCAACATTCCAGACGCTTTACTAACACTCTCCCCACTTGGAGAGTCAGCGCCTTTAACCTCCTGTTTGGCCCAGTTTGCAATTTCTGAGGAAGATGAACGGGAATAGCAAGAACCAATGAGAGACTAGCTGGAGGTGTCTGGACGGGCAAATTTAACTCTCATTTCCCACCAAGAAGAGGAAATAACCAAAGGCTCAGCGTGCCGTGCCGGAACCAGATTAGGGCCTGAAGCCTTCATGCGGTGTTGCGGCCAGCTCACAAGAAAGCGAGTTGAAGAAAGGAGCTCAGGGGCACTGTAATTCACAAACCTGCAGAGTTATAAATGACAGCTATCGTCCAAAAATATACTGAAGTAAGGCTGCCAAGAGGACTTGAAAGCGGGGCAGAATTTCAGGAAACCGATTTCAGGAGGTAGACTGGAATTGCATTGAAAGCATAGGAAAAGAGGCAGAATGTCCACAATGATGCACTTGGCCAAAAAGGGCGTATGCGTTTTTTCCTGAATATATTCAGGAAAAAACGCATACGCCCTTTTTGGCCAACCAAGCAAGCTTGCAAAGGAAATCTGCACTACAATGAAGTCTCACTTCCCCCTGGTCAAAAGGGCCATCTGAAAAAAGTGTAAAATCCAGAAAGGCAGGACAGGCCATGGAGAACTGGGAGCCTTGTTATGCTGATGGGCGGGATGTAAATTGCCAACAGACACTGGGGAGAAGTGTATGGTGTTTCCTGAAACATCTAAAAAACAAAGCAACAGAGCCTAGGGCACTTCCACTTATGGTCCTATAGCTTAGGGAAATTAAAATCAAAAAGACACAGCCACCCCAAAGTTTGGGACGCCTCTGTTTACAAGAACCTCGTTTACCGTACATGTTCAACATCACAGAAAGTGAAAAGTGGATAAAGAACTTGTGGTACTTACCTACAATGCAGTATCACTCAGCAATGAAATCTATGTCATCAGGCCCGTAGCAGCATAATGAGTGGATTCAGGTACGATGATTCTAACTGAAATAAGTCACACAGAAAAAGAAACATCATAAGATATCACTAATACACAGAATGTAAACTTGGCTACACAGGAACTGAATTCCAAAACAGAACAGGGTCTCAAATTATAAAACCAACTTATGTTTGCTTAAGGGGAAAGGTGAGTTGGGGTGCTGCATAAAACCAGAGATTGAAATGAGCACAGATAAAGTTCCTTAAGCCAAATATGGAATAGACAAGAGCTACTCCTTGCTCAACGAAATGGACTCAACACCCCATATTAAACGCCTAAGAATGTACCTGACTAGTAAGTATCTTAAAACCTATGGATTGCTATGTCTCCGAAAGAGAATCAAGCATGTGTACAGGGGCATAAACGCAGCAGTGATAGGATTGGAGAGGTTCGGTGAGCAAATGAAGACCCTTTGAAGTCATATTGCATGGTACCCATTCCACGGGTTTCAACTACCCAGGTTTAAGGTATTCTTCCTTCAGCTAAAACATGCATGTGGAACCTAGAGTATGATCAACCATGTGATCGGGAGACGTGTTCAAATATGTCTCAGTTTTCGTACCCTGGTACTCGGGCGCAACATTCCAGATGCTTTACTAACACTCTCCCGAATTGGAGAGTCAGTCCCTTTAACCTCCTGTTTGGCCCAGTTTGCAATTTCTACGGAAGATGAACAGGAATAGCGAGAACCAATGAGAGACTAGCTGGAGGTGTCTGGACGGGCAAATTTAACTCTCATTTCCCACCAGGAAGAGGAATTAACCAAAGGCTCAGCGTGCCGTGCTGGAACCAGATTAGGGCCTGAAGCCATCCTGCGGTGTTGCGGCCAGCTCAAAATAAAGCGAGTTGAAGAAAGGAGCTCAGGGGCACTGTAATGCACAAACCTGCAGAGTTATAAATGGCAGCTATCGTCCAAAAATATACTGAAGTAAGGCTGCCAAGAGGCCTTGAAAGCGGGGCAGAATTGCAGGAAACCGATTTCAGGAGGTAGACTGGAATTGCATTGAAAGCATAGGAAAAGAGGCAGAACGTCCACAATGATGCACTTGGCCAAAAAGGGCATATGCGTTTTTTCCTGAACATATTCAGGAAAAAACACATACGCCCTTTTTGGCCAACCAAGCAAACTTGCAAAGGAAATCTGCACTACAATGAAGTCTCACTTCCCCCCGGTCAAAAGGGCCATCTGAAAAAAGTGTAAAATCCAGAAAGGCAGGACAGGCCATGGAGAACTGGGAGCCTTGTTATGCTGATGGGCGGGATGTAAATTGCCAACAGACACTGGGGAGAAGTGTATGGTGTTTCCTGAAGCATCTAAGAAACAAAGCAACAGAGCCTAGGGCACTTCCTTATGGTCCTATAGCTTAGGGAAGTTAAAATCAAAAAGACACAGCCACCCCAAAGTTTGGGACGCCTCTGTTTACAAGAACCTCGTTTACCGTACAAGTTCAATATCACAGAAAGTGAAAAATGGATAAAGAACTTGTGGTACGTACAATGCCGTATCACTCAGCAATGAAATCTATGTCATCAGGCCCGTAGCAGCATAATGAGTGGATTCAGGTACGATGATTCTAACTGAAATAAGTCACACAGAAAAAGAAACATCATAAGATATCACTAATACACGGAATGTAAACTTGGCTACACAGGAACTGAATTCCAAAACAGAACAGGGTCTCAAATTTAGAAAACCAACTTATGCTTGCTTAAGGGGAAAGGTGAGTTGGGGTGTTTCATAAAACCCGAGATTGAAATGAGCACAGATAAAGTTCCTTAAGCCAAATATGGAATAGACAAGAGCTACTCCTTGCTCAACAAAATGGACTCAACACCCCAAATTAAACGCCTAAGAATGTACCTGACTAGTAAGTATCTTAAAACCTATGGATTGCTATGTCTCCATAAGAGAATCAAGCGTGTGTACAGGGGCATAAATGCAGCAGTGATAGGATTGGAGAGGTTTGGTGAGCAAATGAAGACCCTTTGAAGTCATATTGCATGGTACACATTCCACGGGTCTCAACTCTCCAGGTTTAAGGTATTCTTCCTTCAGCTAAAACATGCATGTGGAACCCAGAGTATGGTCAACCGTGTGAACAGGAGACGTGTTCAAATATGTCTCAGTTTTCGTACCCTGGTACTCGGGTGCAACATTCCAGACGCTTTACTAACACTCTCCCCACTTGGAGAGTCAGCGCATTTAACCTCCTGTTTGGCCCACTTTGCAATTTCTGCGGAAGATGAACAGGAATAGGGAGAACCAATGAGAGACTAGCTGGAGGTGTCTGGACGGGCAAATTTAACTCTCATTTCCACCAGGAAGAGGAAATAACCAAAGGCTCAGCATGCCGTGCCAGAACCAGATTAGGGCCTGAAGCCATTCTGCGGTGTTGCGGCCAGCTCAAAAGAAAGCGAGTTGAAGAAAGGAGCTCAGGGGCACTGTAATGCACAAACCTGCAGAATTATAAATGACAGCTATCGTCCAAAAATATACTGAAGTAAGGCTGCCAAGAGGACTTGAAAGCGGGGCAGAATTGCAGGAAACCGATTTCAGGAGGTAGACTGGAATTGCATTGAAAGCATAGGAAA
The DNA here is from genome assembly GCF_964374135.1 of Grampus griseus. Classification (NCBI taxonomy): domain Eukaryota; kingdom Metazoa; phylum Chordata; class Mammalia; order Artiodactyla; family Delphinidae; genus Grampus; species Grampus griseus. Next base: position 586,585 of record NW_028133380.1, read on the forward strand.
AGAGGCAGAACGTCCACAATGATGCACTTGGCCAAAAAGGGCGTATGCGTTTTTTCCTGAATATATTCAGGAAAAAACGCATACGCCTTTTTTGGCCAACCAAGCAAACTTGCAAAGGAAATCTGCACTACAATGAAGTCTCACTTCCCCCCGGTCAAAAGGGCCATCTGAAAAAAGTGTAAAATCCAGAAAGGTAGGACAGGCCATGGAGAACTGGGAGCCTTGTTATGCTGATGGGCGGGATGTAAATTGCCAACAGACACTCGGGAGAAGTGTATGGTGTTTCCTGAAACATCTAAAAAACAAAGCAACAGAGCCTAGGGCACTTCCACTTATGGTCCTATAGCTTAGGGAAATTAAAATCAAAAAGACACAGCCATCCCAAAGTTTGGGACGCCTCTCTTTACAAGAACCTCGTTTACCGTACAAGTTCAATATCACAGAAAGTGAAAAATGGATAAAGAACTTGTGGTACTTACGTACAATGCAGTATCACTCAGCAATGAAATCTATGTCATCAGGCCCGTAGCAGCATAATGAGTGGATTCAGGTACGATGATTCTAACTGAAATAAGTCACACAGAAAAAGAAACATCATAAGATATCAGTAATACACGGAATGTAAACTTGGCTACACAGGAACTGAATTCCAAAACAGAACAGGGTCTCAAATTTAGAAAACCAACTTATGCTTGCTTAAGGGGAAAGGTGAGTTGGGGTGCTGCATAAAACCAGAGATTGAAATGAGCACAGATAATGTTCCTTAAGCCAAATATGGAATAGACAAGAGCTACTCCTTGCTCAACGAAATGGACTCAACACCGCATATTAAACGCCTAAGAATGTACCTGACTAGTAAGTATCTTAAAACCTATGGATTGCTATGTCTCCGAAAGAGAATCAAACATGTGTACGGGGCATAAACGCAGCAGTGATAGGATTGGAGAGGTTCGGTGAGCAAATGAAGACCCTTTGAAGTCATATTGCATGGTACCCATTCCACGGGTTTCAACTACCCAGGTTTAAGGTATTCTTCCTTCAGCTAAAACATGCATGTGGAACCTAGAGTATGATCAACCATGTGATTGGGAGACGTGTTCAAATATGTCTTAGTTTTCGTACCCTGGTACTCGGGTGCAACATTCCAGACGCTTTACTAACACTCTCCCGACTTGGAGAGTCAGTCCCTTTAACCTCCTGTTTGGCCCAGTTTGCAATTTCTGCGGAAGATGAACAGGAATAGCGAGAACCAATGAGAGACTAGCTGGAGGTGTCTGGACGGGCAAATTTAACTCTCATTTCCCACCAGGAAGAGGAATTAACCAAAGGCTCAGCGTGCCGTGCTGGAACCAGATTAGGGCCTGAAGCCATCCTGCGGTGTTGCGGCCAGGTCAAAAGAAAGCGAGTTGAAGAAAGGAGCTCAGGGGCACTGTAATGCACAAACCTGCAGAGTTATAAATGGCAGCTATCGTCCAAAAATATACTGAAGTAAGGCTGCCAAGAGGCCTTGAAAGCGGGGCAGAATTGCAGGAAACCGATTTCAGGAGGTAGACTGGAATTGCATTGAAAGCATAGGAAAAGAGGCAGAACGTCCACAATGATGCACTTGGCCAAAAAGGGCGTATGCGTTTTTTCCTGAACATATTCAGGAAAAAACGCATACGCCCTTTTTTGCCAACGAAGCAAACTTGCAAAGGAAATCTGCACTACAATGAAGTCTCACTTCCCCCCGGTCAAAAGGGCCATCTGAAAAAAGTGTAAAATCCAGAAAGGCAGGACAGGCCATGGAGAACTGGGAGCCTTGTTATGCTGATGGGCGGGATGTAAATTGCCAACAGACACTGGGGAGAAGTGTATGGTGTTTCCTGAAGCATCTAAGAAACAAAGCAACAGAGCCTAGGGCACTTCCTTATGGTCCTATAGCTTAGGGAAGTTAAAATCAAAAAGACACAGCCACCCCAAAGTTTGGGACGCCTCTGTTTACAAGAACCTCGTTTACCGTACAAGTTCAATATCACAGAAAGTGAAAAATGGATAAAGAACTTGTGGTACGTACAATGCCGTATCACTCAGCAATGAAATCTATGTCATCAGGCCCGTAGCAGCATAATGAGTGGATTCAGGTACGATGATTCTAACTGAAATAAGTCACACAGAAAAAGAAACATCATAAGATATCACTAATACACGGAATGTAAACTTGGCTACACAGGAACTGAATTCCAAAACAGAACAGGGTCTCAAATTTAGAAAACCAACTTATGCTTGCTTAAGGGGAAAGGTGAGTTGGGGTGTTTCATAAAACCAGAGATTGAAATGAGCACAGATAAAGTTCCTTAAGCCAAATATGGAATAGACAAGAGCTACTCCTTGCTCAACAAAATGGACTCAACACCCCAAATTAAACCCCTAAGAATGTACCTGACTAGTAAGTATCTTAAAACCTATGGATTGCTATGTCTCCATAAGAGAATCAAGCGTGTGTACAGGGGCATAAATGCAGCAGTGATAGGATTGGAGAGGTTCGGTGAGCAAATGAAGACCCTTTGAAGTCATATTGCATGGTACCCATTCCACGGGTCTCAACTCTCCAGGTTTAAGGTATTCTTCCTTCAGCTAAAACATGCATGTGGAACCCAGAGTATGGTCAACCGAGTGAACAGGAGACGTGTTCAAATATGTCTCAGTTTTCGTACCCTGGTACTCGGGTGCAACATTCCAGACGCTTTACTAACACTCTCCCGACTTGGAGAGTCAGTCCCTTTAACCTCCTGTTTGGCCCAGTTTGCAATTTCTGCGGAAGATGAAGAGGAATAGCGAGAACCAATGAGAGACTAGCTGGAGGTGTCTGGACGGGCAAATTTAACTCTCATTTCCCACCAGGAAGAGGAATTAACCAAAGGCTCAGCGTGCCGTGCTGGAACCAGATTAGGGCCTGAAGCCATCCTGCGGTGTTGCGGCCAGCTCAAAAGAAAGCGAGTTGAAGAAAGGAGCTCAGGGGCACTGTAATGCAGAAACCTGCAGAGTTATAAATGACAGCTATCGTCCAAAAATATACTGAAGTAAGGCTGCCAAGAGGACTTGAAAGCAGGGCAGAATTGCAAGAAACCGATTTCAGGAGGTAGACTGGAATTGCATTGAAAGCATAGGAAAAGTGGCAGAACGTCCACAATGATGCACTTGGCCAAAAAGGGCGTATGCGTTTTTTCCTGAATATATTCAGGAAAAAACGCATACGCCCTTTTTGGCCAACCAAGCAAACTTGCAAAGGAAATCTGCACTACAATGAAGTCTCACTTCCCCCCGGTCAAAAGGGCCATCTGAAGAAAGTGTAAAATCCAGAAAGGCAGGACAGGCCATGGAGAACTGGGAGCCTTGTTATGCTGATGGGCGGGATGTAAATTGCCAACAGACACTGGGGAGAAGTGTGTGGTGTTTCCTGAAGCATCTAAGAAACAAAGCAACAGAGCCTAGGGCACTTCCACTTATGGTCCTATAGCTTAGGGAAATTAAAATCAAAAAGACACAGCCACCCCAAAGTTTGGGACGCCTCTGTTTACAAGAACCTCGTTTACCGTACAAGTTCAATATCACAGAAAGTGAAAAATGGATAAAGAACTTGTGGTACTTACGTACAATGCAGTATCACTCAGCAATGAAATCTATGTCATCAGGCCCGTAGCAGCATAATGAGTGGATTCAGGTATGATGATTCTAACTGAAATAAGTCACACAGAAAAAGAAACATCATAAGATATCACTAATACACGGAATGTAAACTTGGCTACACAGGAACTGAATTCCAAAACAGAACAGGGTCTCAAATTTAGAAAACCAACTTATGCTTGCTTAAGGGTAAAGGTGAGTTGCGGTGCTGCATAAAACCAGAGATTGAAATGAGCACAGATAAAGTTCCTTAAGCCAAATATGGAATAGACAAGAGCTACTCCTTGCTCAACGAAATGGACTCAACACCGCATATTAAACGCCTAAGAATGTACCTGACTAGTAAGTATCTTAAAACCTATGGATTGCTATGTCTCCGAAAGAGAATCAAGCATGTGTACGGGGCATAAACGCAGCAGTGATAGGATTGGAGAGGTTCGGTGAGCAAATGAAGACCCTTTGAAGTCATATTGCATGGTACCCATTCCACGAGTTTCAACTACCCAGGTTTAAGGTATTCTTCCTTCAGCTAAAACATGCATGTGGAACCTAGAGTATGATCAACCATGTGATCGGGAGACGTGTTCAAATATGTCTCAGTTTTCGTACCCTGGTACTCGGGTGCAACATTCCAGACGCTTTACTAACACTCTCCCGACTTGGAGAGTCAGTCCCTTTAACCTCCTGTTTGGCCCAGTTTGCAATTTCTGCGGAAGATGAACAGGAATAGCGAGAACCAATGAGAGACTAGCTGGAGGTGTCTGGACGGGCAAATTTAACTCTCATTTCCCACCAGGAAGAGGAATTAACCAAAGGCTCAGCGTGCCGTGCTGGAACCAGATTAGGGCCTGAAGCCATCCTGCGGTGTTGCGTCCAGCTCAAAATAAAGCGAGTTGAAGAAAGGAGCTCAGGGGCACTGTAATTCACAAACCTGCAGAGTTATAAATGACAGCTACCATCCGAAAATATACTGAAGTAAGGCTGCCCAGAGGACTTTAAAGTGGGGCAGAATTGCAGGAAACCGATTTCAGGAGGTAGACTGGAATTGCATTGAAAGCATAGGAAAAGAGGCAGAACGTCCACAATGATGCACTTGGCCAAAAAGGGAGTATGCGTTTTTTCCTGAATATATTCAGGAAAAAACGCATACGCCCTTTTAGGCCAACCAAGCAAACTTGCAAAGGAAATCTGCACTACAATGAAGTCTCACTTCCCCCCGGTCAAAAGGGCCATCTGAAAAAAGTGTAAAATCCAGAAAGGCAGGCCAGGCCATGGAGAACTGGGAGCCTTGTTATGCTGATGGGCGTGATGTAAATTGCCAACAGACACTTGGGAGAAGTGTATGGTGTTTCCTGAAGCATCTAAGAAACAAAGCAACAGAGCCTAGGGCACTTCCACTTATGGTCCTATAGCTTAGGGAAATTAAAATCAAAAAGACACAGCCACCCCAAAGTTTGGGACGCCTCTGTTTACAAGAACCTCGTTTACCGTACAAGTTCAATATCACAGAAAGTGAAAAATCGATAAAGAACTTGTGGTACTTACGTACAATGCAGTATCACTCAGCAATGAAATCTATGTCATCAGGCCCGTAGCAGCATAATGAGTGGATTCAGGTACGATGATTCTAACTGAAATAAGTCACACAGAAAAAGAAACATCATAAGATATCTGTAATACACGGAATGTAAACTTGGCTACACAGGAACTGAATTCCAAAACAGAACAGGGTCTCAAATTTAGAAAACCAACTTATGCTTGCTTAAGGGGAAAGGTGAGTTGGGGTGCTGCATAAAACCAGAGATTGAAATGAGCACAGATAAAGTTCCTTAAGCCAAATATGGAATAGACAAGAGCTACTCCTTGCTCAACAAAATCGACTCAACACCCCAAATTAAACGCCTAAGAATGTACCTGACTAGTAAGTATCTTAAAACATATGGATTGCTATGTCTCCATAAGAGAATCAAGCGTGTGTACAGGGGCATAAATGCAGCAGTGATAGGATTGGAGAGGTTCGGTGAGCAAATGAAGACCCTTTGAAGTCATATTGCATGGTACCCATTCCACGGGTCTCAACTCTCCAGGTTTAAGGTATTCTTCCTTCAGCTAAAACATGCATGTGGAACCCAGAGTATGATCAACCGTGTGAACGGGAGACGTGTTCAAATATGTCTCAGTTTTCCTCCCCTGGTACTCGGGTGCAACATTCCAGACGCTTTACTAACACTCTCCCCACATGGAGAGTCAGCGCCTTTAACCTCCTGTTTGGCCCAGTTTGCAATTTCTGCAGAAGATGAACAGGAAGAGGGAGAACCAATGAGAGACTAGCTGGAGGTGTCTGGACGGGCAAATTTAACTCTCATTTCCCACCAGGAAGAGGAAATAACCAAAGGCTCAGCGTGCCGTGCCGGAACCAGATTAGGGCCTGAAGCCATCCTGCGGTGTTGCGGCCAGCTCAAAAGAAAGCGAGTTGAAGAAAGGAGCTCACGGGCACTGTAATTCACAAACCTGCAGAGTTATAAATGACAGCTATCGTCCAAAAATATAATGAAGTAAGGCTGCCAAGAGGACTTGAAAGCGGGGCAGAATTGCAGGAAACCGATTTCAGGAGGTAGACTGGAATTGCATTGAAAGCATAGGAAAAGAGGCAGAACGTCCACAATGATGCACTTGGCCAAAAAGGGCGTATGCGTTTTTTCCTGAATATATTCAGGAAAAAACTCATACGCCCTTTTTGGCCAACCAAGCAAACTTGCAAAGGAAATCTGCACTACAATGAAGTCTCACTTCCCCCCGGTCAAAAGGGCCATCTGAAAAAAGTGTAAAATCCAGAAAGGCAGGACAGGCCATGGAGAACTGGGAGCCTTGTTATGCTGATGGGCGGGATGTAAATTGCCAACAGACACTCGGGAGAAGTGTATGGTGTTTCCTGAAGCATCTAAGAAACAAAGCAACAGAGCCTAGGGCACTTCCACGTATGGTCCTATAGCTTAGGGAAATTAAAATCAAAAAGACACAGCCACCCCAAAGTTTGGGACGCCTCTGTTTACAAGAACCTCGTTTACCGTACAAGTTCAATATCACAGAAAGTGAAAAATGGATGAAGAACTTGTGGTACTTACGTACAATGCAGTATCACTCAGCAATGAAATCTATGTCATCAGGCCCTTAGCAGCACAATGAGTGGATTCAGGTATGATGATTCTAACTGAAATAAGTCACACAGAAAAAGAAACATCATAAGATATCAGTAATACACGGAATGTAAACTTGGCTACACAGGAACTGAATTCCAAAACAGAACAGGGTCTCAAATTTAGAAAACCAACTTATGCTTGCTTAAGGGGAAAGGTGAGTTGGGGTGCTGCATAAAACCAGAGATTGAAATGAGCACAGATAAAGTTCCTTAAGCCAAATATGGAATAGACAAGAGCTACTCCTTGCTCAACAAAATGGACTCAACACCCCAAATTAAACGCCTAAGAATGTACCTGACTAGTAAGTATCTTAAAACCTATGGATTGCTATGTCTCCATAAGAGAATCAAGCGTGTGTACAGGGGCATAAGCGCAACAGTGATAGGATTGGAGAGGTTCGGTGAGCAAATGAAGACCCTTTGAAGTCATATTGCATGGTACCCATTCCACGGGTCTCAACTCTCCAGGTTTAAGGTATTCTTCCTTCAGCTAAAACATGCATGTGGAACCCAGAGTATGATCAACCGTGTGAACGGGAGACGTGTTCAAATATGTCTCAGTTTTCCTCCCCTGGTACTCGGGTGCAACATTCCAGACGCTTTACTAACACTCTCCCCACTTGGAGAGTCAGCGCCTTTAACCTCCTGTTTGGCCCAGTTTGCAATTTCTGCGGAAGATGAACAGGAAAAGGGAGAACCAATGAGAGACTAGCTGGAGGTGTCTGGACGGGCAAATTTAACTCTCATTTCCCACCAGGAAGAGGAAATAACCAAAGGCTCAGCGTGCCGTGCCTGAACCAGATTAGGGCCTGAAGCCATCCTGCGGTGTTGCGGCCAGCTCAAAAGAAAGCGAATTGAAGAAAGGAGCTCAGGGGCACTGTAATTCACAAACCTGCAGAGTTATAAATGACAGCTATCGTCCAAAAATATACTGAAGTAAGGCTGCCAAGAGGACTTGAAAGCGGGGCAGAATTGCAGGAAACCGATTTCAGGAGGTAGACTGGAATTGCATTGAAAGCATAGGAAAAGAGGCAGAACGTCCACAATGATGCACTTGGCCAAAAAGGGCGTATGCGTTTTTTCCTGAATATATTCAGGAAAAAACGCATACGCACTTTTTGGACAACCAAGCAAGCTTGCAAAGGAAATTTGCACTACAATGAAGTCTCACTTCCCCCCGGTCAAAAGGGCCATCTGAAAAAAGTGTAAAATCCAGAAAGGCAGGACAGGCCATGGAGAACTGGGAGCCTTGTTATGCTGATGGGCGGGATGTAAATTGCCAACAGACACTGGGGAGAAGTGTATGGTGTTTCCTGAAGCATCTAAGAAACAAAGCAACAGAGCCTAGGGCACTTCCTTATGGTCCTATAGCTTAGGGAAGTTAAAATCAAAAAGACACAGCCACCCCAAAGTTTGGGACGCCTCTGTTTACAAGAACCTCGTTTACCGTACAAGTTCAATATCACAGAAAGTGAAAAATGGATAAAGAACTTGTGGTACGTACAATGCCGTATCACGCAGCAATGAAATCTATGTCATCAGGCCCGTAGCAGCATAATGAGTGGATTCAGGTACGATGATTCTAACTGAAATAAGTCACACAGAAAAAGAAACATCATAAGATATCACTAATACACGGAATGTAAACTTGGCTACACAGGAACTGAATTCCAAAACAGAACAGGGTCTCAAATTTAGAAAACCAACTTATGCTTGCTTAAGGGGAAAGGTGAGTTGGGGTGTTTCATAAAACCAGAGATTGAAATGAGCACAGATAAAGTTCCTTAAGCCAAATATGGAATAGACAAGAGCTACTCCTTGCTCAACAAAATGGACTCAACACCCCAAATTAAACCCCTAAGAATGTACCTGACTAGTAAGTATCTTAAAACCTATGGATTGCTATGTCTCCATAAGAGAATCAAGCGTGTGTACAGGGGCATAAATGCAGCAGTGATAGGATTGGAGAGGTTCGGTGAGCAAATGAAGACCCTTTGAAGTCATATTGCATGGTACCCATTCCACGGGTCTCAACTCTCCAGGTTTAAGGTATTCTTCCTTCAGCTAAAACATGCATGTGGAACCCAGAGTATGGTCAACCGAGTGAACAGGAGACGTGTTCAAATATGTCTCAGTTTTCGTACCCTGGTACTCGGGTGCAACATTCCAGATGCTTTACTAACACTCTCCCGACTTGGAGAGTCAGTCCCTTTAACCTCCTGTTTGGCCCAGTTTGCAATTTCTGCGGAAGATGAACAGGAATAGCGAGAACCAATGAGAGACTAGCTGGAGGTGTCTGGACGGGCAAATTTAACTCTCATTTCCCACCAGGAAGAGGAATTAACCAAAGGCTCAGCGTGCCGTGCTGGAACCGGATTAGGGCCTGAAGCCATCCTGCGGTGTTGCGGCCAGCTCAAAAGAAAGCGAGTTGAAGAAAGGAGCTCAGGGGCACTGTAATGCAGAAACCTGCAGAGTTATAAATGACAGCTATCGTCCAAAAATATACTGAAGTAAGGCTGCCAAGAGGACTTGAAAGCAGGGCAGAATTGCAAGAAACCGATTTCAGGAGGTAGACTGGAATTGCATTGAAAGCATAGGAAAAGTGGCAGAACGTCCACAATGATGCACTTGGCCAAAAAGGGCGTATGCGTTTTTTCTTGAATATATTCAGAAAAAAACGCATACGCCCTTTTTGGCCAACCAAGCAAACTTGCAAAGGAAATCTGCACTACAATGAAGTCTCACTTCCCCCCGGTCAAAAGGGCCATCTGAAGAAAGTGTAAAATCCAGAAAGGCAGGACAGGCCATGGAGAACTGGGAGCCTTGTTATGCTGATGGGCGGGATGTAAATTGCCAACAGACACTGGGGAGAAGTGTATGGTGTTTCCTGAAGCATCTAAGAAACAAAGCAACAGAGCCTAGGGCACTTCCACTTATGGTCCTATAGCTTAGGGAAATTAAAATCAAAAAGACACAGCCACCCCAAAGTTTGGGACGCCTCTGTTTACAAGAACCTCGTTTACCGTACAAGTTCAACATCGCAGAAATTGAAAAATGGATAAAGAACTTGTGGTACTTACGTACAATGCAGTATCACTCAGCAATGAAATCTATGTCATCAGGCCCGTAGCAGCATAATGAGTGGATTCAGGTACGATGATTCTAACTGAAATAAGTCACACAGAAAAAGAAACATCATAAGATATCACTAATACACGGAATGTAAACTTGGCTACACAGGAACTGAATTCCAAAACAGAACAGGGTCTCAAATTTAGAAAACCAACTTATGCTTGCTTAAGGGGAAAGGTGAGTTGGGGTGCTGCATAAAACCAGAGATTGAAATGAGCACAGATAAAGTTCCTTAAGCCAAATATGGAATAGACAAGAGCTACTCCTTGCTCAACGAAATGGACTCAACACCCCATATTAAACGCCTAAGAATGTACCTGACTAGTAAGTATCTTAAAACCTATGGATTGCTATGTCTCCAAAAGAGAATCAAGCGTGTGTACAGGGGCATAAACGCAGCAGTGATAGGATTGGAGAGGTTCGGTGAGGAAATGAAGACCCTTTGAAGTCATATTGCATGGTACCCATTCCACGGTTCTCAACTCTCCAGGTATAAGGTATTCTTCCTTCAGCTAAAACATGCATGTGGAACCCAGAGTATGATCAATCATGTGAACGGGAGACATGTTCAAATATGTCTCAGTTTTCCTCCCCTGGTACTCGGGTGCAACATTCCAGACGCTTTACTAACACTCTCCCCACTTGGAGAGTCAGCGCCTTTAACCTCCTGTTTGGCCCAGTTTGCAATTTCTGAGGAAGATGAACGGGAATAGCAAGAACCAATGAGAGACTAGCTGGAGGTGTCTGGACGGGCAAATTTAACTCTCATTTCCCACCAAGAAGAGGAAATAACCAAAGGCTCAGCGTGCCGTGCCGGAACCAGATTAGGGCCTGAAGCCTTCATGCGGTGTTGCGGCCAGCTCACAAGAAAGCGAGTTGAAGAAAGGAGCTCAGGGGCACTGTAATTCACAAACCTGCAGAGTTATAAATGACAGCTATCGTCCAAAAATATACTGAAGTAAGGCTGCCAAGAGGACTTGAAAGCGGGGCAGAATTTCAGGAAACCGATTTCAGGAGGTAGACTGGAATTGCATTGAAAGCATAGGAAAAGAGGCAGAATGTCCACAATGATGCACTTGGCCAAAAAGGGCGTATGCGTTTTTTCCTGAATATATTCAGGAAAAAACGCATACGCCCTTTTTGGCCAACCAAGCAAGCTTGCAAAGGAAATCTGCACTACAATGAAGTCTCACTTCCCCCTGGTCAAAAGGGCCATCTGAAAAAAGTGTAAAATCCAGAAAGGCAGGACAGGCCATGGAGAACTGGGAGCCTTGTTATGCTGATGGGCGGGATGTAAATTGCCAACAGACACTGGGGAGAAGTGTATGGTGTTTCCTGAAACATCTAAAAAACAAAGCAACAGAGCCTAGGGCACTTCCACTTATGGTCCTATAGCTTAGGGAAATTAAAATCAAAAAGACACAGCCACCCCAAAGTTTGGGACGCCTCTGTTTACAAGAACCTCGTTTACCGTACATGTTCAACATCACAGAAAGTGAAAAGTGGATAAAGAACTTGTGGTACTTACCTACAATGCAGTATCACTCAGCAATGAAATCTATGTCATCAGGCCCGTAGCAGCATAATGAGTGGATTCAGGTACGATGATTCTAACTGAAATAAGTCACACAGAAAAAGAAACATCATAAGATATCACTAATACACGGAATGTAAACTTGGCTACACAGGAACTGAATTCCAAAACAGAACAGGGTCTCAAATTATAAAACCAACTTATGTTTGCTTAAGGGGAAAGGTGAGTTGGGGTGCTGCATAAAACCAGAGATTGAAATGAGCACAGATAAAGTTCCTTAAGCCAAATATGGAATAGACAAGAGCTACTCCTTGCTCAACGAAATGGACTCAACACCCCATATTAAACGCCTAAGAATGTACCTGACTAGTAAGTATCTTAAAACCTATGGATTGCTATGTCTCCGAAAGAGAATCAAGCATGTGTACAGGGGCATAAACGCAGCAGTGATAGGATTGGAGAGGTTCGGTGAGCAAATGAAGACCCTTTGAAGTCATATTGCATGGTACCCATTCCACGGGTTTCAACTACCCAGGTTTAAGGTATTCTTCCTTCAGCTAAAACATGCATGTGGAACCTAGAGTATGATCAACCATGTGATCGGGAGACGTGTTCAAATATGTCTCAGTTTTCGTACCCTGGTACTCGGGCGCAACATTCCAGATGCTTTACTAACACTCTCCCGACTTGGAGAGTCAGTCCCTTTAACCTCCTGTTTGGCCCAGTTTGCAATTTCTACGGAAGATGAACAGGAATAGCGAGAACCAATGAGAGACTAGCTGGAGGTGTCTGGACGGGCAAATTTAACTCTCATTTCCCACCAGGAAGAGGAATTAACCAAAGGCTCAGCGTGCCGTGCTGGAACCAGATTAGGGCCTGAAGCCATCCTGCGGTGTTGCGGCCAGCTCAAAATAAAGCGAGTTGAAGAAAGGAGCTCAGGGGCACTGTAATGCACAAACCTGCAGAGTTATAAATGGCAGCTATCGTCCAAAAATATACTGAAGTAAGGCTGCCAAGAGGCCTTGAAAGCGGGGCAGAATTGCAGGAAACCGATTTCAGGAGGTAGACTGGAATTGCATTGAAAGCATAGGAAAAGAGGCAGAACGTCCACAATGATGCACTTGGCCAAAAAGGGCGTATGCGTTTTTTCCTGAACATATTCAGGAAAAAACGCATACGCCCTTTTTTGCCAACCAAGAAAACTTGCAAAGGAAATCTGCACTACAATGAAGTCTCACTTCCCCCCGGTCAAAAGGGCCATCTGAAAAAAGTGTAAAATCCAGAAAGGCAGGACAGGCCATGGAGAACTGGGAGCCTTGTTATGCTGATGGGCGGGATGTAAATTGCCAACAGACACTGGGGAGAAGTGTATGGTGTTTCCTGAAGCATCTAAGAAACAAAGCAACAGAGCCTAGGGCACTTCCTTATGGTCCTATAGCTTAGGGAAGTTAAAATCAAAAAGACACAGCCACCCCAAAGTTTGGGACGCCTCTGTTTACAAGAACCTCGTTTACCGTACAAGTTCAATATCACAGAAAGTGAAAAATGGATAAAGAACTTGTGGTACGTACAATGCCGTATCACTCAGCAATGAAATCTATGTCATCAGGCCCGTAGCAGCATAATGAGTGGATTCAGGTACGATGATTCTAACTGAAATAAGTCACACAGAAAAAGAAACATCATAAGATATCACTAATACACGGAATGTAAACTTGGCTACACAGGAACTGAATTCCAAAACAGAACAGGGTCTCAAATTTAGAAAACCAACTTATGCTTGCTTAAGGGGAAAGGTGAGTTGGGGTGTTTCATAAAACCCGAGATTGAAATGAGCACAGATAAAGTTCCTTAAGCCAAATATGGAATAGACAAGAGCTACTCC